>NC_092652.1:9563310-10763310 GCF_032118995.1 Asterias amurensis
GGCTTTCCTCTCGTACCAAACTTAAAGCTCTGACGATTTTCAAGGCGGGGCCAGATGCGACGGCGCGAGCAGGCACCCATTAGAAAATGACGTACACTTTGCGTGTATACAGCGTATACAAAGACACGGCGCAGTCAGGGTTCCAACCAACAATAAGGGGGTTATTGAAAAAATAGGCCGGAAAATTAAAAACTTTCAGCTACGCTCTGGAATAACTCTGGAACAAAAAATGCTAGGGAGATGCAGTTTGTACCTTAGTCATGCTGGCATATTCCTGCCTCCATTTAAAAAAGATTTAGGGCGACTTGCACACTTCTTGATAGGAAAAAGCTCAAGTAGGCGGGGTTGCTCAGAAACGATTTCAACAGCCTCCACTATGGGAGTTTTGCGCACAGAGCTGTCGGAGAGAAAAACAAAATGTACAACGGGTAATTTCGATCCCAGTATCCTGCTCAATCTTCAAAATTTTACCACCACAGGATTGCCATGTTCAAGGGCTTTCCTCTCGTACCAAACTTAAAGCTCTGACGATTTTTAAGGCGGGGCCAGATGCGACGGCGCGAGCAGGCGCCCATTAGAAATTGACGTACACTGTGCGTGTATACAGCGTATACAAAGACACGGCGCAGTCAGGGTTCCAACCAACAATAAGGGGGTCATTGAAAAAATAGGCCGGACAATTAAAAACTTTCAGCTACGCTCTGGAATAACTCTGGAACAAAAAATGCTAGGGAGATGCAGTTTGTACCTTAGTCATGCTGCCATATTCCTGCCTCCATTTAAAAAAGGTTTAGGGCGTTTTGCACACTTCTTGATAGGAAAAAGCTCAAGTAGGCGGGGTTGCTCAGAAACGATTTCAACAGCCTCCACTATGGGAGTTTTGCGCACAGAGCTGTCGGAGAGAAAAACAAAATGTACAACGGGTACTTTCGATCCCAGTATCCTGCTCAATCTTCAAAATTTTACCACCACAGAATTGCGATGTTCAAGGGCTTTCCTCTCGTACCAAAGTTAAAGCTCTGACGATTTTTAGGGCGGGGCCAGATGCGACGGCGCGAGCAGGCACCCATTAGAAAATGACGTACACTTTGCGTGTATACAGCGTATACAAAGACACGGCGCAGTCAGGGTTCCAACCAACAATAAGGGGGTTATTGAAAAAATAGGCCGGACAATTAAAAACTTTCAGCTACGCTCTGGAATAACTCTGGAACAAAAAATGCTAGGGAGATGCAGTTTGTACCTTAGTCATGCTGGCATATTCCTGCCTCCATTTAAAAAAGATTTAGGGCGACTTGCACACTTCTTGCTAGGAAAAAGCTCAAGTAGGCGGGGTTGCTCAGAAACGGTTTCAACAGCCTCCACTATGGGAGTTTTGCGCTCAGAGCTGTCGGAGAGAAAAACAAAATGTACAACGGGTAATTTCGATCCCAGTATCCTGCTCAATCTTCAAAATTTTACCACCACAGGATTGCCATGTTCAAGGGCTTTCCTCTCGTACCAAACTTAAAGCTCTGACGACTTTTAAGGCGGGGCCAGATGCGACGGCGCGAGCAGGCACCCATTAGAAATTGACGTACACTGTGCGTGTATACAGCGTATACAAAGACACGGCGCAGTCAGGGTTCAAACCAACAATAAGGGGGTCATTGAAAAAATAGGCCGGACAATTAAAAACTTTCAGCTACGCTCTGGAATAACTCTGGAACAAAAAATGCTAGGGAGATGCAGTTTGTACCTTAGTCATGCTGGCATATTCCTGCCTCCATTTAAAAAAGGTTTAGGGCGACTTGCACTCTTCTTGCTAGGAAAAAGCTCAAGTAGGCGGGGTTGCTCAGAAACGGTTTCAACAGCCTCCACTATGGGAGTTTTGCGCTCAGAGCTGTCGGAGAGAAAAACAAAATGTACAACGGGTAATTTCGATCCCAGTATCCTGCTCAATCTTCAAAATTTTACCACCACAGGATTGCCATGTTCAAGGGCTTTCCTCTCGTACCAAACTTAAAGCTCTGACGACTTTTAAGGCGGGGCCAGATGCGACGGCGCGAGCAGGCACCCATTAGAAATTGACGTACACTGTGCGTGTATACAGCGTATACAAAGACACGGGGTAGTCAGGGTTCCAACCAACAATAAGGGGGTCATTGAAAAAATAGGCCGGACACTTAAAAACTTTCAGCTACACTCTGGAATAACTCTGGAACAAAAAATGCTAGGGAGATGCAGTTTGTACCTTAGTCATGCTGCCATATTCCTGCCTCCATTTAAAAAAGGTTTAGGGCGACTTGCACACTTCTTGATAGGAAAAAGCTCAAGTAGGCGGGGTTGCTTAGAAACGATTTCAACAGCCTCCACTATGGGAGTTTTGCGCACAGAGCTGTCGGAGAGAAAAACAAAATGTACAACGGGTAATTCCGATCCCAGTATCCTGCTCAATCTTCAAAATTTTACCACCACAGGATTGCCATGTTCAAGGGCTTTCCTCTCGTACCAAACTTAAAGCTCTGACGATTTTCAAGGCGGGGCCAGATGCGACGGCGCGAGCAGGCACCCATTAGAAATTGACGTACACTGTTCGTGTATACAGCGTATACAAAGACACGGCGCAGTCAGGGTTCCAACCAACAATAAGGGGGTCATTGAAAAAATAGGCCGGACAATTAAAAACTTTCAGCTACGCTCTGGAATAACTCTGGAACAAAAAATGCTAGGGAGATGCAGTTTGTACCTTTGTCATGCTGGCATATTCCTGCGTCCATTTGTTAAATGATAAGGGCGACTTGCACACTTCTTGATAGGAAAAAGCTCAAGTAGGCGGGGTTGCTCAGAAACGATTTCAACAGCCTCCACTATGGGAGTTTTGCGCACAGAGCTGTCGGAGAGAAAAACAAAATGTACAACGGGTAATTTTGATCCCAGTATCCTGCTCAATCTTCAAAATTTTACCACCACAGGATTGCCATGTTCAAGGGCTTTCCTCTCGTACCAAACTTAAAGCTCTGACGATTTTCAAGGCGGGGCCAGATGCGCCCGCGCGAGCAGGCACCCATTAGAAATTGACGTACACTGTGCGTGTATACAGCGTATACAAAGACACGGCGCAGTCAGGGTTCCAACCAACAATAAGGGGGTCATTGAAAAAATAGGCCGGACAATTAAAAACTTTCAGCTACGCTCTGGAATAACTCTGGAACAAAAAATGCTAGGGAGATGCAGTTTGTACCTTTGTCATGCTGGCATATTCCTGCGTCCATTTGTTAAATGATAAGGGCGACTTGCACACTTCTTGATAGGAAAAAGCTCAAGTAGGCGGGGTTGCTCAGAAACGATTTCAACAGCCTCCACTATGGGAGTTTTGCGCACAGAGCTGTCGGAGAGAAAAACAAAATGTACAACGGGTAATTTCGATCCCAGTATCCTGCTCAATCTTCAAAATTTTACCACCACAGGATTGCCATGTTCAAGGGCTTTCCTCTCGTACCAAACTTAAAGCTCTGACGATTTTAAAGGCGGGGCCAGATGCGACGGCGCGAGCAGGCGCCCATTAGAAATTGACGTACACTGTGCGTGTATACAGCGTATACAAAGACACGGCGCAGTCAGGGTTCCAACCAACAATAAGGGGGTCATTGAAAAAATAGGCCGGACAATTAAAAACTTTCAGCTATGCTCTGGAATAACTCTGGAACAAAAAATTATAGGGAGATGAAGTTTGTACCTTAGTCATTCTGGCATATTCTTGCGTGCATTTTTTAAAGGTTTAGGGCGACTTGCACACTTCTTGATAGGAAAAAGCTCAAGTAGGCGGGGTTGCTCAGAAACGATTTCAACAGCCTGCTCTATGGGAGTTTTGCGCACAGAGCTGTCGGAGAGAAAAACAAAATGTACAACGGGTAATTTCGATCCCAGTATCCTGCTCAATCTTCAAAATTTTACCACCACAGGATTGCCATGTTCAAGGGCTTTCCTCTCGTACCAAACTTAAAGCTCTGACGATTTTTAAGGCGGAGCCAGATGCGACGGCGCGAGCAGGCACCCATTAGAAATTGACGTACACTGTGCGTGTATACAGCGTATACAAAGACACGGCGCAGTCAGGGTTCCAACCAACAATAAGGGGGTCATTGAAAAAATAGGCCGGACAATTAAAAACTTTCAGCTACACTCAGGAATAACTCTGGAACAAAAAATGCTAGGGAGATGCAGTTTGTACCTTAGTCATGCTGGCATATTCCTGCGTCCATTTTTTAAAGGTTTAGGGCGACTTGCACACTTCTTGATAGGAAAAAGCTCAAGTAGGCGAGGTTGCTCAGAAACGATTTCAACAGCCTCCACTATGGGAGTTTTGCGCACAGAGCTGTCAGAGAGAAAAACAAAATGTACAACGGGTAATTTCGATCCCAGTATCCTGCTCAATCTTCAAAATTTTACCACCACAGGATTGCCATGTTCAAGGGCTTTCCTCTCGTACTAAACTTAAAGCTCTGACGATTTTCAAGGCGGGGCCAGATGCGACGGCGCGAGCAGGCACCCATTAGAAATTGACGTACACTGTGCGTGTATACAGCTTATACAAAGACACGGCGCAGTCAGGGTTCCAACCAACAATAAGGGGGTCATTGAAAAAATAGGCCGGACAATTAAAAAATTTCAGCTATGCTCTGGAATAACTCTGGAACAAAAAATGCTAGGGAGATGCAGTTTGTACCTTTGTCATGCTGGCATATTCCTGCGTCCATTTGTTAAATGATAAGGGCGACTTGCACACTTCTTGATAGGAAAAAGCTCAAGTAGGCGGGGTTGCTCAGAAACGATTTCAACAGCCTCCACTATGGGAGATTTGCGCAGAGAGCTGTCGGAGAGAAAAACAAAATGTACAACGGGTACTTTCGATCCCAGTATCCTGCTCAATCTTCAAAATTTTACCACCACAGGATTGCCATGTTCAAGGGCTTTCCTCTCGTACCGAACTTAATGCTCTGACGATTTTTAGGGCGGGGCCAGATGCGACGGCGCGAGCAGGCACCCATTAGAAATTGACGTACACTGTGCGTGTATACAGAGTGTACAAAGACACGGCGCAGTCAGGGTTCCAACCAACAATAAGGGGGTCATTGAAAAAAATAGGCCGGACAATTAAAAACTTTCAGCTACGCTCTGGAATAACTCTGGAACAAAAAATGCTAGGGAGATGCAGTTTGTACCTTAGTCATTCTGGCATATTCTTGCGTGCATTTTTTAAAGGTTTAGAGCGACTTGCACACTTCTTGATAGGAAAAAGCTCAAGTAGGCGGGATTGCTCAGAAACGATTTCAACAGCCTCCACTATGGGGTGTTTTGCGCACAGAGCTGTCGCAGAGAAAAACAAAATGTACAACGGGTAATTTCGAACCCAGTATCCTTCTCAATCTTCAAAATTTTACCACCACAGAATTGCGATGTTCAAGGGCTTTCCTCTCGTACCAAAGTTAATGCTCTGACGATTTTTAGGGCGGGGCCAGATCCGACGGCGCGAGCAGGCACCCATTAGAAATTGACGTACACTGTGCGTGTATACAGCGTATACAAAGACACGGCGCAGTCAGGGTTCCAACCAACAATAAGGGGGTCATTGAAAAAATAGGCCGGACAATTAAAAACTTTCAGCTACACTCAGGAATAACTCTGGAACAAAAAATGCTAGGGAGATGCAGTTTGTACCTTAGTCATGCTGGCATATTCCTGCGTCCATTTGTTAAATGATAAGGGCGACTTGCACACTTCTTGATAGGAAAAAGCTCAAGTAGGCGGGGTTGCTCAGAAACGATTTCAACAGCCTCCACTATGGGAGTTTTGCGCAGAGAGCTGTCGGAGAGAAAAACAAAATGTACAACGGGTACTTTCGATCCCAGTATCCTGCTCAATCTTCAAAATTTTACCACCACAGAATTGCGATGTTCAAGGGCTTTCCTCTCGTACCAAAGTTAATGCTCTGACGATTTTTAGGGCGGGGCCAGATCCGACGGCGCGAGCAGGCACCCATTAGAAATTGACGTACACTGTGCGTGTATACAGCGTATACAAAGACACGGCGCAGTCAGGGTTCCAACCAACAATAAGGGGGACATTGAACAAAATAGGCCGGACAATTAAAAACTTTCAGCTACACTCTGGAATAACTCTGGAACAAAAAATGCTAGGGAGATGCAGTTTGTACCTTAGTCATGCTGGCATATTCCTGCGTCCATTTGTTAAAGGTTTAGGGCGACTTGCACACTTCTTGATAGGAAAAAGCTCAAGTAGGCGGGGTTGTTCAGAAACGATTTCAACAGCCTCCACTATGGGAGTTTTGCGCACAGAGCTGTCGGAGAGAAAAACAAAATGTACAACGGATAATTTCGATCCCAGTATCATGCTCAATCTTCAAAATTTTACCACCACAGGATTGCCATGTTCAAGGGCTTTCCTCTCGTACCAAACTTAAAGCTCTGACGATTTTCAAGACGGGGCCAGATGCGACGGCGCGAGCAGGCACCCATTAGAAATTGACGTACACTGTGCGTGTATACAGCGTATACAAAGACACGGCGTAGTCAGGGTTCCAACCAACAATAAGGGGGTCATTGAAAAAATAGGCCGGACAATTAAAAACTTTCAGCTACGCTCTGGAATAACTCTGGAACAAAAAATGCTAGGGAGATGCAGTTTGTACCTTAATCATGCTGGCATACTCCTGCGTTCATTTTTTAAAGGTTTAGGGCGACTTGCACACTTCTTGATAAGAAAAAGCTCAAGTAGGCGGGGTTGCTCAGAAACGATTTCAACAGCCTGCTCTATGGGAGTTTTGCGCACAGAGCTGTCGGAGAGAAAAACAAAATGTTCAACGGGTAATTTCGACCCCAGTATCCTGCTCAATCTTCAAAATTTTACCACCACAGGATTGCCATGTTCAAGGGCTTTCCTCTCGTACCAAACTTAAAGCTCTGACGATTTTTAGGGCGGGGCCAGATGCGACGGCGCGAGCAGGCACCCATTAGAAAATGACGTACACTTTGCGTGTATACAGCGTATACAAAGACACGGCGCAGTCAGGGTTCCAACCAACAATAAGGGGGTTATTGAAAAAATAGGCCGGACAATTAAAAACTTTCAGCTACGCTCTGGAATAACTCTGGAACAAAAAATGCTAGGGAGATGCAGTTTGTACCTTAGTCATGCTGGCATATTCCTGCCTCCATTTAAAAAAGATTTAGGGCGACTTGCACACTTCTTGATAGGAAAAAGCTCAAGTAGGCGGGGTTGCTCAGAAACGATTTCAACAGCCTCCACTATGGGAGTTTTGCGCACAGAGCTGTCGGAGAGAAAAACAAAATGTACAACGGGTAATTTCGATCCCAGTATCCTGCTCAATCTTCAAAATTTTACCACCACAGGATTGCCATGTTCAAGGGCTTTCCTCTCGTACCAAACTTAAAGCTCTGACGATTTTTAAGGCGGGGCCAGATGCGACGGCGCGAGCAGGCGCCCATTAGAAATTGACGTACACTGTGCGTGTATACAGCGTATACAAAGACACGGCGCAGTCAGGGTTCCAAACAACAATAAGGGGGTCATTGAAAAAATAGGCCGGACAATTAAAAACTTTCAGCTACGCTCTGGAATAACTCTGGAACAAAAAATGCTAGGGAGATGCAGTTTGTACCTTAGTCATGCTGCCATATTCCTGCCTCCATTTAAAAAAGGTTTAGGGCGTTTTGCACACTTCTTGATAGGAAAAAGCTCAAGTAGGCGGGGTTGCTCAGAAACGATTTCAACAGCCTCCTCTATGGGAGTTTTGCGCACAGAGCTGTCGGAGAGAAAAACAAAATGTACAACGGGTAATTTCGATCCCAGTATCCTGCTCAATCTTCAAAATTTTACCACCACAGGATTGCCATGTTCAAGGGCTTTCCTCTCGTACCAAACTTAAAGCTCTGACGATTTTTAAGGCGGGCCAGATGCGACGGCGCGAGCAGGCACCCATTAGAAATTGACGTACACTTTGCGTGTATACAGCGTATACAAAGACACGGCGCAGTCAGGGTTCAAACCAACAATAAGGGGGTCATTGAAAAAATAGGCCGGACAATTAAAAACTTTCAGCTACGCTCTGGAATAACTCTGGAACAAAAAATGCTAGGGAGATGCAGTTTGTACCTTAGTCATGCTGGCATATTCCTGCCTCCATTTAAAAAAGGTTTAGGGCGACTTGCACACTTCTTGCTAGGAAAAAGCTCAAGTAGGCGGGGTTGCTCAGAAACGGTTTCAACAGCCTCCACTATGGGAGTTTTGCGCTCAGAGCTGTCGGAGAGAAAAACAAAATGTACAACGGGTAATTTCGATCCCAGTATCCTGCTCAATCTTCAAAATTTTACCACCACAGGATTGCCATGTTCAAGGGCTTTCCTCTCGTACCAAACTTAAAGCTCTGACGACTTTTAAGGCGGGGCCAGATGCGACGGCGCGAGCAGGCACCCATTAGAAATTGACGTACACTGTGCGTGTATACAGCGTATACAAAGACACGGCGCAGTCAGGGTTCAAACCAACAATAAGGGGGTCATTGAAAAAATAGGCCGGACAATTAAAAACTTTCAGCTACGCTCTGGAATAACTCTGGAACAAAAAATGCTAGGGAGATGCAGTTTGTACCTTAGTCATGCTGGCATATTCCTGCCTCCATTTAAAAAAGGTTTAGGGCGACTTGCACACTTTTTGCTAGGAAAAAGCTCAAGTAGGCGGGGTTGCTCAGAAACGGTTTCAACAGCCTCCACTATGGGAGTTTTGCGCTCAGAGCTGTCGGAGAGAAAAACAAAATGTACAACGGGTAATTTCGATCCCAGTATCCTGCTCAATCTTCAAAATTTTACCACCACAGGATTGCCATGTTCAAGGGCTTTCCTCTCGTACCAAACTTAAAGCTCTGACGACTTTTAAGGCGGGGCCAGATGCGACGGCGCGAGCAGGCACCCATTAGAAATTGACGTACACTGTGCGTGTATACAGCGTATACAAAGACACGGGGTAGTCAGGGTTCCAACCAACAATAAGGGGGTCATTGAAAAAATAGGCCGGACACTTAAAAACTTTCAGCTACACTCTGGAATAACTCTGGAACAAAAAATGCTAGGGAGATGCAGTTTGTACCTTAGTCATGCTGGCATATTCCTGCCTCCATTTAAAAAAGGTTTAGGGCGACTTGCACACTTCTTGATAGGAAAAAGCTCAAGTAGGCGGGGTTGCTTAGAAACGATTTCAACAGCCTCCACTATGGGAGTTTTGCGCACAGAGCTGTCGGAGAGAAAAACAAAATGTACAACGGGTAATTTCGATCCCAGTATCCTGCTCAATCTTCAAAATTTTACCACCACAGGATTGCCATGTTCAAGGGCTTTCCTCTCGTACCAAACTTAAAGCTCTGACGATTTTCAAGGCGGGGCCAGATGCGACGGCGCGAGCAGGCACCCATTAGAAATTGACGTACACTGTTCGTGTATACAGCGTATACAAAGACACGGCGCAGTCAGGGTTCCAACCAACAATAAGGGGGTCATTGAAAAAATAGGCCGGACAATTAAAAACTTTCAGCTACGCTCTGGAATAACTCTGGAACAAAAAATGCTAGGGAGATGCAGTTTGTACCTTTGTCATGCTGGCATATTCCTGCGTCCATTTGTTAAATGATAAGGGCGACTTGCACACTTCTTGATAGGAAAAAGCTCAAGTAGGCGGGGTTGCTCAGAAACGATTTCAACAGCCTCCACTATGGGAGTTTTGCGCACAGAGCTGTCGGAGAGAAAAACAAAATGTACAACGGGTAATTTTGATCCCAGTATCCTGCTCAATCTTCAAAATTTTACAACCACAGGATTGCCATGTTCAAGGGCTTTCCTCTCGTACCAAACTTAAAGCTCTGACGATTTTCAAGGCGGGGCCAGATGCGCCCGCGCGAGCAGGCACCCATTAGAAATTGACGTACACTGTGCGTGTATACAGCGTATACAAAGACACGGCGCAGTCAGGGTTCCAACCAACAATAAGGGGGTCATTGAAAAAATAGGCCGGACAATTAAAAACTTTCAGCTACGCTCTGGAATAACTCTGGAACAAAAAATGCTAGGGAGATGCAGTTTGTACCTTTGTCATGCTGGCATATTCCTGCGTCCATTTGTTAAATGATAAGGGCGACTTGCACACTTCTTGATAGGAAAAAGCTCAAGTAGGCGGGGTTGCTCAGAAACGATTTCAACAGCCTCCACTATGGGAGTTTTGCGCACAGAGCTGTCGGAGAGAAAAACAAAATGTACAACGGGTAATTTCGATCCCAGTATCCTGCTCAATCTTCAAAATTTTACCACCACAGGATTGCCATGTTCAAGGGCTTTCCTCTCGTACCAAACTTAAAGCTCTGACGATTTTAAAGGCGGGGCCAGATGCGACGGCGCGAGCAGGCGCCCATTAGAAATTGACGTACACTGTGCGTGTATACAGCGTATACAAAGACACGGCGCAGTCAGGGTTCCAACCAACAATAAGGGGGTCATTGAAAAAATAGGCCGGACAATTAAAAACTTTCAGCTATGCTCTGGAATAACTCTTGTACAAAAAATTATAGGGAGATGAAGTTTGTACCTTAGTCATTCTGGCATATTCTTGCGTGCATTTTTTAAAGGTTTAGGGCGACTTGCACACTTCTTGATAGGAAAAAGCTCAAGTAGGCGGGGTTGCTCAGAAACGATTTCAACAGCCTGCTCTATGGGAGTTTTGCGCACAGATCTGTCGGAGAGAAAAACAAAATGTACAACGGGTAATTTCGATCCCAGTATCCTGCTCAATCTTCAAAATTTTACCACCACAGGATTGCCATGTTCAAGGGCTTTCCTCTCGTACCAAACTTAAAGCTCTGACGATTTTTAAGGCGGAGCCAGATGCGACGGCGCGAGCAGGCACCCATTAGAAATTGACGTACACTGTGCGTGTATACAGCGTATACAAAGACACGGCGCAGTCAGGGTTCCAACCAACAATAAGGGGGTCATTGAAAAAATAGGCCGGACAATTAAAAACTTTCAGCTACACTCAGGAATAACTCTGGAACAAAAAATGCTAGGGAGATGCAGTTTGTACCTTAGTCATGCTGGCATATTCCTGCGTCCATTTTTTAAAGGTTTAGGGCGACTTGCACACTTCTTGATAGGAAAAAGCTCAAGTAGGCGAGGTTGCTCAGAAACGATTTCAACAGCCTCCACTATGGGAGTTTTGCGCACAGAGCTGTCAGAGAGAAAAACAAAATGTACAACGGGTAATTTCGATCCCAGTATCCTGCTCAATCTTCAAAATTTTACCACCACAGGATTGCCATGTTCAAGGGCTTTCCTCTCGTACTAAACTTAAAGCTCTGACGATTTTCAAGGCGGGGCCAGATGCGACGGCGCGAGCAGGCACCCATTAGAAATTGACGTACACTGTGCGTGTATACAGCTTATACAAAGACACGGCGCAGTCAGGGTTCCAACCAACAATAAGGGGGTCATTGAAAAAATAGGCCGGACAATTAAAAAATTTCAGCTATGCTCTGGAATAACTCTGGAACAAAAAATGCTAGGGAGATGCAGTTTGTACCTTTGTCATGCTGGCATATTCCTGCGTCCATTTGTTAAATGATAAGGGCGACTTGCACACTTCTTGATAGGAAAAAGCTCAAGTAGGCGGGGTTGCTCAGAAACGATTTCAACAGCCTCCACTATGGGAGATTTGCGCAGAGAGCTGTCGGAGAGAAAAACAAAATGTACAACGGGTACTTTCGATCCCAGTATCCTGCTCAATCTTCAAAATTTTACCACCACAGGATTGCCATGTTCAAGGGCTTTCCTCTCGTACCGAACTTAATGCTCTGACGATTTTTAGGGCGGGGCCAGATGCGACGGCGCGAGCAGGCACCCATTAGAAATTGACGTACACTGTGCGTGTATACAGAGTATACAAAGACACGGCGCAGTCAGGGTTCCAACCAACAATAAGGGGGTCATTGAAAAAAATAGGCCGGACAATTAAAAACTTTCAGCTACGCTCTGGAATAACTCTGGAACAAAAAATGCTAGGGAGATGCAGTTTGTACCTTAGTCATTCTGGCATATTCTTGCGTGCATTTTTTAAAGGTTTAGAGCGACTTGCACACTTCTTGATAGGAAAAAGCTCAAGTAGGCGGGATTGCTCAGAAACGATTTCAACAGCCTCCACTATGGGTGTTTTGCGCACAGAGCTGTCGCAGAGAAAAACAAAATGTACAACGGGTAATTTCGAACCCAGTATCCTTCTCAATCTTCAAAATTTTACCACCACAGAATTGCGATGTTCAAGGGCTTTCCTCTCGTACCAAAGTTAATGCTCTGACGATTTTTAGGGCGGGGCCAGATCCGACGGCGCGAGCAGGCACCCATTAGAAATTGACGTACACTGTGCGTGTATACAGCGTATACAAAGACACGGCGCAGTCAGGGTTCCAACCAACAATAAGGGGGTCATTGAAAAAATAGGCCGGACAATTAAAAACTTTCAGCTACACTCAGGAATAACTCTGGAACAAAAAATGCTAGGGAGATGCAGTTTGTACCTTAGTCATGCTGGCATATTCCTGCGTCCATTTGTTAAATGATAAGGGCGACTTGCACACTTCTTGATAGGAAAAAGCTCAAGTAGGCGGGGTTGCTCAGAAACGATTTCAACAGCCTCCACTATGGGAGTTTTGCGCAGAGAGCTGTCGGAGAGAAAAACAAAATGTACAACGGGTACTTTCGATCCCAGTATCCTGCTCAATCTTCAAAATTTTACCACCACAGAATTGCGATGTTCAAGGGCTTTCCTCTCGTACCAAAGTTAATGCTCTGACGATTTTTAGGGCGGGGCCAGATCCGACGGCGCGAGCAGGCACCCATTAGAAATTGACGTACACTGTGCGTGTATACAGCGTATACAAAGACACGGCGCAGTCAGGGTTCCAACCAACAATAAGGGGGACATTGAAAAAAATAGGCCGGACAATTAAAAACTTTCAGCTACACTCTGGAATAACTCTGGAACAAAAAATGCTAGGGAGATGCAGTTTGTACCTTAGTCATGCTGGCATATTCCTGCGTCCATTTGTTAAAGGTTTAGGGCGACTTGCACACTTCTTGATAGGAAAAAGCTCAAGTAGGCGGGGTTGTTCAGAAACGATTTCAACAGCCTCCACTATGGGAGTTTTGCGCACAGAGCTGTCGGAGAGAAAAACAAAATGTACAACGGATAATTTCGATCCCAGTATCATGCTCAATCTTCAAAATTTTACCACCACAGGATTGCCATGTTCAAGGGCTTTCCTCTCGTACCAAACTTAAAGCTCTGACGATTTTCAAGACGGGGCCAGATGCGACGGCGCGAGCAGGCACCCATTAGAAATTGACGTACACTGTGCGTGTATACAGCGTATACAAAGACACGGCGTAGTCAGGGTTCCAACCAACAATAAGGGGGTCATTGAAAAAATAGGCCGGACAATTAAAAACTTTCAGCTACGCTCTGGAATAACTCTGGAACAAAAAATGCTAGGGAGATGCAGTTTGTACCTTAATCATGCTGGCATACTCCTGCGTTCATTTTTTAAAGATTAGGGCGACTTGCACACTTCTTGATAAGAAAAAGCTCAAGTAGGCGGGGTTGCTCAGAAACGATTTCAACAGCCTGCTCTATGGGAGTTTTGCGCACAGAGCTGTCGGAGAGAAAAACAAAATGTTCAACGGGTAATTTCGACCCCAGTATCCTGCTCAATCTTCAAAATTTTACCACCACAGGATTGCCATGTTCAAGGGCTTTCCTCTCGTACCAAACTTAAAGCTCTGACGATTTTTAGGGCGGGGCCAGATGCGACGGCGCGAGCAGGCACCCATTAGAAAATGACGTACACTTTGCGTGTATACAGCGTATACAAAGACACGGCGCAGTCAGGGTTCCAACCAACAATAAGGGGGTTATTGAAAAAATAGGCCGGACAATTAAAAACTTTCAGCTACGCTCTGGAATAACTCTGGAACAAAAAATGCTAGGGAGATGCAGTTTGTACCTTAGTCATGCTGGCATATTCCTGCCTCCATTTAAAAAAGATTTAGGGCGACTTGCACACTTCTTGATAGGAAAAAGCTCAAGTAGGCGGGGTTGCTCAGAAACGATTTCAACAGCCTCCACTATGGGAGTTTTGCGCACAGAGCTGTCGGAGAGAAAAACAAAATGTACAACGGGTAATTTCGATCCCAGTATCCTGCTCAATCTTCAAAATTTTACCACCACAGGATTGCCATGTTCAAGGGCTTTCCTCTCGTACCAAACTTAAAGCTCTGACGATTTTTAAGGCGGGGCCAGATGCGACGGCGCGAGCAGGCGCCCATTAGAAATTGACGTACACTGTGCGTGTATACAGCGTATACAAAGACACGGCGCAGTCAGGGTTCCAACCAACAATAAGGGGGTCATTGAAAAAATAGGCCGGACAATTAAAAACTTTCAGCTACGCTCTGGAATAACTCTGGAACAAAAAATGCTAGGGAGATGCAGTTTGTACCTTAGTCATGCTGCCATATTCCTGCCTCCATTTAAAAAAGGTTTAGGGCGTTTTGCACACTTCTTGATAGGAAAAAGCTCAAGTAGGCGGGGTTGCTCAGAAACGATTTCAACAGCCTCCTCTATGGGAGTTTTGCGCACAGAGCTGTCGGAGAGAAAAACAAAATGTACAACGGGTAATTTCGATCCCAGTATCCTGCTCAATCTTCAAAATTTTACCACCACAGGATTGCCATGTTCAAGGGCTTTCCTCTCGTACCAAACTTAAAGCTCTGACGATTTTTAAGGCGGGCCAGATGCGACGGCGCGAGCAGGCACCCATTAGAAATTGACGTACACTTTGCGTGTATACAGCGTATACAAAGACACGGCGCAGTCAGGGTTCAAACCAACAATAAGGGGGTCATTGAAAAAATAGGCCGGACAATTAAAAACTTTCAGCTACGCTCTGGAATAACTCTGGAACAAAAAATGCTAGGGAGATGCAGTTTGTACCTTAGTCATGCTGGCATATTCCTGCCTCCATTTAAAAAAGGTTTAGGGCGACTTGCACACTTCTTGCTAGGAAAAAGCTCAAGTAGGCGGGGTTGCTCAGAAACCGTTTCAACAGCCTCCACTATGGGAGTTTTGCGCTCAGAGCTGTCGGAGAGAAAAACAAAATGTACAACGGGTAATTTCGATCCCAGTATCCTGCTCAATCTTCAAAATTTTACCACCACAGGATTGCCATGTTCAAGGGCTTTCCTCTCGTACCAAACTTAAAGCTCTGACGACTTTTAAGGCGGGGCCAGATGCGACGGCGCGAGCAGGCACCCATTAGAAATTGACGTACACTGTGCGTGTATACAGCGTATACAAAGACACGGGGTAGTCAGGGTTCCAACCAACAATAAGGGGGTCATTGAAAAAATAGGCCGGACACTTAAAAACTTTCAGCTACACTCTGGAATAACTCTGGAACAAAAAATGCTAGGGAGATGCAGTTTGTACCTTAGTCATGCTGGCATATTCCTGCCTCCATTTAAAAAAGGTTTAGGGCGACTTGCACACTTCTTGATAGGAAAAAGCTCAAGTAGGCGGGGTTGCTTAGAAACGATTTCAACAGCCTCCACTATGGGAGTTTTGCGCACAGAGCTGTCGGAGAGAAAAACAAAATGTACAACGGGTAATTTCGATCGCAGTATCCTGCTCAATCTTCAAAATTTTACCACCACAGGATTGCCATGTTCAAGGGCTTTCCTCTCGTACCAAACTTAAAGCTCTGACGATTTTCAAGGCGGGGCCAGATGCGACGGCGCGAGCAGGCACCCATTAGAAATTGACGTACACTGTTCGTGTATACAGCGTATACAAAGACACGGCGCAGTCAGGGTTCCAACCAACAATAAGGGGGTCATTGAAAAAATAGGCCGGACAATTAAAAACTTTCAGCTACGCTCTGGAATAACTCTGGAACAAAAAATGCTAGGGAGATGCAGTTTGTACCTTTGTCATGCTGGCATATTCCTGCGTCCATTTGTTAAATGATAAGGGCGACTTGCACACTTCTTGATAGGAAAAAGCTCAAGTAGGCGGGGTTGCTCAGAAACGATTTCAACAGCCTCCACTATGGGAGTTTTGCGCACAGAGCTGTCGGAGAGAAAAACAAAATGTACAACGGGTAATTTTGATCCCAGTATCCTGCTCAATCTTCAAAATTTTACCACCACAGGATTGCCATGTTCAAGGGCTTTCCTCTCGTACCAAACTTAAAGCTCTGACGATTTTCAAGGCGGGGCCAGATGCGCCCGCGCGAGCAAGCACCCATTAGAAATTGACGTACACTGTGCGTGTATACAGCGTATACAAAGACACGGCGCAGTCAGGGTTCCAACCAACAATAAGGGGGTCATTGAAAAAATAGGCCGGACAATTAAAAACTTTCAGCTACGCTCTGGAATAACTCTGGAACAAAAAATGCTAGGGAGATGCAGTTTGTACCTTTGTCATGCTGGCAGATTCCTGCGTCCATTTGTTAAATGATAAGGGCGACTTGCACACTTCTTGATAGGAAAAAGCTCAAGTAGGCGGGGTTGCTCAGAAACGATTTCAACAGCCTCCACTATGGGAGTTTTGCGCACAGAGCTGTCGGAGAGAAAAACAAAATGTACAACGGGTAATTTCGATCCCAGTATCCTGCTCAATCTTCAAAATTTTACCACCACAGGATTGCCATGTTCAAGGGCTTTCCTCTCGTACCAAACTTAAAGCTCTGACGATTTTAAAGGCGGGGCCAGATGCGACGGCGCGAGCAGGCGCCCATTAGAAATTGACGTACACTGTGCGTGTATACAGCGTATACAAAGACACGGCGCAGTCAGGGTTCCAACCAACAATAAGGGGGTCATTGAAAAAATAGGCCGGACAATTCAAAACTTTCAGCTACGCTGTGGAATAACTCTGGAACAAAAAATGCTAGGGAGATGCAGTTTGTACCTTAATCATGCTGGTATATTCCTGCGTCCATTTATTAAATGATAAGGGCGACTTGCACACTTCTTGATAGGAAAAAGCTCAAGTAGGCGGGGTTGCTCAGAAACGATTTCAACAGCCTCCTCTATGGGAGTTTTGCGCACAGAGCTGTCAGAGAGAAAAACAAAATGTACAACGGGTAATTTCGATCCCAGTATCCTGCTCAATCTTCAAAATTTTACCACCACAGGATTGCCATGTTCAAGGGCTTTCCTCTCGTACTAAACTTAAAGCTCTGACGATTTTCAAGGCGGGGCCAGATGCGACGGCGATGGCAGGCACCCATTAGAATTTGACGTACACTGTGCGTGTATACAGCTTATACAAAGACACGGCGCAGTCAGGGTTCCAACCAACAATAAGGGGGTCATTGAAAAAATAGGCCGGACAATTAAAAACTTTCAGCTATGCTCTGGAATAACTCTGGAACAAAAAATTCTAGGGAGATGCAGTTTGTACCTTAGTCATTCTGGCATATTCTTGCGTGCATTTTTTAAAGGTTTAGGGCGACTTGCACACTTCTTGATAGGAAAAAGCTCAAGTAGGCGGAATTGCTCAAAAACGATTTCAACAGCCTCCACTGTGGGAGTTTTGCGCACAGAGCTGTCAGAGAGAAAAACAAAATGTACAACGGGTAATTTCGATCCCAGTATCCTGCTCAATCTTCAAAATTTTACCACCACAGGATTGCCATGTTCAAGGGCTTTCCTCTCGTACCTAACTTAATGCTCTGACGATTTTTAGGGCGGGGCCAGATGCGACGGCGCGAGCAGGCACCCATTAGAAATTGACGTACACTGTGCGTGTATACAGAGTATACAAAGACACGGCGCAGTCAGGGTTCCAACCAACAATAAGGGGGACATTGAAAAAAATAGGCCGGACAATTAAAAACTTTCAGCTACACTCTGGAAAAACTCTGGAACAAAAAATGCTAGGGAGATGCAGTTTGTACCTTAGTCATGCTGGCATATTCCTGCGTCCATTTGTTAAAGGTTTAGGGCGACTTGCACACTTCTTGATAGGAAAAAGCTCAAGTAGGCGGGGTTGTTCAGAAACAATTTCAACAGCCTCCACTATGGGAGTTTTGCGCACAGAGCTGTCGGAGAGAAAAACAAAATGTACAACGGATAATTTCGATCCCAGTATCATGCTCAATCTTCAAAATGTTACCACCACAGGATTGCCATGTTCAAGGGCTTTCCTCTCGTACCAAACTTAAAGCTCCTACTTTTTTAAGGCAGGGCCAGATGCGACGGCGCGAGCAGGCACCCATTAGAAATTGACGTACACTGTGCGTGTATACAGCGTATACAAAGACACGGCGCAGCCAGGGTTCCAACCAACAATAAGGGGGTCATTGAAAAAAATGGGCCGGACAATTAAAAACTTTCAGCTACGCTCTGGAATAAATCTGGAACAAAAAATGCTAGGGAGATGCAGTTTGTACCTTAGTCATTCTGGCATATTCTTGCGTGCATTTTTTAAAGGTTTAGGGCGACTTGCACACTTCTTGATAGGAAAAAGCTAAAGTAGGCGGGGTTGTTCAGAAACGATTTTAACAGCCTCCACTATGGGAGTTTTGCGCACAGAGCTGTCGGAGAGAAAAACAAAATGTACAACGGGTAATTTCGATCCCAGTATCATGCTCAATCTTCAAAATTTTACCACCACAGGATTGCCATGTTCAAGGGCTTTCCTCTCGTACCAAACTTAATGCTCTGACGATTTTTAGGGCGGGGCCAGATGCGACGGCGCGAGCAGGCACCCATTAGAAATTGACGTACACTGTGCGTGTATACAGCGTATACAAAGACACGGCGCAGTCAGGGTTCCAACCAACAATAAGGGGGTCATTGAAAAAATAGGCCGGACAATTAAAAACTTTCAGCTACGCTCTGGAATAACTCTGGAACAAAAATTGCTAGGGAGATGCAGTTTGTACCTTAGTCATGCTGGCATATTCCTGCGTGCATTTTTTAAAGGTTTAGGGCGACTTGCACACTTCTTGATAAGAAAAAGCTCAAGTAGGCGGGGTTGCTCAGAAACGATTTCAACAGCCTCCACTATGGGAGTTTTGCGCACAGAGCTGTCGGAGAGAAAAACAAAATGTACAACGGGTAATTTCCATCCCAGTATCTTGCTCAATCTTCAAAATTTTACCACCACAGGATTGCCATGTTCAAGGGCTTTCCTCTCGTACCAAACTTAAAGCTCTGACGATTTTTAAGGCGGGGCCAGATGCGACGGCGCGAGCAGGCACCCATTAGAAAATGACGTACACTTTGCGTGTATACAGCGTATACAAAGACACGGCGCAGTCAGGGTTCCAACCAACAATAAGGGGGTCATTGAAAAAATAGGCCGGACAATTAAAAACTTTCAGCTACACTCTGGAATAACTCTGGAACAAAAAATGCTAGGGAGATGCAGTTTGTACCTTAGTCATGCTGGCATATTCCTGCCTCCATTTAAAAAAGGTTTAGGGCGACTTGCACACTTCTTGATAGGAAAAAGCTCAAGTAGGCGGGGTTGCTCAGAAACGAATTCAACAGCCTCCACTATGGGAGTTTTGCGCACAGAGCTGTCGGAGAGAAAAACAAAATGTACAACGGGTAATTTCGATCCCAGTATCCTGCTCAATCTTCAAAATTTTACCACCACAGGATTGCCATGTTCAAGGGCTTTCCTCTCGTACCAAACTTTAAGCTCTGACGATTTTTAAGGCGGGGCCAGATGCGACGGCGCGAGCAGGCACCCATTAGAAAATGACGTACACTTTGCGTGTATACAGCGTATACAAAGACACGGCGCAGTCAGGGTTCCAACCAACAATAAGGGGGTTATTGAAAAAATAGGCCGGACAATTAAAAACTTTCAGCTACGCTCTGGAATAACTCTGGAACAAAAAATGCTAGGGAGATGCAGTTTGTACCTTAGTCATGCTGGCATATTCCTGCCTCCATTTTAAAAAGGTTTAGGGCGACTTGCACACTTCTTGATAGGAAAAAGCTCAAGTAGGCGGGGTTGCTCAGAAACGATTTCAACAGCCTCCACTATGGGAGTTTTGCGCACAGAGCTGTCGGAGAGAAAAACAAAATGTACAACGGGTAATTTCCATCCCAGTATCTTGCTCAATCTTCAAAATTTTACCACCACAGGATTGCCATGTTCAAGGGCTTTCCTCTCGTACCAAACTTAAAGCTCTGACGATTTTTAAGGCGGGGCCAGATGCGACGGCGCGAGCAGGCACCCATTAGAAATTGACGTACACTGTGCGTGTATACAGCGTATACAAAGACACGGCGCAGTCAGGGTTCCAACTAACAATAAGGGGGTCATTGAAAAAATAGGCCGGACAATTAAAAACTTTCAGCTACACTCTTGAATAACTCTGGATCAAAAAATGCTAGGGAGATGCAGTTTGTACCTTAATCATGCTGGCATATTCCTGCGTCCATTTTTTAAAGGTTTAGGGCGACTTGCACACTTCTTGATAGGAAAAAGCTCAAGTAGGCGGGGTTGCTCAGAAACGATTTCAACAGCCTCCACTATGGGAGTTTTGCGCACAGAGCTGTCGGAGAGAAAAACAAAATGTACAACGGGTAATTTCGATCCCAGTATCCTGCTCAATCTTCAACATTTTACCACCACAGGATTGCCATGTTCAAGGGCTTTCCTCTCGTACCAAACTTAAAGCTCTGACGATTTTTAAGGCGGGGCCAGAAGCGACGGCGCGAGCAGGCACCCATTAGCAATTGACGTACACTGTGCGTGTATACAGCGTATAAAAAGACACGGCGCAGTCAGGGTTCCAACCAACAATAAGGGGGTCATTGAAAAAATAGGCCGGACAAATAAAAACTTTCAGCTACACTCTGGAATAACTCTGGAACAAAAAATGCTAGGGAGATGCAGTTTGTACCTTAGTCATGCTGCCATATTCCTGCCTCCATTTAAAAAAAGGTTTAGGGCGACTTGCACACTTCTTGATAGGAAAAAGCTCAAGTAGGCGGGGTTGCTCAGAAACGATTTCAACAGCCTCCACTATGGGAGTTTTGCGCACAGAGCTGTCGGAGAGAAAAACAAAATGTACAACGGGTAATTTCGATCCCAGTATCCTGCTCAATCTTATGGTGGCCCCGAAGGGACATCGCATAACGCAAACGTGTGCGCACACGTATGCAATGTCGTGAAACAAATCGCGAATATATGCGCACACGTATACAATATCGTGAAACAATTCGCGAATATGTGCGCACACGTATGCAATGTCGTGAAACAATTCGCGAATATGTGCGCACACGTATGCAATGTCGTGAAACAAATCGCGAATATGTGCGCACACGTATGCAATCTCGTGAACCAAATCGTGAATATGTGCGCACACGTATGCAATTTCGTGAACCAAATCGTGAATATGTGCGCACACGAGTGCGATTTGTTTTGCAATGTCGTGAATTTTATTGCATACCATGTTGCATACCATTAGGATGATGTCATAGTTGTGGATAATTTGTTACCGATCTAGGGAGTACTGTGGCGCTACAGCAGGCTCCCTCTGTAAAGCATGTGTATACCCAGGAACTTGGCACCAGGCCAAGGACGACCACACGCCTCGCTTGCCTCACAACAAAGACTACTGCTGCAATGACTACCGCTTATCTCACTGTTGGAAAGAAACCCCCCAGATCATTAGACATTTTATTCAAAGGTATGCAACATGGTATGCAATAAAATTCACGACATCGCAAATAATATTCGCAGACGTGTGCGCACATATTCGTGAATTGTTTCACGACATTGCATACATGTGCGCACATATTCGCGAATTGTTTCACGACATTGCATACGTGTGCGCACATATTTGCGAATTGTTTCACGACATTGCATACGTGTGCGCACATATTCGCGAATTGTTTCACGACATTGCATTCGTGTGCGCACATATTTGCGAATTGTTTCACGACATTGCATACGTATGCGCACACGTTTGCGATATGCGATGTCCCTTCAGGGCCACCATACAATCTTCAAAATTTTACCACCACAGGATTGCCATGTTCAAGGGCTTTCCTCTCGTACTAAACTTAAAGCTCTGACGATTTTCAAGGCGGGGCCAGATGCGACGGCGCGAGCAGGCACCCATTAGAAATTGACGTACACTGTGCGTGTATACAGCGTATACAAAGACACGGCGCAGCCAGGGTTCCAACCAACAATAAGGGGGTCATTGAAAAAATAGGCCGGACAATTCAAAACTTTCAGCTACGCTCTGGAATAACTCTGGAACAAAAAACGCTAGGGAGATGCAGTTTGTACCTTAGTCATGCTGGCATATTCCTGCCTCCATTTAAAAAAGGTTTAGGGCGACTTGCACACTTCTTGATAGGAAAAAGCTCAAGTAGGCGGGGTTGCTCAGAAACGATTTCAACAGCCTCCACTATGGGAGTTTTGCGCACAGAGCTGTCGGAGAGAAAAACAAAATGTACAACGGGTAATTTCGATCCCAGTATCCTGCTCAATCTTCAAAATTTTACCACCACAGGATTGCCATGTTCAAGGGCTTTCCTCTCGTACCAAACTTAAAGCTCTGACGATTTTTAAGGCGGGGCCAGATGCGACGGCGCGAGCAGGCACCCATTAGAAATTGACGTACACTGTGCGTGTATACAGCGTATACAAAGACACGGCGCAGTCAGGGTTCCAACCAACAATAAGGGGGTCATTGAAAAAATAGGCCGGACAATTAAAAACTTTCAGCTACAGTCTGGAATAACTCTGGAACAAAAAATGCTAGGGAGATGCAGTTTGTACCTTAGTCGTGCTGCCATATTCCTGCCTCCATTTAAAAAAGGTTTAGGGCGACTTGCACACTTCTTGATAGGAAAAAGCTCAAATAGGCGGGGTTGCTCAGAAACGATTTCAACAGCCTCCACTATGGGAGTTTTGCGCACAGAGCTGTCGGAGAGAAAAACAAAATGTACAACGGGTAATTTCGATCCCAGTATCCTGCTCAATCTTCAAAGTTTTACCACCACAGGATTGCCATGTTCAAGGGCTTTCCTCTCGTACTAAACTTAAAGCTCTGACGATTTTCAAGGCGGGGCCAGATGCGACGGCGCGAGCAGGCACCCATTAGAAATTGACGTACACTGTGCGTGTATACAGCGTATACAAAGACACGGCGCAGCCAGGGTTCCAACCAACAATAAGGGGGTCATTGAAAAAATAGGCCGGACAATTAAAAACTTTCAGCTACGCTCTGGAATAACTCTGGAACAAAAAATGCTAGGGAGATGCAGTTTGTACCTTTGTCATGCTGGCATATTCCTGCGTCCATTTGTTAAATGATAAGGGCGACTTGCACACTTCTTGATAGGAAAAAGCTCAAGTAGGCGGGGTTGCTCAGAAACGATTTCAACAGCCTCCACTATGGGAGTTTTGCGCACAGAGCTGTCGGAGAGAAAAACAAAATGTACAACGGGTAATTTCGATCCCAGTATCCTGCTCAATCTTCAAAATTTTACCACCACAGGATTGCCATGTTCAAGGGCTTTCCTCTCGTACCAAACTTAAAGCTCTGACGTTTTTTAAGGCGGGGCCAGATGCGACGGCGCGAGCAGGCACCCATTAGAAATTGACGTACACTGTGCGTGTATACAGCGTATACAAAGACACGGCGCAGTCAGGGTTCCAACCAACAATAAGGGGGTCATTGAAAAAATAGGCCGGACAATTAAAAACTTTCAGCTACACTCTTGAATAACTCTGGATCAAAAAATGCTAGGGTGATGCAGTTTGTACCTTAGTCATGCTGGCATATTCCTGCGTCCATTTTTTAAAGGTTTAGGGCGACTTGCACACTTCTTGATAGGAAAAAGCTCAAGTAGGCGGGGTTGCTCAGAAACGATTTCAACAGCCTCCACTATGGGAGTTTTGCGCACAGAGCTGTCGGAGAGAAAAACAAAATGTACAACGGGTAATTTCGATCCCAGTATCCTGCTCAATCTTCAAAATTTTACCACCACAGGATTGCCATGTTCAAGGGCTTTCCTCTCGTACCAAACTTAAAGCTCTGACGATTTTTAAGGCGGGGCCAGATGCGACGGCGCGAGCAGGCACCCATTAGAAATTGACGTACACTGTGCGTGTATACAGCGTATACAAAGACACGGCGCAGTCAGGGTTCCAACCAACAATAAGGGGGTCATTGAAAAAATAGGCCGGACAATTAAAAACTTTCAGCTACAGTCTGGAATAACTCTGGAACAAAAAATGCTAGGGAGATGCAGTTTGTACCTTAGTCGTGCTGCCATATTCCTGCCTCCATTTAAAAAAGGTTTAGGGCGACTTGCACACTTCTTGATAGGAAAAAGCTCAAATAGGCGGGGTTGCTCAGAAACGATTTCAACAGCCTCCACTATGGGAGTTTTGCGCACAGAGCTGTCGGAGAGAAAAACAAAATGTACAACGGGTAATTTCGATCCCAGTATCCTGCTCAATCTTCAAAGTTTTACCACCACAGGATTGCCATGTTCAAGGGCTTTCCTCTCGTACTAAACTTAAAGCTCTGACGATTTTCAAGGCGGGGCCAGATGCGACGGCGCGAGCAGGCACCCATTAGAAATTGACGTACACTGTGCGTGTATACAGCGTATACAAAGACACGGCGCAGCCAGGGTTCCAACCAACAATAAGGGGGTCATTGAAAAAATAGGCCGGACAATTAAAAACTTTCAGCTACGCTCTGGAATAACTCTGGAACAAAAAATGCTAGGGAGATGCAGTTTGTACCTTTGTCATGCTGGCATATTCCTGCGTCCATTTGTTAAATGATAAGGGCGACTTGCACACTTCTTGATAGGAAAAAGCTCAAGTAGGCGGGGTTGCTCAGAAACGATTTCAACAGCCTCCACTATGGGAGTTTTGCGCACAGAGCTGTCGGAGAGAAAAACAAAATGTACAACGGGTAATTTCGATCCCAGTATCCTGCTCAATCTTCAAAATTTTACCACCACAGGATTGCCATGTTCAAGGGCTTTCCTCTCGTACCAAACTTAAAGCTCTGACGTTTTTTAAGGCGGGGCCAGATGCGACGGCGCGAGCAGGCACCCATTAGAAATTGACGTACACTGTGCGTGTATACAGCGTATACAAAGACACGGCGCAGTCAGGGTTCCAACCAACAATAAGGGGGTCATTGAAAAAATAGGCCGGACAATTAAAAACTTTCAGCTACACTCTTGAATAACTCTGGATCAAAAAATGCTAGGGTGATGCAGTTTGTACCTTAGTCATGCTGGCATATTCCTGCGTCCATTTTTTAAAGGTTTAGGGCGACTTGCACACTTCTTGATAGGAAAAAGCTCAAGTAGGCGGGGTTGCTCAGAAACGATTTCAACAGCCTCCACTATGGGAGTTTTGCGCACAGAGCTGTCGGAGAGAAAAACAAAATGTACAACGGGTAATTTCGATCCCAGTATCCTGCTCAATCTTCAAAATTTTACCACCACAGGATTGCCATGTTCAAGGGCTTTCCTCTCGTACTGAACTTAAAGCTCTGACGATTTTCAAGGCGGGGCCAGATGCGACGGCGCGAGCAGGCACCCATTAGAAATTGACGTACACTGTGCGTGTATACAGCGTATACAAAGACACGGCGCAGTCAGGGTTCCAACCAACAATAAGGGGGTCATTGAAAAAATAGGCCGGACAATTAAAAACTTTCAGCTACGCTCTGGAATAACTCTGGAACAAAAAATGCTAGGGAGATGCAGTTTGTACCTTTGTCATGCTGGCATATTCCTGCGTCCATTTGTTAAATGATAAGGGCGACTTGCACCATTCTTGATAGGAAAAAGCTCATGTAGGCGGGGTTGCTCAGAAACGATTTCAACAGCCTCCACTATGGGAGTTTTGCGCACAGAGCTGTCGGAGAGAAAAACAAAAAATACAACGGGTAATTTCGATCCCAGTATCCTGCTCAATCTTCAAAATTTTACCACCACAGGATTGCCATGTTCAAGGGCCTTCCTCTCGTACCAAACTTAAAGCTCTGACGATTTTTAAGGCGGGACCAGATGCGACGGCGCGAGCAGGCACCCATTAGAAAATGACGTACACTTTGCGTGTATACAGCGTATACAAAGACACGGCGCAGTCAGGGTTCCAACCAACAATAAGGGGGTTATTGAAAAATAGGCAGGACAGTTAAAAACTTTCAGCTACGCTCTGGAATAACTCTGGAACAAAAAACGCTAGGGAGATGCAGTTTGTACCTTAGTCATGCTGGCATATTCCTGCCTCCATTTAAAAAAGGTTTAGGGCGACTTGCACACTTCTTGATAGGAAAAAGCTCAAGTAGGCGGGGTTGCTCAGAAACGATTTCAACAGCCTCCACTATGGGAGTTTTGCGCACAGAGCTGTCGGAGAGAAAAACAAAATGTACAACGGGTAATTTCGATCCCAGTATCCTGCTCAATCTTCAAAATTTTACCACCACAGGATTGCCATGTTCAAGGGCTTTCCTCTCGTACTGAACTTAAAGCTCTGACGATTTTCAAGGCGGGGCCAGATGCGACGGCGCGAGCAGGCACCCATTAGAAATTGACGTACACTGTGCGTGTATACAGCGTATACAAAGACACGGCGCAGTCAGGGTTCCAACCAACAATAAGGGGGTCATTGAAAAAATAGGCCGGACAATTAAAAACTTTCAGCTACGCTCTGGAATAACTCTGGAACAAAAAATGCTAGGGAGATGCAGTTTGTACCTTTGTCATGCTGGCATATTCCTGCGTCCATTTGTTAAATGATGAGGGCGACTTGCACCATTCTTGATAGGAAAAAGCTCATGTAGGCGGGGTTGCTCAGAAACGATTTCAACAGCCTCCACTATGGGAGTTTTGCGCACAGAGCTGTCGGAGAGAAAAACAAAAAATACAACGGGTAATTTCGATCCCAGTATCCTGCTCAATCTTCAAAATTTTACCACCACAGGATTGCCATGTTCAAGGGCCTTCCTCTCGTACCAAACTTAAAGCTCTGACGATTTTTAAGGCGGGGCCAGATGCGACGGCGCGAGCAGGCACCCATTAGAAAATGACGTACACTTTGCGTGTATACAGCGTATACAAAGACACGGCGCAGTCAGGGTTCCAACCAACAATAAGGGGGTTATTGAAAAATAGGCAGGACAGTTAAAAACTTTCAGCTACGCTCTGGAATAACTCTGGAACAAAAAACGCTAGGGAGATGCAGTTTGTACCTTAGTCATGCTGGCATATTCCTGCCTCCATTTAAAAAAGGTTTAGGGCGACTTGCACACTTCTTGATAGGAAAAAGCTCAAGTAGGCGGGGTTGCTCAGAAACGATTTCAACAGCCTCCACTATGGGAGTTTTGCGCACAGAGCTGTCGGAGAGAAAAACAAAATGTACAACGGGTAATTTCGATCCCAGTATCCTGCTCAATCTTCGAAATTTTACCACCACAGGATTGCCATGTTCAAGGGCTTTCCTCTCGTACCAAACTTAAAGCTCTGACGATTTTTAAGGCGGGGCCAGATGCGACGGCGCGAGCAGGCACCCATTAGAAATTGACGTACACTGTGCGTGTATACAGCGTATACAAAGACACGGCGCAGTCAGGGTTCCAACCAACAATAAGGGGGTCATTGAAAAAATAGGCCGGACAATTAAAACTTTCAGCTACGCTCTGGAATAACTCTGGAACAAAAAATGCTAGGGAGATGCAGTTTGTACCTTAATCATGCTGGCATATTCCTGCGTCCATTTTTTAAAGGTTTAGGGCGACTTGCACACTTCTTGATAGGAAAAAGCTCAAGTAGGCGGGGTTGCTCAGAAACGATTTCAACAGCCTGCTCTATGGGAGTTTTGCGCACAGAGCTGTCGGAGAGAAAAACAAAATGTACAACGGGTAATTTCGGTCCCAGTATCCTGCTCAATCTTCAAAATTTTACCACCATAGGATTGCCATGTTCAAGGGCTTTCCTCTCGTACCAAACTTAAGGCTCTGACGATTTTTAAGGCGGGGCCAGATGCGACGGCGCGAGCAGGCACCCATAAGAAAATGACGTACACTTTGCGTGTATACTTCGTATACAAAGACACGGCGCAGTCTGGGTTCCAACCAACAATAAGGGGGTTATTGAAAAAATAGGCCGGACAATTAAAAACTTTCAGCTACGCTCTGGAATAACTCTGGAACAAAAAATGCTAGGGAGATGCAGTTTGTACCTTAGTCATGCTGGCATATTCCTGCCTCCATTTAAAAAAGGTTTAGGGCGACTTGCACACTTCTTGATAGGAAAAAGCTCAAGTAGGTGGGGTTGCTCAGAAACGATTTCAACAGCCTCCACTAAGGGAGTTTTGCGCACAGAGCTGTCGGAGAGAAAAACAAAATGTACAACGGGTAATTTCGATCCCAGTATCCTGCTCAATCTTCAAAATTTTACCACCACAGGATTGCCATGTTCAAGGGCTTTCCTCTCGTACCAAACTTAAAGCTCTGACGATTTTTAAGGCGGGGCCAGATGCGACGGCGCGAGCAGGCACCCATTAGAAATTGACGTACACTGTGCGTGTATACAGCGTATACAAAGACACGGCGCAGTCAGGGTTCCAACCAACAATAAGGGGGTCATTGAAAAAAATAGGCCGGACAATTAAAAACTTTCAGCTACGCTCTGGAATAACTCTGGAACAAAAAATGTTAGGGAGATGCAGTTTGTACCTTAATCATGCTGGCATATTCCTGCGTCCATTTTTTAAAGGTTTAGGGCGACTTGCACACTTCTTGATAGGAAAAAGCTCAAGTAGGCGGGGTTGCTCAGAAACGATTTCAACAGCCTGCTCTATGGGTGTTTTGCGCACAGAGCTGTCGGAGAGAAAAACAAAATGTACAACGGGTAATTTCGGTCCCAGTATCCTGCTCAATCTTCAAAATTTAACCACCACAGGATTGCCATGTTCAAGGGCTTTCCTCTCGTACCAAACTTAAGGCTCTGACGATTTTTAAGGCGGGGCCAGATGCGACGGCGCGAGCAGGCACCCATTAGAAAATGACGTACACTTTGCGTGTATACAGCGTATACAAAGACACGGCGCAGTCAGGGTTCCAACCAACAATAAGGGGGTTATTGAAAAAATAGGCCGGACAATTAAAAACTTTCAGCTACGCTCTGGAATAACTCTGGAACAAAAAATGCTAGGGAGATGCAGTTTGTACCTTAGTCATGCTGGCATATTCCTGCCTCCATTTAAAAAAGGTTTAGGGCGACTTGCACACTTCTTGATAGGAAAAAGCTCAAGTAGGTGGGGTTGCTCAGAAACGATTTCAACAGCCTCCACTATGGGAGTTTTGCGCACAGAGCTGTCGGAGAGAAAAACAAAATGTACAACGGGTAATTTCGATCCCAGTATCCTGCTCAATCTTCAAAATTTTACCACCACAAGATTGCCATGTTCAAGGGCTTTCCTCTCGTACCAAACTTAATGCTCTGACGATTTTTAGGGCGGGGCCAGATGCGACGGCGGGAGCAGGCACCCATTAGAAATTGACGTACACTGAGCGTGTATACAGCGTATACAAAGTCACGGCGCAGTCAGGGTTCCAACCAACAATAAGGGGGTCATTGAAAAAATAGGCCGGACAATTAAAAACTTTCAGCTACGCTCTGGAATAACTCTGGAACAAAAAATGCTAGGGAGATGCAGTTTGTACCTTTGTCATGCTGGCATATTCCTTCGTCCATTTGTTAAATGATCAGGGCGACTTGCACACTTCTTGATAGGAAAAAGCTCAAGTAGGCGGGGTTGCTCAGAAACGAATTCAACAGCCTCCTCTATGGGAGTTTTGCGCACAGAGCTGTCGGAGAGAAAAACAAAATGTACAACGGGTAATTTCGATCCCAGTATCCTGCTCAATCTTCAAAATTTTACCACCACAGGATTGCCATGTTGAAGGGCTTTCCTCTCGTACCAAACTTAAAGCTCTGACGATTTTTAAGGCGGGGCCAGATGCGACGGCGCGAGCAGGCACCCATTAGAAAATGACGTACACTTTGCGTGTATACAGCGTATACAAAGACACGGCGCAGTCAGGGTTCCAACCAACAATAAGGGGGTTATTGAAAAATAGGCAGGACAGTTAAAAACTTTCAGCTACGCTCTGGAATAACTCTGGAACAAAAAACGCTAGGGAGATGCAGTTTGTACCTTAGTCATGCTGGCATATTCCTGCCTCCATTTAAAAAAGGTTTAGGGCGACTTGCACACTTCTTGATAGGAAAAAGCTCAAGTAGGCGGGGTTGCTCAGAAACGATTTCAACAGCCTCCACTATGGGAGTTTTGCGCACAGAGCTGTCGGAGAGAAAAACAAAATGTACAACGGGTAATTTCGATCCCAGTATCCTGCTCAATCTTCGAAATTTTACCACCACAGGATTGCCATGTTCAAGGGCTTTCCTCTCGTACCAAACTTAAAGCTCTGACGATTTTTAAGGCGGGGCCAGATGCGACGGCGCGAGCAGGCACCCATTAGAAATTGACGTACACTGTGCGTGTATACAGCGTATACAAAGACACGGCGCAGTCAGGGTTTCAACCAACAATAAGGGGGTCATTGAAAAAATAGGCCGGACAATTAAAACTTTCAGCTACGCTCTGGAATAACTCTGGAACAAAAAATGCTAGGGAGATGCAGTTTGTACCTTAATCATGCTGGCATATTCCTGCGTCCATTTTTTAAAGGTTTAGGGCGACTTGCACACTTCTTGATAGGAAAAAGCTCAAGTAGGCGGGGTTGCTCAGAAACGATTTCAACAGCCTGCTCTATGGGAGTTTTGCGCACAGAGCTGTCGGAGAGAAAAACAAAATGTACAACGGGTAATTTCGGTCCCAGTATCCTGCTCAATCTTCAAAATTTTACCACCACAGGATTGCCATGTTCAAGGGCTTTCCTCTCGTACCAAACTTAAGGCTCTGACGATTTTTAAGGCGGGGCCAGATGCGACGGCGCGAGCAGGCACCCATAAGAAAATGACGTACACTTTGCGTGTATACAGCGTATACAAAGACACGGCGCAGTCTGGGTTCCAACCAACAATAAGGGGGTTATTGAAAAAATAGGCCGGACAATTAAAAACTTTCAGCTACGCTCTGGAATAACTCTGGAACAAAAAATGCTAGGGAGATGCAGTTTGTACCTTAGTCATGCTGGCATATTCCTGCCTCCATTTAAAAAAGGTTTAGGGCGACTTGCACACTTCTTGATAGGAAAAAGCTCAAGTAGGTGGGGTTGCTCAGAAACGATTTCAACAGCCTCTACTAAGGGAGTTTTGCGCACAGAGCTGTCGGAGAGAAAAACAAAATGTACAACGGGTAATTTCGATCCCAGTATCCTGCTCAATCTTCAAAATTTTACCACCACAGGATTGCCATGTTCAAGGGCTTTCCTCTCGTACCAAACTTAAAGCTCTGACGATTTTTAAGGCGGGGCCAGATGCGACGGCGCGAGCAGGCACCCATTAGAAATTGACGTACACTGTGCGTGTATACAGCGTATACAAAGACACGGCGCAGTCAGGGTTCCAACCAACAATAAGGGGGTCATTGAAAAAAATAGGCCGGACAATTAAAAACTTTCAGCTACGCTCTGGAATAACTCTGGAACAAAAAATGCTAGGGAGATGCAGTTTGTACCTTAATCATGCTGGCATATTCCTGCGTCCATTTTTTAAAGGTTTAGGGCGACTTGCACACTTCTTGATAGGAAAAAGCTCAAGTAGGCGGGGTTGCTCAGAAACGATTTCAACAGCCTGCTCTATGGGTGTTTTGCGCACAGAGCTGTCGGAGAGAAAAACAAAATGTACAACGGGTAATTTCGGTCCCAGTATCCTGCTCAATCTTCAAAATTTAACCACCACAGGATTGCCATGTTCAAGGGCTTTCCTCTCGTACCAAACTTAAGGCTCTGACGATTTTTAAGGCGGGGCCAGATGCGACGGCGCGAGCAGGCACCCATTAGAAAATGACGTACACTTTGCGTGTATACAGCGTATACAAAGACACGGCGCAGTCAGGGTTCCAACCAACAATAAGGGGGTTATTGAAAAAATAGGCCGGACAATTAAAAACTTTCAGCTACGCTCTGGAATAACTCTGGAACAAAAAATGCTAGGGAGATGCAGTTTGTACCTTAATCATGCTGGCATATTCCTGCCTCCATTTAAAAAAGGTTTAGGGCGACTTGCACACTTCTTGATAGGAAAAAGCTCAAGTAGGTGGGGTTGCTCAGAAACGATTTCAACAGCCTCCACTATGGGAGTTTTGCGCACAGAGCTGTCGGAGAGAAAAACAAAATGTACAACGGGTAATTTCGATCCCAGTATCCTGCTCAATCTTCAAAATTTTACCACCACAAGATTGCCATGTTCAAGGGCTTTCCTCTCGTACCAAACTTAATGCTCTGACGATTTTTAGGGCGGGGCCAGATGCGACGGCGCGAGCAGGCACCCATTAGAAATTGACGTACACTGAGCGTGTATACAGCGTATACAAAGTCACGGCGCAGTCAGGGTTCCAACCAACAATAAGGGGGTCATTGAAAAAATAGGCCGGACAATTAAAAACTTTCAGCTACGCTCTGGAATAACTCTGGAACAAAAAATGCTAGGGAGATGCAGTTTGTACCTTTGTCATGCTGGCATATTCCTTCGTCCATTTGTTAAATGATCAGGGCGACTTGCACACTTCTTGATAGGAAAAAGCTCAAGTAGGCGGGGTTGCTCAGAAACGAATTCAACAGCCTCCTCTATGGGAGTTTTGCGCACAGAGCTGTCGGAGAGAAAAACAAAATGTACAACGGGTAATTTCGATCCCAGTATCCTGCTCAATCTTCAAAATTTTACCACCACAGGATTGCCATGTTGAAGGGCTTTCCTCTCGTACCAAACTTAAAGCTCTGACGATTTTTAAGGCGGGGCCAGATGCGACGGCGCGAGCAGGCACCCATTAGAAAATGACGTACACTCTGCGTGTATACAGCGTATACAAAGACACGGCGCAGCCAGGGTTCCAACCAACAATAAGGGGGTCATTGAAAAAATAGGCCGGACAATTCAAAACTTTCAGCTACGCTTTGGAATAACTCTGGAACAAAAAATGCTAGGGAGATGCAGTTTGTACCTTTGTCATGCTGGCATATTCCTGCGTCCATTTGTTAAATGATAAGGGCCACTTGCACACTTCTTGATAGTAAAAAGCTCAAGTAGGCGGGGTTGCTCAGAAACGATTTCAACAGCCTCCTCTATGGGAGTTTTGCGCACAGAGCTGTCGGAGAGAAAAACAAAATGTACAACGGGTAATTTCGATCCCAGTATCCTGCTCAATCTTCAAAATTTTACCACCACAGGATTGCCATGTTCAAGGGCTTTCCTCTCGTACCAAACTTAAAGCTCTGACGATTTTTAAGGCGGGGCCAGATGCGACGGCGCGAGCAGGCACCCATTAGAAATTGACGTACACTGTGCGTGTATACAGCGTATACAAAGACACGGCGCAGTCAGGGTTCCAACCAACAATAAGGGGGTCATTGAAAAAATAGGCCGGACAATTCAAAACTTTCAGCTACGCTCTGGAATAACTCTGGAACAAAAAATGCTAGGGAGATGCAGTTTGTACCTTTGTCATGCTGGCATATTCCTGCGTCCATTTGTTAAATGATAAGGGCGACTTGCACCATTCTTGATAGGAAAAAGCTCAAGTAGGCGGGGTTGCTCAGAAACGATTTCAACAGCCTCCACTATGGGAGTTTTGCGCACAGAGCTGTCGGAGAGAAAAACAAAATGTACAACGGGTAATTTCGATCCCAGTATCCTGCTCAATCTTCAAAATTTTACCACCACAGGATTGCCATGTTCAAGGGCTTTCCTCTCGTACCAAACTTAAAGCTCTGACGATTTTTAAGGCGGGGCCAGATGCGACGGCGCGAGCAGGCACCCATTAGAAAATGACGTACACTCTGCGTGTATACAGCGTATACAAAGACACGGCGCAGCCAGGGTTCCAACCAACAATAAGGGGGTCATTGAAAAAATAGGCCTGACAATTCAAAACTTTCAGCTACGCTCTGGAATAACTCTGGAACAAAAAATGCTAGGGAGATGCAGTTTGTACCTTTGTCATGCTGGCATATTCCTGCGTCCATTTGTTAAATGATAAGGGCGACTTGCACACTTCTTGATAGTAAAAAGCTCAAGTAGGCGGGGTTGCTCAGAAACGATTTCAACAGCCTCCTCTATGGGAGTTTTGCGCACAGAGCTGTCGGAGAGAAAACAAAAATGTACAACGGGTAATTTCGATCTCAGTATCCTGCTCAATCTTCAAAATTTTACCACCACAGGATTGCCATGTTCAAGGGCTTTCCTCTCGTACCAAACTTAAAGCTCTGACGATTTTTAAGGCGGGGCCAGATGCGACGGCGCGAGCAGGCACCCATTAGAAATTGACGTACACTGTGCGTGTATACAGCGTATACAAAGACACGGCGCAGTCAGGGTTCCAACCAACAATAAGGGGGTCATTGAAAAAATAGGCCGGACAATTCAAAACTTTCAGCTACACTCTGGAATAACTCTGGAACAAAAAATGCTAGGGAGATGCAGTTTGTACCTTAGTCATGCTGGCATATTCCTGCCTCCATTTAAAAATGGTTTAGGGCGACTTGCACACTTCTTGATAGGAAAAAGCTCAAGTAGGCGGGGTTGCTCAGAAACGATTTCAACAGCCTCCACTATGGGAGTTTTGCGCACAGAGCTGTCGGAGAGAAAAACAAAATGTACAATGGGTAATTTCGATCCCAGTATCCTGCTCAATCTTCAAAATTTTACCACCACAGGATTGCCATGTTCAAGGGCTTTCCTCTCGTACTAAACTTAAAGCTCTGACGATTTTCAAGGCGGGGCCAGATGCGACGGCGCGAGCAGGCACCCATTAGAAATTGACGTACACTGTGCGTGTATACAGCGTATACAAAGACACGGCGCAGTCAGGGTTCCAACCAACAATAAGGGGGTCATTGAAAAAATAGGCCGGACAATTAAAAACTTTCAGCTACGCTCTGGAATAACTCTGGAACAAAAAATGCTAGGGAGATGCAGTTTGTACCTTAGTCATGCTGGCATATTCCTGCCTCCATTTAAAAAAGGTTTAGGGCGACTTGCACACTTCTTGATAGGAAAAAGCTCAAGTAGGCGGGGTTGCTCAGAAACGATTTCAACAGCCTCCACTATGGGAGTTTTGCGCACAGAGCTGTCGGAGAGAAAAACAAAATGTACAATGGGTAATTTCGATCCCAGTATCCTGCTCAATCTTCAAAATTTTACCACCACAGGATTGCCATGTTCAAGGGCTTTCCTCTCGTACTAAACTTAAAGCTCTGACGATTTTCAAGGCGGGGCCAGATGCGACGGCGCGAGCAGGCACCCATTAGAAATTGACGTACACTGTGCGTGTATACAGCGTATACAAAGACACGGCGCAGTCAGGGTTCCAACCAACAATAAGGGGGTCATTGAAAAAATAGGCCGGACAATTAAAAACTTTCAGCTACGCTCTGGAATAACTCTGGAACAACAAATGCTAGGGAGATGCAGTTTGTACCTTTGTCATGCTGGCATATTCCTGCGTCCATTTGTTAAATGATAAGGGCGACTTGCACCATTCTTGATAGGAAAAAGCTCAAGTAGGCGGGGTTGCTCAGAAACGATTTCAACAGCCTCCACTATGGGAGTTTTGCGCACAGAGCTGTCGGAGAGAAAAACAAAATGTACAACGGGTAATTTCGATCCCAGTATCCTGCTCAATCTTCAAAATTTTACCACCACAGGATTGCCATGTTCAAGGGCTTTCCTCTCGTACCAAACTTAAAGCTCTGACGATTTTTAAAGCGGGGCCAGATGCGACGGCGCGAGCAGGCACCCATTAGAAATTGACGTACACTGTGTGTGTATACAGCGTATACAAAGACACGGCGCAGTCAGGGTTCCAACCAACAATAAGGGGGTCATTGAAAAAATAGGCCGGACAATTAAAAACTTTCAGCTACACTCTGGAATAACTCTGGAACAAAAAATGCTAGGGAGATGCAGTTTGTACCTTAGTCATGCTGGCATATTCCTGCCTCCATTTAAAAAAGGTTTAGGGCGACTTGCACACTTCTTGATAGGAAAAAGCTCAAGTAGGCGGGGTTGCTCAGAAACGATTTCAACAGCCTCCACTATGGGAGTTTTGCGCACAGAGCTGTCGGAGAGAAAAACAAAATGTACAACGGGTAATTTTGATCCCAGTATCCTGCTCAATCTTCAAAATTTTACCACCACAGGATTGCCATGTTCAAGGGCTTTCCTCTCGTACTAAACTTAAAGCTCTGACGATTTTCAAGGTGGGGCCAGATGCGACGGCGCGAGCAGGCACCCATTAGAAATTGACGTACACTGTGCGTGTATACAGCGTATACAAAGACACGGCGCAGTCAGGGTTCCAACCAACAATAAGGGGGTCATTGAAAAAATAGGCCGGACAATTCAAAACTTTCAGCTACGCTCTGGAATAACTCTGGAACAAAAAATGCTAGGGAGATGCAGTTTGTACCTTTGTCATGCTGGCATATTCCTGCGTCCATTTGTTAAATGATAAGGGCGACTTGCACCATTCTTGATAGGAAAAAGCTCAAGTAGGCGGGGTTGCTCAGAAACGATTTCAACAGCCTCCACTATGGGAGTTTTGCGCACAGAGCTGTCGGAGAGAAACAAAAGGTACAACGGGTAATTTCGATCCCAGTATCCTGCTCAATCTTCAAAATTTTACCACCACAGGATTGCCATGTTCAAGGGCTTTCCTCTCGTACCAAACTTAAAGCTCTGACGATTTTTAAGGCGGGGCCAGATGCGACGGCGCGAGCAGGCACCCATTAGAAATTGACGTACACTGTGCGTGTATACAGCGTATACAAAGACACGGCGCAGTCAGGGTTCCAACCAACAATAAGGGGGTCATTGAAAAAATAGGCCGGACAATTAAAAACTTTCAGTTACACTCTGGAATAACTCTGGAACAAAAAATGCTAGGGAGATGCAGTTTGTACCTTAGTCATGCTGGCATATTCCTGCCTCCATTTAAAAAAGGTTTAGGGCGACTTGCACACTTCTTGATAGGAAAAAGCTCAAGTAGGCGGGGTTGCTCAGAAACGATTTCAACAGCCTCCACTATGGGAGTTTTGCGCACAGAGCTGTCGGAGAGAAAACCAAAATGTACAACGGGTAATTTTGATCCCAGAATCCTGCTCAATCTTCAAAATTGTACCACCACAGGATTGCCATGTTCAAGGGCTTTTCTCTCGTACTAAACTTAAAGCTCTGACGATTTTCAAGGCGGAGCCAGATGCGACGGCGCGAGCAGGCATCCATTAGAAATTGACGTACACTGTGCGTGTATACAGCGTATACAAAGACACGGCGCAGTCAGGGTTCCCACCAACAATAAGGGGGTCATTGAAAAAATAGGCCGGACAATTAAAAACTTTCAGCTACGCTCTGGAATAACTCTGGAACAAAAAATGCTAGGGAGATGCAGTTTGTACCTTTGTCATGCTGGTATATTCCTGCGTCCATTTGTTAAATGATAAGGGCGACTTGCACACTTCTTGATAGGAAAAAGCTCAAGTAGGCGGGGTTGCTCAAAAACGATTTCAACAGCCTGCTCTAAGGGAGTTTTGCGCACAGAGCTGTCGGAGAGAAAAACAAAATGTACAACGGGTAATTTCGATCCCAGTATCCTGCTCAATCTTCAAAATTTTACCACCACAGGATTACCATGTTCAAGGGCTTTCCTCTCGTATCAAACTTAAAGCTCTGACGATTTTTAAGGCGGGGCCAGATGCGACGGCGCGAGCAGGCACCCATTAGAAATTGACGTACACTGTGCGTGTATACAGCGTATACAAAGACACGGCGCAGTCAGGGTTCCAACCAACAATAAGGGGGTCATTGAAAAAATAGGCCGGACAATTAAAAACTTTCAGCTACGCTCTGGAATAACTCTGGAACAAAAAATGCTAGGGAGATGCAGTTTGTACCTTATTCATTCTGGCATATTCTTGCGTGCATTTTTTAAAGGTTTAGGGCGGCTTGCACACTTCTTGATAGGAAAAAACGCAAGTAGGCGGGGTTGCTCAGAAAAAATTTCAACAGCCTCCACTATGGGAGTTTTGCGCACAGAGCTGTCGGAGAGAAAAACAAAATGTACAACGGGTAATTTCCAACCCAGTATCCTGCTCAATCTTCAAAATTTTACCACCATAGGATTGCCATGTTCAAGGGCTTTCCTCTCGTACCAAACTTAATGCTCTGACGATTTTTAAGGCGGGGCCAGATGCGACGGCGCGAGCAGGCACCCATTAGAAATTGACGTACACTGTGCGTGTATACAGCGTATACAAAGACACGGCGCAGTCAGGGTTCCAACCAACAATAAGGGGGTCATTGAAAAAATAGGCCGGACAATTAAAAACTTTCAGCTACACTCTGGAATAAGTCTGGAACAAAACATGCTAGGGAGATGCAGTTTGTACCTTAGTCATGCTGGCATATTCCTTCGTCCATTTGTTAAAGGTTTAGGGCGACTTGCACACTTCTTGATAGGAAAAAGCTCAAGTAGGCGGGGTTGTTCAGAAACGATTTCAACAGCCTCCACTATGGGAGTTTTGCGCACAGAGCTGTCGGAGAGAAAAACAAAATGTACAACGGGTAATTTCGATCCCAGTATCATGCTCAATCTTCAAATATTTACCACCACAGGATTGCCATGTTCAAGGGCTTTCCTCTCGTACCAAACTTAAAGCTCTGACGTTTTTTAAGGCGGGGCCAGATGCGACGGCGCGAGCAGGCACCCATTAGAAATTGACGTACACTGTGCGTGTATACAGCGTATACAAAGACACGGCCAATCAGGGTTCCAACCAACAATAAGGGGGTCATTGAAAAAAATAGGCCGGACAATTAAAAACTTTCAGCTACGCTCTGGAATAACTCTGGAACAAAAATTGCTAGGGAGATGCAGTTTGTACCTTAGTCATGCTGGCATATTCCTGCGTGCATTTTTTAAAGGTTTAGGGCGGCTTGCACACTTCTTGATAGGAAAAAGCTCAAGTAGGCGGGGTTGTTCAGAAACGATTTCAACAGCCTCCACTATTGGAGTTTTGCGCACAGAGCTGTCGGAGAGAAAAACAAAATGTACAACGGGTAATTTCTATCCCAGTATCATGCTCAATCTTCAAAATTTTACCACCACAGGATTGCCATGTTCAAGGGCTTTCCTCTCGTACCACACTTAAAGCTCTGACGATTTTAAAGGCGGGGCCAGATGCGACGGCGCGAGCAGGCACCCATTAGCAATTGACGTACACTGTGCGTGTATACAGCGTATACAAAGACACGGCGCAGTCAGGGTTCCAACCAACAATAAGGGGGGCATTGATAAAAATAGGCCGGACAATTAAAAACTTTCAGTTACGCTCTGGAATAACTCTGGAACAAAAATTGCTAGGGAGATGCAGTTTGTACCTTAGTCATGCTGGCATATTCCTGCGTGCATTTTTTAAAGGTTTAGGGCGGCTTGCACACTTCTTGATAGGAAAAAACGCAAGTAGGCGGGGTTGCTCAGAAACGATTTCAACAGCCTCCACTATGGGAGATTTGCGCACAGAGCTGTCGGAGAGAAAAACAAAATGTACAACGGGTAATTTCCAACCCAGTATCCTGCTCAATCTTCAAAATTTTACCACCACAGGATTGCCATGTTCAAGGGCTTTCCTCTCGTACCAAACTTAATGCTCTGACGATTTTCAAGGCGGGGCCAGATGCGACGGCGCGAGCAGGCACCCATTAGAAATTGACGTACACTGTGCGTGTATACAGCGTATACAAAGACACGGCGTAGTCAGGGTTCCAACCAACAATAAGGGGGTCATAGAAAAAATAGGCCGGACAATGAAAACTTTCAGCTACACTCTGGAATAACTCTGGAACAAAAAATGCTAGGGAGATGCAGTTTGTACCTTAGTCATGCTGGCATATTCCTGCGTGCATTTTTTAAAGGTTTAGGGCGACTTGCACACTTCTTGATAGGAAAAAGCTCAAGTAGGCGGGGTTGCTCAGAAACGATTTCAACAGCCTCCACTATGGGAGTTTTGCGCACAGAGCTGTCGCAGAGAAAAACAAAATGTACAACGGGTAATTTTGATCCCAGTATCATGCTCAATCTTCAAAATTTTACCACCACAGGATTGCCATGTTCAAGGGCTTTCCTCTCGTACCAAACTTAAAGCTCTGACGTTTTTTAAGGCGGGGCCAGATGCGACGGCGCGAGCAGGCACCCATTAGAAATTGACGTACACTGTGCGTGTATACAGCGTATACAAAGACACGGCCAGTCAGGGTTCCAACCAACAATAAGGGGGTCATTGAAAAAAATAGGCCGGACAATTAAAAACTTTCAGCTACGCTCTGGAATAACTCTGGAACAAAAAATGCTAGGGAGATGCAGTTTGTACTTTAGTCATGCTGGCATATTCCTGCGTCCAGTTTTTTAAGGTTTAGGGCGACTTGCACACTTCTTGATAGGAAAAAGCTCAAGTAGGCGGGGTTGCTCAGAAACGATTTCAACAGCCTCCACTATCGGAGTTTTGCGCACAGAGCTGTCGCAGAGAAAAACAAAATGTACAACGGGTAATTTCGATCCCAGTATCATGCTCAATCTTCAAAATTGTACCACCACAGGATTGCCATGTTCAAGGGCTTTCCTCTCGTACCAAACTTAAAGCTCTGACGTTTTTTAAGGCGGGGCCAGATGCGACGGCGCGAGCACGCACCCATTAGAAATTGACGTACACTGTGCGTGTATACAGCGTATACAAAGACACGGCGCAGTCAGGGTTCCAACCAACAATAAGGGTGTCATTGAAAAAATAGGCCGGACAATTAAAAACTTTCAGCTACGCTCTGGAATAACTCTGGAACAAAAAATGCTAGGGAGATGCAGATTGTACCTTAGTCATGCTGGCATATTCCTGCGTCCATTTTTTAAAGGTTTAAGGCGACTTGCACACTTCTTGATAGGAAAAAGCTCAAATAGGCGGGATTGCTCAGAAACGATTTCAACAGCCTCCACTATGGGAGTTTTGCGCACAGAGCTGTCGGAGAGAAAAACAAAATGTACAACGGGTAATTTCGATCCCAGTATCATGCTCAATCTTCAAAATTTTACCACCACAGGATTGCCATGTTCAAGGGCTTTCCTCTCGTACCAAACTTAAAGCTCTGACGATTTTTAAAGCGGGGCCAGATGCAACGGCGCGAGCACGCACCCATTAGAAATTGACGTACACTGTGCGTGTATACAGCGTATACAAAGACACGGCGCAGTCAGGGTTCCAACCAACAATAAGGGGGTCAGTGAAAAAAAAAGGCCGGACAATTAAAAACTTTCAGCTACGCTCTGGAATAACTCTGGAACAAAAAATGCTAGGGAGATGCAGTTTGTACCTTAATCATGCTGGCATATCCCTGCGTGCATTTTTTTAAGGTTTAGGGCGACTTGCACACTTCTTGATAGGAAAAAGCTCAAGTAGGCGGGATTGCTCAGAAACGATTTCAACAGCCTCCACTATGGGAGTTTTGCGCACAGAGCTGTCGGAGAGAAAAACAAAATGTACAACGGGTAATTTCGATCCCAGTATCCTGCTCAATCTTCAAAATTTTACCACCACAGGATTGCACTGTTCAAGGGCATTCCTCTCGTACCAAACTTAAAGCTCTGACGTTTTTTAAGGCGGGGCCAGATGCGACGGCGCGAGCAGGCACCCATTAGAAATTGACGTACACTGTGCGTGTATACAGCGTATACAAAGACACGGCGCATTCAGGGTTCCAACCAATAATAAGGGGGTCATTGAAAAAAATAGGCCGGACAATTAGAACTTTCAGTTACGCTCTGGAATAACTCTGGAACACAAAATGCTAGGGAGATGCAGTTTGTACCTTAGTCATGCTGGCATATTCCTGCGTCCATTTTTTAAAGGTTTAAGGCGACTTGCACACTTCTTGATAGGAAAAAGCTCAAATAGGCGGGATTGTTCAGAAACGATTTCAACAGCCTCCACTATGGGAGTTTTGTGCACAGAGCTGTTGGAGAGAAAAACAAAATGTACAACGGGTAATTTCGATCCCATTATCATGCTCAATCTTCAAAATTTTACCACCACAGGATTGCCATGTTCAAGGGCTTTCCTCTCGTACCAAACTTAAAGCTCTGACGATTTTTAAAGCGGGGCCAGATGCAACGGCGCGAGCACGCACCCATTAGAAATTGACGTACACTGTGCGTGTATACAGCGTATACAAAGACACGGCGCAGTCAGGGTTCCAACCAACAATAAGGGGGTCAGTGAAAAAAAAAAGGCCGGACAATTAAAAACTTTCAGCTACGCTCTGGAATAACTCTGGAACAAAAAATGCTAGGGAGATGCAGTTTGTACCTTAATCATGCTGGCATATCCCTGCGTGCATTTTTTTAAGGTTTAGGGCGACTTGCACACTTCTTGATAGGAAAAAGCTCAAGTAGGCGGGATTGCTCAGAAACGATTTCAACAGCCTCCACTATGGGAGTTTTGCGCACAGAGCTGTCGGAGAGAAAAACAAAATGTACAACGGGTAATTTCGATCCCAGTATCCTGCTCAATCTTCAAAATTTTACCACCACAGGATTGCCATGTTCAAGGGCTTTCCTCTCGTACCAAACTTAAAGCTCTGACGTTTTTTTAAGGCGGGGCCAGATGCGACGGCGCGAGCACGCACCCATTAGAAATTGACGTACACTGTGCGTGTATACAGCGTATACAAAGACACGGCGCAGTCAGGGTTCCAACCAACAATAAGGGTGTCATTGAAAAAATAGGCCGGACAATTAAAAACTTTCAGCTACGCTCTGGAATAACTCTGGAACAAAAAATGCTAGGGAGATGCAGTTTGTACCTTAGTCATGCTGGCATATTCCTGCGTCCATTATTTTAAGGTTTAGGGCGGCTTGCACATTTCTTGATAGGAAAAAACGCAAGTAGGCGGGGTTGCTCAGAAACGATTTCAACAGCCTCCACTATGGCAGTTTTTCGCACAGAGCTGTCGGAGAGAAAAACAAAATGTACAACGGGTAATTTCGATCCCAGTATCCTGCTCAATCTTCAAAATTTTACCACCACAGGATTGCCATGTTCAAGGGCTTTCCTCTCGTACCAAACTTAAAGCTCTGACGATTTTTAAGGCGGGGCCAGATGCGACGGCGCGAGCAGGCACCCATTAGAAATTGACGTACACTGTACGTGTATACAGCGTATACAAAGACACGGCGCAGTCAGGCTTCCAACCAACAATAAGGGGGTCATTGAAAAAATAGGCCGGACAATTAAAAACTTTCAGCTACGCTCTGGAATAACTCTGGAACACAAAATGCTAGGGAGATGCAGTTTGTACCTTAGTCATGCTGGCATATTCCTGCGTCCATTTTTTTAAGGTTTAGGGCGACTTGCACACTTCTTGATAGGAAAAAGCTCAAATAGGCGGAATTGCTCAGAAACGATTTCAACAGCCTCCACTATGGGAGTTTTGCGCACAGAGCTGTCGGAGAGAAAAACAAAATGTAAAACGGGTAATTTCGATCCCAGTATCCTGCTCAATCTTCAAAATTTTACCACCACAGGATTGCCATGTTCAAGGGCTTTCCTCTTGTACCAAACTTAAAGCTCTGACGATTTTTAAGGCGGGGCCAGATGCGACGGCGCGAGCAGGCACCCATTAAAAATTGACGTACACTGTGCGTGTATACAGCGTATACAAAGACACGGCGCAGTCAGGGTTCCAACCAACAATAAGGGGGTCATTGAAAAAATAGGCCGGACAATTAAAAACTTTCAGCTACGCTCTGGAATAACTCTGGAACACAAAATGCTAGGGAGATGCAGTTTGTACCTTAGTCATGCTGGCATATTCCTGCGTCCATTTTTTAAAGGTTTAGGGCGGCTTGCACACTTCTTGATAGGAAAAAGCTCAAATAGGCGGGATTGCTCAGAAACGATTTCAACAGCCTCCACTATGGGAGTTTTGCGCACAGAGCTGTCGGAGAGAAAAACAAAATGTACAACGGGTAATTTTGATCCCAGTATCCTGCTCAATCTTCAAAATTTTACCACCACAGGATTGCCATGTTCAAGGGCTTTCCTCTCGTACCAAACTTAATGCTCTGACGTTTTTAAGGCTGGGCCAGCTGCGACGGCGCGAGCAGGCACCCATTAGAAATTGACGTACACTGTGCATGTATACAGCGTATACAAAGACACGGCGCAGTCAGGGTTCCAACCAATAATAAGGGGGTCATTGAAAAAAATAGGCCGGACAATTAAAAACTTTCAGCTACGCTCTGGAATAACTCTGGAACACAAACAGCTAGGGAGATGCAGTTTGTACCTTAGTCATGCTGGCATATTCCTGCGTCCATTTTTTAAAAGTTGAGGGCGACTTGCACACTTCTTGATCGGAAAAAGCTCAAGTAGTCGGGGTTCCTCAGAAACGATTTCAACAGCCTCCACTATGGGAGTTTTGCGCACAAAGCTGTCGCAGAGAAAAACAAAATGTACAACGGGTAATTTCGATCCCAGTATCATGCTCAATCTTCAAAATTTTACCATCACAGGATTGCCATGTTCAAGGGCTTTCCTCTCGTACCAAACTTAATGCTCTGACGATTTTTAAGGCGGGGCCAGATGTGACGGCGCGAGCAGGCACCCATTAGAAATTGACGTACACTGTGCGTGTATACAGCGAATACAAAGACACGGCGCAGTCAGGGTTCCAACCAACAATAAGGGTGTCATTGAAAAAATAGGCCGGACAATTAAAAACTTTCAGCTACGCTCTGGAATAACTCTGGAACAAAAAATGCTAGGGAGATGCAGTTTGTACCTTAGTCATGCTGGCATATTCCTGCGTCCATTTTTTAAAGGTTTAGGGCGGCTTGCACATTTCTTGATAGGAAAAAACGCAAGTAGGCGGGGTTGCTCAGAAACGATTTAAACCGCCTCCACTAAGGGAGTTTTGCGCACAGAGCTGTCGGAGAGAAAAACAAAATGTACAACGGGTAATTTCGATCCCAGTATCATGCTCAATCTTCAAAATTTTACCACCACAGGATTGCCATGTTCAAGGGCTTTCCTCTCGTACCAAACTTAAAGCTCTGACGTTTTTTAAGGCGGGGCCAGATGCGACGGCGCGAGCACGCACCCATTAGAAATTGACGTACACTGTGCGTGTATACAGCGTATACAAAGACACGGCGCAGTCAGGGTTCCAACCAACAATAAGGGTGTCATTGAAAAAATAGGCCGGACAATTAAAAACTTTCAGCTACGCTCTGGAATAACTCTGGAACAAAAAATGCTAGGGAGATGCAGTTTGTACCTTAGTCATGCTGGCATATTCCTGCGTCCATTTTTTAAAGGTTTAGGGCGGCTTGCACCTTTCTTGATAGAAAAAAACGCAAGTAGGCGGGGTTGCTCAGAAACGATTTAAACAGCCTCCACTAAGGGAGTTTTGCGCACAGAGCTGTGGGAGAGAAAAAAAAATGTACAACGGGTAATTTCCATCCCAGTATCCTGCTCAATCTTCAAAATTTTACCACCACAGGATTGCCATGTTCAAGGGCTTTCCTCTCGTACCAAACTTAATGCTCTGACGTTTTTTAAGGCTGGGCCAGCTGCGACGGCGCGAGCAGGCACCCATTAGAAATTGACGTACACTGTGCGTGTATACAGCGTATACAAAGACACGGCGCAGTCAGGGTTCCAACCAATAATAAGGGGGTCATTGAAAAAAATAGGCCGGACAATTAGAAACTTTGAGCTACGCCCTGGAATAACTCTGGAACACAAAATGCTAGGGAGATGCAGTTTGTACCTTAGTCATGCTGGCATATTCCTGCGTCCATTTTTTAAAAGTTGAGGGCGACTTGCACACTTCTTGATCGGAAAAAGCTCAAGTAGTCGGGGTTGCTCAGAAACGATTTCAACAGCCTCCACTATGGGAGTTTTGCGCACAAAGCTGTCGCAGAGAAAAACAAAATGTACAACGGGTAATTTCGATCCCAGTATCATGCTCAATCTTCAAAATTTTACCATCACAGGATTGCCATGTTCAAGGGCTTTCCTCTCGTACCAAACTTAATGCTCTGACGATTTTTAAGGCGGGGCCAGATGTGACGGCGCGAGCAGGCACCCATTAGAAATTGACGTACACTGTGCGTGTATACAGCGAATACAAAGACACGGCGCAGTCAGGGTTCCAACCAACAATAAGGGTGTCATTGAAAAAATAGGCCGGACAATTAAAAACTTTCAGCTACGCTCTGGAATAACTCTGGAACAAAAAATGCTAGGGAGATGCAGTTTGTACCTTAGTCATGCTGGCATATTCCTGCGTCCATTTTTTAAAGGTTTAGGGCGGCTTGCACATTTCTTGATAGGAAAAAACGCAAGTAGGCGGGGTTGCTCAGAAACGATTTAAACCGCCTCCACTAAGGGAGTTTTGCGCACAGAGCTGTCGGAGAGAAAAACAAAATGTACAACGGGTAATTTCGATCCCAGTATCATGCTCAATCTTCAAAATTTTACCACCACAGGATTGCCATGTTCAAGGGCTTTCCTCTCGTACCAAACTTAAAGCTCTGACGTTTTTTAAGGCGGGGCCAGATGCGACGGCGCGAGCACGCACCCATTAGAAATTGACGTACACTGTGCGTGTATACAGCGTATACAAAGACACGGCGCAGTCAGGGTTCCAACCAACAATAAGGGTGTCATTGAAAAAATAGGCCGGACAATTAAAAACTTTCAGCTACGCTCTGGAATAACTCTGGAACAAAAAATGCTAGGGAGATGCAGTTTGTACCTTAGTCATGCTGGCATATTCCTGCGTCCATTTTTTAAAGGTTTAGGGCGGCTTGCACCTTTCTTGATAGAAAAAAACGCAAGTAGGCGGGGTTGCTCAGAAACGATTTAAACAGCCTCCACTAAGGGAGTTTTGCGCACAGAGCTGTGGGAGAGAAAAAAAAATGTACAACGGGTAATTTCCATCCCAGTATCCTGCTCAATCTTCAAAATTTTACCACCACAGGATTGCCATGTTCAAGGGCTTTCCTCTCGTACCAAACTTAATGCTCTGACGTTTTTTAAGGCTGGGCCAGCTGCGACGGCGCGAGCAGGCACCCATTAGAAATTGACGTACACTGTGCGTGTATTCAGCGTATACAAAGACACGGCGCAGTCAGGGTTCCAACCAATAATAAGGGGGTCATTGAAAAAAATAGGCCGGACAATTAGAAACTTTGAGCTACGCTCTGGAATAACTCTGGAACACAAAATGCTAGGGAGATGCAGTTTGTACCTTAGTCATGCTGGCATATTCCTGCGTCCATTTTTTAAAAGTTGAGGGCGACTTGCACACTTCTTGATCGGAAAAAGCTCAAGTAGGCGGGGTTGCTCAGAAACGATTTCAACAGCCTCCACTATGGGAGTTTTGCGCACAGAGCTGTCGGAGAGAAAAACAAAATGTACAACGGGTAATTTCGATCCCAGTATCCTGCTCAATCTTCAAAATTTTACCACCACAGGATTGCACTGTTCAAGGGCATTCCTCTCGTACCAAACTTAAAGCTCTGACGATTTTTAAGGCGGGGCCAGATGCGACGGCGCGAGCAGGCACCCATTAAAAATTGACGTACACTGTGCGTGTATACAGCGTATACAAAGACACGGCGCAGTCAGGGTTCCAACCAATAATAAGGGGGTCATTGAAAAAAATAGGCCGGACAATTAGAACTTTCAGTTACGCTCTGGAATAACTCTGGAACACAAAATGCTAGGGAGATGCAGATTGTACCTTAGTCATGCTGGCATATTCCTGCGTCCATTTTTTAAAGGTTCAAGGCGACTTGCACACTTCTTGATAGGAAAAAGCTCAAATAGGCGGGATTGCTCTGAAACGATTTCAACAGCCTCCACTATGGGAGTTTTGCGCACAGAGCTGTCGGAGAGAAAAACAAAATGTACAACGGGTAATTTCGATCCCAGTATCATGCTCAATCTTCACAATTTTACCACCACAGGATTGCCATGTTCAAGGGCTTTCCTCTCGTACCAAACTTAAAGCTCTGACGATTTTTAAGGCGGGGCCAGATGCGACGGCGCGAGCAGGCACCCATTAGAAATTGACGAACACTGTGCGTGTATACAGCGTATACAAAGACACGGCGCAGTCAGGGTTCCAACCAACAATAAGGGGGTCATTGAAAAAAATAGGCCGGACAATTAAAAACTTTCAGCTACGCTCTGAAATAACTCTGGAACAAAAAATGCTAGGGAGATGCAGTTTGTACCTTAGTCATGCATGCATATTCCTGCGTCCATTTTTTAAAGGTTTAGGGCGGCTTGCACACTTCTTGATAGGAAAAAACGCAAGTAGGCGGGGTTGCTCAGAAACGATTTCAACAGCCTCCACTATGGGAGTTTTGCGCACGGAGCTGTCGGAGAGAAAAACAAAATGTACAACGGGTAATTTCCATCCCAGTATCATGCTCAATCTTCAAAATTTTACCACCACAGGATTGCCATGTTCAAGGGCTTTCCTCTCGTACCAAACTTAATGCTCTGACGATTTTTAAGGCGGGGCCAGATGTGACGGCGCGAGCAGGCACCCATTAGAAATTGACGTACACTGTGCGTGTATACAGCGAATACAAAGACACGGCGCAGTCAGGGTTCCAACCAACAATAAGGGGGTCATTGAAAAAGTAGGCCGGACAATGAAAAACTTTCAGCTACACTCTGGAATAACTCTGGAACAAAAAATGCTAGGGAGATGCAGTTTGTACCTTAGTCATGCTGGCATATTCCTGCGTCCATTTGTTTAAGGTTTAGGGCGACTTGCACACTTCTTGATAGGAAAAAGCTCAAGTAGGCGGGATTGCTCAGAAACGATTTCAACAGCCTCCACTATGGGAGTTTTGCGCACAGAGCTGTCGGAGAGAAAAACAAAATGTACAACGGGTAATTTCGATCCCAGTATCCTGCTCAATCTTCAAAATTTTACCACCACAGGATTGCACTGTTCAAGGGCATTCCTCTCGTACCAAACTTAAAGCTCTGACGTTTTTTAAGGCGGGCCAGATGCGACGGCGCGAGCAGGCACCCATTAGAAATTGACGTACACTGTGCGTGTATACAGCGTATACAAAGACACGGCGCATTCAGGGTTCCAACCAATAATAAGGGGGTCATTGAAAAAAATAGGCCGGACAATTAGAACTTTCAGTTACGCTCTGGAATAACTCTGGAACACAAAATGCTAGGGAGATGCAGTTTGTACCTTAGTCATGCTGGCAGTAGTATGAGAGGCGTATATGACCCCGTTTTTGAGAGGTGGATCATGATCCACAAGTTGTGTGGATCATGGCTCGGGTGGGTCGTTGTATGTAGGATGCCTGATGGGGGTGTGACGAAGACCCCCCCCCTTGTTTTCTTTCTTCTTTTTACCAGCGCAGGCAGCGAGCGGGGAGGTCAAAGGGTAAGACATCACAGTAAGACGATACATTGTTGAGTTTAAGAAAAATTTTTTTTAAATCTTTTGTTATTTTATTTTATAAGATCGTGTATGAATCTTATATTTTTCGACCCAAAGAACTAGCGTAAATAACACCCCTCGACCAAGAGTGTACGAGTCCAGTACGTCTGTTGTCGTCTGCTACGTTTTCATCGTGTTCGAACTTGCCCTCAGTTTGTCCTTACTCTATGGACCGACCAACAAAGACCCGAGCGGAAGGCCCAATTTATACGTAGGTAGCGACCGGACTAAGATAATCAAATTGCCCCGTGTTGATTCCATCCTGGGTTTCTAAAAATGTTCTACGAGAATACCGCTACAAACTATCATTTTAGTTTTAAATGTACACCCTCTTGTTTTAGGTTTAAATACAGTATACATATATTAATAGAGTAGGTCTAATAGTAACATATTCAATAAGTTTAATATTGTGTTGGAAAATGTCAAATAAATAATACTTTAACATACTTGGGCCTATCTAATAATTATAATAACACACGAATAAAAGGTGCTGTAGCAATCTTAATTTGCATCCACAAACCGACATTAGTAGTAACATCAAACAATTTGAAACTTTAATTAATGACAACACGAGTGATCTACACTAATTTTAAACAATACGAGCCCCAAAGTGTTGGTGCAACCGAGGTAGCCTTCGAGGAAGAATCGAATGCTCAGGTAGTTTGTTTTGCATAATCATGTTTTGGTTAATTAAACAGTTTGCAATACGAACAGATAATTTTCTATTCTCATTTGCTTAATACAATCTACACTCGTAGACAAACAAACAAACAAACAACCAAACAAACAATCCCATTAAGCTTCCACCGGTAAGACGACAAAGTGTGTGTATCCGTCTCAACACCAATTCAATTAGTTTTCATACGGATATTAATTTAAGTTTTGAGCCATACAGGGTATAATCAAACATCCTCGTATAGATACACGCGTCGTTATTTGTGTATAGCCATGACGGGGTTCACTCAAGCAAAGCAGGTACTATTTCTGATCATGTCGGGAGTTGTACGAGAAAATTGATCAAGAATTTTAACAATTCATCCGTAACCCTTGCCATTTGTTCCCTTCTCTTCGCTCACAAAGACCAGGGTGCATAGTTACACTGAACCCGCGAGGACCTTCGGTCACCGAGCTTTTCTTTCACCAATAGTCAACAGATGACGTGACAGCGGTCCATACAACCCAACGTGTCGGCACTTGTTCCCCGGGTTGTGTACCGTCATCGCGCGGACGGGGTGACGTCACGCGAGGTGTTGGGACAGGGTCTGTTTATGCGCGGTAGTTTTAAAAGCAGATTGTTATAAAAGCGCTTCGCTGTTTTGTGACAACATTGCTACTGAGAACCTGGAAATCATAAATTGTATGATTTTTTTTTTCTATCGGAAAAAGGTAAGTTGTCTATAATATTATTGTACATAAACAAGTTGACCGTTGTTGTTATGTAGTATTTGTAAAATCCGATATAATGCTGTGTCGTGTGTATTGAGTTGATTGCATTGTCAGTGTCTTTTTTGTTCTCTCCTTCAATGATATGACTTCAGAAACCATTTTGTTTTGCTTTTCTTTAGTGTGGATACAATTTTATTTGTTTGAGCTATGTTTTTTCTCTCTTCAAAATCTGCGCTAAAAGTGCGATGATTTATGAGACACATTTAAAAACGAGTGTGCTTAAAGCTCAGTTTTACTTTTATAATTTCCAGTAATCAATTTAATTTTTCCAAGTATTGAACATTGGTTGTTGTAAGGCATGGACCACATCAACAATACAAATATCAAATAATGGATTATGGTGATTGATTCACGCGAAAATTAAACATAAAACCAGCCGCCACACTTTCTCCTAGAAGACACGCACTGTCAAACTATATATAAGGCGTTTTTTTTTTGCTATAAAGAACGTTCCCAATAGACAGTTGGTATTCAAGAGAGCATTAAACAATAACCAGTGACACTTATTTAGACCCTTGTCAAACTTAAAGCAAGTTGAATAAGTCAACTTGTTCACTCACTTTTCATATTGACGAAATGGCTAATAGTTATAGTGTCGTATAAATATTTCAGAAGCTTGGAAATGTGTGATACATACAAAACCGGACAGTTTGATTTAAATAACGCTTCGTACGACTTCTAAAGTGAAATAATATAAATATAGTGTTATGTTTGTGTGCGATATTTAGCAACCACAGTCCGTGATGTAGAAGTGGCAATTCCTCAGAAAAAAAAAATGAAAAAAAAATAAACAAACGGATCAAACCCAGAGCAGGACTATGATGTTGTTGTTGCTGTTGTTGTTGCTGTTGTTGTTGTTGCTGTTGTTGTTGTTGCTGTTGTTGTATACATAAAGCATGCCTCTGAAGAAGGTTCGATTTGTATCGAAAGCTAAGGCCATCCCTACTCATAATAATAGATAGGCCTACATGAAGGGATTTATTGGATGACTGTTGACAGTATTATAAGGTGTATTTGATACGGTTGTTCCTTGTCCTCCATGCTATACACACAATAAGGAGGGTTTGGTTAGTTTAATTAGAGCCACCGGAAATCTGTCGAAAATAGTCCCAGATCACTGACTGGCGGAGTCATATTTATTGCGGCCCAAAAGTAAACCAAAACCAATAACTTTAAAGTAGTTCCAAAGTGGTGTTTATATAAAACGGGGATTTACGATCCTTGTGGATCATTGTGCATCAGAGCTGGTTGGTGTCACATCGCGCTCTCTAAGCTAATTTTGAACAGTGCACATCCGAACACTGTACCATAATTAATCGGATTGTACCATCTACTTCAACAGATTTCACATGAAGGCCGGCGTACCAATAGTTGGGTTCTACCAGCACCACGAATCCAGATACCTCTCTATCGTTGACTGGAGGTCTATCCCCTGAACGAAGTCGAGAAGATATTGATAGTACTATAATGGTAAGAGCACTACTACTACGACAGTTTGTCTTTTAGGATATTTAATTTCCTAAGAAGTTAATACCATCAAAACAACTGTAAAAAAAATAAAGCACACGAAATTCCGTCTTTGTTAAATTTAAGTCTCCGGACAGTGATATTTTGACCCGGAGTAGTCCAAACATTTAAAAACTTGTTTTGGACTGTGGGGTGGGCGTGTGCGTGGCTAAATTTGTACCAACATGAAAGCATTTTTACAAACACAATCACTATCTCTCTTTTTTTTTTCTTCTTCTTTTTCGTTTCCCTATTTGTAAAGGATGTTGACATACCACAAGACCCGAATGAGAAAGGAATACGAAACAAGACAGATGATCCGGCTACTAGCAGACGAGTCCAAGAACGGTTTAAATGTTCCACGTGTGGAGAGTCATTCCGTCACCTAACAAACCTCAGTCGACACCGAAGGATGCACAAGAAGACTCTGACTAATGCATCATGTCAAGTATGTGGGAAGATGTTCGCCCGTTCTGATAGTATGAAACGACACCGTAAGAACCACCCCATTAATTCTCCAGCACCATCACTCTCTTTGACCAAGAATCCTGCCCTGAATTGCAACGAAGTGGCCGATAATCCGAACCCAACCCATACTCCCCCAGCTGATTTGGTCCCGGAACAATCTCTCTTTGTAAGCAGTAATCCACCGCCAAGAAACAGCAATACGACCACACCGATAACCAAGACGGCTGCATGCCCGGCATGCGGGACAATTTTTCCAAGTGTTAATCGTATGCTGAGCCACCTGATGAATGATCACATCGATGATTACCCATCATCTCCAGTACCGCCGAAACAATTTTACAAACCCTTGGACGAGATGATGGATGAATGGGAGGAAAATAATCTCAATGTAGAGGAAGATGATGAGCACCAACAATTTAAACACGGGTCAAGGAAACTCGAGTGCCCAGTGTGCCAAAAACAGTTCACTCGAGCTGATAATGTGAACAGACACATCAGGGCAAGTCATGGAGGAAATGTGGGTTCAGCAGCATCGGTACTGAACTTACCAACAGTCAACCAGTTCATTCCTCAACAACAACCCCCACTTCAAGAAGACCCCTTGGTGAATCCTACGTCGACAGACGGTGATGTTTTCAATCTCCAACCCGAGGCCATTATCGTCACTCTCCGTAAGAACTGGGGAGCCATCCGCACACATCACTGTGTTCAGCGCCAAATTCAAGATGTGTACAACTTTAGACTCATCGGACGCTCCATCGAAACTGTTGATGAGGCGCTTATGACACTATTTCACCGCCTAAAATGCAGGGCAAAGATGAACATCTCCTTCGGTTTCCTACTTCGCCATTCGGAGACGGGAGAACACCGCTATTTTCACTCTAGTCAGAACAACGGGCGGGTGTTTCCTGCTCCGGCAACGGTTGCCTCTCAAGATGACATGGGTCGGCTGATAGAGAAAGTCCGCGAGGTGGACGTTTTGAAGATAGGTTTTCATCGTCGCCCAGATACGAAATGGACGGTGGCGGCCATAACGAATATGACCGTCTATGTCAACAAGCTGAGACAATTTCCGATTGGTTCACCCATTGAGAAACTACCACCCTACGTCGCCGAAAATGACGGCTTGTGGAATTTGGTCGTAAATGGGAACACCGGCGAAAGGTATGACGATAAGTTATGCTTCTTTCGATGTCTAGCCGTGCACAGAGGGGAAAACAAGAACTCAAATGAAAAATCAACACGTCAACTGGCTGAAACATTTCGCCAACACACAGGACAGAAGCACATAGTCGGAGTTACTTTAGATGAACTTTCTATAGTCGAGGAACTTTTCGAAGTAAGAGTACACGTGTACATGCTGCTACCGATAGATGACAGCGACGAAGACGAAATGACCAACGTCCATGAGGTTGATACTAAGCAGGACGAGAATGTGGCAAGTATCAAAAACAACAGAGTTAAAGCAGAATTGATCAGGCGTTCCCATCACGACTATGTCGACAAACTGGACCTGAATTTGTGGGGAAGGCACTTTTCCTACATCCACGAAATTGAGACGTACAGCCAATCCTACGCCTGTTCCAAGTGTTGCACGGTTTTCACTCGATCAACCGATTTAGTGCGTCACGAACCGACCTGTGATGTCAACGTCAAACATCGGTTCAGCGGAGGGGCTTACCAGCTTCCGTTAACGGTCTTTGATAAATTGTCTGAGTTGGGAGTGGAGATTGAAGATAATATGAAGTACTACCCGTACAGAGCAACATACGATTTCGAAACCTACTTTCACCAATTACCACAGACCGATGAAGACAAAGAGAAGAAACTTAGATGGGAAGCTCAACACGATCTCCTGAGTGTCAGTGTAGCAAGTAATATTCCTGGTCACGAGCCACCACAATGCTTCGTGAGTGACGGTAGTCCGGCTCAACTGGTTTCAGGTATGGTGGACTACCTACATATCATAAGTCAAACTGCGTACACTTCACTTATGGAACAATTTCAAGGTGTTTTTGAAGAGTTAGACGAGCTGCTGGATGCATTGAAGGACAACATGGAAGAGCGCAGAAAGTACAACCACACCAAAAAGGTTAAACAGCAGCTGGACGAGTACCTCAAAGAGTTACCGGTGCTTGGTTTCAATTCGGGAAAGTACGACATCAACGTTATCAAGCGGTATCTCTATCCAGTTCTACAAGAGACTGACCCTTTGAAGTTCATCATCAAACGCACCAGCACCTACATGGCCCTGAAAACCGAGAAGTTGAAATTCTTAGACATAACGAACTACTTGGCACCCGGCTATAGCTACTCAAAATTCCTGAAGGCGTACGAGTGCGAAACGACCAAGGGTTTTTTCCCCTATGAATGGGTAGACGACCTGCAAAAGCTTGACTTTGAAGATCTTCCACCCCACCAAGCGTTCTACAGTAAGCTGAAGGGGTCAAATATTTCTAAGGAGGAGTATGAGTTCTGTCAACGAGTCTGGAAGGAGCAGGGCATGACCACCATGCGGGAGTTTCTGATATGGTATAACAATCTTGACGTCGTCCCCTTCCTGGAAGCCCTGGAGAAGATGTTCACATTTTACAGAGATCGCAATATGGATATGTTCAAGTCCGCCATTTCTGTCCCGGGTCTTTCACTACAATATCTGTTCCTCACACTACCGAAGGATGTCTTCTTCAGCCTCATTGACGAGGCCAATAAGGACTTGTTCTACAAAATTAAAGAGAACATCGTGGGAGGACCGTCTATCGTCTTCCACCGTTATCACGAAAAGGGGAAGACAGCCATTCGAGGAGGGCCTAAACCGTGTGAACACATCGTTGGTTTCGACGCCAACGCATTGTATCTCTGGTCAATAATGCAAGATATGCCGATAGGGACTTTCATCAGGAGGAATGCCGAACGAGGGTTTAAGCCGGTGAGAAGTCACAAGTTCGGTGTCATGGCAACAGAATGGTTGGACTGGCTGGCATTCTCGCAAGGTATTCATGTTCGACACCAATTTAACAGCAAGGAGAAACGTGTAGGTGGTCGAATGATCCCGGTGGATGGTTACTGCAAAGAAACCAACACTATTTTCCAGTTCCAGGGTTGCTACTGGCACGGACATCCCTGTCATTTGAACCCTAACGAGTTTAATAAAGTCAGACAAGCGAGTAGAGACGAACTTAGGCGCCAAACGGAAGATACCTCTGCGTACATAAGGCAGCAAGGTTACAAGCTGATAGAGCTGTGGGAGTGTGACTGGCGCGAAATACAGAAGACTGACCAGACGGGTTGTATGAATGCGACATGACAAAGAAAGTAATTCGATTCAACCTCCCCCTGCAGATTGGCTTTTTCGTCTATCAGTACGCGAAATTGCGGATGCTTGAATTCTATTACGACTTTCTTCTAAAGTTCATCGACCCCTCCGACTTCCAGATGTGCGAGATGGACACGGATTCGGCATATCTCGCCATCTCGGGGGAAAACCTGGACGATGTCATCAAGCCAGACATGAAGCAGCAATACCTGGAGGAGAAACACCAATGGTTTCCTCGAGAAGATACTGCTGAACATCGTTCTTACGATAAGAGAACTCCGGGACTCTTTAAGGTGGAATGGGAAGGGGATGGAATCGTAGCCCTTTGTAGCAAAACTTACTACTGCTTTGGTACAAAGAACAAAATCAGCTGCAAGGGACTTAACAAACTTGGGAATGACATCACCAAGCAGCGATACATGGACGTACTCGAGTCACAGAAAGCGGGAGAAGGTGTTAACCGAGGATTTAGGATGAGAGGAGCCGGGATGTACACCTACGAGCAAACCAAAACTGCCTTTACTTACATGTATCCCAAACGGAAAGTAGCATCAGACGGTGTGACGACTACCTATCTGGACTTGTAAATACTTTAGAGACGGCAGATTACCGCCACGGATTGTAATTAATAATGATAATAATAAGACATTTGTAAAGCGCCTAATGCGAAAAGCCTCTAAGCGTGTGAGAGAACAGTAAAATAAACAGAAAAGAGAGAGAAAGATACAATTAAAAATAAGCAGATTAAACAAATACCAGCTTTAAACATATGAGTTTTCAACAGAGAACTTGCCTGGTGAATATGCACAGAGAGACTGTTCCAAAGAAATTTTGTGGATATAGAATGTTAAATAATGAGTTTCGTTTACGATGGCAAAATACACAATTTGCGATAATCCTTTACCCGACGCAGTATTCTTCTCTCTTTTTGAAGAACAAATTTAACTTTTCATTTTATTCTTGTATTTTTCCTTCAGCGATGATTTACGCGTCATTTGAATTCAAGTTAATGAATAAGAAAAGAAAGAAAAAAGAGTAAATAACAGAGATGACAATCATGAATCATTTACTTAATATTCTCAAATTTTCAACACGGCAGTTTTTCCCTAATACCATTTCAATCAACAAATTTGCTCGAATGTTCTAATCTTAAAACAAGTTAAAGCATTGTATATTATAGCAAAAAAAAAAAAAGGTAAAATATAGTGGTCGATAATTTTCAATATTGTTGTATTCAATAGACAGTTTTTTTTTGTTTTTTTTTTGCTTTATCTGAATTTACTTGCGGTGTGTCCAATATATGGTTTAAAAATACAATTTTTTACTGATACTGCGAAATCAAAAGTGTGTAATCAAAGGCATCAATCGACTTGAAATGTTTACATGCCGGTTTCTTAGGAAATAAAACATTAACTTTTTGGTATTAACTGTTATACAATTATTGCACTTAACAAATGCTCCATTTTTACAGTAAACTTCTAAAAGTAATCAGCCGATGTTTGAAACGCTTTGTTAAATTATACCTAGACATATACCTAGATATTTTACTAATAAGCATGCAGCTTGTATGATTTCTTGGTGACGACAAATAAAATACTTGAAACCGTATAATTGCCCGATGTTCACTCAAGGAATGTTCTTTTTATTGTTGTATGTGTTTTACTATGCATTTAAAACATAAATTATGAAAACCATAGAGTAGGGGCTTAAGTTGCTCTATGGCCAGACAGTCCTTTCTTTTAACAGGCCCCTTTTAAACTAAGAGTTTAAAATGAATTGCTTGTTTAATAAACGGAGAAAGACTTTGGCCTACAGAACGAATTCAAAAGTGGTCACCATACTCCAATGGTCAGCAACACAAGTATGAGATAACAGGTTGGACTTGTTTGGGTTTGTCGGCTAATCGGCTATTATGTCGTCATCTATTGACTATCTAGATAGCTCGGTAATTATCTCTGATAATTGTTCATGCTTTGTATTGATGTGTTGGTAAACATTGGCGATTTGTTTTTAATATGCGTGCTCAATGTTGAAACTTCACAACACACACGGATAAGTTTAAATCTTCCTTTTAGGACCGTGAAAAAAAAAAAAACAACAACAACGGGGGATACTGTCAATGTTTTGAATCGGACAAACGAAGATGTTTAAACGTTACCTTGTAAAAAAAAAAAAAAAAAAAAAAAAAAGCAACAACCATACGTTTTCGTTCAAATGTCCTAAACAGTTGTATTTAAGTTGACATTTCAAGTTTGGGAAGTAACGTTTCTCAAGTTTCTGAAGATAAACAGGAATATATCACTTGACGTCAGCCCGTCAGTGTGCGACGACGGTACACAACCCGCGGAACAAGAACTAACACGTTTGGGTTGTATGGACCGCTGTGACGTCATCTGTTGACATCTACCGTAAAAGCAAAGTTCAGTGACCGGAGGTCCTCGCGGGTTCAGTGTAACTATGCACCCTGGTCTTTGTGAGCGAAGAGAAGGGAACAAATGGCAAGGGTTACGGATGAATTGTTACAATTCTTGATCAATTTTCTCGTACAACTCCCGACATGATCAGAAATAGTACCTGCTTTGCTTGAGTGAACCCCGTCATGGCTATACACAAATAACGACGCGTGTATCTATACGAGGATGTTTGATTATACCCTGTATGGCTCAAAACTTAAATTAATATCCGTATGAAAACTAATTGAATTGGTGTTGAGACGGATACACACACTTTGTCGTCTTACCGGTGGAAGTTTAATGGGATTGTTTGTTTGGTTGTTTGTTTGTTTGTTTGTCTACGAGTGTAGATTGTATTAAGCAAATAAAAATAGAAAATTATCTGTTCGTATTGCAAACTGTTTAATTAACCAAAACATGATTATGCAAAACAAACTACCTGAGCATTCGATTCTTCCTCGAAGGCTACCTCGGTTGCACCAACACTTTGGGGCTCGTACTGTTTAAAATTAGTGTAGATCACTCGTGTTGTCATTAATTAAAGTTTCAAATTGTTTGATGTTACTACTAATGTCGGTTTGTGGATGCAAATTAAGATTGCTACAGCACCTTTTATTCGTGTGTTATTATAATTATTAGATAGGCCCAAGTATATTACAGTATTATTTATTTGACATTTTCCAACACAATATTAAACTATATTGAATATGTTACTATTAGACCTACTCTATTAATATATGTATACTGTATTTAAACCTAAAACAAGAGGGTGTACATTTAAAACTAAAATGATAGTTTGTAGCGGTATTCTCGTAGAACATTTTTAGAAACCCAGGATGGAATCAACACGGGGCAATTTGATTATCTTAGTCCGGTCGCTACCTACGTATAAATTGGGCCTTCCGCTCGGGTCTTTGTTGGTCGGTCCATAGAGTAAGGACAAACTGAGGGCAAGTTCGAACACGATGAAAACGTAGCAGACGACAACAGACGTACTGGACTCGTACACTCTTGGTCGAGGGGTGTTATTTACGCTAGTTCTTTGGGTCAAAAAATATAAGATTCATACACGATCTTATAAAATAAAATAAAAAAAGATTTAAATTTTTTTTTTCTTAAACTCAACAATGTATCGTCTTACTGTGATGTCTTACCCTTTGACCTCCCCGCTCGCTGCCTGCGCTGGTAAAAAGAAGAAAGAAAAAAAAGGGGGGGGGGGTCTTCGTCACACCCCCATCAGGCATCCTACATACAACGACCCACCCGAGCCATGATCCACACAACTTGTGGATCATGATCCACCTCTCAAAAACGGGGTCATATACGCCTCTCATACTACTGCTGGCATATTCCTGCGTCCATTTTTTAAAGGTTTAAGGCGACTTGCACACTTCTTGATAGGAAAAAGCTCAAATAGGCGGGATTGCTCAGGAACGATTTCAACAGCCTCCACTATGGGAGTTTTGCGCACAGAGCTGTTGGAGAGAAAAACAAAATGTACAACGGGTAATTTCGATCCCATTATCATGCTCAATCTTCAAAATTTTACCACCACAGGATTGCCATGTTCAAGGGCTTTCCTCTCGTACCAAACTTAAAGCTCTGACGATTTTTAAGGCGGGGCCAGATGCAACGGCGCGAGCACGCACCCATTAGAAATTGACGTACACTGTGCGTGTATACAGCGTATACAAAGACACGGCGCAGTCAGGGTTCCAACCAACAATAAGGGGGTCAGTGAAAAGAAAAGGCCGGACAATTAAAAACTTTCAGCTACGCTCTGGAATAACTCTGGAACAAAAAATGCTAGGGAGATGCAGTTTGTACCTTAATCATGCTGGCATATCCCTGCGTGCATTTCTTTAAGGTTTAGGGCGACTTGCACACTTCTTGATAGGAAAAAGCTCAAGTAGGCGGGATTGCTCAGAAACGATTTCAACAGCCTCCACTATGGGAGTTTTGCGCACAGAGCTGTCGGAGAGAAAAACAAAATGTACAACGGGTAATTTCGATCCCAGTATCCTGCTCAATCTTCAAAATTTTACCACCACAGGATTGCACTGTTCAAGGGCATTCCTCTCGTACCAAACTTAAAGCTCTGACGTTTTTTAAGGCGGGCCAGATGCGACGGCGCGAGCAGGCACCCATTAGAAATTGACGTACACTGTGCGTGTATACAGCGTATACAAAGACACGGCGCATTCAGGGTTCCAACCAATAATAAGGGGGTCATTGAAAAAAATAGGCCGGACAATTAGAACTTTCAGTTACGCTCTGGAATAACTCTGGAACACAAAATGCTAGGGAGATGCAGTTTGTACCTTAGTCATGCTGGCATATTCCTGCGTCCATTTTTTAAAGGTTTAAGGCGACTTGCACACTTCTTGATAGGAAAAAGCTCAAATAGGCGGGATTGCTCAGGAACGATTTCAACAGCCTCCACTATGGGAGTTTTGCGCACAGAGCTGTTGGAGAGAAAAACAAAATGTACAACGGGTAATTTCGATCCCATTATCATGCTCAATCTTCAAAATTTTACCACCACAGGATTGCCATGTTCAAGGGCTTTCCTCTCGTACCAAACTTAAAGCTCTGACGATTTTTAAGGCGGGGCCAGATGCAACGGCGCGAGCACGCACCCATTAGAAATTGACGTACACTGTGCGTGTATACAGCGTATACAAAGACACGGCGCAGTCAGGGTTCCAACCAACAATAAGGGGGTCAGTGAAAAAAAAAGGCCGGACAATTAAAAACTTTCAGCTACGCTCTGGAATAACTCTGGAACAAAAAATGCTAGGGAGATGCAGTTTGTACCTTAATCATGCTGGCATATCCCTGCGTGCATTTTTTTAAGGTTCAGGGCGACTTGCACACTTCTTGATAGGAAAAAGCTCAAGTAGGCGGGATTGCTCAGAAACGATTTCAACAGCCTCCACTATGGGAGTTTTGCGCACAGAGCTGTCGCAGAGAAAAACAAAATGTACAACGGGTAATTTCGATCCCAGTATCATGCTCAATCTTCACAATTTTACCACCACAGGATTGCCATGTTCAAGGGCTTTCCTCTCGTACCAAACTTAAAGCTCTGACGATTTTTAAGGCGGGGCCAGATGCGACGGCGCGAGCAGGCACCCATTAGAAATTGACGAACACTGTGCGTGTATACAGCGTATACAAAGACACGGCGCAGTCAGGGTTCCAACCAACAATAAGGGGGTCATTGAAAAAAATAGGCCGGACAATTAAAAACTTTCAGCTACGCTCTGAAATAACTCTGGAACAAAAAATGCTAGGGAGATGCAGTTTGTACCTTAGTCATGCATGCATATTCCTGCGTCCATTTTTTAAAGGTTTAGGGCGGCTTGCACACTTCTTGATAGGAAAAAACGCAAGTAGGCGGGGTTGCTCAGAAACGATTTCAACAGCCTCCACTATGGGAGTTTTGCGCACGGAGCTGTCGGAGAGAAAAACAAAATGTACAACGGGTAATTTCCATCCCAGTATCATGCTCAATCTTCAAAATTTTACCACCACAGGATTGCCATGTTCAAGGGCTTTCCTCTCGTACCAAACTTAATGCTCTGACGATTTTTAAGGCGGGGCCAGATGTGACGGCGCGAGCAGGCACCCATTAGAAATTGACGTACACTGTGCGTGTATACAGCGAATACAAAGACACGGCGCAGTCAGGGTTCCAACCAACAATAAGGGGGTCATTGAAAAAGTAGGCCGGACAATGAAAAACTTTCAGCTACACTCTGGAATAACTCTGGAACAAAAAATGCTAGGGAGATGCAGTTTGTACCTTAGTCATGCTGGCATATTCCTGCGTCCATTTGTTTAAGGTTTAGGGCGACTTGCATACTTCTTGATAGGAAAAAGCTCAAGTAGGCGGGGTTGCTCAGAAACGATTTCAACAGCCTCCACTATCGGAGTTTTGCGCACAGAGCTGTCGGAGAGAAAAACAAAATGTACAACGGGTAATTTCGATCCCAGTATCCTGCTCAATCTTCAAAATTTTACCACCACAGGATTGCCATGTTCAAGGGCTTTCCTCTCGTACCAAACTTAAAGCTCTGACGTTATTTTAAGGCGGGGCCAGATGCGACGGCGCGAGCACGCACCCATTAGAAATTGACGTACACTGTGCGTGTATACAGCGTATACAAAGACACGGCGCAGTCAGGGTTCCAACCAACAATAAGGTTGCATTGAAAAAATAGGCCGGACAATTAAAAACTTTCAGCTACGCTCTGGAATAACTCTGGAACAAAAAATGCTAGGAAGATGCAGTTTGTACCTTAGTCATGCTGGCATATTCCTGCGTCCATTTTTTTAAGGTTTAGGGCGGCTTGCACATTTCTTGATAGGAAAAAAACGCAAGTAGGCGGGGTTGCTCAGAAACGATTTCAACAGCCTGCACTATGGGGGTATTGCGCACAGAGCTGTCGGAGAGAAAAACAAAATGTACAACGGGTAATTTCCATCCCAGTATCCTGCTCAATCTTCAAAATTTTACCACCACAGGATTGCCATGTTCAAGGGCTTTCCTCTCGTACCAAACTTAATGCTCTGACGATTTTTAAGGCGGGGCCAGATGCGACGGCGCGAGTAGGCACCCATTAGAAATTTACGTACACTGTGCGTGTATACAGCGTATACAAAGACACGGCGCAGTCAGGGTTCCAACCAACAATAAGGGGGTCATTGAAAAAATAGGCCGGACAATTAAAAACTTTCAGCTACGCTCTGGAATAACTCTGGAACAAAAAATGCTAGGGAGATGCAGTTTGTACCTTAATCATGCTGGCATATTCCTGCGTCCCTTTTTTAAAGGTTTAGGGCGACTTGCACACTTCTTGATAGGAAAAAGCTCAAGTAGGCGGGATTGCTCAGAAACGATTTCAACAGCCTCCACTATGGGAGTTTTGCGCACAGAGCTGTCGGAGAGAAAAACAAAATGTACAACGGGTAATTTCGATCCCAGTATCATGCTCAATCTTCAAAATTTTACCACCACAGGATTGCCATGTTCAAGGGCTTTCCTCTCGTACCAAACTTAAAGCTCTGACGATTTTTAAAGCGGGGCCAGATGCAACGGCGCGAGCACGCACCCATTAGAAATTGACGTACACTGTGCGTGTATACAGCGTATACAAAGACACGGCGCAGTCAGGGTTCCAACCAACAATAAGGGGGTCAGTGAAAAAAAAAGGCCGGACAATTAAAAACTTTCAGCTACGCTCTGGAATAACTCTGGAACAAAAAATGCTAGGGAGATGCAGTTTGTACCTTAATCATGCTGGCATATCCCTGCGTGCATTTTTTTAAGGTTTAGGGCGACTTGCACACTTCTTGATAGGAAAAAGCTCAAGTAGGCGGGATTGCTCAGAAACGATTTCAACAGCCTCCACTATGGGAGTTTTGCGCACAGAGCTGTCGGAGAGAAAAACAAAATGTACAACGGGTAATTTCGATCCCAGTATCCTGCTCAATCTTCAAAATTTTACCACCACAGGATTGCACTGTTCAAGGGCATTCCTCTCGTACCAAACTTAAAGCTCTGACGTTTTTTAAGGCGGGGCCAGATGCGACGGCGCGAGCAGGCACCCATTAGAAATTGACGTACACTGTGCGTGTATACAGCGTATACAAAGACACGGCGCATTCAGGGTTCCAACCAATAATAAGGGGGTCATTGAAAAAAATAGGCCGGACAATTAGAACTTTCAGTTACGCTCTGGAATAACTCTGGAACACAAAATGCTAGGGAGATGCAGTTTGTACCTTAGTCATGCTGGCATATTCCTGCGTCCATTTTTTAAAGGTTTAAGGCGACTTGCACACTTCTTGATAGGAAAAAGCTCAAATAGGCGGGATTGCTCAGGAACGATTTCAACAGCCTCCACTATGGGAGTTTTGCGCACAGAGCTGTTGGAGAGAAAAACAAAATGTACAACGGGTAATTTCGATCCCATTATCATGCTCAATCTTCAAAATTTTACCACCACAGGATTGCCATGTTCAAGGGCTTTCCTCTCGTACCAAACTTAAAGCTCTGACGATTTTTAAGGCGGGGCCAGATGCAACGGCGCGAGCACGCACCCATTAGAAATTGACGTACACTGTGCGTGTATACAGCGTATACAAAGACACGGCGCAGTCAGGGTTCCAACCAACAATAAGGGGGTCAGTGAAAAAAAAAGGCCGGACAATTAAAAACTTTCAGCTACGCTCTGGAATAACTCTGGAACAAAAAATGCTAGGGAGATGCAGTTTGTACCTTAATCATGCTGGCATATCCCTGCGTGCATTTTTTTAAGGTTTAGGGCGACTTGCACACTTCTTGATAGGAAAAAGCTCAAGTAGGCGGGATTGCTCAGAAACGATTTCAACAGCCTCCACTATGGGAGTTTTGCGCACAGAGCTGTCGCAGAGAAAAACAAAATGTACAACGGGTAATTTCGATCCCAGTATCATGCTCAATCTTCACAATTTTACCACCACAGGATTGCCATGTTCAAGGGCTTTCCTCTCGTACCAAACTTAAAGCTCTGACGATTTTTAAGGCGGGGCCAGATGCGACGGCGCGAGCAGGCACCCATTAGAAATTGACGAACACTGTGCGTGTATACAGCGTATACAAAGACACGGCGCAGTCAGGGTTCCAACCAACAATAAGGGGGTCATTGAAAAAAATAGGCCGGACAATTAAAAACTTTCAGCTACGCTCTGAAATAACTCTGGAACAAAAAATGCTAGGGAGATGCAGTTTGTACCTTAATCATGCTGGCATATTCCTGCGTCCCTTTTTTAAAGGTTTAGGGCGACTTGCACACTTCTTGATAGGAAAAAGCTCAAGTAGGCGGGATTGCTCAGAAACGATTTCAACAGCCTCCACTATGGGAGTTTTGCGCACAGAGCTGTCGCAGAGAAAAACAAAATGTACAACGGGTAATTTCGATCCCAGTATCATGCTCAATCTTCAAAATTTTACCACCACAGGATTGCCATGTTCAAGGGCTTTCCTCTCGTACCAAACTTAAAGCTCTGACGATTTTTAAGGCATGGCCAGATGCGACGGCGCGAGCAGGCACCCATTAGAATTTGACGTACACTGTGCGTGTATACAGCGTATACAAAGACACGGCGCAGTCAGGGTTCCAACCAACAATAAGGGGGTCATTGACAAAATTAGGCCGGACAATTAAAAACTTTCAGCTACGCTCTGGAATAACTCTGGAACAAAAAATGCTAGGGAGATGCAGTTTGTACCTTAGTCATGCTGGCATATTCCTGCGTCCATTTGTTTAAGGTTTAGGGCGACTTGCACATTTCTTGATAGGAAAAAGCTCAAGTAGGCGGGGTTGCTCAGAAACGATTTCAACAGCCTCCACTATCGGAGTTTTGCGCACAGAGCTGTCGGAGAGAAAAACAAAATGTACAACGGGTAATTTCGATCCCAGTATCCTGCTCAATCTTCAAAATTTTACCACCACAGGATTGCCATGTTCAAGGGCTTTCCTCTCGTACCAAACTTAAAGCTCTGACGTTATTTTAAGGCGGGGCCAGATGCGACGGCGCGAGCACGCACCCATTAGAAATTGACGTACACTGTGCGTGTATAAAGCGTATACAAAGACACGGCGCAGTCAGGGTTCCAACCAACAATAAGGTTGCATTGAAAAAATAGGCCGGACAATTAAAAACTTTCAGCTACGCTCTGGAATAACTCTGGAACAAAAAATGCTAGGAAGATGCAGTTTGTACCTTAGTCATGCTGGCATATTCCTGCGTCCATTTTTTTAAGGTTTAGGGCGGCTTGCACATTTCTTGATAGGAAAAAACGCAAGTAGGCGGGGTTGCTCAGAAACGATTTCAACAGCCTCCACTATGGGAGTTTTGCGCACAGAGCTGTCGGATAGAAAAACAAAATGTACAACGGGTAATTTCCATCCCAGTATCCTGCTCAATCTTCAAAATTTTACCACCACAGGATTGCCATGTTCAAGGGCTTTCCTCTCGTACCAAACTTAATGCTCTGACGATTTTTAAGGCGGGGCCAGATGTGACGGCGCGAGCAGGCACCCATTAGAAATTGACGTACACTGTGCGTGTATACAGCGTATACAAAGACACGGAGCAGTCAGGGTTCCAACCAACAATAAGGGGGTCATTGAAAAATTAGCCGGACAATGAAAAACTTTCAGCTACACTCTGGAATAACTCTGGAACAAAATTGCTAGGGAGATGCAGTTTGTACCTTAGTCATGCTGGCCTATTCTTGCGTGCATTTGTTAAAGGTTTAGGGCGGCTTGCACATTTCTTGATAGGAAAAAACGCAAGTAGGCGGGGTTGCTCAGAAACGATTTCAACAGCCTGCACTATGGGGGTATTGCGCACAGAGCTGTCGGAGAGAAAAACAAAATGTACAACGGGTAATTTCCATCCCAGTATCCTGCTCAATCTTCAAAATTTTACCACCACAGGATTGCCATGTTCAAGGGCTTTCCTCTCGTACCAAACTTAATGCTCTGACGATTTTTAAGGCGGGGCCAGATGCGACGGCGCGAGTAGGCACCCATTAGAAATTTACGTACACTGTGCGTGTATACAGCGTATACAAAGACACGGCGCAGTCAGGGTTCCAACCAACAATAAGGGGGTCATTGAAAAAATAGGCCGGACAATTAAAAACTTTCAGCTACGCTCTGGAATAACTCTGGAACAAAAAATGCTAGGGAGATGCAGTTTGTACCTTAATCATGCTGGCATATTCCTGCGTCCCTTTTTTAAAGGTTTAGGGCGACTTGCACACTTCTTGATAGGAAAAAGCTCAAGTAGGCGGGATTGCTCAGAAACGATTTCAACAGCCTCCACTATGGGAGTTTTGCGCACAGAGCTGTCGCAGAGAAAAACAAAATGTACAACGGGTAATTTCGATCCCAGTATCATGCTCAATCTTCAAAATTTTACCACCACAGGATTGCCATGTTCAAGGGCTTTCCTCTCGTACCAAACTTAAAGCTCTGACGATTTTTAAGGCATGGCCAGATGCGACGGCGCGAGCAGGCACCCATTAGAATTTGACGTACACTGTGCGTGTATACAGCGTATACAAAGACACGGCGCAGTCAGGGTTCCAACCAACAATAAGGGGGTCATTGACAAAATTAGGCCGGACAATTAAAAACTTTCAGCTACGCTCTGGAATAACTCTGGAACAAAAAATGCTAGGGAGATGCAGTTTGTACCTTAGTCATGCTGGCATATTCCTGCGTCCATTTAATAAAGGTTTAGGGCGACTTGCACACTTCTTGATAGGAAAAAGCTCAAGTAGGCGGGGTTGCTCAGAAACGATTTCAACAGCCTGCATTATGGGAGTTTTGCGCACAGAGCTGTCGGAGAGAAAAAAAGAATGTACAACGGATAATTTCGATCCCAGTATCCTGCTCAATCTTCAAAATTTTACCACCACAGGATTGCCATGTTCAAGGGCTTTCCTCTCGTACCAAACTTAAAGCTCTGACGATTTTCAAGGCGGGGCCAGATGCGACGGCGCGAGCAGGCACCCATTAGAAATTGACGTACACTGTGCGTGTATACAGCGTATACAAAGACACGGCGCAGTCAGGGTTCCAACCAACCATAAGGGGGTCATTGAAAAAATAGGCCGGACAATTAAAAACTTTCAGCTACGCTCTGGAATAACTCTGGAACAAAAAATGCTAGGGAGATGCAGTTTGTACCTTAGTCATGCTGCCATATTCCTGCGTCCATTTTTTTAAGGTTCAGGGCGACTTGCACACTTCTTGATAGGAAAAAGCTCAAGTAGGCGGGGTTGCTCAGAAACGACTTGAACAGCCTCCACTATGGGAGTTTTGGGCAAAAAGCTGTCGGAGAGAAAAACAAAATGTACAACGGGTAATTTCGATCCCAGTAACCTGCTCAATCTTCAAAATTTTACCACCACAGGATTGCCATATTCAAGGGCTTTCCTCTCGTACCAAACTTAAAGCTCTGACGACTTTTAAGGCGAGGCCAGATGCGACGGCGCGAGCAGGCACCCATTAGAAATTGACGTACACTGTGCGTGTATACAGCGTATACAAAGACACGGCGCAGTCAGGGTTCCAACCAACAATAAGGGGGTCATTGAAAAATAGGCCGGACAATTAAAAAGTTTCAGCTACGCTCTGGAATAACTCTGGAACAAAAAATGCTAGGGAGATGCAGTTTGTACCTTAGTCATGCTGGCATATTGCTGCGTCCATTTAATAAAGGTTTAGGGCGACTTGCACACTTCTTGATAGAAAAAAGCTCAAGTAGGCGGGGTTGCTCAGAAACGATTTCAACAGCCTGCACTATGGGAGTTTTGCGCACAGAGATGTCGGAGAGAAAAACAAAATGTACAACGGATAATTTCGTTCAAAGTATCCTGCTCAATCTTCAAAATTTTCCCACCACAGGATTGCCATGTTCAAGGGCTTTCCTCTCGTACCAAACTTAAAGCTCTGACGATTTTCAAGGCGGGGCCAGATGCGACGGCGCGAGCAGGCACCCATTAGAAATTGACGTACACTGTGCGTGTATACAGCGTATACAAAGACACGGCGCAGTCAGGGTTCCAACGAACAATAAGGGGGTCATTGAAAAAATAGGCCGGACACTTAAAAACTTTCAGCTACGCTCTGGAATAACTCTGGAACAAAAAATGCTAGGGAGATGCAGTTTGTACCTTAGTCATGCTGGCATATTCCTGCGTCCATTTAATAAAGGTTTAGGGCGACTTGCACACTTCTTGATAGGAAAAAGCTCAAGTAGGCGGGGTTGCTCAGAAACGATTTCAACAGCCTGCATTATGGGAGTTTTGCGCACAGAGCTGTCGGAGAGAAAAAAAGAATGTACAACGGATAATTTCGATCCCAGTATCCTGCTCAATCTTCAAAATTTTACCACCACAGGATTGCCATGTTCAAGGGCTTTCCTCTCGTACCAAACTTAAAGCTCTGACGATTTTCAAGGCGGGGCCAGATGCGACGGCGCGAGCAGGCACCCATTAGAAATTGACGTACACTGTGCGTGTATACAGCGTATACAAAGACACGGCGCAGTCAGGGTTCCAACCAACAATAAGGGGGTCATTGAAAAAATAGGCCGGACAATTAAAAACTTTCAGCTACGCTCTGGAATAACTCTGGAACAAAAAATGCTAGGGAGATGCAGTTTGTACCTTAGTCATGCTGCCATATTCCTGCGTCCATTTTGTTAAGGTTCAGGGCGACTTGCACACTTCTTGATAGGAAAAAGCTCAAGTAGGCGGGGTTGCTCAGAAACGACTTGAACAGCCTCCACTATGGGAGTTTTGGGCAAAAAGCTGTCGGAGAGAAAAACAAAATGTACAACGGGTAATTTCGATCCCAGTAACCTGCTCAATCTTCAAAATTTTACCACCACAGGATTGCCATGTTCAAGGGCTTTCCTCTCGTACCAAACTTAAAGCTCTGACGACTTTTAAGGCGAGGCCAGATGCGACGGCGCGAGCAGGCACCCATTAGAAATTGACGTACACTGTGCGTGTATACAGCGTATACAAAGACACGGCGCAGTCAGGGTTCCAACCAACAATAAGGTGGTCATTGAAAAAATAGGCCGGACAATTAAAAACTTTCAGCTACGCTGTGGAATAACTCTGGAACAAACAATGCTAGGGAGATGCAGTTTGTACCTTAATCATGCTGGCATATTCCTGCGTCCATTTTTTAAAGGTTTACGGCGACTTGCACACTTCTTGATAGGAAAAAGCTCAAGTAGGCGCGTTGCTCAGGAACGATTTCAACAGCCTGCACTATGGGAGTTTTGCGCACAGAGCTGTCGGAGAGAAAAACAAAATGTACAACGGGTAATTTCGATCCCAGTATCCTGCTCAATCTTAAAAATTTTACCACCACAGGATTGCCATGTTCAAGGGCTTTCCTCTCGTACCAAACTTAAAGCTCTGACGATTTTCAAGGCGGGGCCAGATGCGACGGCGCGAGCAGGCACCCATTAGAAATTGACGTACACTGTGCGTGTATACAGCGTATACAAAGACACGGCGCAGTCAGGGTTCCAACCAACAATAAGGGGGTCATTGAAAAATAGGCCGGACAATTAAAAACTTTCAGCTACGCTCTGGAATAACTCTGGAACAAAAAATGCTAGGGAGATGCAGTTTGTACCTTAGTCATGCTGGCATATTGCTGCGTCCATTTAATAAAGGTTTAGGGCGACTTGCACACTTCTCGATAGAAAAAAGCTCAAGTAGGCGGGGTTGCTCAGAAACGATTTCAACAGCCTGCACTATGGGAGTTTTGCGCACAGAGCTGTCGGAGAGAAAAACAAAATGTACAACGGATAATTTCGTTCAAAGTATCCTGCTCAATCTTCAAAATTTTCCCACCACAGGATTGCCATGTTCAAGGGCTTTCCTCTCGTACCAAACTTAAAGCTCTGACGATTTTCAAGGCGGGGCCAGATGCGACGGCGCGAGCAGGCACCCATTAGAAATTGACGTACACTGTGCGTGTATACAGCGTATACAAAGACACGGCGCAGTCAGGGTTCCAACCAACAATAAGGGGGTCATTGAAAAAATAGGCCGGACAATTAAAAACTTTCAGCTACGCTCTGGAATAACTCTGGAACAAAAAATGCTAGGGAGATGCAGTTTGTACCTTAGTCATGCTGGCATATTCCTGCGTCCATTTAATAAAGGTTTAGGGCGACTTGCACACTTCTTGATAGGAAAAAGCTCAAGTAGGCGGGGTTGCTCAGAAACGATTTCAACAGCCTGCATTATGGGAGTTTTGCGCACAGAGCTGTCGGAGAGAAAAAAAGAATGTACAACGGATAATTTCGATCCCAGTATCCTGCTCAATCTTCAAAATTTTACCACCACAGGTTTGCCATGTTCAAGGGCTTTCCTCTCGTACCAAACTTAAAGCTCTGACGATTTTTAAGGCGGGGCCAGATGCGACGGCGCGAGCAGGCACCCATTAGAAATTGACGTACACTGTGCGTGTATACAGCGTATACAAAGACACGGCGCAGTCAGGGTTCCAACCAACCATAAGGGGGTCATTGAAAAAATAGGCCGGACAATTAAAAACTTTCAGCTTCGCTCTGGAATAACTCTGGAACAAAAAATGCTAGGGAGATGCAGTTTGTACCTTAGTCATGCTGCCATATTCCTGCGTCCATTTTTTTAAGGTTCAGGGCGACTTGCACACTTCTTGATAGGAAAAAGCTCAAGTAGGCGGGGTTGCTCAGAAACGACTTTAACAGCCTCCACTATGGGAGTTTTGGGCAAAAAGCTGTCGGAGAGAAAAACAAAATGTACAACGGGTAATTTCGATCCCAGTAACCTGCTCAATCTTCAAAATTTTACCACCACAGGATTGCCATGTTCAAGGGCTTTCCTCTCGTACCAAACTTAAAGCTCTGACGATTTTTAAGGCGGGACCAGATGCGAAGGCGCGAGCAGGCACCCATTAGAAATTGACGTACACTTTGCGTTTATACAGCGTATACAAAGACACGGCGCAGTCAGGATTCCAACCAACAATAAGGGGGTCATTGAAAAAATAGGCCGGACAATTAAAAACTTTCAGCTACGCTCTGGAATAACTCTGGAACAAAAAATGCTAGGGAGATGCAGTTTGTACCTTAGTCATGCTGGCATATTCCTGCTTCCATTAGTTAAAGATTTAGGGCGACTTGCACACTTCTTGATAGTAAAAAGCTCAAGTAGGCGGGGTTGCTCAGAAACGATTTCAACAGCCTCCACTATGGGAGTTTTGCGCACAGAGCTGTCGGAGAGAAAAACAAAATGTACAACGGGTAATTTCGATCCCAGTATCCTGCTCAATCTTCAAAATTCTACAACCACAGGATTGCCATGTTCAAGGGCTTTCCTCTCGTACCAAACTTAAAGCTCTGACGTATTTTAAGGCGGGGCCAGATGCGACGGCGCGAGCAGGCACCCATTAGAAATTGACGTACGCTGTGCGTGTATACAGCGTATACAAAGACACGGCGCAGTCAGGGTTTTGCAGTCAACAATAAGGGGGTCATTGAAAAAATAGGCCGGACAACTAAAAACTTTCAGCTACGCTCTGGAATAACTCTGGAACAAAAAATGCAAGGGAGATGCAGTTTGTACCTTAGTCATGCTGGCATATTCCTGCGTTCATTTGTTAAAGGATTAGGGCGACTTGCACACTTCTTGATAGGAAAAAGCTCAAGTAGGCGGGGTTGCTCAGAAACGATTTCAACAGCCTCCACTATGGGAGTTTTGCGCACAGAGCTGTCGGAGAGAAAAACAAAATGTACAACGGGTAATTTCGATCCCAGTATCCTGCTCAATCTTCAAAATTTTACCACCACAGGATTGCCATGTTCAAGGGCTTTCTTCTCGTACCAAACTTAAAGCTCTGACGGTTTTTAAGGCGGGGCCAGATGCGACGGCGCGAGCAGGCACCCATTAGAATCTGACGTACACTTTGCGTGTATACAGCGTATACAAAGACACGGCGCAGTCAGGGTTCCAACCAACAATAAGGGGGGTCATTGAAAAAATAGGCCGGACAATTAAAAACTTTCAGCTACGCTCTGGAATAACTCTGGAACAAAAAATGCTAGGGAGATGCAGTTTGTACCTTAGTCATGCTGCCATATTCCTGCGTCCATTTTTTTAAGGTTCAGGGCGACTTGCACACTTCTTGATAGGAAAAAGCTCAAGTAGGCGGGGTTGCTCAGAAACGACTTGAACAGCCTCCACTATGGGAGTTTTGGGCAAAAAGCTGTCGGAGAGAAAAACAAAATGTACAACGGGTAATTTCGATCCCAGTAACCTGCTCAATCTTCAAAATTTTACCACCACAGGATTGCCATGTTCAAGGGCTTTCCTCTCGTACCAAACTTAAAGCTCTGACGACTTTTAAGGCGAGGCCAGATGCGACGGCGCGAGCAGGCACCCATTAGAAATTGACGTACACTGTGCGTGTATACAGCGTATACAAAGACACGGCGCAGTCAGGGTTCCAACCAACAATAAGGGGGTCATTGAAAAAATAGGCCGGACAATTAAAAACTTTCAGCTACGCTCTGGAATAACTCTGGAACAAAAAATGCTAGGGAGATGCAGTTTGTACCTTAGTCATGCTGGCATATTCCTGCGTCCATTTAATAAAGGTTTAGGGCGACTTGCACACTTCTTGATAGGAAAAAGCTCAAGTAGGCGGGGTTGCTCAGAAACGATTTCAACAGCCTGCATTATGGGAGTTTTGCGCACAGAGCTGTCGGAGAGAAAAAAAGAATGTACAACGGATAATTTCGATCCCAGTATCCTGCTCAATCTTCAAAATTTTACCACCACAGGTTTGCCATGTTCAAGGGCTTTCCTCTCGTACCAAACTTAAAGCTCTGACGATTTTTAAGGCGGGGCCAGATGCGACGGCGCGAGCAGGCACCCATTAGAAATTGACGTACACTGTGCGTGTATACAGCGTATACAAAGACACGGCGCAGTCAGGGTTCCAACCAACCATAAGGGGGTCATTGAAAAAATAGGCCGGACAATTAAAAACTTTCAGCTTCGCTCTGGAATAACTCTGGAACAAAAAATGCTAGGGAGATGCAGTTTGTACCTTAGTCATGCTGCCATATTCCTGCGTCCATTTTTTTAAGGTTCAGGGCGACTTGCACACTTCTTGATAGGAAAAAGCTCAAGTAGGCGGGGTTGCTCAGAAACGACTTTAACAGCCTCCACTATGGGAGTTTTGGGCAAAAAGCTGTCGGAGAGAAAAACAAAATGTACAACGGGTAATTTCGATCCCAGTAACCTGCTCAATCTTCAAAATTTTACCACCACAGGATTGCCATGTTCAAGGGCTTTCCTCTCGTACCAAACTTAAAGCTCTGACGATTTTTAAGGCGGGACCAGATGCGAAGGCGCGAGCAGGCACCCATTAGAAATTGACGTACACTTTGCGTTTATACAGCGTATACAAAGACACGGCGCAGTCAGGATTCCAACCAACAATAAGGGGGTCATTGAAAAAATAGGCCGGACAATTAAAAACTTTCAGCTACGCTCTGGAATAACTCTGGAACAAAAAATGCTAGGGAGATGCAGTTTGTACCTTAGTCATGCTGGCATATTCCTGCTTCCATTAGTTAAAGATTTAGGGCGACTTGCACACTTCTTGATAGTAAAAAGCTCAAGTAGGCGGGGTTGCTCAGAAACGATTTCAACAGCCTCCACTATGGGAGTTTTGCGCACAGAGCTGTCGGAGAGAAAAACAAAATGTACAACGGGTAATTTCGATCCCAGTATCCTGCTCAATCTTCAAAATTCTACAACCACAGGATTGCCATGTTCAAGGGCTTTCCTCTCGTACCAAACTTAAAGCTCTGACGTATTTTAAGGCGGGGCCAGATGCGACGGCGCGAGCAGGCACCCATTAGAAATTGACGTACGCTGTGCGTGTATACAGCGTATACAAAGACACGGCGCAGTCAGGGTTCCAACCAACAATAAGGGGGTCATTGAAAAAATAGGCCGGACAACTAAAAACTTTCAGCTACGCTCTGGAATAACTCTGGAACAAAAAATGCAAGGGAGATGCAGTTTGTACCTTAGTCATGCTGGCATATTCCTGCGTTCATTTGTTAAAGGATTAGGGCGACTTGCACACTTCTTGATAGGAAAAAGCTCAAGTAGGCGGGGTTGCTCAGAAACGATTTCAACAGCCTCCACTATGGGAGTTTTGCGCACAGAGCTGTCGGAGAGAAAAACAAAATGTACAACGGGTAATTTCGATCCCAGTATCCTGCTCAATCTTCAAAATTTTACCACCACAGGATTGCCATGTTCAAGGGCTTTCTTCTCGTACCAAACTTAAAGCTCTGACGGTTTTTAAGGCGGGGCCAGATGCGACGGCGCGAGCAGGCACCCATTAGAATCTGACGTACACTTTGCGTGTATACAGCGTATACAAAGACACGGCGCAGTCAGGGTTCCAACCAACAATAAGGGGGGTCATTGAAAAAATAGGCCGGACAATTAAAAACTTTCAGCTACGCTCTGGAATAACTCTGGAACAAAAAATGCTAGGGAGATGCAGTTTGTACCTTAGTCATGCTGCCATATTCCTGCGTCCATTTTTTTAAGGTTCAGGGCGACTTGCACACTTCTTGATAGGAAAAAGCTCAAGTAGGCGGGGTTGCTCAGAAACGACTTGAACAGCCTCCACTATGGGAGTTTTGGGCAAAAAGCTGTCGGAGAGAAAAACAAAATGTACAACGGGTAATTTCGATCCCAGTAACCTGCTCAATCTTCAAAATTTTACCACCACAGGATTGCCATGTTCAAGGGCTTTCCTCTCGTACCAAACTTAAAGCTCTGACGACTTTTAAGGCGAGGCCAGATGCGACGGCGCGAGCAGGCACCCATTAGAAATTGACGTACACTGTGCGTGTATACAGCGTATACAAAGACACGGCGCAGTCAGGGTTCCAACCAACAATAAGGTGGTCATTGAAAAAATAGGCCGGACAATTAAAAACTTTCAGCTACGCTGTGGAATAACTCTGGAACAAACAATGCTAGGGAGATGCAGTTTGTACCTTAATCATGCTGGCATATTCCTGCGTCCATTTTTTAAAGGTTTACGGCGACTTGCACACTTCTTGATAGGAAAAAGCTCAAGTAGGCGGGTTGCTCAGGAACGATTTCAACAGCCTGCACTATGGGAGTTTTGCGCACAGAGCTGTCGGAGAGAAAAACAAAATGTACAACGGGTAATTTCGATCCCAGTATCCTGCTCAATCTTAAAAATTTTACCACCACAGGATTGCCATGTTCAAGGGCTTTCCTCTCGTACCAAACTTAAAGCTCTGACGATTTTCAAGGCGGGGCCAGATGCGACGGCGCGAGCAGGCACCCATTAGAAATTGACGTACACTGTGCGTGTATACAGCGTATACAAAGACACGGCGCAGTCAGGGTTCCAACCAACAATAAGGGGGTCATTGAAAAATAGGCCGGACAATTAAAAACTTTCAGCTACGCTCTGGAATAACTCTGGAACAAAAAATGCTAGGGAGATGCAGTTTGTACCTTAGTCATGCTGGCATATTGCTGCGTCCATTTAATAAAGGTTTAGGGCGACTTGCACACTTCTCGATAGAAAAAAGCTCAAGTAGGCGGGGTTGCTCAGAAACGATTTCAACAGCCTGCACTATGGGAGTTTTGCGCACAGAGCTGTCGGAGAGAAAAACAAAATGTACAACGGATAATTTCGTTCAAAGTATCCTGCTCAATCTTCAAAATTTTCCCACCACAGGATTGCCATGTTCAAGGGCTTTCCTCTCGTACCAAACTTAAAGCTCTGACGATTTTCAAGGCGGGGCCAGATGCGACGGCGCGAGCAGGCACCCATTAGAAATTGACGTACACTGTGCGTGTATACAGCGTATACAAAGACACGGCGCAGTCAGGGTTCCAACCAACAATAAGGGGGTCATTGAAAAAATAGGCCGGACAATTAAAAACTTTCAGCTACGCTCTGGAATAACTCTGGAACAAAAAATGCTAGGGAGATGCAGTTTGTACCTTAGTCATGCTGGCATATTCCTGCGTCCATTTAATAAAGGTTTAGGGCGACTTGCACACTTCTTGATAGGAAAAAGCTCAAGTAGGCGGGGTTGCTCAGAAACGATTTCAACAGCCTGCATTATGGGAGTTTTGCGCACAGAGCTGTCGGAGAGAAAAAAAGAATGTACAACGGATAATTTCGATCCCAGTATCCTGCTCAATCTTCAAAATTTTACCACCACAGGTTTGCCATGTTCAAGGGCTTTCCTCTCGTACCAAACTTAAAGCTCTGACGATTTTTAAGGCGGGGCCAGATGCGACGGCGCGAGCAGGCACCCATTAGAAATTGACGTACACTGTGCGTGTATACAGCGTATACAAAGACACGGCGCAGTCAGGGTTCCAACCAACCATAAGGGGGTCATTGAAAAAATAGGCCGGACAATTAAAAACTTTCAGCTTCGCTCTGGAATAACTCTGGAACAAAAAATGCTAGGGAGATGCAGTTTGTACCTTAGTCATGCTGCCATATTCCTGCGTCCATTTTTTTAAGGTTCAGGGCGACTTGCACACTTCTTGATAGGAAAAAGCTCAAGTAGGCGGGGTTGCTCAGAAACGACTTTAACAGCCTCCACTATGGGAGTTTTGGGCAAAAAGCTGTCGGAGAGAAAAACAAAATGTACAACGGGTAATTTCGATCCCAGTAACCTGCTCAATCTTCAAAATTTTACCACCACAGGATTGCCATGTTCAAGGGCTTTCCTCTCGTACCAAACTTAAAGCTCTGACGATTTTTAAGGCGGGACCAGATGCGAAGGCGCGAGCAGGCACCCATTAGAAATTGACGTACACTTTGCGTTTATACAGCGTATACAAAGACACGGCGCAGTCAGGATTCCAACCAACAATAAGGGGGTCATTGAAAAAATAGGCCGGACAATTAAAAACTTTCAGCTACGCTCTGGAATAACTCTGGAACAAAAAGTGCTAGGGAGATGCAGTTTGTACCTTAGTCATGCTGGCATATTCCTGCTTCCATTAGTTAAAGATTTAGGGCGACTTGCACACTTCTTGATAGTAAAAAGCTCAAGTAGGCGGGGTTGCTCAGAAACGATTTCAACAGCCTCCACTATGGGAGTTTTGCGCACAGAGCTGTCGGAGAGAAAAACAAAATGTACAACGGGTAATTTCGATCCCAATATCCTGCTCAATCTTCAAAATTCTACAACCACAGGATTGCCATGTTCAAGGGCTTTCCTCTCGTACCAAACTTAAAGCTCTGACGTATTTTAAGGCGGGGCCAGATGCGACGGCGCGAGCAGGCACCCATTAGAAATTGACGTACGCTGTGCGTGTATACAGCGTATACAAAGACACGGCGCAGTCAGGGTTTTGCAGTCAACAATAAGGGGGTCATTGAAAAAATAGGCCGGACAACTAAAAACTTTCAGCTACGCTCTGGAATAACTCTGGAACAAAAAATGCAAGGGAGATGCAGTTTGTACCTTAGTCATGCTGGCATATTCCTGCGTTCATTTGTTAAAGGATTAGGGCGACTTGCACACTTCTTGATAGGAAAAAGCTCAAGTAGGCGGGGTTGCTCAGAAACGATTTCAACAGCCTCCACTATGGGAGTTTTGCGCACAGAGCTGTCGGAGAGAAAAACAAAATGTACAACGGGTAATTTCGATCCCAGTATCCTGCTCAATCTTCAAAATTTTACCACCACAGGATTGCCATGTTCAAGGGCTTTCTTCTCGTACCAAACTTAAAGCTCTGACGGTTTTTAAGGCGGGGCCAGATGCGACGGCGCGAGCAGGCACCCATTAGAATCTGACGTACACTTTGCGTGTATACAGCGTATACAAAGACACGGCGCAGTCAGGGTTCCAACCAACAATAAGGGGGGTCATTGAAAAAATAGGCCGGACAATTAAAAACTTTCAGCTACGCTCTGGAATAACTCTGGAACAAAAAATGCTAGGGAGATGCAGTTTGTACCTTAGTCATGCTGGCATATTCCTGCTTCCATTTGTTAAAGGTTTAGGGCGACTTGCACACTTCTTGATAGGAAAAAGCTCAAGTAGGCGGGGTTGCTCAGAAACGATTTCAACAGCCTCCACTATGGGAGTTTTGCGCACAGAGCTGTCGGAGAGAAAAACAAAATGTACAACGGGTAATTTCGATCCCAATATCCTGCTCAATCTTCAAAATTCTACCACCACAGGATTGCCATGTTCAAGGGCTTTCCTCTCGTACCAAACTTAAAGCTCTGACGTATTTTAAGGCGGGGCCAGATGCGACGGCGCGAGCAGGCACCCATTAGAAATTGACGTACGCTGTGCGTGTATACAGCGTATACAAAGACACGGCGCAGTCAGGGTTTTGCAGTCAACAATAAGGGGGTCATTGAAAAAATAGGCCGGACAACTAAAAACTTTCAGCTACGCTCTGGAATAACTCTGGAACAAAAAATGCAAGGGAGATGCAGTTTGTACCTTAGTCATGCTGGCATATTCCTGCGTTCATTTATTAAAGGATTAGGGCGACTTGCACACTTCTTGATAGGAAAAAGCTCAAGTAGGCGGGGTTGCTCAGAAACGATTTCAACAGCCTCCACTATGGGAGTTTTGCGCACAGAGCTGTCGGAGAGAAAAACAAAATGTACAACGGGTAATTTCGATCCCAGTATCCTGCTCAATCTTCAAAATTTTACCACCACAGGATTGCCATGTTCAAGGGCTTTCTTCTCGTACCAAACTTAAAGCTCTGACGATTTTTAAGGCGGGGCCAGATGCGACGGCGCGACCAGGCACACATTAGAATCTGACGTACACTGTGCGTGTATACAGCGTATACAAAGACACGGCGCAGTCAGGGTTCCAACCAACAATAAGGGGGGTCATTGAAAAAATAGGCCGGACAATTAAAAACTTTCAGCTACGCTCTGGAATAACTCTGGAACAAAAAATGCTAGGGAGATGCAGTTTGTACCTTAGTCATGCTGGCATATTCCTGCTTCCATTTGTTAAAGGTTTAGGGCGACTTGCACACTTCTTGATAGGAAAAAGCTCAAGTAGGCGGGGTTGCTCAGAAACGATTTCAACAGCCTCCACTATGGGAGTTTTGCGCACAGAGCTGTCGGAGAGAAAAACAAAATGTACAACGGGTAATTTCGATCCCAATATCCTGCTCAATGTTCAAAATTCTACCACCACAGGATTGCCATGTTCAAGGGCTTTCCTCTCGTACCAAACTTAAAGCTCTGACGATTTTTAAGGCGGGGCCAGATGCGACGGCGCGAGCAGGCACCCATTAGAAATTGACGTACACTGTGCGTGTATACAGCGTATACAAAATACGGCGCAGTCAGGGTTTTGCAGTCAACAATAAGGGGGTCATTGAAAAAATAGGCCGGACAATTAAAAACTTTCAGCTACGCTCTGGAATAACTCTGGAACAAAAAATGCTAGGGAGATGCAGTTTGTACCTTAGTCATGCTGGCATATTCCTGCGTCTATTTGTTAAAGGATTAGGGCGACTTGCACACTTCTTGATAGGAAAAAGCTCAAGTAGGCGGGGTTGCTCAGAAACGATTTCAACAGCCTCCACTATGGGAGTTTTGCGCACAGAGCTGTCGGAGAGAAAAACAAAATGTACAACGGGTAATTTCGATCCCAGTATCCTGCTCAATCTTCAAAATTTTACCACCACAGGATTGCCATGTTCAAGGGCTTTCTTCTCGTACCAAACTTAAAGCTCTGACGATTTTTAAGGCGGGGCCAGATGCGACGGCGCGAGCAGGCACCCATTAGAAATTGACGTACACTGTGCGTGTATACAGCGTATACAAAGACACGGCGCAGTCAGGGTTCCAACCAACAATAAGGGGGGTCATTGAAAAAATAGGCCGGACAATTAAAAACTTTCAGCTACGCTCTGGAATAACTCTGGAACAAAAATGCTAGGGAGATGCAGTTTGTACCTTAGTCATGCTGGCATATACCTGCGTCCATTTGTTAAAGGTTTAGGGCGACTTGCACACTTCTTGATAGGAAAAAGCTCAAGTAGGCGGGGTTGCTCAGAAACGATTTCAACAGCCTCCACTATGCGAGTTTTGCGCACAGAGCTGTCGGAGAGAAAAACAAAATGTACAACGGGTAATTTCGATCCCAGTATCCTGCTCAATCTTCAAAATTTTACCACCACAGGATTGCCATGTTCAAGGGCTTTCTTCTCGTACCAAACTTAAAGCTCTGACGATTTTTAAGGTGGGGCCAGATGCGACGGCGCGAGCAGGCACCCACTAGAAATTGACGTACACTGTGCGTGTATACAGCGTATACAAAGACACGGCGCAGTCAGGGTTCCAACCAACAATAAGGGGGGTCATTGAAAAAATAGGCCGGACAATTAAAAACTTTCAGCTACGCTCTGGAATAACTCTGGAACAAAAAATGCTAGGGAGATGCAGTTTGTACCTTAGTCATGCTGGCATATTCCTGCGTCCATTTGTTAAAGGATTAGGGCGACTTGCACACTTCTTGATAGGAAAAAGCTCAAGTAGGCGGGGTTGCTCAGAAACGATTTCAACAGCCTCCACTATGGGAGTTTTGCGCACAGAGCTGTCGGAGAGAAAAACAAAATGTACAACGGGTAATTTCGATCCCAGTATCCTGCTCAATCTTCAAAATTTTACCACCACAGGATTGCCATGTTCAAGGGCTTTCTTCTCGTACCAAACTTAAAGCTCTGACGATTTTTAAGGCGGGGCCAGATGCGACGGCGCGAGCAGGCACCAATTAGAAATTGACGTACACTGTGCGTGTATACAGCGTATACAAAGACACGGCGCAGTTAGGGTTCCAACCAACAATAAGGGGGGTCATTGAAAAAATAGGCCGGACAATTAAAAACTTTCAGCTACGCTCTGGAATAACTCTGGAACAAAAAATGCTAGGGAGATGCAGTTTGTACCTTAGTCATGCTGGCATATTCCTGCGTCCATTTGTTAAAGGATTAGGGCGACTTGCACACTTCTTGATAGGAAAAAGCTCAAGTAGGCGGGGTTGCTCAGAAACGATTTCAACAGCCTCCACTATTGGAGTTTTGCGCACAGAGCTGTCGGAGAGAAAATTAAAATGTACAACGGGTAATTTCGATCCAAGTATCCTGCTCAATCTTCAAAATTGTACCACCACAGAATTGCCATGTTCAAGGGCTTTCCTCTCGTACCAAACTTACAGCTCAGACGATTTTTAAGGCGGGGCCAGATGCGAAGGCGCGAGCAGGCACCAATTAGAAATAGACGTACACTATGCGTGTATACAGCGTATACAAAGACACGGCGCAGTCAGGGTTCCAACCAACAATAAGGGGGTCATTGAAAAAATAGGCCGGACAATTAAAAACTTTCAGCTACGCTCTGGAATAACTCTGGAACAAAAAAATGCTAGGAAGATGCAGTTTGTACCTTAGTCATGCTGGCATATTCCTGCTTCCATTTGTTAAAGGTTTAGGGCGACTTGCACACTTCTTGATAGGAAAAAGCTCAAGTAGGCGGGGTTGCTCAGAAACGATTTCAACAGCCTCCACTATGGGAGTTTTGCGCACAGAGCTGTCGGAGAGAAAAACAAAATGTACAACGGGTAATTTCGATCCCAATATCCTGCTCAATCTTCAAAATTCTACCACCACAGGATTGCCATGTTCAAGGGCTTTCCTCTCGTACCAAACTTACAGCTCAGACGATTTTTAAGGCGGGGCCAGATGCGAAGGCGCGAGCAGGCACCAATTAGAAATAGACGTACACTATGCGTGTATACAGCGTATACAAAGACACGGCGCAGTCAGGGTTCCAACCAACAATAAGGGGGGTCATTGAAAAAATAGGCCGGACAATTAAAAACTTTCAGCTACGCTCTGGAATAACTCTGGAACAAAAATGCTAGGGAGATGCAGTTTGTACCTTAGTCATGCTGGCATATACCTGCGTCCATTTGTTAAAGGTTTAGGGCGACTTGCACACTTCTTGATAGGAAAAAGCTCAAGTAGGCGGGGTTGCTCAGAAACGATTTCAACCGCCTCCACTATGGGAGTTTTGCGCACAGAGCTGTCGGAGAGAAAAACAAAATGTACAACGGGTAATTTCGATCCCAGTATCCTGCTCAATTTTCAAAATTTTACCACCACAGGATTGCCATGTTCAAGGGCTTTCTTCTCGTACCAAACTTAAAGCTCTGACGATTTTTAAGGCGGGGCCAGATGCGACGGCGCGAGCAGGCACCCATTAGAAATTGACGTACACTGTGCGTGTATACAGTGTGTACAAAGACACGGCGCAGTCAGGGTTCCAACCAACAATAAGGGGGGTCATTGAAAAAATAGGCCGGACAATTAAAAACTTTCAGCTACGCTCTGGAATAACTCTGGAAGAAAAAATGCTAGGGAGATGCAGTTTGTACCTTAGTCATGCTGGCATATTCCTGCGTCCATTTGTTAAAGGATTAGGGCGACTTGCACACTTCTTGATAGGAAAAAGCTCAAGTAGGCGGGGTTGCTCTAAAACGATTTCAACAGCCTCCACTATGGGAGTTTTGCGCACAGAGCTGTCGGAGAGAAAATTAAAATGTACAACGGGTAATTTCGATCCAAGTATCCTGCTCAATCTTCAAAATTGTACCACCACAGGATTGCCATGTTCAAGGGCTTTCCTCTCGTACCAAACTTAAAGCTCTGACGATTTTAAAGGCGGGGCCAGATGCGACGGCGCGAGCAGGCACCAATTAGAAATTGACGTACACTATGCGTGTATACAGCGTATACAAAGACACGGCGCAGTCAGGGTTCCAACCAACAATAAGGGGGTCATTGAAAAAATAGGCCGGACAATTAAAAACTTTCAGCTACGCTCTGGTTAACTCTGGAACAAAAAATGCTAGGAAGATGCAGTTTGTACCTTAGTCATGCTGGCATATTCCTGCTTCCATTTGTTAAAGGTTTAGGGCGACTTGCACACTTCTTGATAGGAAAAAGCTCAAGTAGGCGGGGTTGCTCAGAAACGATTTCAACAGCCTCCACTATGGGAGTTTTGCGCACAGAGCTGTCGGAGAGAAAAACAAAATGTACAACGGGTAATTTCGATCCCAGTATCCTGCTCAATCTTCAAAATTGTACCACCACAGGATTGCCATGTTCAAGGGCTTTCCTCTCGTACCAAACTTAAAGCTCTGACGATTTTAGAGGCGGGGCCAGATGCGACGGCGCGAGCAGGCACCCATTAGAAATTGACGTACACTGTGCGTGTATACAGCGTATACAAAGACACGGCGCAGTCAGGGTTTTGCAGTCAACAATAAGGGGGTCATTGAAAAAATAGGCCGGACAACTAAAAACTTTCAGCTACGCTCTGGAATGACTCTGGAACAAAATATGGAAGGGAGATGCAGTTTGTACCTTAGTCATGCTGGCATATTCCTGCGTCCATTTGTTAAAGGATTAGGGCGACTTGCACACTTCTTGATAGGAAAAAGCTCAAGTAGGCGGGGTTGCTCAGAAACGATTTCAACAGCCTGCACTATGGGAGTTTTGCGCACAGAGCTGTCGGAGAGAAAAACAAAATGTACAACGGGTAATTTCGATCCCAGTATCCTGCTCAATCTTCAAAATTCTACCACCACAGGATTGCCATGTTCAAGGGCTTTCTTATCGTACCAAACTTAAAGCTCTGACGATTTTTAAGGCGGGGCCAGATGCGACGGCGCGAGCAGGCACCCATTAGAAATTGACGTACACTGTGCGTGTATACAGCGTATACAAAGACACGGCGCAGTCAGGGTTCCAACCAACAATAAGGGGGGTCATTGAAAAAATAGGCCGGACAATTAAAAACTTTCAGCTACGCTCTGGAATAACTCTGGAACAAAAATGCTAGGGAGATGCAGTTTGTACCTTAGTCATGCTGGCATATACCTGCGTCCACTTTTTTAAAGGTTTAGGGCGACTTGCACAATTCTTGCTAGGAAAAAGCTCAAGTAGGCGGGGTTGCTCAGAAACGACTTCAACAGCCTCCACTATGGGAGTTTTGCGCACAGAGCTGTCGGAGAGAAAAGCAAAATGTACAACGGGTAATTTCGATCCCAATATCCTGCTCAATCTTCAAAATTCTACCACCACAGGATTGCCATGTTCAAGGGCTTTCCTCTCGTACCAAACTTAAAGCTCTGACGATTTTTAAGGCGGGGCCAGATGCGACGGCGCGAGCAGGCACCCATTAGAAATTGACGTACACTGTGCGTGTATACAGCGTATACAAAGACACGGCGCAGTAAGGGTTTTGCAGTCAACAATAAGGGGGTCATTGAAAAAATAGGCCGGACAATTAAAAACTTTCAGCTACGCTCTGGAATAACTCTGGAACAAAAAATGCTAGGGAGATGCAGTTTGTACCTTAGTCATGCTGGCATATTCCTGCGTCCATTTGTTAAAGGATAAGGGCGACTTGCACACTTCTTGATAGGAAAAAGCTCAAGTAGGCGGGGTTGCTCAGAAACGATTTCAACAGCCTCCACTATGGGAGTTTTGCGCACAGAGCTGTCGGAGAGAAAAACAAAATGTACAACGGGTAATTTCGATGCCAGTATCCTGCTCAATCTTCAAAATTTTACCACCACAGGATTGCCATGTTCAAGGGCTTTCTTATCGTACCAAACTTAAAGCTCTGACGATTTTTAAGGCGGGGCCAGATGCGACGGCGCGAGCAGGCACCCACTAGAAATTGACGTACACTGTGCGTGTATACAGCGTATACAAAGACACGGCGCAGTCAGGGTTCCAACCAACAATAAGGGGGGTCATTGAAAAAATAGGCCGGACAATTAAAAACTTTCAGCTACGCTCTGGAATAACTCTGGAACAAAAATGCTAGGGAGATGCAGTTTGTACCTTAGTCATGCTGGCATATACCTGCGTCCATTTGTTAAAGGTTTAGGGCGACTTGCACACTTCTTGATAGGAAAAAGCTCAAGTAGGCGGGGTTGCTCAGAAACAATTTCAACAGCCTCCACTATGGGAGTTTTGCGCACAGAGCTGTCGGAGAGAAAAACAAAATGTACAACGGGTAATTTCGATCCCAGTATCCTGCTCAATCTTCAAAATTTTACCACCACAGGATTGCCATGTTCAAGGGCTTTCCTCTCGTACCAAACTTAAAGCTCTGACGATTTTCAAGGCGGGGCCAGATGCGACGGCGCGAGCAGGCACCCATTAGAAATTGACGTACACTGTGCGTGTATACAGCGTATACAAAGACACGGCGCAGTCAGGGTTCCAACCAACAATAAGGGGGGTCATTGAAAAAATAGGCCGGACAATTAAAAACTTTCAGCTACGCTCTGGAATAACTCTGGAACAAAAATGCTAGGGAGATGCAGTTTGTACCTTAGTCATGCTGGCATATACCTGCGTCCACTTTTTTAAAGGTTTAGGGCGACTTGCACACTTCTTGCTAGGAAAAAGCTCAAGTAGGCGGGGTTGCTCAGAAACGACTTCAACAGCCTCCACTATGGGAGTTTTGCGCACAGAGCTGTCGGAGAGAAAAACAAAATGTACAACGGGTAGTTTCGATCCCAATATCCTGCTCAATCTTCAAAATTCTACCACCACAGGATTGCCATGTTCAAGGGCTTTCCTCTCGTACCAAACTTAAAGCTCTGACGATTTTTAAGGCGGGGCCAGATGCGACGGCGCGAGCAGGCACCCATTAGAAATTGACGTACACTGTGCGTGTATACAGCGTATACAAAGACACGGCGCAGTCAGGGTTTTGCAGTCAACAATAAGGGGGTCATTGAAAAAATAGGCCGGACAATTAAAAACTTTCAGCTACGCTCTGGAATAACTCTGGAACAAAAAATGCTAGGGAGATGCAGTTTGTACCTTAGTCATGCTGGCATATTCCTGCGTCCATTTGTTAAAGGATAAGGGCGACTTGCACACTTCTTGATAGGAAAAAGCTCAAGTAGGCGGGGTTGCTCAGAAACGATTTCAACAGCCTCCACTATGGGAGTTTTGCGCACAGAGCTGTCGGAGAGAAAAACAAAATGTACAACGGGTAATTTCGATCCCAGTATCCTGCTCAATCTTCAAAATTTTACCACCACAGGATTGCCATGTTCAAGGGCTTTCTTATCGTACCAAACTTAAAGCTCTGACGATTTTTAAGGCGGGGCCAGATGCGACGGCGCGAGCAGGCACCCACTAGAAATTGACGTACACTATGCGTGTATACAGCGTATACAAAGACACGGCGCAGTCAGGGTTCCAACCAACAATAAGGGGGTCATTGAAAAAATAGGCCGGACAATTAAAAACTTTCAGCTACGCTCTGGAATAACTCTGGAACAAAAATGCTAGGGAGATGCAGTTTGTACCTTAGTCATGCTGGCATATACCTGCGTCCATTTGTTAAAGGTTTAGGGCGACTTGCACACTTCTTGATAGGAAAAAGCTCAAGTAGGCGGGGTTGCTCAGAAACAATTTCAACAGCCTCCACTATGGGAGTTTTGCGCACAGAGCTGTCGGAGAGAAAAACAAAATGTACAACGGGTAATTTCGATCCCAGTATCATGCTCAATCTTCAAAATTTTACCACCACAGGATTGCCATGTTCAAGGGCTTTCCTCTCGTACCAAACTTAAAGCTCTGACGATTTTTAAGGCGGGGCCAGATGCGAAGGCGCGAGCAGGCACCAATTAGAAATAGACGTACACTATGCGTGTATACAGCGTATACAAAGACACGGCGCAGTCAGGGTTCCAACCAACAATAAGGGGGTCATTGAAAAAATAGGCCGGACAATTAAAAACTTTCAGCTACGCTCTGGAATAACTCTGGAACAAAAAATGCTAGGGAGATGCAGTTTGTACCTTAGTCATGCTGGCATATTGCTCTTTCCATTTGTTAAAGGTTTAGGGCGACTTGCACATTTCTTGATAGGAAAAAGCTCAAGTAGGCGGGGTTGCTCAGAAACGATTTCAACAGCCTGCACTATGGGAGTTTTGCGCACAGAGCTGTCGGAGAGAAAAACAAAATGTACAACGGGTAATTTCGGTCCCAGTATCCTGCTCAATCTTCAAAATTTTACCACCACAGGATTGCCATGTTCAAGGGCTTTCCTCTCGTACCAAACTTAAGGCTCTGACGATTTTCAAGGCGGGGCCAGATGCGACGGCGCGAGCAGGCACCCATTAGAAATTGACGTACACTGTGCGTGTATACAGCGTATACAAAGACACGGCGCAGTCAGGGTTCCAACCAACAATAAGGGGGTCATTGAAAAATTAGACCGGACAATTAAAAACTTTCAGCTACGCTCTGGAATAACTCTGGAACAAAAAATGCTAGGGAGATGCAGTTTGTACCTTAGTCATGCTGGCATATTCCTGCGTCCATTTTCCTAAAGGTTTAGGGCGACTTGCACAATTCTTGGTAGGAAAAAGTTCAAGTAGGCGGGGTTGCTCAGAAACGATTTCAACAGCCTCCACTATGGGAGTTTTGCGCACAGAGCTGTCGGAGAGAAAAACAAAATGTACAACGGGTAATTTCGATGCCAGTATCCTGCTCAATCTTCAAAATTTTACCACCACAGGATTGCCATGTTCAAGGGCTTTCTTATCGTACCAAACTTAAAGCTCTGACGATTTTTAAGGCGGGGCCAGATGCGACGGCGCGAGCAGGCACCCACTAGAAATTGACGTACACTGTGCGTGTATACAGCGTATACAAAGACACGGCGCAGTCAGGGTTCCAACCAACAATAAGGGGGGTCATTGAAAAAATAGGCCGGACAATTAAAAACTTTCAGCTACGCTCTGGAATAACTCTGGAACAAAAATGCTAGGGAGATGCAGTTTGTACCTTAGTCATGCTGGCATATACCTGCGTCCATTTGTTAAAGGTTTAGGGCGACTTGCACACTTCTTGATAGGAAAAAGCTCAAGTAGGCGGGGTTGCTCAGAAACAATTTCAACAGCCTCCACTATGGGAGTTTTGCGCACAGAGCTGTCGGAGAGAAAAACAAAATGTACAACGGGTAATTTCGATCCCAGTATCCTGCTCAATCTTCAAAATTTTACCACCACAGGATTGCCATGTTCAAGGGCTTTCCTCTCGTACCAAACTTAAAGCTCTGACGATTTTCAAGGCGGGGCCAGATGCGACGGCGCGAGCAGGCACCCATTAGAAATTGACGTACACTGTGCGTGTATACAGCGTATACAAAGACACGGCGCAGTAAGGGTTCCAACCAACAATAAGGGGGGTCATTGAAAAAATAGGCCGGACAATTAAAAACTTTCAGCTACGCTCTGGAATAACTCTGGAACAAAAATGCTAGGGAGATGCAGTTTGTACCTTAGTCATGCTGGCATATACCTGCGTCCACTTTTTTAAAGGTTTAGGGCGACTTGCACACTTCTTGCTAGGAAAAAGCTCAAGTAGGCGGGGTTGCTCAGAAACGACTTCAACAGCCTCCACTATGGGAGTTTTGCGCACAGAGCTGTCGGAGAGAAAAACAAAATGTACAACGGGTAATTTCGATCCCAATATCCTGCTCAATCTTCAAAATTCTACCACCACAGGATTGCCATGTTCAAGGGCTTTCCTCTCGTACCAAACTTAAAGCTCTGACGATTTTTAAGGCGGGGCCAGATGCGACGGCGCGAGCAGGCACCCATTAGAAATTGACGTACACTGTGCGTGTATACAGCGTATACAAAGACACGGCGCAGTCAGGGTTTTGCAGTCAACAATAAGGGGGTCATTGAAAAAATAGGCCGGACAATTAAAAACTTTCAGCTACGCTCTGGAATAACTCTGGAACAAAAAATGCTAGGGAGATGCAGTTTGTACCTTAGTCATGCTGGCATATTCCTGCGTCCATTTGTTAAAGGATAAGGGCGACTTGCACACTTCTTGATAGGAAAAAGCTCAAGTAGGCGGGGTTGCTCAGAAACGATTTCAACAGCCTCCACTATGGGAGTTTTGCGCACAGAGCTGTCGGAGAGAAAAACAAAATGTACAACGGGTAATTTCGATCCCAGTATCCTGCTCAATCTTCAAAATTTTACCACCACAGGATTGCCATGTTCAAGGGCTTTCTTATCGTACCAAACTTAAAGCTCTGACGATTTTTAAGGCGGGGCCAGATGCGACGGCGCGAGCAGGCACCCACTAGAAATTGACGTACACTATGCGTGTATACAGCGTATACAAAGACACGGCGCAGTCAGGGTTCCAACCAACAATAAGGGGGTCATTGAAAAAATAGGCCGGACAATTAAAAACTTTCAGCTACGCTCTGGAATAACTCTGGAACAAAAATGCTAGGGAGATGCAGTTTGTACCTTAGTCATGCTGGCATATACCTGCGTCCATTTGTTAAAGGTTTAGGGCGACTTGCACACTTCTTGATAGGAAAAAGCTCAAGTAGGCGGGGTTGCTCAGAAACAATTTCAACAGCCTCCACTATGGGAGTTTTGCGCACAGAGCTGTCGGAGAGAAAAACAAAATGTACAACGGGTAATTTCGATCCCAGTATCATGCTCAATCTTCAAAATTTTACCACCACAGGATTGCCATGTTCAAGGGCTTTCCTCTCGTACCAAACTTAAAGCTCTGACGATTTTTAAGGCGGGGCCAGATGCGAAGGCGCGAGCAGGCACCAATTAGAAATAGACGTACACTATGCGTGTATACAGCGTATACAAAGACACGGCGCAGTCAGGGTTCCAACCAACAATAAGGGGGTCATTGAAAAAATAGGCCGGACAATTAAAAACTTTCAGCTACGCTCTGGAATAACTCTGGAACAAAAAATGCTAGGGAGATGCAGTTTGTACCTTAGTCATGCTGGCATATTGCTCTTTCCATTTGTTAAAGGTTTAGGGCGACTTGCACATTTCTTGATAGGAAAAAGCTCAAGTAGGCGGGGTTGCTCAGAAACGATTTCAACAGCCTGCACTATGGGAGTTTTGCGCACAGAGCTGTCGGAGAGAAAAACAAAATGTACAACGGGTAATTTCGGTCCCAGTATCCTGCTCAATCTTCAAAATTTTACCACCACAGGATTGCCATGTTCAAGGGCTTTCCTCTCGTACCAAACTTAAAGCTCTGACGATTTTCAAGGCGGGGCCAGATGCGACGGCGCGAGCAGGCACCCATTAGAAATTGACGTACACTGTGCGTGTATACAGCGTATACAAAGACACGGCGCAGTCAGGGTTCCAACCAACAATAAGGGGGTCATTGAAAAATTAGACCGGACAATTAAAAACTTTCAGCTACGCTCTGGAATAACTCTGGAACAAAAAATGCTAGGGAGATGCAGTTTGTACCTTAGTCATGCTGGCATATTCCTGCGTCCATTTTCCTAAAGGTTTAGGGCGACTTGCACAATTCTTGGTAGGAAAAAGTTCAAGTAGGCGGGGTTGCTCAGAAACGACTTCAACAGCCTCCACTATGGGAGTTTTGCGCACAGAGCTGTCGGAGAGAAAAACAAAATGTACAACGGGTAATTTCGATCCCAGTATCCTGCTCAATCTTCAAAATTGTACCACCACAGGATTGCCATGTTCAAGGGCTTTCCTCTCGTACCAAACTTAAAGCTCTGACGATTTTTAAGGCGGGGCCAGATGCGACGGCGCGAGCAGGCACCCATTAGAAATTGACGTACACTGTGCGTGCATACAGCGTATACAAAGACACGGCGCAGTCAGGGTTCAAACCAACAATATTTGGGTCATTGAAAAAATAGGCCGGACAATTAATAACTTTCAGCTACGCTGTGGAATAACTCTGGAACAAAAAATGCTAGGGAGATGCAGTTTGTACCTTAATCATGCTGGCATATTCCTGCGTCCATTTTTTAAAGGTTTAGGGCGACTTGCACACTTCTTGATAGGAAAAAGCTCAAGTAGGCGGGGTTGCTCAGAAACGATTTCAACAGCCTGCACTGTGGGAGTTTTGCGCACAGAGCTGTCGGAGAGAAAAACAAAATGTACAACGGGTAACTTCGATCCCAGTATCTTGCTCAATCTTCAAAATTTTACATCACAGGATTGCCATGTTCAAGGGCTTTCCTCTCGTACCAAACTTAAAGCTCTGACGATTTTCAAGGCGGGGCCAGATGCGACGGCGCGAGCAGGCACCCATTAGAAATTGACGTACACTGTGCGTGTATACAGCGTATACAAAGACACGGCGCAGTCAGGGTTCCAACCAACAATAAGGGGGTCATTGAAAAAATAGGCCGGACAGTTCAAAACTTTCAGCTACGCTCTGGAATAACTCTGGAACAAAAAATGCTAGAGAGATGCAGTTTGTACCTTAGTCATGCTGCCATATTCCTGCCTCCATTTAAAAAAGGTTTAGGGCGTTTTGTACACTTCTTGATAGGAAAAAGCTCAAGTAGGCGGGGTTGCTCAGAAACGATTTCAACAGCCTCCACTATGGGAGTTTTGCGCACAGAGCTGTCGGAGAGAAAAACAAAATGTACAACGGGTAATTTCGATCCCAGTATCCTGCTCAATCTTCAAAATTTTACCACCACAGGATTGCCATGTTCAAGGGCTTTCCTCTCGTACCAAACTTAAAGCTCTGACGATTTTTAAGGCGGGGCCAGATGCGACGGCGCGAGCAGGCGCCCATTAGAAATTGACGTACACTGTGCGTGTATACAGCGTATACAAAGACACGGCGCAGTCAGGGTTCCAACCAACAATAAGGGGGTCATTGAGAAAATAGGCCGGACAATTAAAAACTTTCAGCTACGCTCTGGAATAACTCTGGAACAAAAAATGCTAGGGAGATGCAGTTTGTACCTTAATCATGCTGGCATATTCCTGCGTCCATTTTTTAAAGGTTTAGGGCGACTTGCACACTTCTTGATAGGAAAAAGCTCAAGTAGGCGGGGTTGCTCAGAAACGATTTCAACAGCCTGCTCTATGGGAGTTTTGGGCACAGAGCTGTCGGAGAGAAAAACAAAATGTACAACGGGTAATTTCGATCCCAGTATCATGCTCAATCTTCAAAATTTTACCACCACAGGATTGCCATGTTCAAGGGCTTTCCTCTCGTACCAAACTTAAAGCTCTGACGATTTTTAAGGCGGGGCCAGATGCGACGGCGCGAGCAGGCGCCCATTAGAAATTGACGTACACTGTGCGTGTATACAGCGTATACAAAGACACGGCGCAGTCAGGGTTCCAACCAACAATAAGGGGGTCATTGAAAAAATAGGCCGGACAGTTCAAAACTTTCAGCTACGCTCTGGAATAACTCTGGAACAAAAAATGCTAGAGAGATGCAGTTTGTACCTTAGTCATGCTGCCATATTCCTGCCTCCATTTAAAAAAGGTTTAGGGCGTTTTGCACACTTCTTGATAGGAAAAAGCTCAAGTAGGCGGGGTTGCTCAGAAACGATTTCAACAGCCTCCACTATGGGAGTTTTGCGCACAGAGCTGTCGGAGAGAAAAACAAAATGTACAACGGGTAATTTCGATCCCAGTATCCTGCTCAATCTTCAAAATTTTACCACCACAGGATTGCCATGTTCAAGGGCTTTCCTCTCGTACCAAACTTAAAGCTCTGACGATTTTTAAGGCGGGGCCAGATGCGACGGCGCGAGCAGGCGCCCATTAGAAATTGACGTACACTGTGCGTGTATACAGCGTATACAAAGACACGGCGCAGTCAGGGTTCCAACCAACAATAAGGGGGTCATTGAAAAAATAGGCCGGACAATTAAAAACTTTCAGCTACGCTCTGGAATAACTCTGGAACAAAAAATGCTAGGGAGATGCAGTTTGTACCTTAATCATGCTGGCATATTCCTGCGTCCATTTTTTAAAGGTTTAGGGCGACTTGCACACTTCTTGATAGGAAAAAGCTCAAGTAGGCGGGGTTGCTCAGAAACGATTTCAACAGCCTGCTCTATGGGAGTTTTGCGCACAGAGCTGTCGGAGAGAAAAACAAAATGTACAACGGGTAATTTCGATCCCAGTATCATGCTCAATCTTCAAAATTTTACCACCACAGGATTGCCATGTTCAAGGGCTTTCCTCTCGTACCAAACTTAAAGCTCTGACGATTTTCTAGGCGGGGCCAGATGCGACGGCGCGAGCAGGCACCCATTAGAAAATGACGTACACTTTGCGTGTATACAGCGTATACAAAGACACGGCGCAGTCAGGGTTCCAACCAACAATAAGGGGGTTATTGAAAAAATAGGCCGGACAATTAAAAACTTTTAGCTACGCTCTGGAATAACTCTAGAACAAAAAATGCTAGGGAGATGCAGTTTGTACCTTAGTCATGCTGCCATATTCCTGCCTCCATTAAAAAAAGGTTTAGGGCGTTTTGCACACTTCTTGATAGGAAAAAGCTCAAGTAGGCGGGGTTGCTCAGAAACGATTTCAACAGCCTCCACTATGGGAGTTTTGCGCACAGAGCTGTCGGAGAGAAAAACAAAATGTACAACGGGTAGTTTCGATCCCAGTATCCTGTTCAATCTTCAAAATTTTACCACCACAGGATTGCCATGTTCAAGGGCTTTCCTCTCGTACCAAACTTAAAGCTCTGACGATTTTTAAGGCGGGGCCAGATGCGACGGCGCGAGCAGGCGCCCATTAGAAATTGACGTACACTGTGCGTGTATACAGCGTATACAAAGACACGGCGCAGTCAGGGTTCCAACCAACAATAAGGGGGTCATTGAAAAAATAGGCCGGACAATTAAAAACTTTCAGCTACGCTCTGGAATAACTCTGGAACAAAAAATGCTAGGGAGATGCAGTTTGTACCTTTGTCTTGCTAGCATATTCCTGCGTCCATTTGTTAAATGATAAGGGCGACTTGCACATTTCTTGATAGGAAAAAGCTCAAGTAGGCGGGGTTGCTTTGAAACGATTTCAACAGCCTCCACTATGGGAGTTTTGCGCACAGAGCTGTCGGAGAGAAAAACAAAATGTACAACGGGTAATTTCGATCCCAGTATCCTGCTCAATCTTCAAAATTTTACCACCACAGGATTGCCATGTTCAAGGGCTTTCCTCTCGTACCAAACTTAAACCTCTGACGATTTTCTAGGCGGGGCCAGATGCGACGGCGCGAGCAGGCACCCATTAGAAATTGACGTACACTGTGCGTGTATACAGCGTATACAAAGACACGGCGCAGTCAGGGTTCCAACCAACAATAAGGGGGTTATTGAAAAAATAGGCCGGACAATTAAAAACTTTTAGCTACGCTCTGGAATAACTCTAGAACAAAAAATGCTAGGGAGATGCAGTTTGTACCTTAGTCATGCTGCCATATTCCTGCCTCCATTAAAAAAAGGTTGAGGGCGTTTTGCACACTTCTTGATAGGAAAAAGCTCAAGTAGGCGGGGTTGCTCAGAAACGATTTCAACAGCCTCCACTATGGGAGTTTTGCGCACAGAGCTGTCGGAGAGAAAAACAAAATGTACAACGGGTAGTTTCGATCCCAGTATCCTGTTCAATCTTCAAAATTTTACCACCACAGGATTGCCATGTTCAAGGGCTTTCCTCTCGTACCAAACTTAAAGCTCTGACGATTTTTAAGGCGGGGCCAGATGCGACGGCGCGAGCAGGCGCCCATTAGAAATTGACGTACACTGTGCGTGTATACAGCGTATACAAAGACACGGCGCAGTCAGGGTTCCAACCAACAATAAGGGGGTCATTGAAAAAATAGGCCGGACAATTAAAAACTTTCAGCTACGCTCTGGAATAACTCTGGAACAAAAAATGCTAGGGAGATGCAGTTTGTACCTTTGTCTTGCTAGCATATTCCTGCGTCCATTTGTTAAATGATAAGGGCGACTTGCACATTTCTTGATAGGAAAAAGCTCAAGTAGGCGGGGTTGCTCAGAAACGATTTCAACAGCCTCCACTATGGGAGTTTTGCGCACAGAGCTGTCGGAGAGAAAAACAAAATGTACAACGGGTAATTTCGATCCCAGTATCCTGCTCAATCTTCAAAATTTTACCACCACAGGATTGCCATGTTCAAGGGCTTTCCTCTCGTACCAAACTTAAACCTCTGACGATTTTCTAGGCGGGGCCAAATGCGACGGCGCGAGCAGGCACCCATTAGAAATTGACGTACACTGTGCGTGTATACAGCGTAAACAAAGACACGGCGCAGTCAGGGTTCCAACCAACAATAAGGGGGTCATTGAAAAAATAGGCCGGACAATTAAAAACTTTCAGCTACACTCTGGAATAACTCTGGAACAAAAAATGCTAGGGAGATGCAGTTTGTACCTTAGACATGCTGGCATATTCCTGCCTCCATTTAAAAAAGGTTTAGGGCGACTTGCACACTTCTTGATAGAAAAAAGCTCAAGTAGGCGGGGTTGCTCAGAAACGATTTCAACAGCCTCCACTATGGGAGTTTTGCGCACAGAGCTGTCGGAGAGAAAAACAAAATGTACAACGGGTAATTTCGATCCCAGTATCCTGCTCAATCTTCAAAATTTTACCACCACAGGATTGCCATGTTCAAGGGCTTTCCTCTCGTACCAAACTTAAACCTCTGACGATTTTTAAGGCGGGGCCAGATGCGACGGCGCGAGCAGGCACCCATTAGAAATTGACGTACACTGTGCGTGTATACAGCGTATACAAAGACACGGCGCAGTCAGGGTTCCAACCAACAATAAGGGGGGTCATTGAAAAAATAGGCCGGACAATTAAAAACTTTCAGCTACACTCTGGAATAACTCTGGAACAAAAAATGCTAGGGAGATGCAGTTTGTACCTTAGTCATTCTGGCATATTCTTGCGTCCATTTTTTAAAGGTTTAGGGCGACTTGCACACTTCTTGATAGGAAAAAGCTCAAGTAAGCGGGGTTGTTCAGAAACGATTTCAACAGCCTCCACTATGGGAGTTTTGCGCACAGAGCTGTCGGAGAGAAAAACAAAATGTACAACGGGTAATTTCGATCCCAGTATCCTGCTCAATCTTCAAAATTTTACCACCACAGGATTGCCATGTTCAAGGGCTTTCCTCTCGTACCAAACTTAAAGCTCTGACGATTTTTAAGGCGGGGCCAGATGCGACGGCGCGAGCAGGCGCCCATTAGAAATTGACGTACACTGTGCGTGTATACAGCGTATACAAAGACACGGCGCAGTCAGGGTTCCAACCAACAATAAGGGGGTCATTGAAAAAATAGGCCGGACAATTAAAAACTTTCAGCTACGCTCTGGAATAACTCTGGAACAAAAAATGCTAGGGAGATGCAGTTTGTACCTTTGTCATGCTGGCATATTCCTGCGTCCATTTGTTAAATGATAAGGGCGACTTGCACACTTCTTGATAGGAAAAAGCTCAAGTAGGCGGGGTTGTTCAGAAACGATTTCAACAGCCTCCACTATGGGAGTTTTGCGCACAGAGCTGTCGGAGAGAAAAACAAAATGTACAACGGGTAATTTCGATCCCAGTATCCTGCTCAATCTTCAAAATTTTACCACCACAGGATTGCCATGTTCAAGGGCTTTCCTCTCGTACCAAACTTAAACCTCTGACGATTTTCTAGGCGGGGCCAGATGCGACGGCGCGAGCAGGCACCCATTAGAAATTGACGTACACTGTGCGTGTATACAGCGTATACAAAGACACGGCGCAGTCAGGGTTCCAACCAACAATAAGGGGGTTATTGAAAAAATAGGCCGGACAATTAAAAACTTTTAGCTACGCTCTGGAATAACTCTAGAACAAAAAATGCTAGGGAGATGCAGTTTGTACCTTAGTCATGCTGCCATATTCCTGCCTCCATTAAAAAAAGGTTGAGGGCGTTTTGCACACTTCTTGATAGGAAAAAGCTCAAGTAGGCGGGGTTGCTCAGAAACGATTTCAACAGCCTCCACTATGGGAGTTTTGCGCACAGAGCTGTCGGAGAGAAAAACAAAATGTACAACGGGTAGTTTCGATCCCAGTATCCTGTTCAATCTTCAAAATTTTACCACCACAGGATTGCCATGTTCAAGGGCTTTCCTCTCGTACCAAACTTAAAGCTCTGACGATTTTTAAGGCGGGGCCAGATGCGACGGCGCGAGCAGGCGCCCATTAGAAATTGACGTACACTGTGCGTGTATACAGCGTATACAAAGACACGGCGCAGTCAGGGTTCCAACCAACAATAAGGGGGTCATTGAAAAAATAGGCCGGACAATTAAAAACTTTCAGCTACGCTCTGGAATAACTCTGGAACAAAAAATGCTAGGGAGATGCAGTTTGTACCTTTGTCTTGCTAGCATATTCCTGCGTCCATTTGTTAAATGATAAGGGCGACTTGCACATTTCTTGATAGGAAAAAGCTCAAGTAGGCGGGGTTGCTCAGAAACGATTTCAACAGCCTCCACTATGGGAGTTTTGCGCACAGAGCTGTCGGAGAGAAAAACAAAATGTACAACGGGTAATTTCGATCCCAGTATCCTGCTCAATCTTCAAAATTTTACCACCACAGGATTGCCATGTTCAAGGGCTTTCCTCTCGTACCAAACTTAAACCTCTGACGATTTTCTAGGCGGGGCCAAATGCGACGGCGCGAGCAGGCACCCATTAGAAATTGACGTACACTGTGCGTGTATACAGCGTAAACAAAGACACGGCGCAGTCAGGGTTCCAACCAACAATAAGGGGGTCATTGAAAAAATAGGCCGGACAATTAAAAACTTTCAGCTACACTCTGGAATAACTCTGGAACAAAAAATGCTAGGGAGATGCAGTTTGTACCTTAGACATGCTGGCATATTCCTGCCTCCATTTAAAAAAGGTTTAGGGCGACTTGCACACTTCTTGATAGAAAAAAGCTCAAGTAGGCGGGGTTGCTCAGAAACGATTTCAACAGCCTCCACTATGGGAGTTTTGCGCACAGAGCTGTCGGAGAGAAAAACAAAATGTACAACGGGTAATTTCGATCCCAGTATCCTGCTCAATCTTCAAAATTTTACCACCACAGGATTGCCATGTTCAAGGGCTTTCCTCTCGTACCAAACTTAAACCTCTGACGATTTTTAAGGCGGGGCCAGATGCGACGGCGCGAGCAGGCACCCATTAGAAATTGACGTACACTGTGCGTGTATACAGCGTATACAAAGACACGGCGCAGTCAGGGTTCCAACCAACAATAAGGGGGGTCATTGAAAAAATAGGCCGGACAATTAAAAACTTTCAGCTACACTCTGGAATAACTCTGGAACAAAAAATGCTAGGGAGATGCAGTTTGTACCTTAGTCATTCTGGCATATTCTTGCGTCCATTTTTTAAAGGTTTAGGGCGACTTGCACACTTCTTGATAGGAAAAAGCTCAAGTAAGCGGGGTTGTTCAGAAACGATTTCAACAGCCTCCACTATGGGAGTTTTGCGCACAGAGCTGTCGGAGAGAAAAACAAAATGTACAACGGGTAATTTCGATCCCAGTATCCTGCTCAATTTTCAAAATTTTACCACCACAGGATTGCCATGTTCAAGGGCTTTCCTCTCGTACCAAACTTAAAGCTCTGACGATTTTTAAGGCGGGGCCAGATGCGACGGCGCGAGCAGGCGCCCATTAGAAATTGACGTACACTGTGCGTGTATACAGCGTATACAAAGACACGGCGCAGTCAGGGTTCCAACCAACAATAAGGGGGTCATTGAAAAAATAGGCCGGACAATTAAAAACTTTCAGCTACGCTCTGGAATAACTCTGGAACAAAAAATGCTAGGGAGATGCAGTTTGTACCTTTGTCATGCTGGCATATTCCTGCGTCCATTTATTAAATGATAAGGGCGACTTGCACACTTCTTGATAGGAAAAAGCTCAAGTAGGCGGGGTTGTTCAGAAACGATTTCAACAGCCTCCACTATGGGAGTTTTGCGCACAGAGCTGTCGGAGAGAAAAACAAAATGTACAACGGGTAATTTCGATCCCAGTATCCTGCTCAATCTTCAAAATTTTACCACCACAGGATTGCCATGTTCAAGGGCTTTCCTCTCGTACCAAACTTAAAGCTCTGACGATTTTTAAGGCGGGGCCAGATGCGACGGCGCGAGCAGGCGCCCATTAGAAATTGACGTACACTGTGCGTGTATACAGCGTATACAAAGACACGGCGCAGTCAGGGTTCCAACCAACAATAAGGGGGTCATTGAAAAAATAGGCCGGACAATTCAAAACTTTCAGCTACGCTCTGGAATAACTCTGGAACAAAAAATGCTAGGGAGATGCAGTTTGTACCTTTGTCATGCTGGCATATTCCTGCGTCCATTTGTTAAATGATAAGGGCGACTTGCACACTTCTTGATAGGAAAAAGCTCAAGTAGGCGGGGTTGTTCAGAAACGATTTCAACAGCCTCCACTATGGGAGTTTTGCGCACAGAGCTGTCGGAGAGAAAAACAAAATGTACAACTGGTAATTTCGATCCCAGTATCATGCTCAATCTTCAAAATTTTACCACCACAGGATTACCATGTTCAAGGGCTTTCCTCTCGTACCAAACTTAAAGCTCTGACGTTTTTTAAGGCGGGGCCAGATGCGACGGCGCGAGCAGGCACCCATTAGAAATTGACGTACACTGTGCGTGTATACAGCGTATACAAAGACACGGCGCAGTCAGGGTTCCAACCAACAATAAGGGGGTCATTGAAAAAAATAGGCCGGACAATTAAAAACTTTCAGCTACGCTCTGGAATAACTCTGCAACAAAAATTGCTAAAGAGATGCAGTTTGTACCTTAGTCATGCTGGCATATTCCTGCGTCCATTTTTAAAGGTTTAGGGCGACTTGCACACTTCTTGATAGGAAAAAGCTCAAGTAGGCGGGGTTGCTCAGAAACGATTTCAACAGCCTCCACTATGGGAGTTTTGCGCACAGAGCTGTCGGAGAGAAAAACAAAATGTACAACGGGTAATTTCGATCCCAGTATCCTGCTCAATCTTCAAAATTTTACCACCACAGGATTGCCATGTTCAAGGGCTTTCCTCTCGTACCAAACTTAAACCTCTGACGATTTTCTAGGCGGGGCCAGATGCGACGGCGCGAGCAGGCACCCATTAGAAATTGACGTACACTGTGCGTGTATACAGCGTAAACAAAGACACGGCGCAGTCAGGGTTCCAACCAACAATAAGGGGGTCATTGAAAAAATAGGCCGGACAATTAAAAACTTTCAGCTACACTCTGGAATAACTCTGGAACAAAAAATGCTAGGGAGATGCAGTTTGTACCTTAGTCATGCTGGCATATTCCTGCCTCCATTTAAAAAAGGTTTAGGGCGACTTGCACACTTCTTGATAGAAAAAAGCTCAAGTAGGCGGGGTTGCTCAGAAACGATTTCAACAGCCTCCACTATGGGAGTTTTGCGCACAGAGCTGTCGGAGAGAAAAACAAAATGTACAACGGGTAATTTCGATCCCAGTATCATGCTCAATCTTCAAAATTTTACCACCACAGGATTACCATGTTCAAGGGCTTTCCTCTCGTACCAAACTTAAAGCTCTGACGTTTTTTAAGGCGGGGCCAGATGCGACGGCGCGAGCAGGCACCCATTAGAAATTGACGTACACTGTGCGTGTATACAGCGTATACAAAGACACGGCGCAGTCAGGGTTCCAACCAACAATAAGGGGGTCATTGAAAAAATAGGCCGGACAATTAAAAACTTTCAGCTACACTCTGGAATAACTCTGGAACAAAAAATGCTAGGGAGATGCAGTTTGTACCTTAGTCATTCTGGCATATTCTTGCGTGCATTTTTTAAAGGTTTAGGGCGACTTGCACACTTCTTGATAGGAAAAAGCTCAAGTAGGCGGGGTTGCTCAGAAACGATTTCAACAGCCTCCACTATGGGAGTTTTGCGCACAGAGCTGTCGGAGAGAAAAACAAAATGTACAACGGGTAATTTCGATCCCAGTATCCTGCTCAATCTTCAAAATTTTACCACCACAGGATTGCCATGTTCAAGGGCTTTCCTCTCGTACCAAACTTAAAGCTCTGAAGATTTTGAAGGCGGGGCCAGATGCGACGGCACGAGCAGGCACCCATTAGACATTGACGTAAACTGTGCGTGTATACAGCGTATACAAAGACACGGCGCAGTCAGGGTTCCAACCAACAATAAGGGGGTCATTGAAAAAAATAGGCCGGACAATTAAAAACTTTCAGCTACGCTCTGGAATAACTCTGCAACAAAAATTGCTAGGGAGATGCAGTTTGTACCTTAGTCATGCTGCCATATTCCTGCCTCCATTAAAAAAAGGTTTAGGGCGTTTAGCACACTTCTTGATAGGAAAAAGCTCAAGTAGGCGGGGTTGCTCAGAAACGATTTCAACAGCCTCCACTATGGGAGTTTTGCGCACAGAGCTGTCGGAGAGAAAAACAAAATGTACAACGGGTAGTTTCGATCCCAGTATCCTGTTCAATCTTCAAAATTTTACCACCACAGGATTGCCATGTTCAAGGGCTTTCCGCTCGTACCAAACTTAAAGCTCTGACGATTTTTAAGGCGGGGCCAGATGCGACGGCGCGAGCAGGCGCCCATTAGAAATTGACGTACACTGTGCGTGTATACAGCGTATACAAAGACACGGCGCAGTCAGGGTTCCAACCAACAATAAGGGGGTCATTGAAAAAATAGGCCGGACAATTAAAAACTTTCAGCTACGCTCTGGAATAACTCTGGAACAAAAAATGCTAGGGAGATGCAGTTTGTACCTTTGTCTTGCTAGCATATTCCTGCGTCCATTTGTTAAATGATAAGGGCGACTTGCACATTTCTTGATAGGAAAAAGCTCAAGTAGGCGGGGTTGCTCAGAAACGATTTCAACAGCCTCCACTATGGGAGTTTTGCGCACAGAGCTGTCGGAGAGAAAAACAAAATGTACAACGGGTAATTCCGATCCCAGTATCCTGCTCAATCTTCAAAATTTTACCACCACAGGATTGCCATGTTCAAGGGCTTTCCTCTCGTACCAAACTTAAACCTCTGACGATTTTCTAGGCGGGGCCAGATGCGACGGCGCGAGCAGGCACCCATTAGAAATTGACGTACACTGTGCGTGTATACAGCGTAAACAAAGACACGGCGCAGTCAGGGTTACAACCAACAATAAGGGGGTCATTGAAAAAATAGGCCGGACAATTAAAAACTTTCAGCTACACTCTGGAATAACTCTGGAACAAAAAATGCTAGGGAGATGCAGTTTGTACCTTAGTCATGCTGGCATATTCCTGCCTCCATTTAAAAAAGGTTTAGGGCGACTTGCACACTTCTTGATAGAAAAAAGCTCAAGTAGGCGGGGTTGCTCAGAAACGATTTCAACAGCCTCCACTATGGGAGTTTTTCGCACAGAGCTGTCGGAGAGAAAAACAAAATGTACAACGGGTAATTTCGATCCCAGTATCCTGCTCAATCTTCAAAATTTTACCACCACCACAGGATTGCCATGTTCAAGGGCTTTCCTCTCGTACCAAACTTAAAGCTCTGACGATTTTTAAGGCGGGGCCAGATGCGACGGCGCGAGCAGGCACCCATTAGAAATTGACGTACACTGTGCGTGTATACAGCGTATACAAAGACACGGCGCAGTCAGGGTTCCAACCAACAATAAGGGGGGTCATTGAAAAAATAGGCCGGACAATTAAAAACTTTCAGCTACACTCTGGAATAACTCTGGAACAAAAAATGCTAGGGAGATGCAGTTTGTACCTTAGTCATTCTGGCATATTCTTGCGTGCATTTTTTAAAGGTTTAGGGCGACTTGCACACTTCTTGATAGGAAAAAGCTCAAGTAAGCGGGGTTGTTCAGAAACGATTTCAACAGCCTCCACTATGGGAGTTTTGCGCACAGAGCTGTCGGAGAGAAAAACAAAATGTACAACGGGTAATTTCGATCCCAGTATCCTGCTCAATCTTCAAAATTTTACCACCACAGGATTGCAATGTTCAAGGGCTTTCCTCTCGTACCAAACTTAAAGCTCTGACGATTTTTAAGGCGGGCCAGATGCGACGGCGCGAGCAGGCGCCCATTAGAAATTGACGTACACTGTGCGTGTATACAGCGTATACAAAGACACGGCGCAGTCAGGGTTCCAACCAACAATAAGGGGGTCATTGAAAAAATAGGCCGGACAATTCAAAACTTTCAGCTACGCTCTGGAATAACTCTGGAACAAAAAATGCTAGGGAGATGCAGTTTGTACCTTGGTCATGCTGGCATATTCCTGCGTCCATTTGTTAAATGATAAGGGCGACTTGCACACTTCTTGATAGGAAAAAGCTCAAGTAGGCGGGGTTGTTCAGAAACGATTTCAACAGCCTCCACTATGGGAGTTTTGCGCACAGAGCTGTCGGAGAGAAAAACAAAATGTACAACGGGTAATTTCGATCCCAGTATCATGCTCAATCTTCAAAATTTTACCACCACAGGATTACCATGTTCAAGGGCTTTCCTCTCGTACCAAACTTAAAGCTCTGACGTTTTTTAAGGCGGGGCCAGATGCGACGGCGCGAGCAGGCACCCATTAGAAATTGACGTACACTGTGCGTGTATACAGCGTATACAAAGACACGGCGCAGTCAGGGTTCCAACCAACAATAAGGGGGTCATTGAAAAAAATAGGCCGGACAATTAAAAACTTTCAGCTACGCTCTGGAATAACTCTGGAACAAAAAATGCTAGGGAGATGCAGTTTGTACCTTAGTCATTCTGGCATATTCTTGCGTGCATTTTTTAAAGGTTTAGGGCGACTTGCACACTTCTTGATAGGAAAAAGCTCAAGTAGGCGGGGTTGCTCAGAAACGATTTCAACAGCCTCCACTATGGGAGTTTTGCGCACAGAGCTGTCGGAGAGAAAAACAAAATGTACAACGGGTAATTTCGATCCCAGTATCCTGCTCAATCTTCAAAATTTTACCACCACAGGATTGCCATGTTCAAGGGCTTTCCTCTCGTACCAAACTTAAAGCTCTGACGATTTTTAGGGCGGGGCCAGATGCGACGGCGCGAGCAGGCACCCATTAGAAAATGACGTACACTTTGCGTGTATACAGCGTAAACAAAGACACGGCGCAGTCAGGGTTCCAACCAACAATAAGGGGGTTATTGAAAAAATAGGCCGGACAATTAAAAACTTTCAGCTACGCTCTGGAATAACTCTGGAACAAAAAATGCTAGGGAGATGCAGTTTGTACCTTAATCATGCTGGCATATTCCTACGTCCATTTTTTAAAGGTTTAGGGCGACTTGCACACTTCTTGATAGGAAAAAGCTCAAGTAGGCGGGGTTGCTCAGAAACGATTTCAACAGCCTGCTCTATGGGAGTTTTGCGCACAGAGCTGTCGGAGAGAAAAACAAAATGTACAACGGGTAATTTCGATCCCAGTATCCTGCTCAATCTTCAAAATTTTACCACCACAGGATTGCCATGTTCAAGGGCTTTCCTCTCGTACCAAACTTAAAGCTCTGACGATTTTTAAGGCGGGGCCAGATGCGACGGCGCGAGCAGGCACCCATTAGAAATTGACGTACACTGTGCGTGTATACAGCGTATACAAAGACACGGCGCAGTCAGGGTTCCAACCAACAATAAGGGGGTCATTGAAAAAATAGGCCGGACAATTAAAAACTTTCAGCTACGCTCTGGAATAACTCTGGAACAAAAATTGCTAGGGAGATGCAGTTTGTACCTTTGTCATGCTGGCATATTCCTGCGTCCATTTTTTAAAGGTTTAGGGCGACTTGCACACTTCTTGATAGGAAAAAGCTCAAGTAGGCGGGGTTGCTCAGAAACGATTTCAACAGCCTCCACTATGGGAGTTTTGCGCACAGAGCTGTCGGAGAGAAAAACAAAATGTACAACGGGTAATTTCGATCCCAGTATCCTGCTCAATCTTCACAATTTTACCACCACAGGATTGCCATGTTCAAGGGCTTTCCTCTCGTACCAAACTTAAAGCTCTGACGATATTTAAGGCGGGGCCAGATGCGACGGCGCGAGCAGGCGCCCATTAGAAATTGACGTACACTGTGCGTGTATACAGCGTATACAAAGACAAGGCGCAGTCAGGGTTCCAACCAACAATAAGGGGGTCATTGAAAAAATAGGCCGGACAATTAAAAACTTTCAGCTACGCTCTGGAATAACTCTGGAACAAAAAATGCTAGGGAGATGCAGTTTGTACCTTTGTCATTCTGGCATATTCCTGCGTCCATTTGTTAAATGATAAGGGCGACTTGCACACTTCTTGATAGGAAAAAGCTCAAGTAGGCAGGGTTGCTCAGAAACGATTTCAACAGCCTCCTCTATGGGAGTTTTGCGCACAGAGCTGTCGGAGAGAAAAACAAAATGTACAACGGGTAATTTCGATCCCAGTATCCTGCTCAATCTTCAAAATTTTACCACCACAGGATTGCCATGTTCAAGGGCTTTCCTCTCGTACCAAACTTAAAGCTCTGACGATTTTTAAGGCGGGGCCAGATGCGACGGCGCGAGCAGGCACCCATTAGAAATTGACGTACACTGTGCGTGTATACAGCGTATACAAAGACACGGCGCAGTCAGGGTTCCAACCAACAATAAGGGGGTCATTGAAAAAATAGGCCGGACAATTAAAAACTTTCAGCTACGCTGTGGAATAACTCTGGAACAAAAAATGCTAGGGAGATGCAGTTTGTACCTTAATCATGCTGGCATACTCCTGCGTTCATTTTTTAAAGGTTTAGGGCGACTTGCACACTTCTTGATAAGAAAAAGCTCAAGTAGGCGGGGTTGCTCAGAAACGATTTCAACAGCCTGCTCTATGGGAGTTTTGCGCACAGAGCTGTCGGAGAGAAAAACAAAATGTACAACGGGTAATTTCGACCCCAGTATCCTGCTCAATCTTCAAAATTTTACCACCACAGGATTGCCATGTTCAAGGGCTTTCCTCTCGTACCAAACTTAAAGCTCTGACGATTTTTAGGGCGGGGCCAGATGCGACGGCGCGAGCAGGCACCCATTAGAAAATGACGTACACTGTGCGTGTATACAGCGTAAACAAAGACACGGCGCAGTCAGGGTTCCAACCAACAATAAGGGGGTTATTGAAAAAATAGGCCGGACAATTAAAAACTTTCAGCTACGCTCTGGAATAACTCTGGAACAAAAAATGCTAGGGAGATGCAGTTTGTACCTTAGTCATGCTGGCATATTCCTGCCTCCATTTAAAAAAGATTTAGGGCGACTTGCACACTTCTTGATAGGAAAAAGCTCAAGTAGGCGGGGTTGCTCAGAAACGATTTCAACAGCCTCCACTATGGGAGTTTTGCGCACAGAGCTGTCGGAGAGAAAAACAAAATGTACAACGGGTAATTTCGATCCCAGTATCCTGCTCAATCTTCAAAATTTTACCACCACAGGATTGCCATGTTCAAGGGCTTTCCTCTCGTACCAAACTTAAAGCTCTGACGATTTTTAAGGCGGGGCCAGATGCGACGGCGCGAGCAGGCACCCATTAGAAATTGACGTACACTGTGCGTGTATACAGCGTATACAAAGACACGGCGCAGTCAGGGTTCCAACCAACAATAAGGGGGTCATTGAAAAAATAGGCCGGACAATTAAAAACTTTCAGCTACGCTCTGGAATAACTCTGGAACAAAAATTGCTAGGGAGATGCAGTTTGTACCTTTGTCATGCTGGCATATTCCTGCGTCCATTTTTTAAAGGTTTAGGGCGACTTGCACACTTCTTGATAGGAAAAAGCTCAAGTAGGCGGGGTTGCTCAGAAACGATTTCAACAGCCTCCACTATGGGAGTTTTGCGCACAGAGCTGTCGGAGAGAAAAACAAAATGTACAACGGGTAATTTCGATCCCAGTATCCTGCTCAATCTTCAAAATTTTACCACCACAGGATTGCCATGTTCAAGGGCTTTCCTCTCGTACCAAACTTAAAGCTCTGACGATTTTTAAGGCGGGGCCAGATGCGACGGCGCGAGCAGGCGCCCATTAGAAATTGACGTACACTGTGCGTGTATACAGCGTATACAAAGACACGGCGCAGTCAGGGTTCCAACCAACAATAAGGGGGTCATTGAAAAAATAGGCCGGACAATTAAAAACTTTCAGCTACGCTCTGGAATAACTCTGGAACAAAAAATGCTAGGGAGATGCAGTTTGTACCTTTGTCATTCTGGCATATTCCTGCGTCCATTTGTTAAATGATAAGGGCGACTTGCACACTTCTTGATAGGAAAAAGCTCAAGTAGGCAGGGTTGCTCAGAAACGATTTCAACAGCCTCCTCTATGGGAGTTTTGCGCACAGAGCTGTCGGAGAGAAAAACAAAATGTACAACGGGTAATTTCGATCCCAGTATCCTGCTCAATCTTCAAAATTTTACCACCACAGGATTGCCATGTTCAAGGGCTTTCCTCTCGTACCAAACTTAAAGCTCTGACGATTTTTAAGGCGGGGCCAGATGCGACGGCGCGAGCAGGCACCCATTAGAAATTGACGTACACTGTGCGTGTATACAGCGTATACAAAGACACGGCGCAGTCAGGGTTCCAACCAACAATAAGGGGGTCATTGAAAAAATAGGCCGGACAATTAAAAACTTTCAGCTACGCTGTGGAATAACTCTGGAACAAAAAATGCTAGGGAGATGCAGTTTGTACCTTAATCATGCTGGCATACTCCTGCGTTCATTTTTTAAAGGTTTAGGGCGACTTGCACACTTCTTGATAAGAAAAAGCTCAAGTAGGCGGGGTTGCTCAGAAACGATTTCAACAGCCTGCTCTATGGGAGTTTTGCGCACAGAGCTGTCGGAGAGAAAAACAAAATGTACAACGGGTAATTTCGACCCCAGTATCCTGCTCAATCTTCAAAATTTTACCACCACAGGATTGCCATGTTCAAGGGCTTTCCTCTCGTACCAAACTTAAAGCTCTGACGATTTTTAGGGCGGGGCCAGATGCGACGGCGCGAGCAGGCACCCATTAGAAAATGACGTACACTTTGCGTGTATACAGCGTAAACAAAGACACGGCGCAGTCAGGGTTCCAACCAACAATAAGGGGGTTATTGAAAAAATAGGCCGGACAATTAAAAACTTTCAGCTACGCTCTGGAATAACTCTGGAACAAAAAATGCTAGGGAGATGCAGTTTGTACCTTAGTCATGCTGGCATATTCCTGCCTCCATTTAAAAAAGATTTAGGGCGACTTGCACACTTCTTGATAGGAAAAAGCTCAAGTAGGCGGGGTTGCTCAGAAACGATTTCAACAGCCTCCACTATGGGAGTTTTGCGCACAGAGCTGTCGGAGAGAAAAACAAAATGTACAACGGGTAATTTCGATCCCAGTATCCTGCTCAATCTTCAAAATTTTACCACCACAGGATTGCCATGTTCAAGGGCTTTCCTCTCGTACCAAACTTAAAGCTCTGACGATTTTTAAGGCGGGGCCAGATGCGACGGCGCGAGCAGGCACCCATTAGAAATTGACGTACACTGTGCGTGTATACAGCGTATACAAAGACACGGCGCAGTCAGGGTTCCAACCAACAATAAGGGGGTCATTGAAAAAATAGGCCGGACAATTAAAAACTTTCAGCTACGCTCTGGAATAACTCTGGAACAAAAAATGCTAGGGAGATGCAGTTTGTACCTTAATCATGCTGGCATATTCCTGCGTCCATTTTTTAAAGGTTTAGGGCGACTTGCACACTTCTTGATAGGAAAAAGCTCAAGTAGGCGGGGTTGCTCAGAAACGATTTCAACAGCCTGCTCTATGGGAGTTTTGCGCACAGAGCTGTCGGAGAGAAAAACAAAATGTACAACGGGTAATTTCGATCCCAGTATCCTGCTCAATCTTCAAAATTTTACCACCACAGGATTGCCATGTTCAAGGGCTTTCCTCTCGTACCAAACTTAAAGCTCTGACGATTTTTAAGGCGGGGCCAGATGCGACGGCGCGAGCAGGCACCCATTAGAAATTGACGTACACTGTGCGTGTATACAGCGTATACAAAGACACGGCGCAGTCAGGGTTCCAACCAACAATAAGGGGGTCATTGAAAAAATAGGCCGGACAATTAAAAACTTTCAGCTACGCTCTGGAATAACTCTGGAACAAAAAATGCTAGGGAGATGCAGTTTGTACCTTTGTCATGCTGGCATATTCCTGCGTCCATTTTTTAAAGGTTTAGGGCGACTTGCACACTTCTTGATAGGAAAAAGCTCAAGTAGGCGGGGTTGCTCAGAAACGATTTCAACAGCCTCCACTATGGGAGTTTTGCGCACAGAGCTGTCGGAGAGAAAAACAAAATGTACAACGGGTAATTTCGATCCCAGTATCCTGCTCAATCTTCAAAATTTTACCACCACAGGATTGCCATGTTCAAGGGCTTTCCTCTCGTACCAAACTTAAAGCTCTGACGATTTTCAAGGCGGGGCCAGATGCGACGGTGCGAGCAGGCACCCATTAGAAATTGACGTACACTGTGCGTGTATACAGCGTATACAAAGACACGGCGCAGTCAGGGTTCCAACCAACAATAAGGGGGTCATTGAAAAAATAGGCCGGACAATTAAAAACTTTCAGCTACGCTCTGGAATAACTCTGGAACAAAAAATGCTAGGGAGATGCAGTTTGTACCTTTGTCATTCTGGCATATTCCTGCGTCCATTTGTTAAATGATAAGGGCGACTTGCACACTTCTTGATAGGAAAAAGCTCAAGTAGGCAGGGTTGCTCAGAAACGATTTCAACAGCCTCCTCTATGGGAGTTTTGCGCACAGAGCTGTCGGAGAGAAAAACAAAATGTACAACGGGTAATTTCGATCCCAGTATCCTGCTCAATCTTCAAAATTTTACCACCACAGGATTGCCATGTTCAAGGGCTTTCCTCTCGTACCAAACTTAAAGCTCTGACGATTTTTAAGGCGGGGCCAGATGCGACGGCGCGAGCAGGCACCCATTAGAAATTGACGTACACTGTGCGTGTATACAGCGTATACAAAGACACGGCGCAGTCAGGGTTCCAACCAACAATAAGGGGGTCATTGAAAAAATAGGCCGGACAATTAAAAACTTTCAGCTACGCTCTGGAATAACTCTGGAACAAAAAATGCTAGGGAGATGCAGTTTGTACCTTTGTCATGCTGGCATATTCCTGCGTCCATTTGTTAAATGATAAGGGCGACTTGCACATTTCTTGATAGGAAAAAGCTCAAGTAGGCGGGGTTGCTCAGAAACGATTTCAACAGCCTCCACTATGGGAGTTTTGCGCACAGAGCTGTCGGAGAGAAAAACAAAATGTACAACGGGTAATTTCGATCCCAGTATCCTGCTCAATCTTCAAAATTTTACCACCACAGGATTGCCATGTTCAAGGGCTTTCCTCTCGTACCAAACTTAAAGCTCTGACGATTTTAAAGGCGGGGCCAGATGCGACGGCGCGAGCAGGCGCCCATTAGAAATTGACGTACACTGTGCGTGTATACAGCGTATACAAAGACACGGCGCAGTCAGGGTTCCAACCAACAATAAGGGGGTCATTGAAAAAATAGGCCGGACAATTCAAAACTTTCAGCTACGCTGTGGAATAACACTGGAACAAAAAATGCTAGGGAGATGCAGTTTGTACCTTAATCATGCTGGTATATTCCTGCGTCCATTTTTTAAATGATAAGGGCGACTTGCACACTTCTTGATAGGAAAAAGCTCAAGTAGGCGGGGTTGCTCAGAAACGATTTCAACAGCCTCCTCTATGGGAGTTTTGCGCACAGAGCTGTCAGAGAGAAAAACAAAATGTACAACGGGTAATTTCGATCCCAGTATCCTGCTCAATCTTCAAAATTTTACCACCACAGGATTGCCATGTTCAAGGGCTTTCCTCTCGTACTAAACTTAAAGCTCTGACGATTTTCAAGGCGGGGCCAGATGCGACGGCGCGAGCAGGCACCCATTAGAATTTGACGTACACTGTGCGTGTATACAGCTTATACAAAGACACGGCGCAGTCAGGGTTCCAACCAACAATAAGGGGGTCATTGAAAAAATAGGCCGGACAATTAAAAACTTTCAGCTATGCTCTGGAATAACTCTGGAACAAAAAATGCTAGGGAGATGCAGTTTGTACCTTAGTCATTCTGGCATATTCTTGCGTGCATTTTTTAAAGGTTTAGGGCGACTTGCACACTTCTTGATAGGAAAAAGCTCAAGTAGGCGGGGTTGCTCAGAAACGATTTCAACAGCCTCCACTATGGGAGTTTTGCGCACAGAGCTGTCGGAGAGGAAAACAAAATGTACAACGGGTAATTTCGATCCCAGTATCCTGCTCAATCTTCAAAATTTTACCACCACAGGATTGCCATGTTCAAGGGCTTTCCTCTCGTACCAAACTTAAAGCTCTGACGATTTTCAAGGCGGGGCCAGATGCGACGGCGCAAAAAGGCACCCATTAGAAATTGACGTACACTGTGCGTGTATACAGCTTATACAAAGATACGGCGCAGTCAGGGTTCCAACCAACAATAAGGGGGTCATTGAAAAAATAGGCCGGACAATTAAAAACTTTCAGCTACGCTCTGGAATAACTCTCGAACAAAAAATGCTAGGGAGATGCAGTTTGTACCTTTGTCATGCTGGCATATTCCTGCGTCCATTTGTTAAATGATAAGGGCGACTTGCACACTTCTTGATAGGAAAAAGCTCAAGTAGGCGGGGTTGCTCAGAAACGATTTCAACAGCCTCCACTATGGGAGTTTTGCGCACAGAGCTGTCGGAGAGAAAAACAAAATGTACAACGGGTAATTTCGATCCCAGTATCCTGCTCAATCTTCAAAATTTTACCACCACAGGATTGCCATGTTCAAGGGCTTTCCTCTCGTACCAAACTTAAAGCTCTGACGATTTTTAAGGCGGGGCCAGATGCGACGGCGCGAGCAGGCGCCCATTAGAAATTGACGTACACTGTGCGTGTATACAGCGTATACAAAGACACGGCGCAGTCAGGGTTCCAACCAACAATAAGGGGGTCATTGAAAAAATAGGCCGGACAATTCAAAACTTTCAGCTACGCTGTGGAATAACTCTGGAACAAAGAATGCTAGGGAGATGCAGTTTGTACCTTAATCATGCTGGCATATTCCTGCGTTCATTTTTTAAATGATAAGGGCGACTTGCACACTTCTTGATAGGAAAAAGCTCAAGTAGGCGGGGTTGCTCAGAAACGATTTCAACAGCCTCCACTATGGGAGTTTTGCGCACAGAGCTGTCGGAGAGAAAAACAAAATGTACAACGGGTAATTTCGATCCCAGTATCCTGCTCAATCTTCAAAATCTTACCACCACAGGATTGCCATGTTCAAGGGCTTTCCTCTCGTACCAAACTTAATGCTCTGACGATTTTTAGGGCGGGGCCAGATGCGACGGCGCGAGCAGGCACCCATTAGAAATTGACGTACACTGTGCGTGTATACAGCGTATACAAAGACACGGCGCAGTCAGGGTTCCAACCAACAATAAGGGGGTCATTGAAAAAAATAGGCCGGACAATTAAAAACTTTCAGCTACGCTCTGGAATAACTCTGGAACAAAAAATGCTAGGGAGATGCAGTTTGTACCTTAGTCATGCTGGCATATTCTTGCGTGCATTTTGTAAAGGTTTAGGGCGACTTGCACACTTCTTGATAGGAAAAAGCTCAAGTAGGCGGGATTGCTCAAAAACGATTTCAACAGCCTCCACTGTGGGAGTTTTGCGCACAGAGCTGTCAGAGAGAAAAACAAAATGTACAACGGGTAATTTCGATCCCAGTATCCTGCTCAATCTTCAAAATTTTACCACCACAGGATTGCCATGTTCAAAGGCTTTCCTCTCGTCCTAAACTTAAAGCTCTGACGATTTTCAAGGCGGGGCCAGATGCGACGACGCGAGCAGGCACCCATTAGAAATTGACGTACACTGTGCGTGTATACAGCTTATACAAAGACACGGCGCAGTCAGGGTTCCAACCAACAATAAGGGGGTCATTGAAAAAATAGGCCGGACAATTAAAAAATTTCAGCTATGCTCTGGAATAACTCTGGAACAAAAAAATGCTAGGGAGATGCAGTTTGTACCTTTGTCATGCTGGCATATTCCTGCGTCCATTTTTTAAATGATAAGGGCGACTTGCACACTTCTTGATAGGAAAAAGCTCAAGTAGGCGGGGTTGCTCAGAAACGATTTCAACAGCCTCCACTATGGGAGTTTTGCGCACAGAGCTGTCGGAGAGAAAAACAAAATGTACAACGGGTAATTTCGATCCCAGTATCCAGCTCAATCTTCAAAATCTTACCACCACAGGATTGCCATGTTCAAGGGCTTTCCTCTCGTACCAAACTTAATGCTCTGACGATTGTTAGGGCGGGGCCAGATGCGACGGCGCGAGCAGGCACCCATTAGAAATTGACGTACACTGTGCGTGTATACAGCGTATACAAAGACACGGCGCAGTCAGGGTTCCAACCAACAATAAGGGGGTCATTGAAAAAAATAGGCCGGACAATTAAAAACTTTCAGCTACGCTCTGGAATAACTCTGGAACAAAAAATGCTAGGGAGATGCAGTTTGTACCTTAGTCATGCTGGCATATTCTTGCGTGCATTTTGTAAAGGTTTAGGGCGACTTGCACACTTCTTGATAGGAAAAAGCTCAAGTAGGCGGGGTTGCTCAGAAACGATTTCAACAGCCTCCACTATGGGAGTTTTGCGCACAGAGCTGTCGGAGAGAAAAACAAAATGTACAACGGGTAATTTCGATCCCAGTATCCTGCTCAATCTTCAAAATCTTACCACCACAGGATTGCCATGTTCAAGGGCTTTCCTCTCGTACCAAACTTAATGCTCTGACGATTTTTAGGGCGGGGCCAGATGCGACGGCGCGAGCAGGCACCCATTAGAAATTGACGTACACTGTGCGTGTATACAGCGTATACAAAGACACGGCGCAGTCAGGGTTCCAACCAACAATAAGGGGGTCATTGAAAAAAATAGGCCGGACAATTAAAAACTTTCAGCTACGCTCTGGAATAACTCTGGAAAAAAAAATGCTAGGGAGATGCAGTTTGTACCTTAATCATGCTGGCATATTCCTGCGTCCATTTTTTAAAGGTTTAGGGCGACTTGCACACTTCTTGATAGGAAAAAGCTCAAGTAGGCGGGGTTGCTCAGAAACGATTTCAACAGCCTGCTCTATGGGAGTTTTGCGCACAGAGCTGTCGGAGAGAAAAACAAAATGTACAACGGGTAATTTCGACCCCAGTATCCTGCTCAATCTTCAAAATTTTACCACCACAGGATTGCCATGTTCAAGGGCTTTCCTCTCGTACCAAACTTAAAGCTCTGACGATTTTTAGGGCGGGGCCAGATGCGACGGCGCGAGCAGGCACCCATTAGAAAATGACGTACACTTTGCGTGTATACAGCGTATACAAAGACACGGCGCAGTCAGGGTTCCAACCAACAATAAGGGGGTTATTGAAAAAATAGGCCGGACAATTAAAAACTTTCAGCTACGCTCTGGAATAACTCTGGAACAAAAAATGCTAGGGAGATGCAGTTTGTACCTTAGTCATGCTGGCATATTCCTGCCTCCATTTAAAAAAGATTTAGGGCGACTTGCACACTTCGTGATAGGAAAAAGCTCAAGTAGGCGGGGTTGCTCAGAAACGATTTCAACAGCCTCCACTATGGGAGTTTTGCGCACAGAGCTGTCGGAGAGAAAAACAAAATGTACAACGGGTAATTTCGATCCCAGTATCCTGCTCAATCTTCAAAATTTTACCACCACAGGATTGCCATGTTCAAGGGCTTTCCTCTCGTACCAAACTTAAAGCTCTGACGATTTTTAAGGCGGGGCCAGATGCGACGGCGCGAGCAGGCGCCCATCAGAAATTGACGTACACTGTGCGTGTATACAGCGTATACAAAGACACGGCGCAGTCAGGGTTCCAACCAACAATAAGGGGGTCATTGAAAAAATAGGCCGGACAATTAAAAACTTTCAGCTACGCTCTGGAATAACTCTGGAACAAAAAATGCTAGGGAGATGCAGTTTGTACCTTTATCATTCTGGCATATTCCTGCGTCCATTTGTTAAATGATAAGGGCGACTTGCACACTTCTTGATAGGAAAAAGCTCAAGTAAGCAGGGTTGCTCAGAAACGATTTCAACAGCCTCCTCTATGGGAGTTTTGCGCACAGAGCTGTCGGAGAGAAAAACAAAATGTACAACGGGTAATTTCGATCCCAGTATCCTGCTCAATCTTCAAAATTTTACCACCACAGGATTGCCATGTTCAAGGGCTTTCCTCTCGTACCAAACTTAAAGCTCTGACGATTTTTAAGGCGGGGCCAGATGCGACGGCGCGAGCAGGCACCCATTAGAAATTGACGTACACTGTGCGTGTATACAGCGTATACAAAGACACGGCGCAGTCAGGGTTCCAACCAACAATAAGGGGGTCATTGAAAAAATAGGCCGGACAATTAAAAACTTTCAGCTACGCTCTGGAATAACTCTGGAACAAAAAATGCTAGGGAGATGCAGTTTGTACCTTAATCATGCTGGCATATTCCTGCGTCCATTTTTTAAAGGTTTAGGGCGACTTGCACACTTCTTGATAGGAAAAAGCTCAAGTAGGCGGGGTTGCTCAGAAACGATTTCAACAGCCTGCTCTATGGGAGTTTTGCGCACAGAGCTGTCGGAGAGAAAAACAAAATGTACAACGGGTAATTTCGATCCCAGTATCCTGCTCAATCTTCAAAATTTTACCACCACAGGATTGCCATGTTCAAGGGCTTTCCTCACGTACCAAACTTAAAGCTCTGACGATTTTTAAGGCGGGGCCAGATGCGACGGCGCGAGCAGGCACCCATTAGAAATTGACGTACACTGTGCGTGTATACAGCGTATACAAAGACACGGCGCAGTCAGGGTTCCAACCAACAATAAGGGGGTCATTGAAAAAATAGGCCGGACAATTAAAAACTTTCAGCTACGCTCTGGAATAACTCTGGAACAAAAAATGCTAGGGAGATGCAGTTTGTACCTTTGTCATGCTGGCATATTCCTGCGTCCATTTTTTAAAGGTTTAGGGCGACTTGCACACTTCTTGATAGGAAAAAGCTCAAGTAGGCGGGGTTGCTCAGAAACGATTTCAACAGCCTCCACTATGGGAGTTTTGCGCACAGAGCTGTCGGAGAGAAAAACAAAATGTACAACGGGTAATTTCGATCCCAGTATCCTGCTCAATCTTCAAAATTTTACCACCACAGGATTGCCATGTTCAAGGGCTTTCCTCTCGTACCAAACTTAAAGCTCTGACGATTTTCAAGGCGGGGCCAGATGCGACGGTGCGAGCAGGCACCCATTAGAAATTGACGTACACTGTGCGTGTATACAGCGTATACAAAGACACGGCGCAGTCAGGGTTCCAACCAACAATAAGGGGGTCATTGAAAAAATAGGCCGGACAATTAAAAACTTTCAGCTACGCTCTGGAATAACTCTGGAACAAAAAATGCTAGGGAGATGCAGTTTGTACCTTTGTCATTCTGGCATATTCCTGCGTCCATTTGTTAAATGATAAGGGCGACTTGCACACTTCTTGATAGGAAAAAGCTCAAGTAGGCAGGGTTGCTCAGAAACGATTTCAACAGCCTCCTCTATGGGAGTTTTGCGCACAGAGCTGTCGGAGAGAAAAACAAAATGTACAACGGGTAATTTCGATCCCAGTATCCTGCTCAATCTTCAAAATTTTACCACCACAGGATTGCCATGTTCAAGGGCTTTCCTCTCGTACCAAACTTAAAGCTCTGACGATTTTTAAGGCGGGGCCAGATGCGACGGCGCGAGCAGGCACCCATTAGAAATTGACGTACACTGTGCGTGTATACAGCGTATACAAAGACACGGCGCAGTCAGGGTTCCAACCAACAATAAGGGGGTCATTGAAAAAATAGGCCGGACAATTAAAAACTTTCAGCTACGCTCTGGAATAACTCTGGAACAAAAAATGCTAGGGAGATGCAGTTTGTACCTTAATCATGCTGGCATATTCCTGCGTCCATTTTTTAAAGGTTTAGGGCGACTTGCACACTTCTTGATAGGAAAAAGCTCAAGTAGGCGGGGTTGCTCAGAAACGATTTCAACAGCCTGCTCTATGGGAGTTTTGCGCACAGAGCTGTCGGAGAGAAAAACAAAATGTACAACGGGTAATTTCGATCCCAGTATCCTGCTCAATCTTCAAAATTTTACCACCACAGGATTGCCATGTTCAAGGGCTTTCCTCACGTACCAAACTTAAAGCTCTGACGATTTTTAAGGCGGGGCCAGATGCGACGGCGCGAGCAGGCACCCATTAGAAATTGACGTACACTGTGCGTGTATACAGCGTATACAAAGACACGGCGCAGTCAGGGTTCCAACCAACAATAAGGGGGTCATTGAAAAAATAGGCCGGACAATTAAAAACTTTCAGCTACGCTCTGGAATAACTCTGGAACAAAAAATGCTAGGGAGATGCAGTTTGTACCTTTGTCATGCTGGCATATTCCTGCGTCCATTTTTTAAAGGTTTAGGGCGACTTGCACACTTCTTGATAGGAAAAAGCTCAAGTAGGCGGGGTTGCTCAGAAACGATTTCAACAGCCTCCACTATGGGAGTTTTGCGCACAGAGCTGTCGGAGAGAAAAACAAAATGTACAACGGGTAATTTCGATCCCAGTATCCTGCTCAATCTTCAAAATTTTACCACCACAGGATTGCCATGTTCAAGGGCTTTCCTCTCGTACCAAACTTAAAGCTCTGACGATTTTCAAGGCGGGGCCAGATGCGACGGTGCGAGCAGGCACCCATTAGAAATTGACGTACACTGTGCGTGTATACAGCGTATACAAAGACACGGCGCAGTCAGGGTTCCAACCAACAATAAGGGGGTCATTGAAAAAATAGGCCGGACAATTAAAAACTTTCAGCTACGCTCTGGAATAACTCTGGAACAAAAAATGCTAGGGAGATGCAGTTTGTACCTTTGTCATTCTGGCATATTCCTGCGTCCATTTGTTAAATGATAAGGGCGACTTGCACACTTCTTGATAGGAAAAAGCTCAAGTAGGCAGGGTTGCTCAGAAACGATTTCAACAGCCTCCTCTATGGGAGTTTTGCGCACAGAGCTGTCGGAGAGAAAAACAAAATGTACAACGGGTAATTTCGATCCCAGTATCCTGCTCAATCTTCAAAATTTTACCACCACAGGATTGCCATGTTCAAGGGCTTTCCTCTCGTACCAAACTTAAAGCTCTGACGATTTTTAAGGCGGGGCCAGATGCGACGGCGCGAGCAGGCACCCATTAGAAATTGACGTACACTGTGCGTGTATACAGCGTATACAAAGACACGGCGCAGTCAGGGTTCCAACCAACAATAAGGGGGTCATTGAAAAAATAGGCCGGACAATTAAAAACTTTCAGCTACGCTCTGGAATAACTCTGGAACAAAAAATGCTAGGGAGATGCAGTTTGTACCTTAATCATGCTGGCATATTCCTGCGTCCATTTTTTAAAGGTTTAGGGCGACTTGCACACTTCTTGATAGGAAAAAGCTCAAGTAGGCGGGGTTGCTCAGAAACGATTTCAACAGCCTGCTCTATGGGAGTTTTGCGCACAGAGCTGTCGGAGAGAAAAACAAAATGTACAACGGGTAATTTCGATCCCAGTATCCTGCTCAATCTTCAAAATTTTACCACCACAGGATTGCCATGTTCAAGGGCTTTCCTCACGTACCAAACTTAAAGCTCTGACGATTTTTAAGGCGGGGCCAGATGCGACGGCGCGAGCAGGCACCCATTAGAAATTGACGTACACTGTGCGTGTATACAGCGTATACAAAGACACGGCGCAGTCAGGGTTCCAACCAACAATAAGGGGGTCATTGAAAAAATAGGCCGGACAATTAAAAACTTTCAGCTACGCTCTGGAATAACTCTGGAACAAAAAATGCTAGGGAGATGCAGTTTGTACCTTTGTCATTCTGGCATATTCCTGCGTCCATTTGTTAAATGATAAGGGCGACTTGCACACTTCTTGATAGGAAAAAGCTCAAGTAGGCAGGGTTGCTCAGAAACGATTTCAACAGCCTCCTCTATGGGAGTTTTGCGCACAGAGCTGTCGGAGAGAAAAACAAAATGTACAACGGGTAATTTCGATCCCAGTATCCTGCTCAATCTTCAAAATTTTACCACCACAGGATTGCCATGTTCAAGGGCTTTCCTCTCGTACCAAACTTAAAGCTCTGACGATTTTTAAGGCGGGGCCAGATGCGACGGCGCGAGCAGGCACCCATTAGAAATTGACGTACACTGTGCGTGTATACAGCGTATACAAAGACACGGCGCAGTCAGGGTTCCAACCAACAATAAGGGGGTCATTGAAAAAATAGGCCGGACAATTAAAAACTTTCAGCTACGCTCTGGAATAACTCTGGAACAAAAAATGCTAGGTAGATGCAGTTTGTACCTTAATCATGCTGGCATATTCCTGCGTCCATTTTGTAAAGGTTTAGGGCGACTTGCACACTTCTTGATAGGAAAAAGCTCAAGTAGGCGGGGTTGCTCAGAAACGATTTCAACAGCCTGCTCTATGGGAGTTTTGCGCACAGAGCTGTCGGAGAGAAAAACAAAATGTACAACGGGTAATTTCGATCCCAGTATCCTGCTCAATCTTCAAAATTTTACCACCACAGGATTGCCATGTTCAAGGGCTTTCCTCTCGTACCAAACTTAAAGCTCTGACGATTTTTAAGGCGGGGCCAGATGCGACGGCGCGAGCAGGCACCCATTAGAAATTGACGTACACTGTGCGTGTATACAGCGTATACAAAGACACGGCGCAGTCAGGGTTCCAACCAACAATAAGGGGGTCATTGAAAAAATAGGCCGGACAATTAAAAACTTTCAGCTACGCTGTGGAATAACTCTGGAACAAAAAATGCTAGGGAGATGCAGTTTGTACCTTTGTCATGCTGGCATATTCCTGCGTCCATTTGTTAAATGATAAGGGCGACTTGCACACTTCTTGATAGGAAAAAGCTCAAGTAGGCGGGGTTGCTCAGAAACGGTTTCAACAGCCTCCACTATGGGAGTTTTGCGCTCAGAGCTGTCGGAGAGAAAAACAAAATGTACAACGGGTAATTTCGATCCCAGTATCCTGCTCAATCTTCAAAATTTTACCACCACAGGATTGCCATGTTCAAGGGCTTTCCTCTCGTACCAAACTTAAAGCTCTGACGATTTTAAAGGCGGGGCCAGATGCGACGGCGCGAGCAGGCGCCCATTAGAAATTGACGTACACTGTGCGTGTATACAGCGTATACAAAGACACGGCGCAGTCAGGGTTCCAACCAACAATAAGGGGGTCATTGAAAAAATAGGCCGGACAATTCAAAACTTTCAGCTACGCTGTGGAATAACACTGGAACAAAAAATGCTAGGGAGATGCAGTTTGTACCTTAATCATGCTGGTATATTCCTGCGTCCATTTTTTAAATGATAAGGGCGACTTGCACACTTCTTGATAGGAAAAAGCTCAAGTAGGCGGGGTTGCTCAGAAACGATTTCAACAGCCTCCTCTATGGGAGTTTTGCGCACAGAGCTGTCAGAGAGAAAAACAAAATGTACAACGGGTAATTTCGATCCCAGTATCCTGCTCAATCTTCAAAATTTTACCACCACAGGATTGCCATGTTCAAGGGCTTTCCTCTCGTACTAAACTTAAAGCTCTGACGATTTTCAAGGCGGGGCCAGATGCGACGGCGCGAGCAGGCACCCATTAGAATTTGACGTACACTGTGCGTGTATACAGCTTATACAAAGACACGGCGCAGTCAGGGTTCCAACCAACAATAAGGGGGTCATTGAAAAAATAGGCCGGACAATTAAAAACTTTCAGCTATGCTCTGGAATAACTCTGGAACAAAAAATGCTAGGGAGATGCAGTTTGTACCTTAGTCATTCTGGCATATTCTTGCGTGCATTTTTTAAAGGTTTAGGGCGACTTGCACACTTCTTGATAGGAAAAAGCTCAAGTAGGCGGGGTTGCTCAGAAACGATTTCAACAGCCTGCTCTATGGGAGTTTTGCGCACAGAGCTGTCGGAGAGAAAAACAAAATGTACAACGGGTAATTTCGATCCCAGTATCCTGCTCAATCTTCAAAATTTTACCACCACAGGATTGCCATGTTCAAGGGCTTTCCTCTCGTACCAAACTTAAAGCTCTGACGATTTTTAAGGCGGGGCCAGATGCGACGGCGCGAGCAGGCACCCATTAGAAATTGACGTACACTGTGCGTGTATACAGCGTATACAAAGACACGGCGCAGTCAGGGTTCCAACCAACAATAAGGGGGTCATTGAAAACTTAGGCCGGACAATTAAAAAATTTCAGCTACACTCTGGAATAACTCTGGAACAAAAAATGCTAGGGAGATACAGTTTGTACCTTAGTCATGCTGGCATATTCCTGCGTCCATTTTTTAAAGGTTTAGGGCGACTTGCACACTTCTTGATAGGAAAAAGCTCAAGTAGGCGGGGTTGCTCAGAAACGATTTCAACAGCCTCCACTATGGGAGTTTTGCGCACAGAGCTGTCGGAGAGAAAAACAAAATGTACAACGGGTAATTTCGATCCCAGTATCCTGCTCAATCTTCAAAATTTTACCACCACAGGATTGCCATGTTCAAGGGCTTTCCTCTCGTACCAAACTTAAAGCTCTGACGATTTTCAAGGCGGGGCCAGATGCGACGGCGCAAAAAGGCACCCATTAGAAATTGACGTACACTGTGCGTGTATACAGCTTATACAAAGATACGGCGCAGTCAGGGTTCCAACCAACAATAAGGGGGTCATTGAAAAAATAGGCCGGACAATTAAAAACTTTCAGCTACGCTCTGGAATAACTCTCGAACAAAAAATGCTAGGGAGATGCAGTTTGTACCTTTGTCATGCTGGCATATTCCTGCGTCCATTTGTTAAATGATAAGGGCGACTTGCACACTTCTTGATAAGAAAAAGCTCAAGTAGGCGGGGTTGCTCAGAAACGATTTCAACAGCCTCCACTATGGGAGTTTTGCGCACAGAGCTGTCGGAGAGAAAAACAAAATGTACAACGGGTAATTTCGACCCCAGTATCCTGCTCAATCTTCAAAATTTTACCACCACAGGATTGCCATGTTCAAGGGCTTTCCTCTCGTACCAAACTTAAAGCTCTGACGATTTTAAAGGCGGGGCCAGATGCGACGGCGCGAGCAGGCGCCCATTAGAAATTGACGTACACTGTGCGTGTATACAGCGTATACAAAGACACGGCGCAGTCAGGGTTCCAACCAACAATAAGGGGGTCATTGAAAAAATAGGCCGGACAATTCAAAACTTTCAGCTACGCTGTGGAATAACACTGGAACAAAAAATGCTAGGGAGATGCAGTTTGTACCTTAATCATGCTGGTATATTCCTGCGTCCATTTTTTAAATGATAAGGGCGACTTGCACACTTCTTGATAGGAAAAAGCTCAAGTAGGCGGGGTTGCTCAGAAACGATTTCAACAGCCTCCTCTATGGGAGTTTTGCGCACAGAGCTGTCAGAGAGAAAAACAAAATGTACAACGGGTAATTTCGATCCCAGTATCCTGCTCAATCTTCAAAATTTTACCACCACAGGATTGCCATGTTCAAGGGCTTTCCTCTCGTACTAAACTTAAAGCTCTGACGATTTTCAAGGCGGGGCCAGATGCGACGGCGCGAGCAGGCACCCATTAGAATTTGACGTACACTGTGCGTGTATACAGCTTATACAAAGACACGGCGCAGTCAGGGTTCCAACCAACAATAAGGGGGTCATTGAAAAAATAGGCCGGACAATTAAAAACTTTCAGCTATGCTCTGGAATAACTCTGGAACAAAAAATGCTAGGGAGATGCAGTTTGTACCTTAGTCATTCTGGCATATTCTTGCGTGCATTTTTTAAAGGTTTAGGGCGACTTGCACACTTCTTGATAGGAAAAAGCTCAAGTAGGCGGGGTTGCTCAGAAACGATTTCAACAGCCTGCTCTATGGGAGTTTTGCGCACAGAGCTGTCGGAGAGAAAAACAAAATGTACAACGGGTAATTTCGATCCCAGTATCCTGCTCAATCTTCAAAATTTTACCACCACAGGATTGCCATGTTCAAGGGCTTTCCTCTCGTACCAAACTTAAAGCTCTGACGATTTTTAAGGCGGGGCCAGATGCGACGGCGCGAGCAGGCACCCATTAGAAATTGACGTACACTGTGCGTGTATACAGCGTATACAAAGACACGGCGCAGTCAGGGTTCCAACCAACAATAAGGGGGTCATTGAAAACTTAGGCCGGACAATTAAAAAATTTCAGCTACACTCTGGAATAACTCTGGAACAAAAAATGCTAGGGAGATACAGTTTGTACCTTAGTCATGCTGGCATATTCCTGCGTCCATTTTTTAAAGGTTTAGGGCGACTTGCACACTTCTTGATAGGAAAAAGCTCAAGTAGGCGGGGTTGCTCAGAAACGATTTCAACAGCCTCCACTATGGGAGTTTTGCGCACAGAGCTGTCGGAGAGAAAAACAAAATGTACAACGGGTAATTTCGATCCCAGTATCCTGCTCAATCTTCAAAATTTTACCACCACAGGATTGCCATGTTCAAGGGCTTTCCTCTCGTACCAAACTTAAAGCTCTGACGATTTTCAAGGCGGGGCCAGATGCGACGGCGCAAAAAGGCACCCATTAGAAATTGACGTACACTGTGCGTGTATACAGCTTATACAAAGATACGGCGCAGTCAGGGTTCCAACCAACAATAAGGGGGTCATTGAAAAAATAGGCCGGACAATTAAAAACTTTCAGCTACGCTCTGGAATAACTCTCGAACAAAAAATGCTAGGGAGATGCAGTTTGTACCTTTGTCATGCTGGCATATTCCTGCGTCCATTTGTTAAATGATAAGGGCGACTTGCACACTTCTTGATAGGAAAAAGCTCAAGTAGGCGGGGTTGCTCAGAAACGATTTCAACAGCCTCCACTATGGGAGTTTTGCGCACAGAGCTGTCGGAGAGAAAAACAAAATGTACAACGGGTAATTTCGATCCCAGTATCCTGCTCAATCTTCAAAATTTTACCACCACAGGATTGCCATGTTCAAGGGCTTTCCTCTCGTACCAAACTTAAAGCTCTGACGATTTTTAAGGCGGGGCCAGATGCGACGGCGCGAGCAGGCGCCCATTAGAAATTGACGTACACTGTGCGTGTATACAGCGTATACAAAGACACGGCGCAGTCAGGGTTCCAACCAACAATAAGGGGGTCATTGAAAAAATAGGCCGGACAATTCAAAACTTTCAGCTACGCTGTGGAATAACTCTGGAACAAAAAATGCTAGGGAGATGCAGTTTGTACCTTAATCATGCTGGCATATTCCTGCGTCCATTTTTTAAATGATAAGGGCGACTTGCACACTTCTTGATAGGAAAAAGCTCAAGTAGGCGGGGTTGCTCAGAAACGATTTCAACAGCCTCCACTATGGGAGTTTTGCGCACAGAGCTGTCGGAGAGAAAAACAAAATGTACAACGGGTAATTTTGATCCCAGTATCCTGCTCAATCTTCAAAATCTTACCACCACAGGATTGCCATGTTCAAGGGCTTTCCTCTCGTACCAAACTTAATGCTCTGACGATTTTTAGGGCGGGGCCAGATGCGACGGCGCGAGCAGGCACCCATTAGAAATTGACGTACACTGTGCGTGTATACAGCGTATACAAAGACACGGCGCAGTCAGGGTTCCAACCAACAATAAGGGGGTCATTGAAAAAAATAGGCCGGACAATTAAAAACTTTCAGCTACGCTCTGGAATAACTCTGGAACAAAAAATGCTAGGGAGATGCAGTTTGTACCTTAGTCATGCTGGCATATTCTTGCGTGCATTTTTTAAAGGTTTAGGGCGACTTGCACACTTCTTGATAGGAAAAAGCTCAAGTAGGCGGGATTGCTCAAAAACGATTTCAACAGCCTCCACTGTGGGAGTTTTGCGCACAGAGCTGTCAGAGAGAAAAACAAAATGTACAACGGGTAATTTCGATCCCAGTATCCTGCTCAATCTTCAAAATTTTACCACCACAGGATTGCCATGTTCAAGGGCTTTCCTCTCGTCCTAAACTTAAAGCTCTGACGATTTTCAAGGCGGGGCCAGATGCGACGACGCGAGCAGGCACCCATTAGAAATTGACGTACACTGTGCTTGTATACAGCTTATACAAAGACACGGCGCAGTCAGGGTTCCAACCAACAATAAGGGGGTCATTGAAAAAATAGGCCGGACAATTAAAAAATTTCAGCTATGCTCTGGAATAACTCTGGAACAAAAAAATGCTAGGGAGATGCAGTTTGTACCTTTGTCATGCTGGCATATTCCTGCGTCCATTTTTTAAATGATAAGGGCGACTTGCACACTTCTTGATAGGAAAAAGCTCAAGTAGGCGGGGTTGCTCAGAAACGATTTCAACAGCCTCCACTATGGGAGTTTTGCGCACAGAGCTGTCGGAGAGAAAAACAAAATGTACAACGGGTAATTTCGATCCCAGTATCCTGCTCAATCTTCAAAATCTTACCACCACAGGATTGCCATGTTCAAGGGCTTTCCTCTCGTACCAAACTTAATGCTCTGACGATTTTTAGGGCGGGGCCAGATGCGACGGCGCGAGCAGGCACCCATTAGAAATTGACGTACACTGTGCGTGTATACAGCGTATACAAAGACACGGCGCAATCAGGGTTCCAACCAACAATAAGGGGGTCATTGAAAAAAATAGGCCGGACAATTAAAAACTTTCAGCTACGCTCTGGAATAACTCTGGAAAAAAAATGCTAGGGAGATGCAGTTTGTACCTTAGTCATGCTGGCATATTCTTGCGTGCATTTTTTAAAGGTTTAGGGCGACTTGCACACTTCTTGATAGGAAAAAGCTCAAGTAGGCGGGATTGCTCAAAAACGATTTCAACAGCCTCCACTGTGGGAGTTTTGCGCACAGAGCTGTCAGAGAGAAAAACAAAATGTACAACGGGTAATTTCGATCCCAGTATCCTGCTCAATCTTCAAAATTTTACCACCACAGAATTGCCATGTTCAAGGGCTTTCCTCTCGTACCAAACTTAAAGCTCTGACGATTTTTAAGGCGGGGCCAGATGCGACGGCGCGAGCAGGCACCCATTAGAAATTGACGTACACTGTGCGTGTATACAGCGTATACAAAGACACGGCGCAGTCAGGGTTCCAACCAACAATAAGGGGGTCATTGAAATAATAGGCCGGACAATTCAAAACTTTCAGCTACACTCTTGAATAACTCTGGATCAAAAAATGCTAGGGAGATGCAGTTTGTACCTTTGTCATGCTGGCATATTCCTGCGTCCATTTGTTAAATGATAAGGGCGACTTGCACACTTCTTGATAGGAAAAAGCTCAAGTAGGCGGGGTTGCTCAGAAACGATTTCAACAGCCTCCACTATGGGAGTTTTGCGCACAGAGCTGTCGGAGAGAAAAACAAAATGTACAACGGGTAATTTCGATCCCAGTATATTGCTCAATCTTCAAAATTTTACCACCACAGGATTGCAAGGTTCAAGGGCTTTCCTCTCGTACCAAACTTAAAGCTCTGACGATTTTTAAGGCGGGGCCAGATGCGACGGCGCGAGCAGGCACCCATTAGAAAATGACGTACACTTTGCGTGTATACAGCGTATACAAAGACACGGCGCAGTCAGGGTTCCAACCAACAATAAGGGGGTTATTGAAAAATAGGCCGGACAATTCAAAACTTTCAGCTACGCTCTGGAATAACTCTGGAACAAAAAACGCTAGGGAGATGCAGTTTGTACCTTAGTCATGCTGGCATATTCCTGCCTCCATTTAAAAAAGGTTTAGGGCGACTTGCACACTTCTTGATAGGAAAAAGCTCAAGTAGGCGGGGTTGCTCAGAAACGATTTCAACAGCCTCCACTATGGGAGTTTTGCGCACAGAGCTGTCGGAGAGAAAAACAAAATGTACAACGGGTAATTTCGATCCCAGTATCCTGCTCAATCTTCAAAATTTTACCACCACAGGATTGCCATGTTCAAGGGCTTTCCTCTCGTACTAAACTTAAAGCTCTGACGATTTTCAAGGCGGGGCCAGATGCGACGGTGCGAGCAGGCACCCATTAGAAATTGACGTACACTGTGCGTGTATACAGCGTATACAAAGACACGGCGCAGCCAGGGTTCCAATCAACAATAAGGGGGTCATTGAAAAAATAGGCCGGACAATTCAAAACTTTCAGCTACGCTCTGGAATAACTCTGGAACAAAAAACGCTAGGGAGATGCAGTTTGTACCTTAGTCATGCTGGCATATTCCTGCCTCCATTTAAAAAAGGTTTAGGGCGACTTGCACACTTCTTGATAGGAAAAAGCTCAAGTAGGCGGGGTTGCTCAGAAACGATTTCAACAGCCTCCACTATGGGAGTTTTGCGCACAGAGCTGTCGGAGAGAAAAACAAAATGTACAACGGGTAATTTCGATCCCAGTATCCTGCTCAATCTTCAAAATTTTACCACCACAGGATTGCCATGTTCAAGGGCTTTCCTCTCGTACCAAACTTAAAGCTCTGACGATTTTTAAGGCGGGGCCAGAAGCGACGGCGCGAGCAGGCACCCATTAGAAATTGACGTACACTGTGCGTGTATACAGCGTATACAAAGACACGGCGCAGTCAGGGTTCCAACCAACAATAAGGGGGTCATTGAAAAAATAGGCCGGACAATTAAAAACTTTCAGCTACACTCTGGAATAACTCTGGAACAAAAAATGCTAGGGAGATGCAGTTTGTACCTTAGTCATGCTGCCATATTCCTGCCTTCATTTAAAAAAGGTTTAGGGCGACTTGCACACTTCTTGATAGGAAAAAGCTCAAGTAGGCGGGGTTGCTCAGAAACGATTTCAACAGCCTCCACTATGGGAGTTTTGCGCACAGAGCTGTCGGAGAGAAAAACAAAATGTACAACGGGTAATTTCGATCCCAGTATCCTGCTTAATCTTCAAAATTTTACCACCACAGGATTGCCATGTTCAAGGGCTTTCCTCTCGTACTAAACTTAAAGCTCTGACAATTTTTAAGGCGGGGCCAGATGCGACGGCGCGAGCAGGCACCCATTAGAAATTGACGTACACTGTGCGTGTATACAGCGTATACAAAGACACGGCGCAGCCAGGGTTCCAACCAACAATAAGGGGGTCATTGAAAAAATAGGCCGGACAATTCAAAACTTTCAGCTACGCTCTGGAATAACTCTGGAACAAAAAATGCTAAGGAGATGCACTTTGTACCTTTGTCATGCTGGCATATTCCTGCGTCCATTTGTTAAATGATAAGGGCGACTTGCACACTTCTTGATAGTAAAAAGCTCAAGTAGGCGGGGTTGCTCAGAAACGATTTCAACAGCCTCCACTATGGGAGTTTTCCGCACAGAGCTGTCGGAGAGAAAAACAAAATGTACAACGGGTAATTTCGATCCCAGTATCCTGCTCAATCTTCAAAATTTTACCACCACAGGATTGCCATGTTCAAGGGCCTTCCTCTCGTACCAAACTTAAAGCTCTGACGATTTTTAAGGCGGGGCCAGATGCGACGGCGCGAGCAGGCACCCATTAGAAAATGACGTACACTTTGCGTGTATACAGCGTATACAAAGACACGGCGCAGTCAGGGTTCCAACCAACAATAAGGGGGTTATTGAAAAATAGGCCGGACAGTTAAAAACTTTCAGCTACGCTCTGGAATAACTCTGGAACAAAAAACGCTAGGGAGATGCAGTTTGTACCTTAGTCATGCTGGCATATTCCTGCCTCCATTTAAAAAAGGTTTAGGGCGACTTGCACACTTCTTGATAGGAAAAAGCTCAAGTAGGCGGGGTTGCTCAGAAACGATTTCAACAGCCTCCACTATGGGAGTTTTGCGCACAGAGCTGTCGGAGAGAAAAACAAAATGTACAACGGGTAATTTCGATCCCAGTATCCTGCTCAATCTTCGAAATTTTACCACCACAGGATTGCCATGTTCAAGGGCTTTCCTCTCGTACCAAACTTAAAGCTCTGACGATTTTTAAGGCGGGGCCAGATGCGACGGCGCGAGCAGGCACCCATTAGAAATTGACGTACACTGTGCGTGTATACAGCGTATACAAAGACACGGCGCAGTCAGGGTTCCAACCAACAATAAGGGGGTCATTGAAAAAATAGGCCGGACAATTAAAAACTTTCAGCTACGCTGTAGAATAACTCTGGAACAAAAAATGCTAGGGAGATGCAGTTTGTACCTTAATCATGCTGGCATATTCCTGCGTCCATTTTTTAAAGGTTTAGGTCGACTTGCACAATTCTTGATAGGAAAAAGCTCAAGTAGGCGGGGTTGCTCAGAAACGATTTCAACAGCCTGCTCTAGGGGAGTTTTGCGCACAGAGCTGTCGGAGAGAAAAACAAAATGTACAACGGGTAATTTCGATCCCAGTATCCTGCTCAATCTTCAAAATTTTACCACCACAGGATTGCCATGTTCAAGGGCTTTCCTCTCGTACCAAACTTAAAGCTCTGACGATTTTCAAGGCGGGGCCAGATGCGACGGCGCGAGCAGGCACCCATTAGAAATTGACGTACACTGTGCGTGTATACAGCGTATACAAAGACACGGCGCAGTCAGGGTTCCAACCAACAATAAGGGGGTCGTTGAAAAAATAGGCCGGACAATTAAAAACTTTCAGCTACGCTCTGGAATAACTCTGGAACAAAAAATGCTAGGGAGATGCAGTTTGTACCTTAATCATGCTGGCATATTCCTGCGTCCATTTTTTAAAGGTTTAGGGCGACTTGCACACTTCTTGATAGGAAAAAGCTCAAGTAGGCGGGGTTGCTCAGAAACGATTTCAACAGCCTGCTCTATGGGAGTTTTGCGCACAGAGCTGTCGGAGAGAAAAACAAAATGTACAACGGGTAATTTCGGTCCCAGTATCCTGCTCAATCTTCAAAATTTTACCACCACAGGATTGCCATGTTCAAGGGCTTTCCTCTCGTACCAAACTTAAGGCTCTGACGATTTTTAAGGCGGGGCCAGATGCGACGGCGCGAGCAGGCACCCATAAGAAAATGACGTACACTTTGCGTGTATACAGCGTATACAAAGACACGGCGCAGTCAGGGTTCCAACCAACAATAAGGGGGTTATTGAAAAAATAGGCCGGACAATTAAAAACTTTCAGCTACGCTCTGGAATAACTCTGGAACAAAAAATGCTAGGGAGATGCAGTTTGTACCTTAGTCATGCTGGCATATTCCTGCCTCCATTTAAAAAAGGTTTAGGGCGACTTGCACACTTCTTGATAGGAAAAAGCTCAAGTAGGTGGGGTTGCTCAGAAACGATTTCAACAGCCTCCACTATGGGAGTTTAGCGCACAGAGCTGTCGGAGAGAAAAACAAAAAATACAACGGGTAATTTCGATCCCAGTATCCTGCTCAATCTTCAAAATTTTACCACCACAGAATTGCCATGTTCAAGGGCTTTCCTCTCGTACCAAACTTAAAGCTCTGACGATTTTTAAGGCGGGGCCAGATGCGACGGCGCGAGCAGGCACCCATTAGAAATTGACGTACACTGTGCGTGTATACAGCGTATACAAAGACACGGCGCAGTCAGGGTTCCAACCAACAATAAGGGGGTCATTGAAAAAATAGGCCGGACAATTAAAAACTTTCAGCTACGCTGTAGAATAACTCTGGAACAAAAAATGCTAGGGAGATGCAGTTTGTACCTTAATCATGCTGGCATATTCCTGCGTCCATTTTTTAAAGGTTTAGGGCGACTTGCACACTTCTTGATAGGAAAAAGCTCAAGTAGGCGGGGTTGCTCAGAAACGATTTCAACAGCCTGCTCTATGGGAGTTTTGCGCACAGAGCTGTCGGAGAGAAAAACAAAATGTACAACGGGTAATTTCGATCCCAGTATCCTGCTCAATCTTCAAAATTTTACCACCACAGGATTGCCATGTTCAAGGGCCTTCCTCTCGTACCAAACTTAAAGCTCTGACGATTTTTAAGGCGGGGCCAGATGCGACGGCGCGAGCAGGCACCCATTAGAAAATGACGTACACTTTGCGTGTATACAGCGTATACAAAGACACGGCGCAGTCAGGGTTCCAACCAACAATAAGGGGGTTATTGAAAAATAGGCCGGACAGTTAAAAACTTTCAGCTACGCTCTGGAATAACTCTGGAACAAAAAACGCTAGGGAGATGCAGTTTGTACCTTTTGTCATGCTGGCATATTCCTGCGTCCATTTGTTAAATGATAAGGGCGACTTGCACCATTCTTGATAGGAAAAAGCTCAAGTAGGCGGGGTTGCTCAGAAACGATTTCAACAGCCTCCACTATGGGAGTTTTGCGCACAGAGCTGTCGGAGAGAAAAACAAAAGGTACAACGGGTAATTTCGATCCCAGTATCCTGCTCAATCTTCAAAATTTTACCACCACAGGATTGCCATGTTCAAGGGCTTTCCTCTCGTACCAAACTTAAAGCTCTGACGATTTTTAAGGCGGGGCCAGTTGCGACGGCGCGAGCAGGCACCCATTAGAAATTGACGTACACTGTGCGTGTATACAGCGTATACAAAGACACGAACAGTCAGGGTTCCAACCAACAATAAGGGGGTCATTGAAAAAATAGGCCGGACAATTAAAAACTTTCAGCTACACTCTGGAATAACTCTGGAACAAAAATTGCTAGGGAGATGCAGTTTGTACCTTAGTCATGCTGGCATATTCCTGCGTGCATTTTTTAAAGGTTTAGGGCGGCTTGCACACTTCTTGATAGGAAAAAACGCAAGTAGGTGGGGTTGCTCAGAAACGATTTCAACAGCCTCCACTATGGGAGTTTTGCGCACAGAGCTGTCGGAGAGAAAAACAAAATGTACAACGGGTAATTTCCATCCCAGTATCCTGCTCAATCTTCAAAATTTTACCACCACAGGATTGCCATGTTCAAGGGCTTTCCTCTCGTACCAAACTTAATGATCTGACGATTTTTAAGGCGGGGCCAGATGCGACGGCGCGAGCAGGCACCCATTAGAAATTGACGTACACTGTGCGTGTATACAGCGTATACAAAGACACGGCGCAGTCAGGGTTCCAACCAACAATAAGGGGGTCATAGAAAAAATAGGCCGGACAATGAAAACTTTCAGCTACACTCTGAAATAACTCTGGAACAAAAAATGCTAGGGAGATGCAGTTTGTACCTTAGTCATGCTGGCATATTCCTGCGTGCATTTTTTAAAGGTTTAGGGCGGCTTGCACACTTCTTGATAGGAAAAAACGCAAGTAGGCGGGGTTGCTCAGAAACGATTTCAACAGCCTCCACTATGGGAGATTTGCGCACAGAGCTGTCGGAGAGAAAAACAAAATGTACAACGGGTAATTTCGATCCCAGTATCATGCTCAATCTTCAAAATTTTACCACCACAGGATTGCCATGTTCAAGGGCTTTCCTCTCGTACCAAACTTAAAGCTCTGACGTTTTTTAAAGCGGGGCCAGATGCGACGGCGCGAGCAGGCACCCATTAGAAATTGACGTACACTGTGCGTGTATACAGCGTATACAAAGACACGGCCAGTCAGGGTTCCAACCAACAATGAGGGGGTCATTGAAAAAAATAGGCCGGACAATTAAAAACTTTCAGCTACGCTCTGGAATAACTCTGGAACAAAAAATGCTAGGGAGATGCAGTTTGTACTTTAGTCATGCTGGCATATTCCTGCGTCCAGTTTTTTAAGGTTTAGGGCGACTTGCACACTTCTTGATAAGAAAAAGCTCAAGTAGGCGGGGTTGCTCAGAAACGATTTCAACAGCCTCCACTATGGGAGTTTTGCGCACAGAGCTGTCGGAGAGAAAAACAAAATGCACAATGGGTAATTTCTATCCCAGTATCATGCTCAATCTTCAAAATTTTACCACCACAGGATTGCCATGTTCAAGGGCTTTCCTCTCGTACCACACTTAAAGCTCTGACGATTTTTTCAGGGTTCCAACCAACAATAAGGGGGGCATTGATAAAAATAGGCCGGACAATTAAAAACTTTCAGTTACGCTCTGGAATAACTCTGGAACAAAAATTGCTAGGGAGATGCAGTTTGTACCTTAGTCATGCTGGCATATTCCTGCGTGCATTTTTTAAAGGTTTAGGGCGGCTTGCACACTTCTTGATAGGAAAAAACGCAAGTAGGCGGGGTTGCTCAGAAACGATTTCAACAGCCTCCACTATGGGAGTTTTGCGCACAGAGCTGTCGGAGAGAAAAACAAAATGTACAACGGGTAATTTCCATCCCAGTATCCTGCTCAATCTTCAAAATTTTACCACCACAGGATTGCCATGTTCAAGGGCTTTCCTCTCGTACCAAACTTAATGATCTGACGATTTTTAAGGCGGGGCCAGATGCGACGGCGCGAGCAGGCACCCATTAGAAATTGACGTACACTGTGCGTGTATACAGCGTATACAAAGACACGGCGCAGTCAGGGTTCCAACCAACAATAAGGGGGTCATAGAAAAAATAGGCCGGACAATGAAAACTTTCAGCTACACTCTGGAATAACTCTGGAACAAAAAATGCTAGGGAGATGCAGTTTGTACCTTAGTCATGCTGGCATATTCCTGCGTGCATTTTTTAAAGGTTTAGGGCGACTTGCACACTTCTTGATAGGAAAAAGCTCAAGTAGGCGGGGTTGCTCAGAAACGATTTCAACAGCCTCCACTATGGGAGTTTTGCGCACAGAGCTGTCGCAGAGAAAAACAAAATGTACAACGGGTAATTTCGATCCCAGTATCCTGCTCAATCTTCAAAATTTTACCACCACAGGATTGCCATGTTCAAGGGCTTTCCTCTCGTACCAAACTTAAAGCTCTGACGTTTTTTAAGGCGGGACCAGATGCGACGGCGCGAGCAGGCACCCATTAGAAATTGACGTACACTGTGCGTGTATACAGCGTATACAAAGACACGGCCAGTCAGGGTTCCAACCAACAATAAGGGGGTCATTGAAAAAAATAGGCCGGACAATTAAAAACTTTCAGCTACGCTCTGGAATAACTCTGGAACAAAAAATGCTAGGGAGATGCAGTTTGTACTTTAGTCACGCTGGCATATTCCTGCGTCCAGTTTATTAAGGTTTAGGGCGACTTGCACACTTCTTGATAAGAAAAAGCTCAAGTAGGCGGGGTTGCTCAGAAACGATTTCAACAGCCTCCACTATGGGAGTTTTGCGCACAGAGCTGTCGGAGAGAAAAACAAAATGCACAACGGGTAATTTCTATCCCAGTATCATGCTCAATCTTCAAAATTTTACCACCACAGGATTGCCATGTTCAAGGGCTTTCCTCTCGTACCACACTTAAAGCTCTGACGATTTTAAAGGCGGGGCCAAATGCGACGGCGCGAGCAGGCACCCATTAGAAGTTGACGTACACTGTGCGTGTATACAGCGTATACAAAGACACGGCGCAGTCAGGGTTCCAACCAACAATAAAGGGGGCATTGATAAAAATAGGCCGGACAATTAAAAACTTTCAGTTACGCTCTGGAATAACTCTGGAACAAAAATTGCTAGGGAGATGCAGTTTGTACCTTAGTCATGCTGGCATATTCCTGCGTGCATTTTTTAAAGGTTTAGGGCGGCTTGCACACTTCTTGATAGGAAAAAACGCAAGTAGGCGGGGTTGCTCAGAAACGATTTCAACAGCCTCCACTATGGGAGTTTTGCGCACAGAGCTGTCGGAGAGAAAAACAAAATGTACAACGGGTAACTTCCATCCCAGTATCCTGCTCAATCTTCAAAATTTTACCACCACAGGATTGCCATGTTCAAGGGCTTTCCTCTCGTACCAAACTTAATGATCTGACGATTTTTAAGGCGGGGCCAGATGCGACGGCGCGAGCAGGCACCCATTAGAAATTGACGTACACTGTGCGTGTATACAGCGTATACAAAGACACGGCGCAGTCAGGGTTCCAACCAACAATAAGGGGGTCATAGAAAAAATAGGCCGGACAATGAAAACTTTCAGCTACACTCTGGAATAACTCTGGAACAAAAAATGCTAGGGAGATGCAGTTTGTACCTTAGTCATGCTGGCATATTCCTGCGTGCATTTTTTAAAGGTTTAGGGCGACTTGCACACTTCTTGATAGGAAAAAGCTCAAGTAGGCGGGGTTGCTCAGAAACGATTTCAACAGCCTCCACTATGGGAGTTTTGCGCACAGAGCTGTCGCAGAGAAAAACAAAATGTACAACGGGTAATTTCGATCCCAGTATCCTGCTCAATCTTCAAAATTTTACCACCACAGGATTGCCATGTTCAAGGGCTTTCCTCTCGTACCAAACTTAAAGCTCTGACGTTTTTTAAGGCGGGACCAGATGCGACGGCGCGAGCAGGCACCCATTAGAAACTGACGTACACTGTGCGTGTATACAGCGTATACAAAGACACGGCCAGTCAGGGTTCCAACCAACAATAAGGGGGTCATTGAAAAAAATAGGCCGGACAATTAAAAACTTTCAGCTACGCTCTGGAATAACTCTGGAACAAAAAATGCTAGGGAGATGCAGTTTGTACTTTAGTCACGCTGGCATATTCCTGCGTCCAGTTTATTAAAGTTTAGGGCGACTTGCACACTTCTTGATAAGAAAAAGCTCAAGTAGGCGGGGTTGCTCAGAAACGATTTCAACAGCCTCCACTATGGGAGTTTTGCGCACAGAGCTGTCGGAGAGAAAAACAAAATGCACAACGGGTAATTTCTATCCCAGTATCATGCTCAATCTTCAAAATTTTACCACCACAGGATTGCCATGTTCAAGGGCTTTCCTCTCGTACCACACTTAAAGCTCTGACGATTTTAAAGGCGGGGCCAGATGCGACGGCGCGAGCAGGCACCCATTAGAAGTTGACGTACACTGTGCGTGTATACAGCGTATACAAAGACACGGCGCAGTCAGGGTTCCAACCAACAATAAGGGGGGCATTGATAAAAATAGGCCGGACAATTAAAAACTTTCAGTTACGCTCTGGAATAACTCTGGAACAAAAATTGCTAGGGAGATGCAGTTTGTACCTTAGTCATGCTGGCATATTCCTGCGTGCATTTTTTAAAGGTTTAGGGCGGCTTGCACACTTCTTGATAGGAAAAAACGCAAGTAGGCGGGGTTGCTCAGAAACGATTTCAACAGCCTCCACTATGGGAGTTTTGCGCACAGAGCTGTCGGAGAGAAAAACAAAATGTACAACGGGTAATTTCCATCCCAGTATCCTGCTCAATCTTCAAAATTTTACCACCACAGGATTGCCATGTTCAAGGGCTTTCCTCTCGTACCAAACTTAATGATCTGACGATTTTTAAGGCGGGGCCAGATGCGACGGCGCGAGCAGGCACCCATTAGAAATTGACGTACACTGTGCGTGTATACAGCGTATACAAAGACACGGCGCAGTCAGGGTTCCAACCAACAATAAGGGGGTCATAGAAAAAATAGGCCGGACAATGAAAACTTTCAGCTACACTCTGGAATAACTCTGGAACAAAAAATGCTAGGGAGATGCAGTTTGTACCTTAGTCATGCTGGCATATTCCTGCGTGCATTTTTTAAAGGTTTAGAGCGACTTGCACACTTCTTGATAGGAAAAAGCTCAAGTAGGCGGGGTTGCTCAGAAACGATTTCAACAGCCTCCACTATGGGCGTTTTGCGCACAGAGCTGTCGCAGAGAAAAACAAAATGTACAACGGGTAATTTCGATCCCAGTATCATGCTCAATCTTCAAAATTTTAACACCACAGGATTGCCATGTTCAAGGGCTTTCCTCTCGTACCAAACTTAAAGCTCTGACGTTTTTTAAGGCGGGACCAGATGCGACGGCGCGAGCAGGCACCCATTAGAAATTGACGTACACTGTGCGTGTATACAGCGTATACAAAGACACGGCCAGTCAGGGTTCCAACCAACAATAAGGGGGTCATTGAAAAAAATAGGCCGGACAATTAAAAACTTTCAGCTACGCTCTGGAATAACTCTGGAACAAAAAATGCTAGGGAGATGCAGTTTGTACTTTAGTCACGCTGGCATATTCCTGCGTCCAGTTTTTTAAGGTTTAGGGCGACTTGCACACTTCTTGATAAGAAAAAGCTCAAGTAGGCGGGGTTGCTCAGAAACGATTTCAACAGCCTCCACTATGGGAGTTTTGCGCACAGAGCTGTCGGAGAGAAAAACAAAATGCACAACGGGTAATTTCTATCCCAGTATCATGCTCAATCTTCAAAATTTTACCACCACAGGATTGCCATGTTCAAGGGCTTTCCTCTCGTACCACACTTAAAGCTCTGACGATTTTAAAGGCGCGGCCAGATGCGACGGCGCGAGCAGGCACCCATTAGAAATTGACGTACACTGTGCGTGTATACAGCGTATACAAAGACACGGCGCAGTCAGGGTTCCAACCAACCATAAGGGGGGCATTGATAAAAAAAGGCCGGACAATTAAAAACTTTCAGTTACGCTCTGGAATAACTCTGGAACAAAAATTGCTAGGGAGATGCAGTTTGTACCTTAGTCATGCTGGCATATTCCTGCGTGCATTTTTTAAAGGTTTAGGGCGGCTTGCACACTTCTTGATAGGAAAAAACGCAAGTAGGCGGGGTTGCTCAGAAACGATTTCAACAGCCTCCACTATGGGAGATTTGCGCACAGAGCTGTCGGAGAGAAAAACAAAATGTACAACGGGTAATTTCCAACCCAGTATCCTGCTCAATCTTCAAAATTTTACCACCATAGGATTGCCATGTTCAAGGGCTTTCCTCTCGTACCAAACTTAATGCTCTGACGATTTTCAAGGCGGGGCCAGATGCGACGGCGCGAGCAGGCACCCATTAGAAATTGACGTACACTGTGCGTGTATACAGCGTATACAAAGACACGGCGCAGTCAGGGTTCCAACCAACAATAAGGGGGTCATTGAAAAAATAGGCCGGACAATTAAAAACTTTCAGCTACACTCTGGAATAACTCTGGAACAAAAAATGCTAGGGAGATGCAGTTTGTACCTTAGTCATGCTGACATATTCCTGCGTCCATTTGTTAAAGGTCTAGGGCGACTTGCACACTTCTTGATAGGAAAAAGCTCAAGTAGGCGGGGTTGTTCAGAAACGATTTCAACAGCCTCCACTATGGGAGTTTTGCGCACAGAGCTGTCGGAGAGAAAAACAAAATGTACAACGGGTAATTTCGATCCCAGTATCATGCTCAATCTTCAAAATTTTACCACCACAGGATTGCCATGTTCAAGGGCTTTCCTCTCGTACCAAACTTAAAGCTCTGACGTTTTTTAAGGCGGGGCCAGATGCGACGGCGCGAGCAGGCACCCATTAGAAATTGAGGTACACTGTGCGTGTATACAGCGTATACAAAGACACGGCCAGTCAGGGTTCCAACCAACAATAAGGGGGTCATTGAAAAAAATAGGCCGGACAATTAAAAACTTTCAGCTACGCTCTGGAATAACTCTGGAACAAAAAATGCTAGGGAGATGCAGTTTGTACTTTAGTCATGCTGGCATATTCCTGCGTCCAGTTTTTTAAGGTTTAGGGCGACTTGCACACTTCTTGATAAGAAAAAGCTCAAGTAGGCGGGGTTGCTCAGAAACGATTTCAACAGCCTCCACTATGGGAGTTTTGCGCACAGAGCTGTCGGAGAGAAAAACAAAATGCACAACGGGTAATTTCTATCCCAGTATCATGCTCAATCTTCAAAATTTTACCACCACAGGATTGCCATGTTCAAGGGCTTTCCTCTCGTACCACACTTAAAGCTCTGACGATTTTTTCAGGGTTCCAACCAACAATAAGGGGGGCATTGATAAAAATAGGCCGGACAATTAAAAACTTTCAGTTACGCTCTGAAATAACTCTGGAACAAAAATTGCTAGGGAGATGCAGTTTGTACCTTAGTCATGCTGGCATATTCCTGCGTGCATTTTTTAAAGGTTTAGGGCGGCTTGCACACTTCTTGATAGGAAAAAACGCAAGTAGGCGGGGTTGCTCAGAAACGATTTCAACAGCCTCCACTATGGGAGTTTTGCGCACAGAGCTGTCGGAGAAAAAAACAAAATGTACAACGGGTAATTTCCATCCCAGCATCCTGCTCAATCTTCAAAATTTTACCACCACAGGATTGCCATGTTCAAGGGCTTTCCTCTCGTACCAAACTTAATGCTCTGACGATTTTTAAGGCGGGGCCAGATGCGACGGCGCGAGCAGGCACCCATTAGAATTTGACGTACACTGTGCGTGTATACAGCGTATACAAAGACACGGCGCAGTCAGGGTTCCAACCAACCATAAGGGGGTCATTGAAAAAATAGGCCGGACAATTAAAAACTTTCAGCTACACTCTGGAATAACTCTGGAACAAAAAATGCTAGGGAGATGCAATTTGTACCTTAGTCATGCTGGCATATTCCTGCGTCCATTTTTTTAAAGGTTTAGGGCGACTTGCACACTTCTTGATAGGAAAAAGCTCAAGTAGGCGGGGTTGCTCAGAAACGATTTCAACAGCCTGCACTATGGGAGTTTTGCGCACAGAGCTGTCGGAGAGAAAAACAAAATGTACAACGGGTAATTTCGATCCCAGTATCCTGCTCAATCTTCAAAATTTTACCACCACAGGATTGCGATGTTCAAGGGCTTTCCTCTCGTACCAAACTTAAAGCTCTGACGATTTTTAAGGCGGGGCCAGATGCGACGGCGCGAGCAGGCACCCATTAGAAATTGACGTACACTTTGCGTGTATACAGCGTATACAAAGACACGGCGCAGTCGGGGTTCCAACCAACAATAAGGGGGTCATTGAAAAAATAGGCCGGACAATTAAAAACTTTCAGCTACGCTCTGGAATAACTCTGGAACAAAAAATGCTAGGGAGATGCAGTTTGTACCTTAGTCATGCTGGCATATTCCTGCGTCCATTTTTTAAAGGTTGAGGGCGACTTGCAAACTTCTTGATAGGAAAAAGCTCAAGTAGGCGGGGTGGCTCAGAAACGATTTCAACAGCCTCCACTATGGGAGTTTTGCGCACAGAGCTGTCGGAGAGAAAAACAAAATGTACAACGGATAATTTCGATCCCAGTATCATGCTCAATCTTCAAAATTTTACCACCACAGGATTGCCATGTTCAAGGGCTTTCCTCTCGTACCAAACTTAAAGCTCTGACGATTTTCAAGGCGGGGCCAGATGCGACGGCGCGAGCAGGCACCCATTAGAAATTGACGTACACTGTGCGTGTATACAGCGTATACAAAGACACGGCGCGGTCAGGGTTCCAACCAACAATAAGGGGGTCATTGAAAAAATAGGCCGGACAATTAAAAACTTTCAGCTACGCTCTGGAATAACTCTGGAACAAAAAATGCTAGGGAGATGCAGTTTGTACCTTAGTCATGCTGGCCTATTTCTGCCTCCATTTAATAAAGGTTTATGGCGACTTGCACACTTCTTGATAGGAAAAAGCTCAAGTAGGCGGGGTTGCTCAGAAACGATTTCAACAGCCTGCATTATGGGAGTTTTGCGCACAGAGCTGTCGGAGAGAAAAAAAAATGTACAACGGATAATTTCGATCCCAGTATCCTGCTCAATCTTCAAAATTTTACCACCACAGGATTGCCCTGTTCAAGGGCTTTCCTCTCGTACCAAACTTAAAGCTCTGACGATTTTCAAGGCGGGCCAGATGCGACGGCGCGAGCAGGCACCCGTTAGAAATTGACGTACACTGTGCGTGTATACAGCGTATACAAAGACACGGCGCAGTCAGGGTTCCAACCAACAATAAGGGGGTCATTGGAAAAATAGGCCGGACAATTAAAAACTTTCAGCTACGCTGTGGAATAACTCTGGAACAAAAAATGCTAGGGAGATGCAGTTTGTACCTTAATCATGCTGGCATATTCCTGCGTCCATTTTTTAAAGGTTTAGGGCGACTTGCACACTTCTTGATAGGAAAAAGCTCAAGTAGGCGGGGTTGCTCAGAAACGATTTCAACAGCCTCCACTATGGGAGTTTTGCGCACAGAGCTGTCGGAGAGAAAAACAAAATGTACAACGGGTAATTTCGATCCCAGTATCCTGCTCAATCTTCAAAATTTTACCACCACAGGATTGCCATGTTCAAGGGCTTTCCTCTCGTACCAAACATAAAGCTCTGACGATTTTCAAGGCGGGGCCAGATGCGACGGCGCGAGGACGCGCCCATTAGAAAATGACGTACACTTTGCGTGTATACAGCGTATACAAAGACACGGCGCAGTCAGGGTTCCAACCAACAATAAGGGGGTTATTGAAAAAATAGGCCGGACAATTAAAAACTTTCAGCTACGCTGTGGAATAACTCTGGAACAAAAAATGCTAGGGAGATGCAGTTTGTACCTTAGTCATGCTGCCATATTCCTGCCTCCATTTAAAAAAGGTTTAGGGCGTTTTGCACACTTCTTGATAGGAAAAAGCTCAAGTAGGCGGGGTTGCTCAGAAACGATTTCAAAAGCCTGCACTATGGGAGTTTTGCGCACAGAGCTGTCGGAGAGAAAAACAAAATGTACAACGGGTAATTTCGATCCCAGTATCCTGCTCAATCTTCAAAATTTTACCACCACAGGATTGCCATGTTCAAGGGCTTTCCTCTCGTACCAAACTTAAAGCTCTGACGATTTTAAAGGCGGGGCCAGATGCGACGGCGCGAGCAGGCACCCATTAGAAATTGACGTTCACTGTGCGTGTATACAGCGTATACAAAGACACGGCGCAGTCAGGGTTCCAACCAACAATAAGGGGGTCATTGAAAAAATAGGCCGGACAATTAAAAACTTTCAGCTACGCTCTGGAATAACTCTGGAACAAAAAATGCTAGAGAGATGCAGTTTGTACCTTAGTCATGCTGCCATATTCCTGCCTCCATTTAAAAAAGGTTTAGGGCGTTTTGCACACTTCTTGATAGGAAAAAGCTCAAGTAGGCGGGGTTGCTCAGAAACGATTTCAACAGCCTCCACTATGGGAGTTTTGCGCACAGAGCTGTCGGAGAGAAAAACAAAATGTACAACGGGTAATTTCGATCCCAGTATCCTGCTCAATCTTCAAAATTGTACCACCACAGGATTGCCATGTTCAAGGGCTTTCCTCTCGTACCAAACTTAAAGCTCTGACGATTTTCAAGGCGGGCCCAGATGCGACGGCGCGAGCAGGCACCCATTAGAAATTGACGTACACTGTGCGTGTATACAGCGTATACAAAGACACGGCGCAGTTAGGGTTCCAACCAACAATATTTGGGTCATTGAAAAAATAGGCCGGACAATTAAAAACTTTCAGCTACGCTGTGGAATAACTCTGGAACAAAAAATGCTAGGGAGATGCAGTTTGTACCTTAATCATGCTGGCATATTCCTGCGTCCATTTTTTAAAGGTTTAGGGCGACTTGCACACTTCTTGATAGGAAAAAGCTCAAGTAGGCGGGGTTGCTCAGAAACGATTTCAACAGCCTGCACTATGGGAGTTTTGCGCACAGAGCTGTCGGAGAGAAAAACAAAATGTACAACGGGTAATTTCGATCCCAGTATCCTGCTCAATCTTCAAAATTGTACCACCACAGGATTGCCATGTTCAAGGGCTTTCCTCTCGTACCAAACTTAAAGCTCTGACGATTTTCAAGGCGGGGCCAGATGCGACGGCGCGAGCAGGCACCCATTAGAAATTGACGTACACTGTGCGTGTATACAGCGTATACAAAGACACGGCGCAGTCAGGGTTCCAACCAACAATAAGGGGGTCATTGAAAAAATAGACCGGACAATTAAAAACTTGCAGCTACGCTCTGGAATAACTCTGGAACAAAAAATGCTAGGGAGATGCAGTTTGTACCTTAGTCATGCTGGCATATTCCTGCGTCCATTTTTCTAAAGGTTTAGGGCGACTTGCACAATTCTTGGTAGGAAAAAGTTCAAGTAGGCGGGGTTGCTCAGAAACGACTTCAACAGCCTCCACTATGGGAGTTTTGCGCACAGAGCTGTCGCAGAGAAAAACAAAATGTACAACGGGTAATTTCGATCCCAGTATCCTGCTCAATCTTCAAAATTGAACAACCACAGGATTGCCATGTTCAAGGGCTTTCCTCTCGTACCAAACTTAAAGCTCTGACGATTTTTTAAGGCGGGGCCAGATGCGACGGCGCGAGCAGGCACCCATTAGAAATTGACGTACACTGTGCGTGTATACAGCGTATACAAAGACACGGCGCAGTCAGGGTTCCAACCAACAATAAGGGGGTCATTGAAAAAATAGGCCGGACAATTAAAAACTTTCAGCTACGCTCTGGAATAATTCTGGAACAAAAAATGCTAGAGAGATGCAGTTTGTACCTTAGTCATGCTGCCATATTCCTGCCACCATTTAAAAAAGGTTTAGGGCGTTTTGCACACTTCTTGATAGGAAAAAGCTCAAGTAGGCGGGGTTGCTCAGAAACGATTTCAACAGCCTCCACTATGGGAGTTTTGCGCACAGAGCTGTCGGAGAGAAAAACAAAATGTACAACGGGTAATTTCGATCCCAGTATCCTGCTCAATCTTCAAAATTTTACCACCACAGGATTGCCATGTTCAAGGGCTTTCCTCTCGTACCAAACTTAAAGCTCTGACGATTTTAAAGGCGGGGCCAGATGCGACGGCGCGAGCAGGCACCCATTAGAAATAGACGTTCACTGTGCGTGTATACAGCGTATACAAAGACACGGCGCAGTCAGGGTTCCAACCAACAATAAGGGGGTCATTGAAAAAATAGGCCGGACAATTAAAAACTTTCAGCTACGCTCTGGAATAACTCTGGAACAAAAAATGCTAGAGAGATGCAGTTTGTACCTTAGTCATGCTGCCATATTCCTGCCTCCATTTAAAAAAGGTTTAGGGCGTTTTGCACACTTCTCGATAGGAAAAAGCTCAAGTAGGCGGGGTTGCTCAGAAACGATTTCAACAGCCTCCACTATGGGAGTTTTGCGCACAGAGCTGTCGGAGAGAAAAACAAAATGTACAACGGGTAATTTCGATCCCAGTATCCTGCTCAATCTTCAAAATTTTACCACCACAGGATTGCCATGTTCAAGGGCTTTCCTCTCGTACCAAACTTAAAGCTCTGACGATTTTCAAGGCGGGGCCAGATGCGACGGCGCGAGCAGGCACCCATTAGAAATTGACGTTCACTGTGCGTGTATACAGCGTATACAAAGACACGGCGCAGTCAGGGTTCCAACCAACAATAAGGGGGTCATTGAAAAAATAGGCCGGACAATTAAAAACTTTCAGCTACGCTCTGGAATAACTCTGGAACAAAAAATGCTAGAGAGATGCAGTTTGTACCTTAGTCATGCTGCCATATTCCTGCCTCCATTTAAAAAAGGTTTAGGGCGTTTTGCACACTTCTTGATAGGAAAAAGCTCAAGTAGGCGGGGTTGCTCAGAAACGATTTCAACAGCCTCCACTATGGGAGTTTTGCGCACAGAGCTGTCGGAGAGAAAAACAAAATGTACAACGGGTAATTTCGATCCCAGTATCCTGCTCAATCTTCAAAATTGTACCACCACAGGATTGCCATGTTCAAGGGCTTTCCTCTCGTACCAAACTTAAAGCTCTGACGATTTTCAAGGCGGGGCCAGATGCGACGGCGCGAGCAGGCACCCATTAGAAATTGACGTACACTGTGCGTGTATACAGCGTATACAAAGACAGGGCGCAGTCAGGGTTCCAACCAACAATATTTGGGTCATTGAAAAAATAGGCCGGACAATTAAAAACTTTCAGCTACGCTGTGGAATAACTCTGGAACAAAAAATGCTAGGGAGATGCAGTTTGTACCTTAATCATGCTGGCATATTCCTGCGTCCATTTTTTAAAGGTTTAGGGCGACTTGCACACTTCTTGATAGGAAAAAGCTCAAGTAGGCGGGGTTGCTCAGAAACGATTTCAACAGCCTGCACTATGGGAGTTTTGCGCACAGAGCTGTCGGAGAGAAAAACAAAATGTACAACGGGTAATTTCGATCCCAGTATCCTGCTCAATCTTCAAAATTGTACCACCACAGGATTGCCATGTTCAAGGGCTTTCCTCTCGTACCAAACTTAAAGCTCTGACGATTTTCAAGGCGGGGCCAGATGCGACGGCGCGAGCAGGCACCCATTAGAAATTGACGTACACTGTGCGTGTATACAGCGTATACAAAGACACGGCGCAGTCAGGGTTCCAACCAACAATAAGGGGGTCATTGAAAAAATAGACCGGACAATTAAAAACTTTCAGCTACGCTCTGGAATAACTCTGGAACAAAAAATGCTAGGGAGATGCAGTTTGTACCTTAGTCATGCTGGCATATTCCTGCGTCCATTTTTCTAAAGGTTTAGGGCGACTTGCACAATTCTTGGTAGGAAAAAGTTCAAGTAGGCGGGGTTGCTCAGAAACGACTTCAACAGCCTCCACTATGGGAGTTTTGCGCACAGAGCTGTCGGAGAGAAAAACAAAATGTACAACGGGTAATTTCGATCCCAGTATCCTGCTCAATCTTCAAAATTGTACAACCACAGGATTGCCATGTTCAAGGGCTTTCCTCTCGTACCAAACTTAAAGCTCTGACGATTTTTTAAGGCGGGGCCAGATGCGACGGCGCGAGCAGGCACCCATTAGAAATTGACGCACACTGTGCGTGTATACAGCGTATACAAAGACACGGCGCAGTCAGGGTTCCAACCAACAATAAGGGGGTCATTGAAAAAATAGGCCGGACAATTAAAAACTTTCAGCTACGCTCTGGAATAATTCTGGAACAAAAAATGCTAGAGAGATGCAGTTTGTACCTTAGTCATGCTGCCATATTCCTGCCACCATTTAAAAAAGGTTTAGGGCGTTTTGCACACTTCTTGATAGGAAAAAGCTCAAGTAGGCGGGGTTGCTCAGAAACGATTTCAACAGCCTCCACTATGGGAGTTTTGCGCACAGAGCTGTCGGAAAGAAAAACAAAATGTACAACGGGTAATTTCGATCCCAGTATCCTGCTCAATCTTCAAAATTTTACCACCACAGGATTGCCATGTTCAAGGGCTTTCCTCTCGTACCAAACTTAAAGCTCTGACGATTTTAAAGGCGGGGCCAGATGCGACGGCGCGAGCAGGCACCCATTAGAAATTGACGTTCACTGTGCGTGTATACAGCGTATACAAAGACACGGCGCAGTCAGGGTTCCAACCAACAATAAGGGGGTCATTGAAAAAATAGGCCGGACAATTAAAAACTTTCAGCTACGCTCTGGAATAACTCTGGAACAAAAAATGCTAGAGAGATGCAGTTTGTACCTTAGTCATGCTGCCATATTCCTGCCTCCATTTAAAAAAGGTTTAGGGCGTTTTGCACACTTCTTGATAGGAAAAAGCTCAAGTAGGCGGGGTTGCTCAGAAACGATTTCAACAGCCTCCACTATGGGAGTTTTGCGCACAGAGCTGTCGGAGAGAAAAACAAAATGTACAACGGGTAATTTCGATCCCAGTATCCTGCTCAATCTTCAAAATTATACCACCACAGGATTGCCATGTTCAAGGGCTTTCCTCTCGTACCAAACTTAAAGCTCTGACGATTTTCAAGGCGGGGCCAGATGCGACGGCGCGAGCAGGCACCCATTAGAAATTGACGTACACTGTGCGTGTATACAGCGTATACAAAGACACGGCGCAGTCAGGGTTCCAACCAACAATATTTGGGTCATTGAAAAAATAGGCCGGACAATTAAAAACTTTCAGCTACGCTGTGGAATAACTCTGGAACAAAAAATGCTAGGGAGATGCAGTTTGTACCTTAATCATGCTGGCATATTCCTGCGTCCATTTGTTAAAGGTTTAGGGCGACTTCCACACTTCTTGATAGGAAAAAGCTCAAGTAGGCGGGGTTGCTCAGAAACGATTTCAACAGCCTGCACTATGGGAGTTTTGCGCACAGAGCTGTCGGAGAGAAAAACAAAATGTACAACGGGTAATTTCGATCCCAGTATCCTGCTCAATCTTCAAAATTGTACCACCACAGGATTGCCATGTTCAAGGGCTTTCCTCTCGTACCAAACTTAAAGCTCTGACGATTTTCAAGGCGGGGCCAGATGCGACGGCGCGAGCAGGCACCCATTAGAAATTGACGTACACTGTGCGTGTATACAGCGTATACGAAGACACGGCGCAGTCAGGGTTCCAACCAACAATAAGGGGGTCATTGAAAAAATAGACCGGACAATTAAAAACTTTCAGCTACGCTCTGGAATAACTCTGGAACAAAAAATGCTAGGGAGATGCAGTTTGTACCTTAGTCATGCTGGCATATTCCTGCGTCCATTTTTCTAAAGGTTTAGGGCGACTTGCACAATTCTTGGTAGGAAAAAATTCAAGTAGGCGGGGTTGCTCAGAAACGACTTCAACAGCCTCCACTATGGGAGTTTTGCGCACAGAGCTGTCGGAGAGAAAAACAAAATGTACAACGGGTAATTTCGATCCCAGTATCCTGCTCAATCTTCAAAATTATACAACCACAGGATTGCCATGTTCAAGGGCTTTCCTCTCGTACCAAACTTAAAGCTCTGACGATTTTTTAAGGCGGGGCCAGATGCGACGGCGCGAGCAGGCACCCATTAGAAATTGACGTACACTGTGCGTGTATACAGCGTATACAAAGACACGGCGCAGTCAGGGTTCCAACCAACAATAAGGGGGTCATTGAAAAAATAGGCCGGACAATTAAAAACTTTCAGCTACGCTCTGGAATAATTCTGGAACAAAAAATGCTAGAGAGATGCAGTTTGTAGCTTAGTCATGCTGCCATATTCCTGCCACCATTTAAAAAAGGTTTAGGGCGTTTTGCACACTTCTTGATAGGAAAAAGCTCAAGTAGGCGGGGTTGCTCAGAAACGATTTCAACAGCCTCCACTATGGGAGTTTTGCGCACAGAGCTGTCGGAAAGAAAAACAAAATGTACAACGGGTAATTTCGATCCCAGTATCCTGCTCAATCTTCAAAATTTTACCACCACAGGATTGCCATGTTCAAGGGCTTTCCTCTCGTACCAAACTTAAAGCTCTGACGATTTTCAAGGCGGGGCCAGATGCGACGGCGCGAGCAGGCACCCATTAGAAAATGACTTACACTTTGCGTGTATACAGCGTATACAAAGACACAGCGCAGTCAGGGTTCCAACCAACAATAAGGGGTTTATTGAAAAAATAGGCCGGACAATTAAAAACTTTCAGCTACGCTCTGGAATAACTCTGGAACAAAAAATGCTAGGGAGATGCAGTTTGTACCTTAGTCATGCTGCCATATTCCTGCGTCCATTTAAAAAAGGTTTAGGGCGTTTTGCACACTTCTTGATAGGAAAAAGCTCAAGTAGGCGGGGTTGCTCAGAAACGATTTCAACAGCCTCCACTATGGGAGTTTTGCGCACAGAGCTGTAGGAGAGAAAAACAAAATGTACAACGGGTAGTTTCGATCCCAGTATCCTGCTCAATCTTCAACATTTTACCACCACAAGATTGCCATGTTCAAGGGCTTTCCTCTCGTACCAAACTTAAAGCTCTGACGATTTTTAAGGCGGGGCCAGATGCGACGGCGCGAGCAGGCGCCCATTAGAAATTGACGTACACTGTGCGTGTATACAGCGTATACAAAGACACGGCGCAGTCAGGGTTCCAACCAACAATAAGGGGTTCATTGAAAAAATAGGCCGGACAATTAAAAACTTTCATCTACGCTGTGGAATAACTCTGGAACAAAAAATGCTAGGGAGATGCAGTTTGTACCTTAATCATGCTGGCATATTCCTGCGTCCATTTTTTAAAGGTTTAAGGCGACTTGCACACTTTTTGATAGGAAAAAGCTCAAGTAGGCGGGGTTGCTCAGAAACGATTTCAACAGCATGCACTATGGGAGTTTTGCGCACAGAGCTGTCGGAGAGAAAAACAAAATGTACAACGGGTAATTTCGATCCCAGTATCCTGCTCAATCTTCAAAATTTTACCACCACAGGATTGCCATGTTCAAGGGCTTTCCTGTCGTACCAAACTTAAAGCTCTGACGATTTTTAAGGCGGGGCCAGATGCGACGGCGCGAGCAGGCACCCATTAGAAATTGACGTACACTGTGCGTGTATACAGCGTATACAAAGACACGGCGCAGTCAGGGTTCCAACCAACAATAAGGGGGTTATTGAAAAAATAGGCCGGACAATTAAAAACTTTCAGCTACGCTGTGGAATAACTCTGGAACAAAAAATGCTAGGGAGATGCAGTTTGTACCTTTGTCATGCTGGCATATTCCTGCGTCCATTTGTTAAATGATAAGGGCGACTTGTACACTTCTTGATTGGAAAAAGCTCAAGTAGGCGGGGTTGCTCAGAAACGATTTCAACAGCCTCCACTATGGGAGTTTTGCGCACAGAGCTGTCGGAGAGAAAAACAAAATGTACAACGGGTAATTTCGATCCCAGTATCCTGCTCAATCTTCAAAATTTTACCACCACAGGATTGCCATGTTCAAGGGCTTTCCTCTCGTACCAAACTTAAAGCTCTGACGATTTTTAAGGCGGGGCCAGATGCGACGGCGCGAGCAGGCACCCATTAGAAATTGACGTACACTGTGCGTGTATACAGCGTATACAAAGACACGGCGCAGTCAGGGTTCCAACCAACAATAAGGGGGTCATTGAAAAAATAGGCCGGACAATTAAAAACTTTCAGCTACGCTCTGGAATAACTCTGGAACAAAAAATGCTAGGGAGATGCAGTTTGTACCTTAGTCATGCTGCCATATTCCTGCCTCCATTTAAAAAAGGTTTAGGGCGTTTTGCACACTTCTTGATAGGAAAAAGCTCAAGTAGGCGGGGTTGCTCAGAAACGATTTCAACAGCCTCCACTATGGGAGTTTTGCGCACAGAGCTGTCGGAGAGAAAAACAAAATGTACAACGGGTAATTTCGATCCCAGTATACTGCTCAATCTTCAAAATTTTACCACCACAGGATTGCCATGTTCAAGGGCTTTCCTCTCGTACCAAACTTAAAGCTCTGACGATTTTGAAGGCGGGGCCAGATGCGACGGCGCGAGCAGGCGCCCATTAAAAATTGACGTACACTGTGCGTGTATACAGCGTATACAAAGACACGGCGCAGTCAGGGTTCCAACCAACAATAAGGGGGTCATTGAAAAAATAGGCCGGACAATTAAAAACTTTCAGCTACGCTCTGGAATAACTCTGGAACAAAAAATGCTAGGGAGATGCAGTTTGTACCTTAGTCATGCTGCCATATTCCTGCCTCCATTTAAAAAAGGTTTAGGGCGTTTTGCACACTTCTTGATAGGAAAAAGCTCAAGTAGGCGGGGTTGCTCAGAAACGATTTCAACAGCCTCCACTATGGGAGTTTTGCGCACAGAGCTGTCGGAGAGAAAAACAAAATGTACAACGGGTAATTTCGATCCCAGTATACTGCTCAATCTTCAAAATTTTACCACCACAGGATTGCCATGTTCAAGGGCTTTCCTCTCGTACCAAACTTAAAGCTCTGACGATTTTGAAGGCGGGGCCAGATGCGACGGCGCGAGCAGGCGCCCATTAAAAATTGACGTACACTGTGCGTGTATACAGCGTATACAAAGACACGGCGCAGTCAGGGTTCCAACCAACAATAAGGGGGTCATTGAAAAAATAGGCCGGACAATTAAAAACTTTCAGCTACGCTCTGGAATAACTCTGGAACAAAAAATGCTAGGGAGATGCAGTTTGTACCTTTGTCATGCTGGCATATTCCTGCCTCCATTTGTTAAATGATAAGGGCGACTTGCACACTTCTTGATAGGAAAAAGCTCAAGTAGGCGGGGTTGCTCAGAAACGATTTCAACAGCCTCCACTATGGGAGTTTTGTGCACAGAGCTGTCGGAGAGAAAAACAAAATGTACAACGGGTAATTTCGATCCCAGTATCCTGCTCAATCTTCAAAATTTTACCACCACAGGATTGCCATGTTCAAGGGCTTTCCTCTCGTACTAAACTAAAAGCTCTGACGATTTTTAAAGCGGGGCCAGATGCGACGGCGCGAGCAGGCACCCATTAGAAATTGACGTACACTGTGCGTGTATACAGCGTATACAAAGATACGGCGCAGTCAGGGTTCCAACCAACAATAAGGGGGTCATTGAAAAAATAGGCCGGACAATTAAAAACTTTCAGCTACGCTCTGCACTCAGAAAACAAATGGTAAAAAGATGTTATGTAAAAAAAGTTGTGTAAGAAACTACCTAAATTAAGTAAAACACGGCCAAAAACATGTACTGATTTGTAGTGGAAAAAAATCTATACATGTTTTGAGAGTAAGTATTGCAGTTAACCAAAGTTATGTTAGATTTACCGAAGTAAAGAGAAACTTTACATGGCATTGGTAGGTCTTACTAGGAACTGTGAAAAGAATCCGGTGTTTACATGCAAGTTATGTTTTTTGTTTTTCCCCTCGTGTGTGCACGCGCGTCTGCGTGACAAGTTGCTAACGTCTCAGTCCATGCAGTCATGTCGTTCGTGCTCGTCGAGCAAAAGTAACAAGAATGGAGATTTTTGCTCCTTAGGTGGACGTATTAAAAGGTGAGTTTCTCAAAAGTTGTTATGATCTACAGTCATATCTACTGATGTGTGTCGTATTATTATTTGTTAGTTTTTACAACCATTTTGGCCTACATGTTTGCCATGAACTTGAAGATGCATACAGCGCTTTAGTGCTGATATAGCAAGACAACATGTTGCAACACGTTACAACACATGCCCACTTTATAGCGCTGCAGACATCTTCACGTTTATGACAAACATGTTGGCCGAAATGGTTGTAAAAACTAACATAATAATACGACACACATCAGTCTGTGTATATGACTGCAGATCGCAATTGTTTTTGAGAAACTCACCTTTCATTACGTCCATCAAGGAGCAAAATCCCCATGCTTGTAACTTTTGCTCGACGAGCACGAACAGGCAGTAAGGCCTTACTCAAACGTTCAGACGGGAAAAGGGTATACAACGGTAAAAATATGTAATTGTGTACGACTACACACAATCCAAGTAAACATTTTACCTAAACAAACAGTAAAATAATAATAATTACACAGCTATAAGGTAAATTAAAGTTTTAACCCATACAAAGGGTAACGCGGAATAGTTTTACATGTCATAAAAGTGTAAGGTTTACACAATCAATGTGTAATATTTTACATATCTAGCGTTTACTTAAAATTTAGGTAAATATGTTTACTCCTAAACGAAGTAAGTTTGTAAGTATTTGTTGTGTAAGTTTTACCCTGCAACGAACTGGTAAAAGTTTACCTAACTGTTAGCAGGTTCACCCCCTGCCTCTAAAACATGGTTTTTTTTACACAACTTGTGTAAATATTTTTCTGAGTGTGGAATAACTCTGGAACAAAAAATGCTAGGGAGATGCAGTTTGTACCTTTGTCATGCTGGCATATTCCTGCGTCCATTTGTTAGATGATAAGGGCGACTTGCACACTTCTTGATAGGAAAAAGCTCAAGTAGGCGGGGTTGCTCAGAAACGATTTCAACAGCCTCCACTATGGGAGTTTTGCGCACAGAGCTGTCGGAGAGAAAAACAAAATGTACAACGGGTAATTACGATCCCAAAATCCTGCTCAATCTTCAAAATTTTACCACCACAGGATTGCCATGTTCAAGGGCTTTCCTCTCGTACCAAACTTAAAGCTCTGACGATTTTTAAGGCGGGGCCAGATGCGACGGCGCGAGCAGGCACCCATTAGAAATTGACGTACACTGTGCGTGTATACAGCGTATACAAAGACACGGCGCAGTCAGGGTTCCAACCAACAATAAGGGGGTCATTGAAAAAATAGGCCGGACAATTAAAAACTTTCAGCTACGCTGTGGAATAACTCTGGAACAAAAAATGCTAGGGAGATGCAGTTTGTACCTTAATCATGCTGGCATATTCCTGCGTCCATTTTTTAAAGCTTTAGGGCGACTTGCACATTTCTTGATAGGAAAAAGCTCAAGTAGGCGGGGTTGCTCAGAAACGATTTCAACAGCCTGCTCTATGGGAGTTTTGCGCACAGAGCTGTCGGAGAGAAAAACAAAATGTACAACGGGTAATTTCGATCCCAGTATCCTGCTCAATCTTCGAAATTTTACCACCACAGGATTGCCATGTTCAAGGGCTTTCCTCTCGTACCAAACTTAAAGCTCTGACGATTTTTAAGGCGGGGCCAGATGCGACGGCGCGAGCAGGCACCCATTAGAAAATGACGTATACTTTGCGTGTATACAGTGTATACAAAGACACGGCGCAGTCAGGGTTCCAACCAACAATAAGTGGGTCATTGAAAAATCAGGCCGGACAATTAAAAACTTTCAGCTACGCTCTGGAATAACTCTGGAACAAAAAATGCTAGGGAGATGCAGTTTGTACCTTTGTCATGCTGGCATATTCCTGCGTCCATTTGTTAAAGGTTTAGGGCGACTTGCACACTTCTTGATAGGAAAAAGCTCAAGTAGGCGGGGTTGCTCAGAAACGATTTCAACAGCCTCCACTATGGGAGTTTTGCGCACAGAGCTGTCGGAGAGAAAAACAAAATGTACAACGGGTAATTTCGATCCCAGTATCCTGCTCAATCTTCAAAATTGTACCACCACAGGATTGCCATGTTCAAGGGCTTTCCTCTCGTACCAAACTTAAAGCTCTGACGATTTTCAAGGCGGGGCCAGATGCGACGGCGCGAGCAGGCACCCATTAGAAATTGACGTACACTGTGCGTGTATACAGCGTATACAAAGACACGGCGCAGTCAGGGTTCCAACCAACAATAAGGGGGTCATTGAAAAATCAGGCCGGACAATTAAAAACTTTCAGCTACGCTCTGGAATAACTCTGGAACAAAAAATGCTATTGTGTAAGTTTTACCCTGCAACGAACTGGTAAAAGTTTACCTAACTGTTAGCAGGTTCACCCCCTGCCTCTAAAACATGGTTTTTTTTACACAACTTGTGTAAATATTTTTCTGAGTGTGGAATAACTCTGGAACAAAAAATGCTAGGGAGATGCAGTTTGTACCTTTGTCATGCTGGCATATTCTACCACCACAGGATTGCCATGTTCAAGGGCTTTCCTCTCGTACCAAACTTAAAGCTCTGACGATTTTTAAGGCGGGGCCAGATGCGACGGCGCGAGCAGGCACCCATTAGAAATTGACGTACACTGTGCGTGTATACAGCGTATACAAAGACACGGCGCAGTCAGGGTTCCAACCAACAATAAGGGGGTCATTGAAAAAATAGGCCGGACAATTAAAAACTTTCAGCTACGCTGTGGAATAACTCTGGAACAAAAAATGCTAGGGAGATGCAGTTTGTACCTTAATCATGCTGGCATATTCCTGCGTCCATTTTTTAAAGGTTTAGGGCGACTTGCACATTTCTTGATAGGAAAAAGCTCAAGTAGGCGGGGTTGCTCAGAAACGATTTCAACAGCCTGCTCTATGGGAGTTTTGCGCACAGAGCTGTCGGAGAGAAAAACAAAATGTACAACGGGTAATTTCGATCCCAGTATCCTGCTCAATCTTCAAAATTTTACCACCACAGGATTGCCATGTTCAAGGGCTTTCCTCTCGTACCAAACTTAAAGCTCTGACGATTTTTAAGGCGGGGCCAGATGCGACGGCGCGAGCAGGCACCCATTAGAAAATGACGTATACTTTGCGTGTATACAGTGTATACAAAGACACGGCGCAGTCAGGGTTCCAACCAACAATAAGGGGGTCATTGAAAAATCAGGCCGGACAATTAAAAACTTTCAGCTACACTCTGGAATAACTCTGGAACAAAAAATGCTAGGGAGATGCAGTTTGCACCTTTGTCATGCTGGCATATTCCTGCGTCCATTTGTTAAAGGTTTAGGGCGACTTGCACACTTCTTGATAGGAAAAAGCTTAAGTAGGCGGGGTTGCTCAGAAACGATTTCAACAGCCTCCACTATGGGAGTTTTGCGCACAGAGCTGTCGGAGAGAAAAACAAAATGTACAACGGGTAATTTCGATCCTAGTATCCTGCTCAATCTTCAAAATTTTACCACCACAGGATTGCCATGTTCAAGGGCTTTCCTCTCGTACCAAACTTAAAGCTCTGACGATTTTTAAGGCGGGGCCAGATGCGACGGCGCGAGCAGGCACCCATTAGAAAATGACGTATACTTTGCGTGTATACAGCGTATACAAAGACACGGCGCAGTCAGGGTTCCAACCAACAATAAGGGGGTCATTGAAAAATCAGGCCGGACAATTAAAAACTTTCAGCTACGCTCTGGAATAACTCTGGAACAAAAAATGCTAGGGAGATGCAGTTTGTACCTTTGTCATGCTGGCATATTCCTGCGTCCATTTGTTAAAGGTTTAGGGCGACTTGCACACTTCTTGATAGGAAAAAGCTCAAGTAGGCGGGGTTGCTCAGAAACGATTTCAACAGCCTCCACTATGGGAGTTTTGCGCACAGAGCTGTCGGAGAGAAAAACAAAATGTACAACGGGTAATTTCGATCCCAGTATCCTGCTCAATCTTCAAAATTTTACCACCACAGGATTGCCATGTTCAAGGGCTTTCCTCTCGTACTAAACTTAAAGCTCTGACGATTTTCAAGGCGGGGCCAGATGCGACGGCGCGAGCAGGCACCCATTAGAAATTGACGTACACTGTGCGTGTATACAGCGTATACAAAGACACGGCGCAGTCAGGGTTCCAACCAACAATAAGGGGGTCATTGAAAAATCAGGCCGGACAATTAAAAACTTTCAGCTACGCTCTGGAATAACTCTGGAACAAAAAATGCTAGGGGGATGCAGTTTGTACCTTTGTCATGCTGGCATATTCCTGCGTCCATTTGTTAAATGATCAGGGCGACTTGCACACTTCTTGATAGGAAAAAGCTCAAGTAGGCGGGGTTGCTAAGAAACGATTTCAACAGCCTCCACTATGGGAGTTTTGCGCACAGAGCTGTCGGAGAGAAAAACAAAATGTACAACGGGTAATTTCGATCCTAGTATCCTGCTCAATCTTCAAAATTTTACCACCACAGGATTGCCATGTTCAAGGGCTTTCCTCTCGTACCAAACTTAAAGCTCTGACGATTTTTAAGGCGGGGCCAGATGCGACGGCGCGAGCAGGCACCCATTAGAAAATGACGTATACTTTGCGTGTATACAGCGTATACAAAGACACGGCGCAGTCAGGGTTCCAACCAACAATAAGGGGGTCATTGAAAAATCAGGCCGGACAATTAAAAACTTTCAGCTACGCTCTGGAATAACTCTGGAACAAAAAATGCTAGGGAGATGCAGTTTGTACCTTTGTCATGCTGGCATATTCCTGCCACCATTTAAAAAAGGTTTAGGGCGACTTGCACATTTCTTGATAGGAAAAAGCTCAAGTAGGCGGGGTTGCTCAGAAACGATTTCAACAGCCTGCTCTATGGGAGTTTTGCGCACAGAGCTGTCGGAGAGAAAAACAAAATGTACAACGGGTAATTTCGATCCCAGTATCCTGCTCAATCTTCAAAATTTTACCACCACAGGATTGCCATGTTCAAGGGCTTTCCTCTCGTACTAAACTTAAAGCTCTGACGATTTTCAAGGCGGGGCCAGATGCGACGGCGCGAGCAGGCACCCATTAGAAATTGACGTACACTGTGCGTGTATACAGCGTATACAAAGACACGGCGCAGTCAGGGTTCCAACCAACAATAAGTGGGTCATTGAAAAATCAGGCCGGACAATTAAAAACTTTCAGCTACGCTCTGGAATAACTCTGGAACAAAAAATGCTAGGGGGATGCAGTTTGTACCTTTGTCATGCTGGCATATTCCTGCGTCCATTTGTTAAATGATCAGGGCGACTTGCACACTTCTTGATAGGAAAAAGCTCAAGTAGGCGGGGTTGCTCAGAAACGATTTCAACAGCCTCCACTATGGGAGTTTTGCGCACAGAGCTGTCGGAGAGAAAAACAAAATGTACAACGGGTAATTTCGATCCTAGTATCCTGCTCAATCTTCAAAATTTTACCACCACAGGATTGCCATGTTCAAGGGCTTTCCTCTCGTACCAAACTTAAAGCTCTGACGATTTTTAAGGCGGGGCCAGATGCGACGGCGCGAGCAGGCACCCATTAGAAAATGACGTATACTTTGCGTGTATACAGCGTATACAAAGACACGGCGCAGTCAGGGTTCCAACCAACAATAAGGGGGTCATTGAAAAATCAGGCCGGACAATTAAAAACTTTCAGCTACGCTCTGGAATAACTCTGGAACAAAAAATGCTAGGGAGATGCAGTTTGTACCTTTGTCATGCTGGCATATTCCTGCGTCCATTTGTTAAAGGTTTAGGGCGACTTGCACACTTCTTGATAGAAAAAAGCTCAAGTAGGCGGGGTTGCTCAGAAACGATTTCAACAGCCTCCACTATGGGAGTTTTGCGCACAGAGCTGTCGGAGAGAAAAACAAAATGTACAACGGGTAATTTCGATCCCAGTATCCTGCTCAATCTTCAAAATTTTACCACCACAGGATTGCCATGTTCAAGGGCTTTCCTCTCGTACTAAACTTAAAGCTCTGACGATTTTCAAGGCGGGGCCAGATGCGACGGCGCGAGCAGGCACCCATTAGAAATTGACGTACACTGTGCGTGTATACAGCGTATACAAAGACACGGCGCAGTCAGGGTTCCAACCAACAATAAGGGGGTTATTGAAAAAATAGGCCGGACAATTAAAAACTTTCAGCTACGCTCTGGAATAACTCTGGAACAAAAAATGCTAGGGAGATGCAGTTTGTACCTTTGTCATGCTGGCATATTCCTGCCACCATTTAAAAAAGGTTTAGGGCGACTTGCACATTTCTTGATAGGAAAAAGCTCAAGTAGGCGGGGTTGCTCAGAAACGATTTCAACAGCCTGCTCTATGGGAGTTTGGCGCACAGAGCTGTCGGAGAGAAAAACAAAATGTACAACGGGTAATTTCGATCCCAGTATCCTGCTCAATCTTCAAAACTTTACCACCACAGGATTGCCATGTTCAAGGGCTTTCCTCTCGTACTAAACTTAAAGCTCTGACGATTTTCAAGGCGGGGCCAGATGCGACGGCGCGAGCAGGCACCCATTAGAAATTGACGTACACTGTGCGTGTATACAGCGTATACAAAGACACGGCGCAGTCAGGGTTCCAACCAACAATAAGGGGGTCATTGAAAAATCAGGCCGGACAATTAAAAACTTTCAGCTACGCTCTGGAATAACTCTGGAACAAAAAATGCTAGGGGATGCAGTTTGTACCTTTGTCATGCTGGCATATTCCTGCGTCCATTTGTTAAATGATCAGGGCGACTTGCACACTTCTTGATAGGAAAAAGCTCAAGTAGGCGGGGTTGCTCAGAAACGATTTCAACAGCCTCCACTATGGGAGTTTTGCGCACAGAGCTGTCGGAGAGAAAAACAAAATGTACAACGGGTAATTTCGATCCTAGTATCCTGCTCAATCTTCAAAATTTTACCACCACAGGATTGCCATGTTCAAGGGCTTTCCTCTCGTACCAAACTTAAAGCTCTGACGATTTTTAAGGCGGGGCCAGATGCGACGGCGCGAGCAGGCACCCATTAGAAAATGACGTATACTTTGCGTGTATACAGCGTATACAAAGACACGGCGCAGTCAGGGTTCCAACCAACAATAAGGGGGTCATTGAAAAATCAGGCCGGACAATTAAAAACTTTCAGCTACGCTCTGGAATAACTCTGGAACAAAAAATGCTAGGGAGATGCAGTTTGTACCTTTGTCATGCTGGCATATTCCTGCGTCCATTTGTTAAAGGTTTAGGGCGACTTGCACACTTCTTGATAGGAAAAAGCTCAAGTAGGCGGGGTTGCTCAGAAACGATTTCAACAGCCTCCACTATGGGAGTTTTGCGCACAGAGCTGTCGGAGAGAAAAACAAAATGTACAACGGGTAATTTCGATCCCAGTATCCTGCTCAATCTTCAAAATTTTACCACCACAGGATTGCCATGTTCAAGGGCTTTCCTCTCGTACTAAACTTAAAGCTCTGACGATTTTCAAGGCGGGGCCAGATGCGACGGCGCGAGCAGGCACCCATTAGAAATTGACGTACACTGTGCGTGTATACAGCGTATACAAAGACACGGCGCAGTCAGGGTTCCAACCAACAATAAGGGGGTTATTGAAAAAATAGGCCGGACAATTAAAAACTTTCAGCTACGCTCTGGAATAACTCTGGAACAAAAAATGCTAGGGAGATGCAGTTTGTACCTTTGTCATGCTGGCATATTCCTGCGTCCATTTAAAAAAGGTTTAGGGCGACTTGCACACTTCTTGATAGGAAAAAGCACAAGTAGGTGGGGTTGCTCAGAAACGATTTCAACAGCCTCCACTATGGGAGTTTTGCGCACAGAGCTGTCGGAGAGAAAAACAAAATGTACAACGGGTAATTTCGATCCTAGTATCCTGCTCAATCTTCAAAATTTTACCACCACAGGATTGCCATGTTCAAGGGCTTTCCTCTCGTACCAAACTTAAAGCTCTGACGATTTTTAAGGCGGGGCCAGATGCGACGGCGCGAGCAGGCACCCATTAGAAAATGACGTATACTTTGCGTGTATACAGCGTATACAAAGACACGGCGCAGTCAGGGTTCCAACCAACAATAAGGGGGTCATTGAAAAATCAGGCCGGACAATTAAAAACTTTCAGCTACGCTCTGGAATAACTCTGGAACAAAAAATGCTAGGGAGATGCAGTTTGTACCTTTGTCATGCTGGCATATTCCTGCGTCCATTTGTTAAAGGTTTAGGGCGACTTGCACACTTCTTGATAAGAAAAAGCTCAAGTAGGCGGGGTTGCTCAGAAACGATTTCAACAGCCTCCACTATGGGAGTTTTGCGCACAGAGCTGTCGGAGAGAAAAACAAAATGTACAACGGGTAATTTCGATCCCAGTATCCTGCTCAATCTTCAAAATTTTACCACCACAGGATTGCCATGTTCAAGGGCTTTCCTCTCGTACTAAACTTAAAGCTCTGACGATTTTCAAGGCGGGGCCAGATGCGACGGCGCGAGCAGGCACCCATTAGAAATTGACGTACACTGTGCGTGTATACAGCGTATACAAAGACACGGCGCAGTCAGGGTTCCAACCAACAATAAGGGGGTCATTGAAAAATCAGGCCGGACAATTAAAAACTTTCAGCTACGCTCTGGAATAACTCTGGAACAAAAAATGCTAGGGAGATGCAGTTTGTACCTTTGTCATGCTGGCATATTCCTGCGTCCATTTGTTAAATGATAAGGACGACTTGCACACTTCTTGATAGGAAAAAGCTCAAGTAGGCGGGGTTGCTCAGAAACGATTTCAACAGCCTCCACTATGGGAGTTTTGCGCACAGAGCTGTCGGAGAGAAAAACAAAATGTACAACGGGTAATTTCGATCCCAGTATCCGGCTCAATCTTCAAAATTTTACCACCACAGGATTGCCATGTTCAAGGGCTTTCCTCTCGTACCAAACTTAAAGCTCTGACGATTTTCAAGGCGGGGCCAGATGCGACGGCGCGAGCAATAAATAGGCCGGACAATTCAAAACTTTCAGCTACGCTGTGGAATAACTCTGGAACAAAAAATGCTAGGGAGATGCAGTTTGTACCTTAATCATGCTGGCATATTCCTGCGTCCATTTTTTAAAGGTTTAGGGCGACTTGCACACTTCTTGATAGGAAAAAGCTCAAGTAGGCGGGGTTGCTCAGAAACGATTTCAACAGCCTGCTCTATGGGAGTTTTGCGCACAGAGCTGTCGGAGAGAAAAACAAAATGTACAACGGGTAATTTCGATCCCAGTATTCGGCTCAATCTTCAAAATTTTACCACCACAGGTTTGCCATGTTCAAGGGCTTTCCTCTCGTACCAAACTTAAAGCTCTGACGAATTTTAAGGCGGGGCCAGATGCGACGGCGCGAGCAGGCACCCATTAGAAATTGACGTACACTGTGCGTGTATACAGCGTATACAAAGACACGGCGCAGTCAGGGTTCCAACCAACAATAAGGGGGTCATTGAAAAAATAGGCCGGACAATTCAAAACTTTCAGCTACGCTCTGGAATAACTCTGGAACAAAAAATGCTAGGGAGATGCAGTTTGTACCTTTGTCATGCTGGCATATTCCTGCGTCCATTTGTTAAATGATAAGGGCGACTTTCACACCCTCTTGATAGGAAAAAGCTCAAGTAGGCGGGGTTGCTCAGAAACGATTTCAACAGCCTCCACTATGGGAGTTTTGCGCACAGAGCTGTCGGAGAGAAAAACAAAATGTACAACGGGTAATTTCGATCCCAGTATCCTGCTCAATCTTCAAAGTTTTACCACCACAGGATTGCCATGTTCAAGGGCTTTCCTCTCGTACTAAACTTAAAGCTCTGACGATTGTCAAGGCGGGGCCAGATGCGACGGCGCGAGCAGGCACCCATTAGAAATTGACGTACACTGTGCGTGTATACAGCGTATACAAAGACACGGCGCAGTCAGGGTTCCAACCAACAATAAGGGGGTCATTGAAAAATCAGGCCGGACAATTAAAAACTTTCAGCTACGCTCTGGAATAACTCTGGAACAAAAAATGCTAGGGAGATGCAGTTTGTACCTTTGTCATGCTGGCATATTCCTGCGTCCATTTGTTAAATGATCAGGGCGACTTGCACACTTCTTGATAGGAAAAAGCTCAAGTAGGCGGGGTTGCTCAGAAACGATTTCAACAGCCTCCACTATGGGAGTTTTGCGCACAGAGCTGTCGGAGAGAAAAACAAAATGTACAACGGGTAATTTCGATCCTAGTATCCTGCTCAATCTTCACAATTTTACCACCACAGGATTGCCATGTTCAAGGGCTTTCCTCTCGTACCAAACTTAAAGCTCTGACGATTTTTAAGGCGGGGCCAGATGCGACGGCGCGAGCAGGCACCCATTAGAAAATGACGTATACTTTGCGTGTATACAGCGTATACAAAGACACGGCGCAGTCAGGGTTCCAACCAACAATAAGGGGGTCATTGAAAAATCAGGCCGGACAATTAAAAACTTTCAGCTACGCTCTGGAATAACTCTGGAACAAAAAATGCTAGGGAGATGCAGTTTGTACCTTTGTCATGCTGGCATATTCCTGCGTCCATTTGTTAAAGGTTTAGGTCGACTTGCACACTTCTTGATAGGAAAAAGCTCAAGTAGGCGGGGTTGCTCAGAAACGATTTCAACAGCCTCCACTATGGGAGTTTTGCGCACAGAGCTGTCGGAGAGAAAAACAAAATGTACAACGGGTAATTTCGATCCCAGTATCCTGCTCAATCTTCAAAATTTTACCACCACAGGATTGCCATGTTCAAGGGCTTTCCTCTCGTACCAAACTTAAAGCTCTGACGATTTTTAAGGCGGGGCCAGATGCGACGGCGCGAGCAGGCACCCATTAGAAAATGACGTATACTTTGCGTGTATACAGCGTATACAAAGACACGGCGCAGTCAGGGTTCCAACCAACAATAAGGGGGTCATTGAAAAATCAGGCCGGACAATTAAAAACTTTCAGCTACGCTCTGGAATAACTCTGGAACAAAAAATGCTAGGGAGATGCAGTTTGTACCTTTGTCATGCTGGCATATTCCTGCGTCCATTTGTTAAAGGTTTAGGTCGACTTGCACACTTCTTGATAGGAAAAAGCTCAAGTAGGCGGGGTTGCTCAGAAACGATTTCAACAGCCTCCACTATGGGAGTTTTGCGCACAGAGCTGTCGGAGAGAAAAACAAAATGTACAACGGGTAATTTCGATCCCAGTATCCTGCTCAATCTTCAAAATTTTACCACCACAGGATTGCCATGTTCAAGGGCTTTCCTCTCGTACTAAACTTAAAGCTCTGACGATTGTCAAGGCGGGGCCAGATGCGACGGCGCGAGCAGGCACCCATTAGAAATTGACGTACACTGTGCGTGTATACAGCGTATACAAAGACACGGCGCAGTCAGGGTTCCAACCAACAATAAGGGGGTCATTGAAAAATCAGGCCGGACAATTAAAAACTTTCAGCTACGCTCTGGAATAACTCTGGAACAAAAAATGCTAGGGAGATGCAGTTTGTACCTTTGTCATGCTGGCATATTCCTGCGTCCATTTGTTAAATGATCAGGGCGACTTGCACACTTCTTGATAGGAAAAAGCTCAAGTAGGCGGGGTTGCTCAGAAACGATTTCAACAGCCTCCACTATGGGAGTTTTGCGCACAGAGCTGTCGGAGAGAAAAACAAAATGTACAACGGGTAATTTCGATCCCAGTATCCTGCTCAATCTTCACAATTTTACCACCACAGGATTGCCATGTTCAAGGGCTTTCCTCTCGTACCAAACTTAAAGCTCTGACGATTTTTAAGGCGGGGCCAGATGCGACGGCGCGAGCAGGCACCCATTAGAAAATGACGTATACTTTGCGTGTATACAGCGTATACAAAGACACGGCGCAGTCAGGGTTCCAACCAACAATAAGGGGGTCATTGAAAAATCAGGCCGGACAATTAAAAACTTTCAGCTACGCTCTGGAATAACTCTGGAACAAAAAATGCTAGGGAGATGCAGTTTGTACCTTTGTCATGCTGGCATATTCCTGCGTCCATTTGTTAAAGGTTTAGGTCGACTTGCACACTTCTTGATAGGAAAAAGCTCAAGTAGGCGGGGTTGCTCAGAAACGATTTCAACAGCCTCCACTATGGGAGTTTTGCGCACAGAGCTGTCGGAGAGAAAAACAAAATGTACAACGGGTAATTTCGATCCCAGTATCCTGCTCAATCTTCAAAATTTTACCACCACAGGATTGCCATGTTCAAGGGCTTTCCTCTCGTACTAAACTTAAAGCTCTGACGATTTTCAAGGCGGGGCCAGATGCGACGGCGCGAGCAGGCACCCATTAGAAATTGACGTACACTGTGCGTGTATACAGCGTATACAAAGACACGGCGCAGTCAGGGTTCCAACCAACAATAAGGGGGTCATTGAAAAATCAGGCCGGACAATTAAAAACTTTCAGCTACGCTCTGAAATAACTCTGGAACAAAAAATGCTAGGGAGATGCAGTTTGTACCTTTGTCATGCTGGCATATTCCTGCGTCCATTTGTTAAATGATAAGGGCGACTTGCACACTTCTTGATAGGAAAAAGCTCAAGTAAGCGGGGTTGCTCAGAAACGATTTCAACAGCCTCCACTATGGGAGTTTTGCGCACAGAGCTGTCGGAGAGAAAAACAAAATGTACAACGGGTAATTTCGATCCTAGTATCCTGCTCAATCTTCAAAATTTTACCACCACAGGATTGCCATGTTCAAGGGCTTTCCTCTCGTACCAAACTAAAAGCTCTGACGATTTTTAAGGCGGGGCCAGATGCGACGGCGCGAGCAGGCACCCATTAGAAATTGACGTAAACTGTGCGTGTATACAGCGTATACAAAGACACGGCGCAGTCAGGGTTCCAACCAACAATAAGGGGGTCATTGAAAAAATAGGCCGGACAATTCAAAACTTTCAGCTACACTCTGAAATAACTCTGGAACAAAAAATGCTAGGGAGATGCAGTTTGTACCTTAGTCATGCTGGCATATTCCTGCGTCCATTTTTTAAAGGTTTAGGGCGACTTGCACACTTCTTGATAGGAAAAAGCTCAAGTAGGCGGGGTTGCTCAGAAACGATTTCAACAGCCTCCACTATGGGAGTTTTGCGCACAGAGCTGTCGGAGAGAAAAACAAAATGTACAACGGGTAATTTCGATCCCAGTATCCTGCTCAATCTTCAAAATTTTACCACCACAGGATTGCCATGTTCAAGGGCTTTCCTCTCGTACTAAACTTAAAGCTCTGACGATTTTCAAGGCAGGGCCAGATGCGACGGCGCGAGCAGGCACCCATTAGAAATTGACGTACACTGTGCGTGTATACAGCGTATACAAAGACACGGCGCAGTCAGGGTTCCAACCAACAATAAGGGGGTCATTGAAAAAATAGGCCGGACAATTAAAAACTTTCAGCTACACTCTGGAATAACTCTGGAACAAAAAATGCTAGGGAGATGCAGTTTGTACCTTAGTCATGCTGGCATATTCCTGCGTCCATTTTTTAAAGGTTTAGGGCGACTTGCACACTTCTTGATAGGAAAAAGCTCAAGTAGGCGGGGTTGCTCAGAAACGATTTCAACAGCCTCCACTATGGGAGTTTTGCGCACAGAGCTGTCGGAGAGAAAAACAAAATGTACAACGGGTAATTACGATCCCGAAATCCTGCTCAATCTTCAAAATTTTACCACCACAGGATTGCCATGTTCAAGGGCTTTCCTCTCATACCAAACTTAAAGCTCTGACGATTTTTAAGGCGGGGCCAGATGCGACGGCGCGAGCAGGCACCCATTAGAAAATGACGTATACTTTGCGTGTATACAGCGTATACAAAGACACGGCGCAGTCAGGGTTCCAACCAACAATAAGGGGGTCATTGAAAAAATAGGCCGGACAATTAAAAACTTTCAGCTACGCTGTGGAATAACTCTGGAACAAAAAATGCTAGGGAGATGCAGTTTGTACCTTAATCATGCTGGCCTATTCCTGCGTCCATTTTTTAAAGGTTTAGGGCGACTTGCACATTTCTTGATAGGAAAAAGCTCAAGTAGGCGGGGTTGCTCAGAAACGATTTCAACAGCCTGCTCTATGGGAGTTTTGCGCACAGAGCAGTCGGAGAGAAAAACAAAATGTACAACGGGTAATTTCGATCCCAGTATCCTGCTCAATCTTCAAAATTTTACCACCACAGGATTGCCATGTTCAAGGGCTTTCCTCTCGTACTAAACTTAAAGCTCTGACGATTTTCAAGGCGGGGCCAGATGCGACGGCGCGAGCAGGCACCCATTAGAAATTGACGTACACTGTGCGTGTATACAGCGTATACAAAGACACGGCGCAGTCAGGGTTCCAACCAACAATAAGGGGGTCATTGAAAAATCAGGCCGGACAATTAAAAACTTTCAGCTACGCTCTGGAATAACTCTGGAACAAAAAATGCTAGGGAGATGCAGTTTGTACCTTTGTCATGCTGACATATTCCTGCGTCCATTTGTTAAATGATAAGGGCGACTTGCACACTTCTTGATAGGAAAAAGCTCAAGTAGGCGGGGTTGCTCAGAAACGATTTCAACAGCCTCCACTATGGGAGTTTTGCGCACAGAGCTGTCGGAGAGAAAAACAAAATGTACAACGGGTAATTTCGATCCCAGTATCCGGCTCAATCTTCAAAATTTTACCACCACAGGATTGCCATGTTCAAGGGCTTTCCTCTCGTACCAAACTTAAAGCTCTGACGATTTTCAAGGCGGGGCCAGATGCGACGGCGCGAGCGAAAAAATAGGCCGGACAATTCAAAACTTTCAGCTACGCTGTGGAATAACTCTGGAACAAAAAATGCTAGGGAGATGCAGTTTGTACCTTAATCATGCTGGCATATTCCTGCGTCCATTTTTTAAAGGTTTAGGGCGACTTGCACACTTCTTGATAGGAAAAAGCTCAAGTAGGCGGGGTTGCTCAGAAACGATTTCAACAGCCTGCTCTATGGGAGTTTTGCGCACAGAGCTGTCGGAGAGAAAAACAAAATGTACAACGGGTAATTTCGATCCCAGTATTCGGCTCAATCTTCAAAATTTTACCACCACAGGTTTGCCATGTTCAAGGGCTTTCCTCTCGTACCAAACTTAAAGCTCTGACGATTTTTAAGGCGGGGCCAGATGCGACGGCGCGAGCAGGCACCCATTAGAAATTGACGTACACTGTGCGTGTATACAGCGTATACAAAGACACGGCGCAGTCAGGGTTCCAACCAACAATAAGGGGGTCATTGAAAAATCAGGCCGGACAATTAAAAACTTTCAGCTACGCTCTGGAATAACTCTGGAACAAAAAATGCTAGGGAGATGCAGTTTGTACCTTTGTCATGCTGGCATATTCCTGCGTCCATTTGTTAAATGATAAGGGCGACTTGCACACTTCTTGATAGGAAAAAGCTCAAGTAGGCGGGGTTGCTCAGAAACGATTTCAACAGCCTCCACTATGGGAGTTTTGCGCACAGAGCTGTCGGAGAGAAAAACAAAATGTACAACGGGTAATTTCGATCCCAGTATCCGGCTCAATCTTCAAAATTTTACCACCACAGGATTGCCATGTTCAAGGGCTTTCCTCTCGTACCAAACTTAAAGCTCTGACGATTTTCAAGGCGGGGCCAGATGCGACGGCGCGAGCAAAAAATAGGCCGGACAATTCAAAACTTTCAGCTACGCTGTGGAATAACTCTGGAACAAAAAATGCTAGGGAGATGCAGTTTGTACCTTAATCATGCTGGCATATTCCTGCGTCCATTTGTTAAAGGTTTAGGGCGACTTGCACACTTCTTGATAGGAAAAAGCTCAAGTAGGCGGGGTTGCTCAGAAACGATTTCAACAGCCTGCTCTATGGGAGTTTTGCGCACAGAGCTGTCGGAGAGAAAAACAAAATGTACAACGGGTAATTTCGATCCCAGTATCCGGCTCAATCTTCAAAATTTTACCACCACAGGTTTGCCATGTTCAAGGGCTTTCCTCTCGTACCAAACTTAAAGCTCTGACGATTTTTAAGGCGGGGCCAGATGCGACGGCGCGAGCAGGCACCCATTAGAAATTGACGTACACTGTGCGTGTATACAGCGTATACAAAGACACGGCTCAGTCAGGGTTCCAACCAACAATAAGGGGGTCATTGAAAGAATAGGCCGGACAATTCAAAACTTTCAGCTACGCTCTGGAATAACTCTGGAACAAAAAATGCTAGGGAGATGCAGTTTGTACCTTTGTCATGCTGGCATATTCCTGCGTCCATTTGTTAAATGATAAGGGCGACTTTCACACCCTCTTGATAGGAAAAAGCTCAAGTAGGCGGGGTTGCTCAGAAACGATTTCAACAGCCTCAACTATGGGAGTTTTGCGCACAGAGCTGTCGGAGAGAAAAACAAAATGTACAACGGGTAATTTCGATCCCAGTATCCTGCTCAATCTTCAAAATTTTACCACCACAGGATTGCCATGTTCAAGGGCTTTCCTCTCGTACCAAACTTAAAGCTCTGACGATTTTTAAGGCGGGGCCAGATGCGACGGCGCGAGCAGGCACCCATTAGAAATTGACGTACACTGTGCGTGTATACAGCGTATAAAAAGACACGGCGCAGTCAGGGTTCCAACAAACAATAAGGGGGTCATTGAAAAAATAGGCCGGACAATTAAAAACTTTTAGCTATGCTCTGGAATAACTCTGGAACAAAAAATGCTTGGGAGATGCAGTTTGTACCTTAGTCATGCTGGCATATTCCGGCGTCCATTTGTTAAATGATAAGGGCGACTTGCACACTTCTTGATAGGAAAAAGCTCAAGTAGGCGGGGTTGCTCAGAAACGATTTCAACAGCCTCCACTATGGGAGTTTTGCGCACAGAGCTGTCGGAGAGAAAAACAAAATGTACAACGGGTAATTTCGATCCCAGTATCCTGCTCAATCTTCAAAATTTTACCACCACAGGATTGCCATGTTCAAGGGCTTTCCTCTCGTACCAAACTTAAAGCTCTGACGATTTTTAAGGCGGGGCCAGATGCGACGGCGCGAGCAGGCACCCATTAGAAATTGACGTACACTGTGCGTGTATACAGCGTATACAAAGACACGGCGCAGTCAGGGTTCCAACCAACAATAAGGGGGTCATTGAAAAAATAGGCCGGACAATTAAAAACTTTCAGCTACACTCTGGAATAACTCTGGAACAAAAAATGCTAGGGAGATGCAGTTTGTACCTTAGTCATGCTGGCATATTCCTGCGTCCATTTTTTAAAGGTTTAGGGCGACTTGCACACTTCTTGATAGGAAAAAGCTCAAGTAGGCGGGGTTGCTCAGAAACGATTTCAACAGCCTCCACTATGGGAGTTTTGCGCACAGAGCTGTCGGAGAGAAAAACAAAATGTACAACGGGTAATTTCGATCCCAGTATCCTGCTCAATCTTCAAAATTTTACCACCACAGGATTGCCATGTTCAAGGGCTTTCCTCTCGTACCAAACTTAAAGCTCTGACGATTTTTAAGGCGGGGCCAGATGCGACGGCGCGAGCAGGCACCCATTAGAAATTGACGTACACTGTGCGTGTATACAGCGTATACAAAGACACGGCGCAGTCAGGGTTCCAACCAACAATAAGGGGGTCATTGAAAAAATAGGCCGGACAATTAAAAACTTTCAGCTACACTCTGGAATAACTCTGGAACAAAAAATGCTAGGGAGATGCAGTTTGTACCTTAGTCATGCTGGCATATTCCTGCGTTCATTTTTTAAAGGTTTAGGGCGACTTGCACACTTCTTGATAGGAAAAAGCTCAAGTAGGCGGGGTTGCTCAGAAACGATTTCAACAGCCTCCACTATGGGAGTTTTGCGCACAGAGCTGTCGGAGAGAAAAACAAAATGTACAACGGGTAATTTCGATCCCAGTATCCTGCTCAATCTTCAAAATTTTACCACCACAGGATTGCCATGTTCAAGGGCTTTCCTCTCGTACCAAACTTAAAGCTCTGACGATTTTTAAGGCGGGGCCAGATGCGACGGAGCGAGCAGGCACCCATTAGAAATTGACGTACACTGTGCGTGTATACAGCGTATACAAAGACACGGCGCAGTCAGGGTTCCAACCAACAATAAGGGGGGTCATTGAAAAAATAGGCCGGACAATTAAAAACTTTCAGCTACACTCTGGAATAACTCTGGAACAAAAAATGCTAGGGAGATGCAGTTTGTACCTTAGTCATGCTGGCATATTCCTGCGTCCATTTGTTAAAGGTTTGGGGCGACTTGCACACTTCTTGATAGGAAAAAGCTCAAGTAGGCGGGGTTGCTCAGAAACGATTTCAACAGCCTCCACTATGGGAGTTTTGCGCACAGAGCTGTCGGAGAGAAAAACAAAATGTACACCGGGTAATTTCGATCCCAGTATCATGCTCAATCTTCAAAATTTTACCACCACAGGATTACCATGTTCAAGGGCTTTCCTCTCGTACCAAACTTAAAGCTCTGACATTTTTTAAGGCGGGGCCAGATGCGACGGCGCGAGCAGGCACACATTAGAAATTGACGTACACTGTGCGTGTATACAGCGTATACAAAGACACGGCCAGTCAGGGTTCCAACCAACAATAAGGGGGTCATTGAAAAAAATAGGCCGGACAATTAAAAACTTTCAGCTACGCTCTGGAATAACTCTGGAACAAAAAATGCTAGGGAGATGCAGTTTGTACCTTAGTCATGCTGGCATATTCCTGCGTACATTTGTTAAAGGTTTAGGGCGACTTGCACACTTCTTGATAGGAAAAAGCTCAAGTAGGCGGGGTTGCTCAGAAACGATTTCAACAGCCTCCACTATGGGAGTTTTGCGCACAGAGCTGTCGGAGAGAAAAACAAAATGCACACCTGGTAATTTCTATCCCAGTATCATGCTCAATCTTCAAAATTTTACCACCACAGGATTGCCATGTTCAAGGGCTTTCCTCTCGTACCACACTTAAAGCTCTGACGATTTTAAAGGCGGGGCCAGATGCGACGGCGCGAGCAGGCACCCATTAGAAATTGACGTACACTGTGCGTGTATACAGCGTATACAAAGACACGGCGCAGTCAGGGTTCCAACCAACAATAAGGGGGTCATTGAAAAAATAGGCCGGACAATGAAAACTTTCAGCTACACTCTGGAATAACTCTGGAACAAAAAATGCTAGGGAGATGCAGTTTGTACCTTAGTCATGCTGGCATATTCCTGCGTGCATTTTTTAAAGGTTTAGGGCGACTTGCACACTTCTTGATAGGAAAAAGCTCAAGTAGGCGGGGTTGCTCAGAAACGATTTCAACAGCCTCCACTATGGGAGTTTTGCGCACAGAGCTGTCGCAGAGAAAAACAAAATGTACAACGGGTAATTTCGATCCCAGTATCCTGCTCAATCTTCAAAATTTTACCACCACAGGATTGCCATGTTCAAGGGCTTTCCTCTCGTACCAAACTTCAAGCTCTGACGATTTTTAAGGCGGGCCAGATGAGACGGCGCGAGCAGGCACCCATTAGAAATTGAGGTACACTTTGCGTCGGAGAGAAAAACAAAATGTACAACGGGTAATTTCGATCCCAGTATCCTGCTCAATCTTCAAAATTTTACCACCACAGGATTGCCATGTTCAAGGGCTTTCCTCTCGTACCAAACTTAAAGCTCTGGCGATTTTCAAGGCGGGGCCAGATGCGACGGCGCTAGCAGGCACCCATTGGAAATTGACGTACACTGTGCGTGTATACAGCGTATACAAAGACACGGCGCAGTCAGGCTTCCAACCAACAATTAGGGGGTCATTGAAAAAACAGGCCGGACAATTAAAAACTTTCAGCTACGCTGTGGAATAACTCTGGAACAAAAAATGCTAGGGAGATGCAGTTTGTACCTTAATCATGCTGGCATATTCCTGCGTCCATTTAATAAAGGTTTAGGGCGACTTGCACACTTCTTGATAGGAAAAAGCTCAAGTAGGCGGGGTTGCTCAGAAACGATTTCAACAGCCTGCACTATGGGAGTTTTGCGCACGGAGCTGTCGGAGAGAAAAACAAAATGTACAACGGGTAATTTCGATCCCAGTATCCTGCTCAATCTTCAAAATTTTACCACCACAGGATTGCCATGTTCAAGGGCTTTCCTCTCGTACCAAACTTAAAGCTCTGGCGATTTTCAAGGCGGGGCCAGATGCGACGGCGCTAGCAGGCACCCATTGGAAATTGACGTACACTGTGCGTGTATACAGCGTATACAAAGACACGGCGCAGTCAGGGTTCCAACCAACAATATAGGGGTCATTGAAAAAATAGGCCGGACAATTAAAAACTTTCAGCTACGTTCTGGAATAACTCTGGAACAAAAAATGCTAGGGAGATGCAGTTTGTACCTTAGTCATGCTGCCATATTCCTGCGTCCATTTTTTTTAAGGTTTTGGGCGACTTGCACACTTCTTGATAGGAAAAAGCTCAAGTAGGCGGGGTTGCTCAGAAACGACTTCAACAGCCTCCACTATGGGAGTTTTGCGCACAGAGCTGTCGGAGAGAAAAACAAAATGTACAACGGGTAATTTCGATCCCAGTATCCTGCTCAATCTTCAAAATTTTACCACCACAGGATTGCCATGTTCAAGGGCTTTCCTCTCGTACCAAACTTAAAGCTCTGACGATTTTCAAGGCGGGGCCAGATGCGACGGCGCGAGCAGGCACCCATTAGAAATTGACGTACACTGTGCGTGTATACAGCGTATACAAAGACATGGCGCAGTCAAGCTTTCAACCAACAATAAGGGAGTCATTGAAAAAATAGGCCGGACAATTAAAAACTTTCAGCTACGTTCTGGAATAACTCTGGAACAAAAAATGCTAGGGAGATGCAGTTTGTACCTTAGTCATGCTGGCATATTCCTGCGTGCATTTGTTAAAGGTTTAGGGCAAATTGCACACTTCTTGATAAGAAAAAGCTCAAGTAGGCGGGGTTGCTCAGAAACGATTTCAACAGCCTCCACTATGGGAGTTTTGCGCACAGAGCTGTCAGAGAGAATAACAAAATGTACAACGGGTAATTTCGATCCCAGTATCATGCTCAATCTTCAAAATTTTACCACCACAGGATTGCCATGTTCAAGGGCTTTCCTCTCGTACCAAACTTACAGCTCTGACGATTTTTAAGGCGGGGCCAGATGCGACGGCGCGAGCAGGCACCCATTAGAAATTGACGTACACTGTGCGTGTATACAGCGTATACAAAGACACGGCGCAGTCAGGGTTCCAACCAACAATAGGTGGTCATTGAAAAAAGTAGGCCGGACAATTAAAAACTTTCAGCTACGTTCTGGAATAACTCTGGAACAAAAAATGCTAAGGAGATGCAGTTTGTACCTTAGTCATGCTGGCATATTCCTGCGTGCATTTGTTAAAGGTTTAGAGCGAATTGCACACTTCTTGATAGGAAAAAGCTCAAGTAGGCGGGGTTGCTCAGAAACGATTTCAACAGCCTCCACTATGGGAGTTTTGCGCACAGAGCTGTCGGAGAGTAAAACAAAATGTACAACGGGTAATTTCGATCCCAGTATCCTGCTCAATCTTCAAAATTTTACCACCACAGGATTGCCATGTTCAAGGGCTTTCCTCTCGTACCAAACTTACAGCTCTGACGATTTTTAAGGCGGGGCCAGATGCGACGGCGCGAGCAGGCACCCATTAGAAATTGACGTACACTGTGCGTGTATACAGCGTATACAAAGACACGGCGCAGTCAGGGTTCCAACCAACAATAAGGGGGTCATTGAAAAAAATAGGCCGGACAATTAAAAACTTTCAGCCACGCTCTGAAATAACTCTGGAACAAAAAATGCTAGGGAGATGCAGTTTGTACCTTAGTCATGCTGGCATATTCCTGCGTGCATTTTTTAAAGGTTTAGGGTGGCTTGCACACTTCTTGATAAGAAAAAGCTCAAGTAGGCGGGGTTGCTCAGAAACGATTTCAACAGCCTCCACTATGGGAGTTTTGCGCACAGAGCTGTCGCAGAGAAAAACAAAATGTACAACGGGTAATTTCGATCCCAGTATCATGCTCAATCTTCAAAATTTTACCACCACAGGATTGCCATGTTCAAGGGCTTTCCTCTCGTACCAAACTTAAAGGTCTGACGATTTTTAAGGCGGGGCCAGATGCGACGGCGCGAGCAGGCACCCATTAGAAATTGACGTACACTGTGCGTGTATACAGCGTATACAAAGACACGGCGCAGTCAGGGTTCCAACCAACAATAAGGGGGTCATTGAAAAAACAGGCCCGACAATTAAAAACTTTCAGCTACGCTCTGGAATAACTCTGGAACAAAAAATGCTAGGGAGATGCAGTTTGTACCTTAGTCATGCTGGCATATTCCTGCGTGCATTTTTTAAAGGTTGAGGGCGACTTGCACACTTCTTGATAGGAAAAAGCTCAAGTAGGCGGGGTTGCTCAGAAACGACTTCAACAGCCTCCACTATGGGAGTTTTGCGCACAGAGCTGTCGCAGAGAAAAACAAAATGTACAACGGGTAATTTCGATCCCAGTATCCTGCTCAATCTTCAAAATTTTACCACCACAGGATTGCCATGTTCAAGGGCTTTCCTCTCGTACCAAACTTCAAGCTCTGACGATTTTTAAGGCGGGCCAGATGAGACGGCGCGAGCAGGCACCCATTAGAAATTGAGGTACACTTTGCGTCGGAGAGAAAAACAAAATGTACAACGGGTAATTTCGATCCCAGTATCCTGCTCAATCTTCAAAATTTTACCACCACAGGATTGCCATGTTCAAGGGCTTTCCTCTCGTACCAAACTTAAAGCTCTGGCGATTTTCAAGGCGGGGCCAGATGCGACGGCGCTAGCAGGCACCCATTGGAAATTGACGTACACTGTGCGTGTATACAGCGTATACAAAGACACGGCGCAGTCAGGCTTCCAACCAACAATTAGGGGGTCATTGAAAAAACAGGCCGGACAATTAAAAACTTTCAGCTACGCTGTGGAATAACTCTGGAACAAAAAATGCTAGGGAGATGCAGTTTGTACCTTAATCATGCTGGCATATTCCTGCGTCCATTTAATAAAGGTTTAGGGCGACTTGCACACTTCTTGATAGGAAAAAGCTCAAGTAGGCGGGGTTGCTCAGAAACGATTTCAACAGCCTGCACTATGGGAGTTTTGCGCACGGAGCTGTCGGAGAGAAAAACAAAATGTACAACGGGTAATTTCGATCCCAGTATCCTGCTCAATCTTCAAAATTTTACCACCACAGGATTGCCATGTTCAAGGGCTTTCCTCTCGTACCAAACTTAAAGCTCTGGCGATTTTCAAGGCGGGGCCAGATGCGACGGCGCTAGCAGGCACCCATTGGAAATTGACGTACACTGTGCGTGTATACAGCGTATACAAAGACACGGCGCAGTCAGGGTTCCAACCAACAATATAGGGGTCATTGAAAAAATAGGCCGGACAATTAAAAACTTTCAGCTACGTTCTGGAATAACTCTGGAACAAAAAATGCTAGGGAGATGCAGTTTGTACCTTAGTCATGCTGCCATATTCCTGCGTCCATTTTTTTTTAAGGTTTTGGGCGACTTGCACACTTCTTGATAGGAAAAAGCTCAAGTAGGCGGGGTTGCTCAGAAACGACTTCAACAGCCTCCACTATGGGAGTTTTGCGCACAGAGCTGTCGGAGAGAAAAACAAAATGTACAACGGGTAATTTCGATCCCAGTATCCTGCTCAATCTTCAAAATTTTACCACCACAGGATTGCCATGTTCAAGGGCTTTCCTCTCGTACCAAACTTAAAGCTCTGACGATTTTCAAGGCGGGGCCAGATGCGACGGCGCGAGCAGGCACCCATTAGAAATTGACGTACACTGTGCGTGTATACAGCGTATACAAAGACATGGCGCAGTCAGGCTTTCAACCAACAATAAGGGAGTCATTGAAAAAATAGGCCGGACAATTAAAAACTTTCAGCTACGTTCTGGAATAACTCTGGAACAAAAAATGCTAGGGAGATGCAGTTTGTACCTTAGTCATGCTGGCATATTCCTGCGTGCATTTGTTAAAGGTTTAGGGCAAATTGCACACTTCTTGATAAGAAAAAGCTCAAGTAGGCGGGGTTGCTCAGAAACGATTTCAACAGCCTCCACTATGGGAGTTTTGCGCACAGAGCTGTCAGAGAGAATAACAAAATGTACAACGGGTAATTTCGATCCCAGTATCATGCTCAATCTTCAAAATTTTACCACCACAGGATTGCCATGTTCAAGGGCTTTCCTCTCGTACCAAACTTACAGCTCTGACGATTTTTAAGGCGGGGCCAGATGCGACGGCGCGAGCAGGCACCCATTAGAAATTGACGTACACTGTGCGTGTATACAGCGTATACAAAGACACGGCGCAGTCAGGGTTCCAACCAACAATAGGTGGTCATTGAAAAAAGTAGGCCGGACAATTAAAAACTTTCAGCTACGTTCTGGAATAACTCTGGAACAAAAAATGCTAAGGAGATGCAGTTTGTACCTTAGTCATGCTGGCATATTCCTGCGTGCATTTGTTAAAGGTTTAGAGCGAATTGCACACTTCTTGATAGGAAAAAGCTCAAGTAGGCGGGGTTGCTCAGAAACGATTTCAACAGCCTCCACTATGGGAGTTTTGCGCACAGAGCTGTCGGAGAGTAAAACAAAATGTACAACGGGTAATTTCGATCCCAGTATCCTGCTCAATCTTCAAAATTTTACCACCACAGGATTGCCATGTTCAAGGGCTTTCCTCTCGTACCAAACTTACAGCTCTGACGATTTTTAAGGCGGGGCCAGATGCGACGGCGCGAGCAGGCACCCATTAGAAATTGACGTACACTGTGCGTGTATACAGCGTATACAAAGACACGGCGCAGTCAGGGTTCCAACCAACAATAAGGGGGTCATTGAAAAAAATAGGCCGGACAATTAAAAACTTTCAGCCACGCTCTGAAATAACTCTGGAACAAAAAATGCTAGGGAGATGCAGTTTGTACCTTAGTCATGCTGGCATATTCCTGCGTGCATTTTTTAAAGGTTTAGGGTGGCTTGCACACTTCTTGATAAGAAAAAGCTCAAGTAGGCGGGGTTGCTCAGAAACGATTTCAACAGCCTCCACTATGGGAGTTTTGCGCACAGAGCTGTCGCAGAGAAAAACAAAATGTACAACGGGTAATTTCGATCCCAGTATCATGCTCAATCTTCAAAATTTTACCACCACAGGATTGCCATGTTCAAGGGCTTTCCTCTCGTACCAAACTTAAAGGTCTGACGATTTTTAAGGCGGGGCCAGATGCGACGGCGCGAGCAGGCACCCATTAGAAATTGACGTACACTGTGCGTGTATACAGCGTATACAAAGACACGGCGCAGTCAGGGTTCCAACCAACAATAGGGGGTCATTGAAAAAAATAGGCCGGACAATTAAAAACTTTCAGCCACGCTCTGAAAAACTCTGGAACAAAAAATGCTAGGGAGATGCAGTTTGTACCTTAGTCATGCTGGCATATTCCTGCGTGCATTTTTTAAAGGTTTAGGGCGGTTTGCACACTTCTTGATAAGAAAAAGCTCAAGTAGGCGGGGTTGCTCAGAAACGATTTCAACAGCCTCCACTATGGAAGTTTTGCGCACAGAGCTGTCGCAGAGAAAAACAAAATGTACAACGGGTAATTTCGATCCCAGTATCCTGCTCAATCTTCAAAATTTTACCACCACAGGATTGCCCTGTTCAAGGGCTTTCCTCTCGTACCAAACTTAAAGCTCTGACGTTTTTTAAGGCGGGGCCAGATGCGACGGCGCTAGCAGGCACCCATTGGAAATTGACGTACACTGTGCGTGTATACAGCGTATAAAAAGACACGGCGCAGTCAGGGTTCCAACCAACAATAAGGGGGTCATTGAAAAAATAGGCCGGACAATTAAAAACTTTCAGCTACACTCTGGAATAACTCTGGAACAAAAAATGCTAGGGAGATGCAGTTTGTACCTTAGTCATGCTGGCATATTCCTGCGTGCATTTGTTAAAGGTTTAGGGCGAATTGCACACTTCTTGATAAGAAAAAGCTCAAGTAGGCGGGGTTGCTCAGAAACGATTTCAACAGCCTCCACTATGGGAGTTTTGCGCACAGAGCTGTCGGAGAGAAAAACAAAATGTACAACGGGTAATTTCGATCCCAGTATCATGCTCAATCTTCAAAATTTTACCGCCACAGGATTGCCATGTTCAAGGGCTTTCCTCTCGTACCAAACTTAAAGCTCTGACGTTTTTTAAGGCGGGGCCAGATGCGACGGCGCTAGCAGGCACCCATTGGAAATTGACGTACACTGTGCGTGTATACAGCGTATACAAAGACACGGCGCAGTCAGGGTTCCAACCAACAATAAGGGGGTCATTGAAAAAATAGGCCGGACAATTAAAAACTTTCAGCTACACTCTGGAATAACTCTGGAACAAAAAATGCTAGGGAGATGCAGTTTGTACCTTAGTCATGCTGGCATATTCCTGCGTGCATTTGTTAAAGGTTTAGGGCGAATTGCACACTTCTTGATAAGAAAAAGCTCAAGTAGGCGGGGTTGCTCAGAAACGATTTCAACAGCCTCCACTATGGGAGTTTTGCGCACAGAGCTGTCGGAGAGAAAAACAAATTGTACAACGGGTAATTTCGATCCCAGTGTCATGCTCAATCTTCAAAATTTTACCGCCACAGGATTGCCATGTTCAAGGGCTTTCCTCTCGTACCAAACTTACAGCTCTGACGATTTTTAAGGCGGGGCCAGATGCGACGGCGCGAGCAGGCACCCATTAGAAATTGACGTACACTGTGCGTGTATACAGCGTATACAAAGACAGGGCGCAGTCAGGGTTCCAACCAACAATAAGGGGGTCATTGAAAAAAATAGGCCGGACAATTAAAAACTTTCAGCCACGCTCTGAAATAACTCTCGAACAAAAAATTCTAGGGAGATGCAGTTTGTACCTAAGTCATGCTGGCATATTCCTGCGTCCATTTTTTAAAGGTTTAGGGCGGGTTGCACACTTCTTGATAGGAAAAAACGCAAGCAGGCGGGGTTGATCAGAAACGATTTCAACAGCCTCCACTATGGGAGTTTTGCGCACAAAGCTGTCGGAGAGAAAAACAAAATGTACAACGGGTAATTTCGATCCCAGTATCATGCTCAATCTTCAAAATTTTACCACCACAGGATTGCCATGTTCAAGGGCTTTCCTCTCGTACCAAACTTAAAGCTTTGACGTTTTTTAAGGCGGGGCCAGATGCGACGGCGCGAGCAGGCACCCATTGGAAATTGACGTACACTGTGCGTGTATACAGCGTATACAAAGACACGGCGCAGTCAGGGTTCCAACCAACAATAAGGGGGTCATTGAAAAAATAGGCCGGACAATTAAAAACTTTCAGCTACACTCTGGAATAACTCTGGAACAAAAAATGCTAGGGAGATGCAGTTTGTACCTTAGTCATGCTGGCATATTCCTGCGTGCATTTGTTAAAGGTTTAGGGCGGGTTGCACACTTCTTGATAGGAAAAAACGCAAGCAGGCGGGGTTGATCAGAAACGATTTCAACAGCCTCCACTTAGGGAGTTTTGCGCACAGAGCTGTCGGAGAGAAAAACAAAATGTACAACGGGTAATTTCGATCCCAGTATCATGCTCAATCTTCAACATTTTACCACCACAGGATTGCCATGTTCAAGGGCCTTCCTCTCGTACCAAACTTAAAGCTCTGTCGATTTTTAAGGCGGGGCCAGATGCGACGGCGCGAGCAGGCACCCATTAGAAATTGACGTACACTGTGCGTGTATACAGCGTATACAAAGATACGGCGCAGTCAGGGTTCCAACAGACAATAAGGGGGTCATTGAAAAAACAGGCCGGACAATTAAAAACTTTCAGCTACGCTCTGGAATAACTCTGGAACAAAAAATGCTAGGGAGATGCAGTTTGTACCTTAGTCATGCTGGCATATTCCTGCGTGCATTTTTTAAAGGTTTAGGGCGGCTTGCACACTTCTTGATAGGAAAAAACGCAAGTAGGCGGGGTTGCTCAGAAACGATTTCAACAGCCTCCACTATGGGAGGTTTGCGCACAGAGCTGTCGGAGAGAAAAACAAAATGTACAACGGGTAATTTCGATCCCAGTATCCTGCTCAATCTTCAAAATTTTACCACCAAAGGATTGCCATGTTCAAGGGCTTTCCTCTCGTAATAAACTGAATGCTCTGACGATTTTTAAGGCGGGGCCAGATGCGACGGCGCGAGCAGGCACCCATTGGAAATTGACGTACACTGTGCGTGTATACAGCGTATACAAAGACACGGCGCAGTCAGGGTTCCAACCAACAATAAGGGGGTCATTGAAAAAATAGGCCGGACAATTAAAAACTTTCAGCTACACTCTGGAATAACTCTGGAACAAAAAATGCTAGGGAGATGCAGTTTGTACCTTAGTCATGCTGGCATATTCCTGCGTGCATTTGTTAAAGGTTTAGGGCGAATTGCACACTTCTTGATAAGAAAAAGCTCAAGTAGGCGGGGTTGCTCAGAAACGATTTCAACAGCCTCCACTATGGAAGTTTTGCGCACAGAGCTGTCGGAGAGAAAAACAAAATGTACAACGGGTAATTTCGATCCCAGTATCATGCTCAATCTTCAAAATTTTACCGCCACAGGATTGCCATGTTCAAGGGCTTTCCTCTCGTACCAAACTTACAGCTCTGACGATTTTTAAGGCGGGGCCAGATGCGACGGCGCGAGCAGGCACCCATTAGAAATTGACGTACACTGTGCGTGTATACAGCGTATACAAAGACAGGGCGCAGTCAGGGTTCCAACAGACAATAAGGGGGTCATTGAAAAAACAGGCCGGACAATTAAAAACTTTCAGCTACGCTCTGAAATAACTCTGGAACAAAAAATGCTAGGGAGATGCAGTTTGTACCTTAGTCATGCTGGCATATTCCTGCGTGCATTTTTTAAAGGTTTAGGGTGGCTTGCACACTTCTTGATAAGAAAAAGCTCAAGTAGGCGGGGTTGCTCAGAAACGATTTCAACAGCCTCCACTATGGGAGTTTTGCGCACAGAGCTGTCGCAGAGAAAAACAAAATGTACAACGGGTAATTTCGATCCCAGTATCATGCTCAATCTTCAAAATTTTACCACCACAGGATTGCCATGTTCAAGGGCTTTCCTCTCGTACCAAACTTAAAGGTCTGACGATTTTTAAGGCGGGGCCAGATGCGACGGCGCGAGCAGGCACCCATTAGAAATTGACGTACACTGTGCGTGTATACAGCGTATACAAAGACACGGCGCAGTCAGGGTTCCAACCAACAATAAGAGGGTCATTGAAAAAAATAGGCCGGACAATTAAAAACTTTCAGCCACGCTCTGAAATAACTCTGGAACAAAAAATGCTAGGGAGATGCAGTTTGTACCTAAGTCATGCTGGCATATTCCTGCGTGCATTTTTTAAAGGTTTAGGGCGGGTTGCACACTTCTTGATAGGAAAAAACGCAAGCAGGCGGGGTTGATCAGAAACGATTTCAACAGCCTCCACTATGGGAGTTTTGCGCACAGAGCTGTCGGAGAGAAAAACAAAATGTACAACGGGTAATTTCGATCCCAGTATCATGCTCAATCTTCAACATTTTACCACCACAGGATTGCCATGTTCAAGGGCCTTCCTCTCGTACCAAACTTACAGCTCTGACGATTTTTAAAGCGGGGCCAGATGCGACGGCGCGAGCAGGCACCCATTAGAAATTGACGTACACTGTGCGTGTATACAGCGTATACAAAGACACGGCGCAGTCAGGGTTCCAACCAACAATAGGGGGTCATTGAAAAAAATAGGCCGGACAATTAAAAACTTTCAGCCACGCTCTGAAATAACTCTGGAACAAAAAATGCTAGGGAGATGCAGTTTGTACCTTAGTCATGCTGGCATATTCCTGCGTGCATTTTTTAAAGGTTTAGGGCGGTTTGCACACTGCTTGATAAGAAAAAGCTCAAGTAGGCGGGGTTGCTCAGAAACGATTTCAACAGCCTCCACTATGGGAGTTTTGCGCACAGAGCTGTCGCAGAGAAAAACAAAATGTACAACGGGTAATTTCGATCCCAGTATCATGCTCAATCTTCAAAATTTTACCACCACAGGATTGCCATGTTCAAGGGCTTTCCTCTCGTACCAAACTTAAAGGTCTGACGATTTTTAAAGCGGGGCCAGATGCGACGGCGCGAGCAGGCACCCATTAGAAATTGACGTACACTGTGCGTGTATACAGCGTATACAAAGACACGGCGCAGTCAGGGTTCCAACCAACAATAAGGGGGTCATTGAAAAAAATAGGCCGGACAATTAAAAACTTTCAGCCACGCTCTGAAATAACTCTGGAACAAAAAATGCTAGGGAGATGCAGTTTGTACCTAAGTCATGCTGGCATATTCCTGCGTGCATTTTTTAAAGGTTTAGGGCGGGTTGCACACTTCTTGATAGGAAAAAACGCAAGCAGGCGGGGTTGATCAGAAACGATTTCAACAGCCTCCACTATGGGAGTTTTGCGCACAGAGCTGTCGGAGAGAAAAACAAAATGTACAACGGGTAATTTCGATCCCAGTATCATGCTCAATCTTCAACATTTTACCACCACAGGATTGCCATGTTCAAGGGCCTTCCTCTCGTACCAAACTTACAGCTCTGACGATTTTTAAGGCGGGGCCAGAAGCGACTTCGCGAGCAGGCACCCATTAGAAATTGACGTACACTGTGCGTGTATACAGCGTATACAAAGACACGGCGCAGTCAGGGTTCCAACCAACAATAAGGGGGTCATTGAAAAAACAGGCCGGACAATTAAAAACTTTCAGCTACGCTCTGGAATAACTCTGGAACAAAAAATGCTAGGGAGATGCAGTTTGTACCTTAGTCATGCTGGCATATTCCTGCGTGCATTTGTTAAAGGTTTAGGGCGGCTTGCACACTTCTTGATAGGAAAAAACGCAAGTAGGCGGGGTTGCTCAGAAACGATTTCAACAGCCTCCACTATGGGAGTTTTGCGCACAGAGCTGTCGCAGAGAAAAACAAAATGTACAACGGGTAATTTCGATCCCAGTATCATGCTCAATCTTCAAAATTTTACCACCACAGGATTGCCATGTTCAAGGGCTTTCCTCTCGTACCAAACTTAAAGCTCTGTCGATTTTTAAGGCAAGCCAGATGCGACGGCGCGAGCAGGCACCCATTAGAAATTGACGTACACTGTGCGTGTATACAGCGTATACAAAGATACGGCGCAGTCAGGGTTCCAACAGACAATAAGGGGGTCATTGAAAAAACAGGCCGGACAATTAAAAACTTTCAGCTACGCTCTGGAATAACTCTGGAACAAAAAATGCTAGGGAGATGGAGTTTGTACCTAAGTCATGCTGGCATATTCCTGCGTGCATTTTTTAAAGGTTTAGGGCGGGTTGCACACTTCTTGATAGGAAAAAACGCAAGCAGGCGGGGTTGATCAGAAACGATTTCAACAGCCTCCACTATGGGAGTTTTGCGCACAGAGCTGTCGGAGAGAAAAACAAAATGTACAACTGGTAATTTCGATCCCAGTATCATGCTCAATCTTCAACATTTTACCACCACAGGATTGCCATGTTCAAGGGCCTTTCTCTCGTACCAAACTTACAGCTCTGACGATTTTTAAGGCGGGGCCAGAAGCGACTTCGCGAGCAGGCACCCATTAGAAATTGACGTACACTGTGCGTGTATACAGCGTATACAAAGACACGGCGCAGTCAGGGTTCCAACCAACAATAAGGGGGTCATTGAAAAAACAGGCCGGACAATTAAAAACTTTCAGCTACGCTCTGGAATAACTCTGGAACAAAAAATGCTAGGGAGATGCAGTTTGTACCTTAGTCATGCTGGCATATTCCTGCGTGCATTTGTTAAAGGTTTAGGGCGGCTTGCACACTTCTTGATAGGAAAAAACGCAAGTAGGCGGGGTTGCTCAGAAACGATTTCAACAGCCTCCACTATGGGAGTTTTGCGCACAGAGCTGTCGCAGAGAAAAACAAAATGTACAACGGGTAATTTCGATCCCAGTATCATGCTCAATCTTCAAAATTTTACCACCACAGGATTGCCATGTTCAAGGGCTTTCCTCTCGTACCAAACTTAAAGCTCTGTCGATTTTTAAGGCGGGGCCAGATGCGACGGCGCGAGCAGGCACCCATTAGAAATTGACGTACACTGTGCGTGTATACAGCGTATACAAAGATACGGCGCAGTCAGGGTTCCAACAGACAATAAGGGGGTCATTGAAAAAACAGGTCGGACAATTAAAAACTTTCAGCTACGCTCTGGAATAACTCTGGAACAAAAAATGCTAGGGAGATGGAGTTTGTACCTTAGTCATGCTGGCATATTCCTGCGTGCATTTTTTAAAGGTTTAGGGCGGCTTGCACACTTCTTGATAGGAAAAAACACAAGTAGGCGGGGTTGCTCAGAAACGATTTCAACAGCCTCCACTATGGGAGGTTTGCGCACAGAGCTGTCGGAGAGAAAAACAAAATGTACAACGGGTAATTTCGATCCCAGTATCCTGCTCAATCTTCAAAATTTTACCACCAAAGGATTGCCATGTTCAAGGGCTTTCCTCTCGTAATAAACTGAATGCTCTGACGATTTTTAAGGCGGGGCCAGATGCGACGGCGCGAGCAGGCACCCATTAGAAATTGACGTACACTGTGCGTGTATACAGCGTATACAAAGACACGGCGCAGTCAGGGTTCCAACCAACAATAAGGGGGTCATTGAAAAAATAGGCCGGACAATGAAAACTTTCAGCTACACTCTGGAATAACTCTGGAACAAAAAATGCTAGGGAGATGCAGTTTGTACCTTAGTCATACTGGCATATTCCTGCGTGCATTTTTTAAAGGTTTAGGGCGGCTTGCACACTTCTTGATAGGAAAAAAACGCAAGTAGGCGGGGTTGCTCAGAAACGATTTCAACAGCCTCCACTATGGGAGTTTTGCGCACAGAGCTGTCGCAGAGAAAAACAAAATGTACAACGGGTAATTTCGATCCCAGTATCATGCTCAATCTTGGAAATTTTACCACCAAAGGATTGCCATGTTCAAGGGCTTTCCTCTCGTACCAAACTTAATGCTCTGACGATTTTTAAGGCGGGGCCAGAAGCGACTTCGCGAGCAGGCACCCATTAGAAATTGACGTACACTGTGCGTGTATACAGCGTATACAAAGACACGGCGCAGTCAGGGTTCCAACCAACAATAAGGGGGTCATTGAAAAAACAGGCCGGACAATTAAAAACTTTCAGCTACGCTCTGGAATAACTCTGGAACAAAAAATGCTAGGGAGAAGCAGTTTGTACCTTAGTCATGCTGGCATATTCCTGCGTCCATTTTTTAAAGGTTTAGGGCGGCTTGCACACTTCTTGATAGGAAAAAACGCAAGTAGGCGGGGTTGCTCAGAAACGATTTCAACAGCCTCCACTATGGGAGGTTTGCGCACAGAGCTGTCGGAGAGAAAAACAAAATGTACAACGGGTAATTTCGATCCCAGTATCATGCTCAATCTTCAAAATTTTACCACCACAGGATTGCGATGTTCAAGGGCTTTCCTCTCGTACCAAACTTAAAGCTCTGACGTTTTTTAAGGCGGGGCCAGATGCGACGGCGCGAGCAGGCACCCATTAGAAATTGACGTACACTGTGCGTGTATACAGCGTATACAAAGACACGGCGCAGTCAGGGTTCCAACCAACAATAAGGGGGTCATTGATAAAAATAGGCCGGACAATTCAAAACTTTCAGCTACGCTCTGGAATAACTCTGGAACAAAAAATGCTACGGAGATGCAGTTTGTACCTTAGTCATTCTGGCATATTCTTGCGTGCATTTGTTAAAGGTTTAGGGCGGCTTGCACACTTCTTGATAGGAAAAAACGCAAGTAGGCGGGCGGGGTTGGTCAGAAACGATTTCAACAGCCTCCACTATGGGAGTTTTGCGCACAGAGCTGTCGCAGAGAAAAACAAAATGTACAACGGGTAATTTCGATCCCAGTATCCTGCTCAATCTTCGAAATTTTACCACCAAAGGATTGCCATGTTCAAGGGCTTTCCTCTCGTACCAAACTTAATGCTCTGACGATTTTTAAGGCGGGGCCAGATGCGACGGCGCGAGCAGGCACCCATTAGAAATTGACGTACACTGTGCGTGTATACAGCGTATACAAAGACACGGCGCAGTCAGGGTTCCAACCAACAATAAGGGGGTCATTGAAAAAATGGCCGGACAATGAAAACTTTCAGCTACACTCTGGAAGAACTCTGGAACAAAAAATGCTAGGGAGATGCAGTCCATTTTTTAAAGGTTTAGGGCGACTTGCACACTTCTTGATAGTAAAAAGCTCAAGTAGGCGGGGTTGCTCAGAAACGATTTCAACAGCCTCCACTATGGGAGTTTTGCGCACAGAGCTGTCGCAGAGAAAAACAAAATGTACAACGGGTAATTTCGATCCCAGTATCATGCTCAATCTTCAAAATTTTACCACCACAGGATTGCCATGTTCAAGGGCTTTCCTCTTGTACCAAACTTACAGCTCTGACGATTTTTAAGGCGGGGCCAGATGCGACGGCGCGAGCAGGCACCCATTAGAAATTGACGTACACTGTGCGTGTATACAGCGTATACAAAGACACGGCGCAGTCAGGGTTCCAACCAACAATAAGGAGGTCATTGAAAAACATAGGCCGGACAATTAAAAACTTTTAGCTACGCTCTGGAATAACTCTGGAACAAAAAATGCTAGGGAGATGCAGTTTGTACCTTAATCATGCTGGCATATTCCTGCGTGCATTTTTTAAAGGTTTAGGGCGACTTGCACACTTCTTGATAAGAAAAAGCTCAAGTAGGCGGGGTTGCTCAGAAACGATATCAACAGCCTCCACTATGGGAGTTTTGCGCACAGAGCTGTCGGAGAGAAAAACAAAATGTACAACGGGTAATTTCGATCCCAGTATCATGCTCAATCTTCAAAGTTTTACCACCACAGGATTGCCATGTTCAAGGGCTTTCCTCTTGTACCAAACTTACAGCTCTGACGATTTTTAAGGCGGGGCCAGATGCGACGGCGCGAGCAGGCACCCATTAGAAATTGACGTACACTGTGCGTGTATACAGCGTATACAAAGACACGGCGCAGTCAAGGTTCAAACCAACAATAAGGGGGTCATTGAAAAAAATAGGCCGGACAATTACAAACTTTCAGCCACGCTCTGAAATAACTCTGGAACAACAAATGCTAGGGAGATGCAGTTTGTACCTTAGTCATGCTGGCATATTCCTGCGTGCATTTGTTAAAGGTTTAGGGCGGCTTGCACACTTCTTGATAGGAAAAAACGCAAGTAGACGGGGTTGCTCAGAAACGATTTCAACAGCCTGCACTATGGGAGTTTTGCGCACAGAGCTGTCGGAGAGAAAAACAAAATGTACAACGGGTAATTTCGATCCCAGTATCCTGCTCAATCTTCAAACTTTTACCACCACAGGATTGCCATGTTCAAGGGCTTTCCTCTCGTACCAAACTTAAATCTCTGACGATTTTCAAGGCGGGGCCAGATGCGACGGCGCAAGCAGGCGCCCATTAGAAATTGACGTACACTTTGCGTGTATACAGCGTATACAAAGACACGGCGCAGTCAGGGTTCCAACCAACAATAAGGGGGTCATTGAAAAAAAAGGGCGGACAATTTAAAACTTTCAGCTACGCTCTGGAATAACTCTGGAACAAAAAATGCTAGGGAGATGCAGTTTGTACCTTAGTCATGCTGGCATATTCCTGCGTCCATTTTTTTAAAGGATTAGGGCGACTTGCACACTTCTTGATAGGAAAAAGCTCAAGTAGGCGGGGTTGCTCAGAAACGACTTCAACAGCCTCCACTATGGGAGTTTTGCGCACAGAGCTGTCGGAGAGAAAAACAAAATGTACAACGGGTAATTTCGATCCCAGTATCCTGATCAATCTTCAAAATTGTACCACCACAGGATTGCCATGTTCAAGGGCTTTCCTCTCGTACCAAACTTAAAGCTCTGACGATTTTTAGGGCGGGACCAGATGCGACGGCGTGAGGAGGCACCTATATACAGCGTATACAAAGACACGGCGCAGTCAGGGTTCCAACCAACAATAAGGGGGTCATTGAAAAAATAGGCCGGACAATTAAAAACTTTCAGCTACGCTCTGGAATAACTCTGGAACAAAAAATGCTAGGGAGATGCAGTTTGTACCTTAGTCATGCTGCCATATTCCTGCGTCCATTTTTTTAAGGTTTAGGGCGACTTGCACACTTCTTGATAGGAAAAAGCTCAAGTAGGCGGGGTTGCTCAGAAACGACTTCAACAGCCTCCACTATGGGAGTTTTGCGCACAGAGCTGTCGGAGAGAAAAACAAAATGTACAACGGGTAATTTCGATCCCAGTATCCTGCTCAATCTTCAAAATTTTATCACCACAGGATTGCCATGTTCAAGGGCTTTCCTCTCGTACCAAACTTAAAGCTCTGACGATTTTTAAGGCGGGCCAGATGCGACGGCGCGAGCAGGCACCCATTAGAAATTGACGTACACTGTGCGTGTATACAGCGTATACAAAGACACGGCGCAGTCAAGGTTCAAACCAACAATAAGGGGGTCATTGAAAAAAATAGGCCGGACAATTACAAACTTTCAGCCACGCTCTGAAATAACTCTGGAACAACAAATGCTAGGGAGATGCAGTTTGTACCTTAGTCATGCTGGCATATTCCTGCGTGCATTTGTTAAAGGTTTAGGGCGGCTTGCACACTTCTTGATAGGAAAAAACGCAAGTAGACGGGGTTGCTCAGAAACGATTTCAACAGCCTGCACTATGGGAGTTTTGCGCACAGAGCTGTCGGAGAGAAAAACAAAATGTACAACGGGTAATTTCGATCCCAGTATCCTGCTCAATCTTCAAACTTTTACCACCACAGGATTGCCATGTTCAAGGGCTTTCCTCTCGTACCAAACTTAAATCTCTGACGATTTTCAAGGCGGGGCCAGATGCGACGGCGCAAGCAGGCGCCCATTAGAAATTGACGTACACTTTGCGTGTATACAGCGTATACAAAGACACGGCGCAGTCAGGGTTCCAACCAACAATAAGGGGGTCATTGAAAAAAAAGGGCGGACAATTTAAAACTTTCAGCTACGCTCTGGAATAACTCTGGAACAAAAAATGCTAGGGAGATGCAGTTTGTACCTTAGTCATGCTGGCATATTCCTGCGTCCATTTTTTTAAAGGATTAGGGCGACTTGCACACTTCTTGATAGGAAAAAGCTCAAGTAGGCGGGGTTGCTCAGAAACGACTTCAACAGCCTCCACTATGGGAGTTTTGCGCACAGAGCTGTCGGAGAGAAAAACAAAATGTACAACGGGTAATTTCGATCCCAGTATCCTGATCAATCTTCAAAATTGTACCACCACAGGATTGCCATGTTCAAGGGCTTTCCTCTCGTACCAAACTTAAAGCTCTGACGATTTTTAGGGCGGGACCAGATGCGACGGCGTGAGGAGGCACCTATATACAGCGTATACAAAGACACGGCGCAGTCAGGGTTCCAACCAACAATAAGGGGGTCATTGAAAAAATAGGCCGGACAATTAAAAACTTTCAGCTACGCTCTGGAATAACTCTGGAACAAAAAATGCTAGGGAGATGCAGTTTGTACCTTAGTCATGCTGCCATATTCCTGCGTCCATTTTTTTAAGGTTTAGGGCGACTTGCACACTTCTTGATAGGAAAAAGCTCAAGTAGGCGGGGTTGCTCAGAAACGACTTCAACAGCCTCCACTATGGGAGTTTTGCGCACAGAGCTGTCGGAGAGAAAAACAAAATGTACAACGGGTAATTTCGATCCCAGTATCCTGCTCAATCTTCAAAATTTTATCACCACAGGATTGCCATGTTCAAGGGCTTTCCTCTCGTACCAAACTTAAAGCTCTGACGATTTTTAAGGCGGGCCAGATGCGACGGCGCGAGCAGGCACCCATTAGAAATTGACGTACACTTTGCGTGTATACAGCGTATACAAAGACACGGCGCAGTCAGGGTTCCAACCAACAATAAGGGGGTCATTGAAAAATTAGGCCGGACAATTAAAAACTTTCAGCTACGCTCTGGAATAACTCTGGAACAAAAAATGCTAGGGAGATGCAGTTTGTACCTTAGTCATGCTGGCATATTCCTGCGTCCATTTTTCTAAAGGTTTAGGGCGACTTGCACAATTCTTGATAGGAAAAAGCTCAAGTAGGCGGGGTTGCTCAGAAACGATTTCAACAGCCTCCACTATGGGAGTTTTGCGCACAGAGCTGTCGGAGAGAAAAACAAAATGTACAACGGGTAATTTCGATCCCAGTATCCTGCTCAATCTTCAAAATTTTACCACCACAGTATTGCGATGTTCAAGGGCTTTCCTCTCGTACCAAACTTAAAGCTCTGACGATTTTTAAGGCGGGGCCAGATGCGACGGCGCGAGCAGGCACCCATATACAGCGTACACAAAGACACGGCGCAGTCAGGGTTCCAACCAACAATAAGGGGGTCATTGAAAAAATAGGCCGGACAATTAAAAACTTTCAGCTACACTCTGGAATATTCTCTGAAACAAAAAATGCTAGGGAGATGCAGTTTGTACCTTAGTCATGCTGGCATATTCCTGCGTCCATTTTTTAAAGGTTTGGGGCGACGTGCACACTTCTTGATAGGAAAAAGCTCAAGTAGGCGGGGTTGCTCAGAAACGATTTCAACAGCCTGCACTATGGGAGTTTTGCGGACAGAGCTGTCGGAGAGAAAAACAAAATGTACAACGGGTAATTTCGATCCCAGTATCCTGCTCAATCTTCAAAATTTTACCGCCACAGGATTTCCATGTTCAAGGGCTTTCCTCTGTACCAAACTTAAAGCTCTGACGATTTTTAAGGTGGGGCCAGATGCGACGGCGCGGTCAGGCACCCATTCGAAATTGTCGTACACTGTGCGTATTTACAGCGTATACAAAGACACGGCGCAGTCGGGGTTCCAACCAACAATAAGGGGGTCATTGAAAAAATAGGCCGGACAATTAAAAACATTCAGTTACACTCTGGAATAGCTCTGGAACAAAAAATGCTAGGGAGATGCGGTTTGTATTAGTCATGCTGGCATATTCCTGCGTCCATTTTTTTAAAGGTTTAGGGCGAATTGCACAATTCTTGATAGGAAAAAGCTCAAGTAGGCGGGGTTGCTCAGAAACGACTTCAACAGCCTCCACTATGGGAGTTTTGCGCACAGAGCTGTCGGAGAGAAAAACAAAATGTACAACGGGTAATTTCGATCCCAGTATCCTGCTCAATCTTCAAAATTTTACCACCACAGGATTGCGATGTTGAAGGGCTTTCCTCTCGTACCAAACTTAAAGCTCTGACGATTTTTAAGGCGGGGCCAGATGCGACGGCGCGAGCAGGCACCCATTAGAAATTGACGTACACTGTGCGTGTATACAGCGTATACAAAGACACGGCGCAGTCAGGGTTCCAACCAACAATAAGGGGGTCATTGAAAAAATAGGCCGGACAATTAAAAACTTTCAGCTACACTCTGGAATAGCTCTGAAACAAAAAATGCTAGGGAGATGCAGTTTGTATAAGTCATGCTGGCATATTTCTGCGTCCATTTTTTTAAAGGTTTAGGGCGACTTGCACACTTCTTGATAGGAAAAAGCTCAAGTAGGCGGGGTTGCTCAGAAACGACTTCAACAGCCTCCACTATGGGAGTTTTGCGCACAGAGCTGTCGGAGAGAAAAACAAAATGTACAACGGGTAATTTCGATCCCAGTATCCTGCTCAATCTTCAAAATTTTACCACCACGGGATTGCGATGTTCAAGGGCTTTCCTCTCGTACCAAACTTTAAGCTCTGACGATTTTTAAGGCGGGCCAGATGCGACGGCGCGAGCAGGCACCCATTAGAAATTGACGTACACTGTGCGTATTTACAGCGTATACAAAGACACGGCGCAGTCAGGGTTCCAACCAACAATAAGGGGGTCATTGAAAAAATAGGCCGGACAATTAAAAACTTTCAGCTACACTCTGGAATAGCTCTGGAACAAAAAATGCTAGGGAGATGCGGTTTGTATTAGTCATGCTGGCATATTCCTGCGTCCATTTTTTTAAAGGTTTAGGGCGAATTGCACAATTCTTGATAGGAAAAAGCTCAAGTAGGCGGGGTTGCTCAGAAACGACTTCAACAGCCTCCACTATGGGAGTTTTGCGCACAGAGCTGTCGGAGAGAAAAACAAAATGTACAACGGGTAATTTCGATCCCAGTATCCTGCTCAATCTTCAAAATTTTACCACCACAGGATTGCGATGTTGAAGGGCTTTCCTCTCGTACCAAACTTAAAGCTCTGACGATTTTTAAGGCGGGGCCAGATGCGACGGCGCGAGCAGGCACCCATTAGAAATTGACGTACACTGTGCGTGTATACAGCGTATACAAAGACACGGCGCAGTCAGGGTTCCAACCAACAATAAGGGGGTCATTGAAAAAATAGGCCGGACAATTAAAAACTTTCAGCTACACTCTGGAATAGCTCTGAAACAAAAAATGCTAGGGAGATGCAGTTTGTATAAGTCATGCTGGCATATTCCTGCGTCCATTTTTTTAAAGGTTTAGGGCGACTTGCACACTTCTTGATAGGAAAAAGCTCAAGTAGGCGGGGTTGCTCAGAAACGACTTCAACAGCCTCCACTATGGGAGTTTTGCGCACAGAGCTGTCGGAGAGAAAAACAAAATGTACAACGGGTAATTTCGATCCCAGTATCCTGCTCAATCTTCAAAATTTTACCACCACGGGATTGCGATGTTCAAGGGCTTTCCTCTCGTACCAAACTTTAAGCTCTGACGATTTTTAAGGCGGGCCAGATGCGACGGCGCGAGCAGGCACCCATTAGAAATTGACGTACACTGTGCGTATTTACAGCGTATACAAAGACACGGCGCAGTCAGGGTTCCAACCAACAATAAGGGGGTCATTGAAAAAATAGGCCGGACAATTAAAAACTTTCAGCTACACTCTGGAATAGCTCTGGAACAAAAAATGCTAGGGAGATGCGGTTTGTATTAGTCATGCTGGCATATTCCTGCGTCCATTTTTTTAAAGGTTTAGGGCGAATTGCACAATTCTTGATAGGAAAAAGCTCAAGTAGGCGGGGTTGCTCAGAAACGACTTCAACAGCCTCCACTATGGGAGTTTTGCGCACAGAGCTGTCGGAGAGAAGAACAAAATGTACAACGGGTAATTTCGATCCCAGTATCCTGCTCAATCTTCAGAATTTTACCACCACAGGATTGCGATGTTCAAGGGCTTTCCTCTCGTACCAAACTTTAAGCTCTGACGATTTTTAAGGCGGGCCAGATGCGACGGCGCGAGCAGGCACCCATTAGAAATTGACGTACACTGTGCGTATTTACAGCGTATACAAAGACACGGCGCAGTCAGGGTTCCAACCAACAATAAGGGGGTCATTGACAAAATAGGCCGGACAATTAAAAACTTTCAGCTACACTCTGGAATAGCTCTGGAACAAAAAATGCTAGGGAGATGCAGTTTGTATAAGTCATGCTGGCATATTCCTGCGTCCATTTTTTTTAAAGGTTTAGGGCGACTTGCACACTTCTTGATAGGAAAAAGCTCAAGTAGGCGGGGTTGCTCAGAAACGACTTCAACAGCCTCCACTATGGGAGTTTTGCGCACTGAGCTGTCGGAGAGAAAAACAAAATGTACAAAGGGTAATTTCGATCCCAGTATCCTGCTCAATCTTCAAAATTTTACAACCACAGGATTGCGATGTTCAAGGGCTTTACTCTCGTACCAAACTTAAAGCTCTGACGAATTTTAAGGCGGGGCCAGACGCGACGACGCGAGCAGGCACCCATTAGAAATTGACGTACACTGTGCATGTATACAGCGTATACAAAGACACGGCGCAGTCAGGGTTCCAACCAACAATAAGGGGGTCATTGAAAAAATAGGCCGGACAATTAAAAACTTTCAGCTACGCTCTGGAATAACTCTGGAACAAAAAATGCTAGGGAGATGCAGTTTGTGCCTTAATCATGCTGGCATATTCCTGCGTCCATTTTTTTTAAGGTTTAGGGCGACTTGCAGACTTCTTGATTGGAAAAAGCTCAAGTAGACGGGGTTGCTCAGAAACGATTTCAACAGCCTGCACTATGGGAGTTTTGCGCACAGAGCTGTCGGAGAGAAAAACAAAATGTACAACGGGTAATTTCGATCCCAGTATCCTGCTCAATCTTCAAACTTTTACCACCACAGGATTGCCATGTTCAAGGGCTTTCCTCTCGTACCAAACTTAAAGCTCTGACGATTTTTAAGGCGGGGCCAGATGCGACGGCGCGAGCAGGCACCCATTAGAAATTGACGTACACTGTGCGTGTATACAGCGTATACAAAGACACGGCGCAGTCAGGGTTCCAACCAACAATAAGGGGGGGTCATTGAAAAAATAGGCCGGACAATTAAAAACTTTCAGCTACGCTCTGGAATAACTCTGGAACAAAAATGCTAGGGAGATGCAGTTTGTACCTTAGTCATGCTGGCATATTCCTGCGTCCATTTGTTAAAGGTTTAGGGCGACTTGCACACTTCTTGATAGGAAAAAGCTCAAGTAGGCGGGGTTGCTCAGAAACGATTTCAACAGCCTCCACTATGGGAGTTTTGCGCACAGAGCTGTCGGAGAGAAAAACAAAATGTACAACGGGTAATTTCGATCCCAGTATCCTGCTCAATCTTCAAAATTTTACCACCACAGAATTGCCATGTTCAAGGGCTTTCCTCTCGTACCAAACTTAAAGCTCTGACGATTTTCAAGGCGAGGCCAGATGCGACGGCGCGAGCAGGCACCCATTCGAAATTGTCGTACACTGTGCGTATTTACAGCGTATACAAAGACACGGCGCAGTCAGGGTTCCAACCAACAAAAAGGGGGTCATTGAAAAAATAGGCCGGACAATTAAAAACTTTCAGCTACACTCTGGAATAAATCTGGAACCAAAAATGCTAGGGAGATGCAGTTTGTACCTTAGTCATGCTGGCATATTCCTGCGTCCATTTTTTTAAAGGATTAGGGCGACTTGCACACTTCTTGATAGGAAAAAGCTCAAGTAGGCGGGGTTGCTCAGAAACGACTTCAACAGCCTCCACTATGGGAGTTTTGCGCACAGAGCTGTCGGAGAGAAAAACAAAATGTACAACGGGTAATTTCGATCCCAGTATCCTGATCAATCTTCAAAATTGTACCACCACAGGATTGCCATGTTCAAGGGCTTTCCTCTCGTACCAAACTTAAAGCTCTGACGATTTTTAGGGCGGGACCAGATGCGACGGCGTGAGGAGGCACCTATATACAGCGTATACAAAGACACGGCGCAGTCAGGGTTCCAACCAACAATAAGGGGGTCATTGAAAAAATAGTCCGGACAATTAAAAACTTTCAGCTACGCTCTGGAATAACTCTGGAACAAAAAATGCTAGGGAGATGCAGTTTGTACCTTAGTCATGCTGCCATATTCCTGCGTCCATTTTTTTAAGGTTTAGGGCGACTTGCACACTTCTTGATAGGAAAAAGCTCAAGTAGGCGGGGTTGCTCAGAAACGACTTCAACAGCCTCCACTATGGGAGTTTTGCGCACAGAGCTGTCGGAGAGAAAAACAAAATGTACAACGGGTAATTTCGATCCCAGTATCCTGCTCAATCTTCAAAATTTTATCACCACAGGATTGCCATGTTCAAGGGCTTTCCTCTCGTACCAAACTTAAAGCTCTGACGATTTTTAAGGCGGGCCAGATGCGACGGCGCGAGCAGGCACCCATTAGAAATTGACGTACACTTTGCGTGTATACAGCGTATACAAAGACACGGCGCAGTCAGGGTTCCAACCAACAATAAGGGGGTCATTGAAAAATTAGGCCGGACAATTAAAAACTTTCAGCTACGCTCTGGAATAACTCTGGAACAAAAAATGCTAGGGAGATGCAGTTTGTACCTTAGTCATGCTGGCATATTCCTGCGTCCATTTTTCTAAAGGTTTAGGGCGACTTGCACAATTCTTGATAGGAAAAAGCTCAAGTAGGCGGGGTTGCTCAGAAACGATTTCAACAGCCTCCACTATGGGAGTTTTGCGCACAGAGCTGTCGGAGAGAAAAACAAAATGTACAACGGGTAATTTCGATCCCAGTATCCTGCTCAATCTTCAAAATTTTACCACCACAGTATTGCGATGTTCAAGGGCTTTCCTCTCGTACCAAACTTAAAGCTCTGACGATTTTTAAGGCGGGGCCAGATGCGACGGCGCGAGCAGGCACCCATATACAGCGTACACAAAGACACGGCGCAGTCAGGGTTCCAACCAACAATAAGGGGGTCATTGAAAAAATAGGCCGGACAATTAAAAACTTTCAGCTACACTCTGGAATATTCTCTGAAACAAAAAATGCTAGGGAGATGCAGTTTGTACCTTAGTCATGCTGGCATATTCCTGCGTCCATTTTTTAAAGGTTTGGGGCGACGTGCACACTTCTTGATAGGAAAAAGCTCAAGTAGGCGGGGTTGCTCAGAAACGATTTCAACAGCCTGCACTATGGGAGTTTTGCGGACAGAGCTGTCGGAGAGAAAAACAAAATGTACAACGGGTAATTTCGATCCCAGTATCCTGCTCAATCTTCAAAATTTTACCGCCACAGGATTTCCATGTTCAAGGGCTTTCCTCTGTACCAAACTTAAAGCTCTGACGATTTTTAAGGTGGGGCCAGATGCGACGGCGCGGGCAGGCACCCATTCGAAATTGTCGTACACTGTGCGTATTTACAGCGTATACAAAGACACGGCGCAGTCGGGGTTCCAACCAACAATAAGGGGGTCATTGAAAAAATAGGCCGGACAATTAAAAACATTCAGTTACACTCTGGAATAGCTCTGGAACAAAAAATGCTAGGGAGATGCGGTTTGTATTAGTCATGCTGGCATATTCCTGCGTCCATTTTTTTAAAGGTTTAGGGCGAATTGCACAATTCTTGATAGGAAAAAGCTCAAGTAGGCGGGGTTGCTCAGAAACGACTTCAACAGCCTCCACTATGGGAGTTTTGCGCACAGAGCTGTCGGAGAGAAAAACAAAATGTACAACGGGTAATTTCGATCCCAGTATCCTGCTCAATCTTCAAAATTTTACCACCACAGGATTGCGATGTTGAAGGGCTTTCCTCTCGTACCAAACTTAAAGCTCTGACGATTTTTAAGGCGGGGCCAGATGCGACGGCGCGAGCAGGCACCCATTAGAAATTGACGTACACTGTGCGTGTATACAGCGTATACAAAGACACGGCGCAGTCAGGGTTCCAACCAACAATAAGGGGGTCATTGAAAAAATAGGCCGGACAATTAAAAACTTTCAGCTACACTCTGGAATAGCTCTGAAACAAAAAATGCTAGGGAGATGCAGTTTGTATAAGTCATGCTGGCATATTCCTGCGTCCATTTTTTTAAAGGTTTAGGGCGACTTGCACACTTCTTGATAGGAAAAAGCTCAAGTAGGCGGGGTTGCTCAGAAACGACTTCAACAGCCTCCACTATGGGAGTTTTGCGCACAGAGCTGTCGGAGAGAAAAACAAAATGTACAACGGGTAATTTCGATCCCAGTATCCTGCTCAATCTTCAAAATTTTACCACCACGGGATTGCGATGTTCAAGGGCTTTCCTCTCGTACCAAACTTTAAGCTCTGACGATTTTTAAGGCGGGCCAGATGCGACGGCGCGAGCAGGCACCCATTAGAAATTGACGTACACTGTGCGTATTTACAGCGTATACAAAGACACGGCGCAGTCAGGGTTCCAACCAACAATAAGGGGGTCATTGAAAAAATAGGCCGGACAATTAAAAACTTTCAGCTACACTCTGGAATAGCTCTGGAACAAAAAATGCTAGGGAGATGCGGTTTGTATTAGTCATGCTGGCATATTCCTGCGTCCATTTTTTTAAAGGTTTAGGGCGAATTGCACAATTCTTGATAGGAAAAAGCTCAAGTAGGCGGGGTTGCTCAGAAACGACTTCAACAGCCTCCACTATGGGAGTTTTGCGCACAGAGCTGTCGGAGAGAAGAACAAAATGTACAACGGGTAATTTCGATCCCAGTATCCTGCTCAATCTTCAGAATTTTACCACCACAGGATTGCGATGTTCAAGGGCTTTCCTCTCGTACCAAACTTTAAGCTCTGACGATTTTTAAGGCGGGCCAGATGCGACGGCGCGAGCAGGCACCCATTAGAAATTGACGTACACTGTGCGTATTTACAGCGTATACAAAGACACGGCGCAGTCAGGGTTCCAACCAACAATAAGGGGGTCATTGACAAAATAGGCCGGACAATTAAAAACTTTCAGCTACACTCTGGAATAGCTCTGGAACAAAAAATGCTAGGGAGATGCAGTTTGTATAAGTCATGCTGGCATATTCCTGCGTCCATTTTTTTTAAAGGTTTAGGGCGACTTGCACACTTCTTGATAGGAAAAAGCTAAAGTAGGCGGGGTTGCTCAGAAACGACTTCAACAGCCTCCACTATGGGAGTTTTGCGCACTGAGCTGTCGGAGAGAAAAACAAAATGTACAAAGGGTAATTTCGATCCCAGTATCCTGCTCAATCTTCAAAATTTTACAACCACAGGATTGCGATGTTCAAGGGCTTTACTCTCGTACCAAACTTAAAGCTCTGACGAATTTTAAGGCGGGGCCAGACGCGACGACGCGAGCAGGCACCCATTAGAAATTGACGTACACTGTGCATGTATACAGCGTATACAAAGACACGGCGCAGTCAGGGTTCCAACCAACAATAAGGGGGTCATTGAAAAAATAGGCCGGACAATTAAAAACTTTCAGCTACGCTCTGGAATAACTCTGGAACAAAAAATGCTAGGGAGATGCAGTTTGTGCCTTAATCATGCTGGCATATTCCTGCGTCCATTTTTTTAAGGTTTAGGGCGACTTGCAGACTTCTTGATTGGAAAAAGCTCAAGTAGACGGGGTTGCTCAGAAACGATTTCAACAGCCTGCACTATGGGAGTTTTGCGCACAGAGCTGTCGGAGAGAAAAACAAAATGTACAACGGGTAATTTCGATCCCAGTATCCTGCTCAATCTTCAAACTTTTACCACCACAGGATTGCCATGTTCAAGGGCTTTCCTCTCGTACCAAACTTAAAGCTCTGACGATTTTTAAGGCGGGGCCAGATGCGACGGCGCGAGCAGGCACCCATTAGAAATTGACGTACACTGTGCGTGTATACAGCGTATACAAAGACACGGCGCAGTCAGGGTTCCAACCAACAATAAGGGGGGGTCATTGAAAAAATAGGCCGGACAATTAAAAACTTTCAGCTACGCTCTGGAATAACTCTGGAACAAAAATGCTAGGGAGATGCAGTTTGTACCTTAGTCATGCTGGCATATTCCTGCGTCCATTTGTTAAAGGTTTAGGGCGACTTGCACACTTCTTGATAGGAAAAAGCTCAAGTAGGCGGGGTTGCTCAGAAACGATTTCAACAGCCTCCACTATGGGAGTTTTGCGCACAGAGCTGTCGGAGAGAAAAACAAAATGTACAACGGGTAATTTCGATCCCAGTATCCTGCTCAATCTTCAAAATTTTACCACCACAGAATTGCCATGTTCAAGGGCTTTCCTCTCGTACCAAACTTAAAGCTCTGACGATTTTCAAGGCGAGGCCAGATGCGACGGCGCGAGCAGGCACCCATTCGAAATTGTCGTACACTGTGCGTATTTACAGCGTATACAAAGACACGGCGCAGTCAGGGTTCCAACCAACAATAAGGGGGTCATTGAAAAAATAGGCCGGACAATTAAAAACTTTCAGCTACACTCTGGAATAAATCTGGAACCAAAAATGCTAGGGAGATGCAGTTTGTACCTTAGTCATGCTGGCATATTCCAGCGTCCATTTTTTTGAAAGTTTAGGGCGACTTGCACAATTCTTGATAGGAAAAAGCTCAAGTAGGCGGGGTTGCTCAGAAACGACTTCAACAGCCTCCACTATGGGAGTTTTGCGCACAGAGCTGTCGGAGAGAAAATTAAAATGTACAACGGGTAATTTCGATCCCAGTATCCTGCTCAATCTTCAAAATTGTACCACCACAGGATTGCCATGTTCAAGGGCTTTCCTCTCGTACCAAACTTAAAGCTCTGACGATTTTTAAGGCGGGACCAGATGCGAAGGCGCGAGCAGGCACCCATTAGAAATTGACGTACACTGTGCGTGTATACAGCGTATACAAAGACACGGCGCAGTCAGGGTTCCAACCAACAATAAGGGGGTCATTGAAAAAATAGGCCGGACAATTAAAAACTTTCAGCTACGCTCTGGAATAACTCTGGAATAAAAAATGCTAGGGAGATGCAGTTTGTACCTTAGTCATGCTGGCATATTCCTGCGTCCATTTTTTAAAGGTTGAGGGCGACTTGCACACTTCTTGATAGGAAAAAGCTCAAGTAGGCGAGGTTGCTCAGAAACGATTTCAACAGCCTGCACTATGGGAGTTTTGCGCACAGAGCTGTCGGAGAGAAAAACAAAATGTACAACGGGTAATTTCGATCCCAGTATCCTGCTCAATCTTCAAAATTTTACCACCACAGGATTGCCATGTTCAAGGGCTTTCCTCTCGTACCAAACTTAAAGCTCTGACGATTTTCAAGGCGGGGCCAGATGCGACGGCGCGAGCAGGCACCCATTAGAAATTGACGTACACTGTGCGTGTATACAGCGTATACAAAGACACGGCGCAGTCAGGGTTCCAACCATAAAGGGGGTCATTGAAAAAATAGGCCGGACAATTAAAAACTTTCAGCTACGCTCTGGAATAACTCTGGAACAAAAAATGCTAGGGAGATGCAGTTTGTACCTTAGTCATGCTGGCATATTCCTGCGTCCATTTAATAAAGGTTTAGGGCGACTTGCACACTTCTTGATAGGAAAAAGCTCAAGTAGGCGGGGTTGCTCAGAAACGATTTCAACAGCCTGCACTATGGGAGTTTTGCGCACAGAGCTGTCGGAGAGAAAAACAAAATGTACAACGGGTAATTTCGATCCCAGTATCCTGCTCAATCTTCAGAATTTTACCACCACAGGATTGCCATGTTCAAGGGCTTTCCTCTCGTACCAAACTTAAAGCTCTGACGATTTTCAAGGCGGGGCCAGATGCGACGGCGCGAGCAGGCACCCATTAGAAATTGACGTACACTGTGCGTGTATACAGCGTATACAAAGACACGGCGCAGTCAGGGTTCCAACCAACAATAAGGGGGTCATTGAAAAAATAGACCGGACAATTAAAAACTTTCAGCTACGCTCTGGAATAACTCTGGAACAAAAAATGCTAGGGAGATGCAGTCTGTACCTTAGTCATGCTGGCATATTCCTGCGTCCATTTTTCTAAAGGTTGAGGGCGACTTGCACAATTCTTGGTAGGAAAAAGTTCAAGTAGGCGGGGTTGCTCAGAAACGACTTCAACAGCCTCCACTTTGGGAGTTTTGCGCACAGAGCTGTCGGAGAGAAAAACAAAATGTACAACGGGTAATTTCGATCCCAGTATCCTGCTCAATCTTCAAAACTGTACCACCACAGGATTGCCATGTTCAAGGGCTTTCCTCTCGTACCAAACTTAAAGCTCTGACGATTTTTAAGGCGGGGCCAGATGCGACGGCGCGAGCAGGCACCCATTAGAAATTGACGTACACTGTGCGTGTGTACAGCGTATACAAAGACACGGCGCAGTCAGGGTTCCAACCAACAATAAGGGGGTCATTGAAAAAATAGGCCGGACAATTAAAAACTTTCAGCTACGCTCTGGAATAACTCTGGAACAAAAATGCTAGGGAGATGCAGTTTGTACCTTAGTCATGCTGCCATATTCCTGCCTCCATTTAAAAAAGGTTGAGGGCGTTTTGCACCATTCTTGATAGGAAAAAGCTTAAGTAGGCGGGGTTGCTCAGAAACGACTTCAACAGCCTCCACTATGGGAGTTTTGCGCACAGAGCTGTCGGAGAGAAAAACAAAATGTACAACGGGTAATTTCGATCCCAGTATCCTGCTCAATCTTCAAAATTTTACCACCACAGAATTGCCATGTTCAAGGGCTTTCCTCTCGTACCAAACTTAAAGCTCTGACGATTTTCAAGGCGAGGCCAGATGCGACGGCGCGAGCAGGCACCCATTCGAAATTGTCGTACACTGTGCGTATTTACAGCGTATACAAAGACACGGCGCAGTCAGGGTTCCAACCAACAATAAGGGGGTCATTGAAAAAATAGGCCGGACAATTAAAAACTTTCAGCTACACTCTGGAATAAATCTGGAACAAAAAATGCTAGGGAGATGCAGTTTGTACCTTAGTCATGCTGGCATATTCCAGCGTCCATTTTTTTGAAAGTTTAGGGCGACTTGCACAATTCTTGATAGGAAAAAGCTCAAGTAGGCGGGGTTGCTCAGAAACGACTTCAACAGCCTCCACTATGGGAGTTTTGCGCACAGAGCTGTCGGAGAGAAAATTAAAATGTACAACGGGTAATTTCGATCCCAGTATCCTGCTCAATCTTCAAAATTGTACCACCACAGGATTGCCATGTTCAAGGGCTTTCCTCTCGTACCAAACTTAAAGCTCTGACGATTTTAAGGCGGGACCAGATGCGAAGGCGCGAGCAGGCACCCATTAGAAATTGACGTACACTGTGCGTGTATACAGCGTATACAAAGACACGGCGCAGTCAGGGTTCCAACCAACAATAAGGGGGTCATTGAAAAAATAGGCCGGACAATTAAAAACTTTCAGCTACGCTCTGGAATAACTCTGGAACAAAAAATGCTAGGGAGATGCAGTTTGTACCTTAGTCATGCTGGCATATTCCTGCGTCCATTTTTTAAAGGTTTAGGGCGACTTGCACACTTCTTGATAGGAAAAAGCTCAAGTAGGCGGGGTTGCTCAGAAACGATTTCAACAGCCTCCACTATGGGAGTTTTGCGCACAGAGCTGTCGGAGAGAAAAACAAAATGTACAACGGGTAATTTCGATCCCAGTATCCTGCTCAATCTTCGAAACTTTACCACAACAGGATTGCCATGTTCAAGGGCTTTCCTCTCGTACCAAATTTAAAGCTCTGACAATTTTTAAGGCGGGGTCAGATGCGAGGGCGCGAGCAGGCACCCATTAGAAATTGACGTACACTGTGCGTGTATACAGCGTATACAAAGACACGGCGCAGTCAGGGTTCCAACCAACACTAAGGGGGTCATTGAAAAAATAGGCCGGACAACAAAAAACTTTCAGCTACGCTGTGGACTAACTCTGGAACAAAAAATGCTAGGGAGATGCAGTTTGTGCCTTAATCATGCTGGCATATTCCTGCGTCCATTTTTTTAAGGTTTAGGGCGACTTGCACACTTCTTGATTGGAAAAAGCTCAAGTAGGCGGGGTTGCTCAGAAACGATTTCAACAGCCTGCACTATGGGAGTTTTGCGCACAGAGCTGTCGGAGAGAAAAACAAAATGTACAACGGGTAATTTCGATCCCAGTATCCTGCTCAATCTTCAAAATTTTACCACCACAGGATTGCCATGTTCAAGGGCTTTCCTCTCGTACCAAACGTAAAGCTCTGACGATTTTCAAGGCGGGGCCAGATGCGACGGCGCGAGCAGGCACCCATTAGAAATTGACGTACACTGTGCGTGTATACAGCGTATACAAAGACACGGCGCAGTCAGGGTTCCAACCATAAAGGGGGTCATTGAAAAAATAGGCCGGACAATTAAAAACTTTCAGCTACGCTCTGGAATAACTCTGGAACAAAAAATGCTAGGGAGATGCAGTTTGTACCTTAGTCATGCTGGCATATTCCTGCGTCCATTTAATAAAGGTTTAGGGCGACTTGCACACTTCTTGATAGGAAAAAGCTCAAGTAGGCGGGGTTGCTCAGAAACGATTTCAACAGCCTGCACTATGGGAGTTTTGCGCACAGAGCTGTCGGAAAGAAAAACAAAATGTACAACGGGTAATTTCGATCCCAGTATCCTGCTCAATCTTCAGAATTTTACCACCACAGGATTGCCATGTTCAAGGGCTTTCCTCTCGTACCAAACTTAAAGCTCTGACGATTTTCAAGGCGGGGCCAGATGCGACGGCGCGAGCAGGCACCCATTACAAATTGACGTACACTGTGCGTGTATACAGCGTATACAAAGACACGGCGCAGTCAGGGTTCCAACCAACAATAAGGGGGTCATTGAAAAAATAGACCGGACAATTAAAAACTTTCAGCTACGCTGTGGAATAACTCTGGAACAAAAAATGCTAGGGAGATGCAGTTTGTACCTTAATCATGCTGGCATATTCTTGCGTCCATTTTTTAAAGGTTTAGGGCGACTTGCACACATCTTGATAGGAAAAAGCTCAAGTAGGCGGGGTTGCTCAGAAACGATTTCAACAGCCTGCACTATGGGAGTTTTGCGCACAGAGCTGTCGGAGAGAAAAACAAAATGTACAACGGGTAATTTTGATCCCAGTATCCTGCTCAATCTTCAAAATTTTACCACCACAGGATTGCCATGTTCAAGGGCTTTCCTCTCGTACCAAACGTAAAGCTCTGACGATTTTTAAGGCGGGGCCAGATGCGACGGCGCGAGCAGGCACCCATTAGAAATTGATGTACACTGTGCGTGTATACAGCGTATACAAAGACACGGCGCAGTCAGGGTTCCAACCAACAATAGGGGTGTCATTGAAAAAATAGGCCGGACAATTAAAAACTTTCAGCTACGCTCTGGAATAACTCTGGAACAAAAAATGCTAGGGAGATGCAGTTTGTACCTTAGTCATGCTGGCATATTCCTGCGTCCATTTCTTAAAGGTTTAGGGCGGCTTGCACATTTCTTGATAGAAAAAAACGCAAGTAGGCGGGGTTGCTCAGAAACGATTTAAACAGCCTCCACTAAGGGAGTTTTGCGCACAGAGCTGTCGGAGAGAAAAAAAAATGTACAACAGGTAATTTCCATCCCAGTATCCTGCTCAATCTTCAAATTTTTACCACCACAGGATTGCCATGTTCAAGGGCTTTCCTCTCGTACCAAACTTAATGCTCTGACGTTTTTTTAAGGCTGGGCCAGCTGCGACGGCGCGAGCAGGCACCCATTAGAAATTGACGTACACTGTGCGTGTATACAGCGTATACAAAGACACGGCGCAGTCAGGGTTCCAACCAACAATAAGGGGGTCATTGAAAAAAATAGGCCGGACAATTAGAAACTTTCAGCTACGCTCTGGAATAACTCTGGAACACAAAATGCTAGGGAGATGCAGTTTGTACCTTAGTCATGCTGGCATATTCCTGCGTCCATTTTTTAAAAGTTGAGGGCGACTTGCACACTTCTTGATCGGAAAAAGCTCAAGTAGGCGGGGTTGCTCAGAAACGATTTCAACAGCCTGCACTATGGGAGTTTTGCGCACAGAGCTGTCGGAGAGAAAAACAAAATGTACAACGGGTAATTTCGATCCCAGTATCCTGCTCAATCTTCAGAATTTTACCACCACAGGATTGCCATGTTCAAGGGCTTTCCTCTCGTACCAAACTTAAAGCTCTGACGATTTTCAAGGCGGGGCCAGATGCGACGGCGCGAGCAGGCACCCATTAGAAATTGACGTACACTGTGCGTGTATACAGCGTATACAAAGACACGGCGCAGTCAGGGTTCCAACCAACAATAAGGGGGTCATTGAAAAAATAGACCGGACAATTAAAAACTTTCAGCTACGCTCTGGAATAACTCTGGAACAAAAAATGCTAGGGAGATGCAGTTTGTACCTTAGTCATGCTGGCATATTCCTGCGTCCATTTTTCTAAAGGTTGAGGGCGACTTGCACACTTCTTGATAGGAAAAAGCTCAAGTAGGCGGGGTTGCTCAGAAACGATTTCAACAGCCTGCACTATGGGAGTTTTGCGCACAGAGCTGTCGGAGAGAAAAAACAAAATGTACAACGGGTAATTTCGATCCCAGTATCCTGCTCAATCTTCAAAATTTTACCACCACAGGATTGCCATGTTCAAGGGCTTTCCTCTCGTACCAAACTTAATGCTCTGACGATTTTCAAGGCGGGGCCAGATGCGACGGCGCGAGCAGGCACCCATTAGAAATTGACGTACACTGTGCGTGTATACAGCGTATACAAAGACACGGCGCAGTCAGGGTTCCAACCAACAATAAGGGGGTCATTGAAAAAATAGGCCGGACAATTAAAAACTTTCAGCTACGCTCTGGAATAACTCTGGAACAAAAAATGCTAGGGAGATGCAGTTTGTACCTTAGTCATGCTGCCATATTCCTGCCTCCATTTAAAAAAGGTTTAGGGCGTTTTGCACCATTCTTGATAGGAAAAAGCTCAAGTAGGCGGGGTTGCTCAGAAACGACTTCAACAGCCTCCACTATGGGAGTTTTGCGCACAGAGCTGTCGGAGAGAAAAACAAAATGTACAACGGGTAATTCTCATCCCAGTATCCTGCTCAATCTTCAAAATTATACCACCACAGGATTGCCATGTTCAAGGGCTTTCCTCTCGTACCAAACGTAAAGCTCTGACGATTTTTAAGGCGGGGCCAGATGCGACGGCGCGAGCAGGCGCCCATTAGAAATTGACGTACACTGTGCGTGTATACAGCGTATACAAAGACACGGCGCAGTCAGGGTTCCAACCAACAGTAAGGGGGTCATTGAAAAAATAGGCCGGACAATTAAAAACTTTCAGCTACGCTCTGGAATAACTCTGGAACAAAAAATGCTAGGGAGATGCAGTTTGTACCTTTGTCATGCTGGCATATTCTTGCGTCCATTTGTTAAATGATAAGAGCGACTTGCACACTTCTTGATAGGAAAAAGCTCAAGTAGGTGGGGTTGCTCAGAAACGATTTCAACAGCCTCCACTATGGGAGTTTTGCGCACAGAGCTGTCGGAGAGAAAAACAAAATGTACAACGGGTAATTTCGATCCCAGTATCCTGCTCAATCTTCAGAATTTTACCACCACAGGATTGCCATGTTCAAGGGCTTTCCTCTCGTACCAAACTTAAAGCTCTGACGATTTTCAAGGCGGGGCCAGATGCGACGGCGCGAGCAGGCACCCATTACAAATTGACGTACACTGTGCGTGTATACAGCGTATACAAAGACACGGCGCAGTCAGGGTTCCAACCAACAATAAGGGGGTCATTGAAAAAATAGACCGGACAATTAAAAACTTTCAGCTACGCTGTGGAATAACTCTGGAACAAAAAATGCTAGGGAGATGCAGTTTGTACCTTAATCATGCTGGCATATTCCTGCGTCCATTTTTTAAAGGTTTAGGGCGACTTGCACACATCTTGATAGGAAAAAGCTCAAGTAGGCGGGGTTGCTCAGAAACGATTTCAACAGCCTGCACTATGGGAGTTTTGCGCACAGAGCTGTCGGAGAGAAAAACAAAATGTACAACGGGTAATTTTGATCCCAGTATCCTGCTCAATCTTCAAAATTTTACCACCACAGGATTGCCATGTTCAAGGGCTTTCCTCTCGTACCAAACGTAAAGCTCTGACGATTTTTAAGGCGGGGCCAGATGCGACGGCGCGAGCAGGCACCCATTAGAAATTGATGTACACTGTGCGTGTATACAGCGTATACAAAGACACGGCGCAGTCAGGGTTCCAACCAACAATAAGGGTGTCATTGAAAAAATAGGCCGGACAATTAAAAACTTTCAGCTACGCTCTGGAATAACTCTGGAACAAAAAATGCTAGGGAGATGCAGTTTGTACCTTAGTCATGCTGGCATATTCCTGCGTCCATTTCTAAAAGGTTTAGGGCGGCTTGCACATTTCTTGATAGAAAAAAACGCAAGTAGGCGGGGTTGCTCAGAAAGGATTTAAACAGCCTCCACTATTAAAGGGAGTTTTGCGCACAGAGCTGTCGGAGAGAAAAAAAAATGTACAACGGGTAATTTCCATCCCAGTATCCTGCTCAATCTTCAAATTTTTACCACCACAGGATTGCCATGTTCAAGGGCTTTCCTCTCGTACCAAACTTAATGCTCTGACGTTTTTTTAAGGCTGGGCCAGCTGCGACGGCGCGAGCACGCACCCATTAGAAATTGACGTACACTGTGCGTGTATACAGCGTATACAAAGACACGGCGCAGTCAGGGTTCCAACCAACAATAAGGGGGTCATTGAAAAAATAGGCCGGACAATTAAAAACTTTCAGCTACGCTCTGGAATAACTCTGGAACAAAAAATGCTAGGGAGATGCAGTTTGTACCTTAGTCATGCTGGCATATTCCAGCGTCCATTTTTTTAAGGTTTAGGGCGGCTTGCACATTTCTTGATAAGAAAAAACGCAAGTAGGCGGGGTTGCTCAGAAACGATTTCAACAGCCTCCACTATGGGAGTTTTGCGCACAGAGCTGTCGGAGAGAAAAACAAAATGTACAACGGGTAATTTCCATCCCAGTATCCTGCTCAATCTTCAAAATTTTACCACCACAGGATTGCCATGTTCAAGGGCTTTCCTCTCGTACCAAACTTAATGCTCTGACGATTTTTAAGGCGGGGCCAGATGTGACGGCGCGAGCAGGCACCCATTAGAAATTGACGTACACTGTGCGTGTATACAGCGTATACAAAGACACGGCGCAGTCAGGGTTCCAACCAACAATAAGGGGGTCATTGAAAAATTAGCCGGACAATGAAAAACTTTCAGCTACACTCTGGAATAACTCTGGAACAAAATTGCTAGGGAGATGCAGTTTGTACCTTAGTCATGCTGGCCTATTCTTGCGTGCATTTGTTAAAGGTTTAGGGCGGCTTGCACATTTCTTGATAGGAAAAAACGCAAGTAGGCGGGGTTGCTCAGAAACGATTTCAACAGCCTGCACTATGGGGGTATTGCGCACAGAGCTGTCGGAGAGAAAAACAAAATGTACAACGGGTAATTTCCATCCCAGTATCCTGCTCAATCTTCAAAATTTTACCACCACAGGATTGCCATGTTCAAGGGCTTTCCTCTCGTACCAAACTTAAAGCTCTGACGTTATTTTAAGGCGGGGCCAGATGCGACGGCGCGAGCACGCACCCATTAGAAATTGACGTACACTGTGCGTTTGTATACAGCGTATACAAAGACACGGCGCAGTCAGGGTTCCAACCAACAATAAGGGTGTCATTCAAAAAATAGGCCGGACAATTAAAAACTTTCAGCTACGCTCTGGAATAACTCTGGAACAAAAAATGCTAGGGAGATGCAGTTTGTACCTTAGTCATGCTGGCATATTCCTGCGTCCATTTTTTTAAGGTTTAGGGCGGCTTGCACATTTCTTGATAGGAAAAAACGCAAGTAGGCGGGGTTGCTCAGAAACGATTTCAACAGCCTCCACTATGGGAGTTTTGCGCACAGAGCTGTCGGAGAGAAAAACAAAATGTACAACGGGTAATTTCCATCCCAGTATCCTGCTCAATCTTCAAAATTTTACCACCACAGGATTGCCATGTTCAAGGGCTTTCCTCTCGTACCAAACTTAATGCTCTGACGATTTTTAAGGCGGGGCCAGATGTGACGGCGCGAGCAGGCACCCATTAGAAATTGACGTACACTGTGCGTGTATACAGCGTATACAAAGACACGGCGCAGTCAGGGTTCCAACCAACAATAAGGGGGTCATTGAAAAAATAGGCCGGACAATTAAAAACTTTCAGCTACGCTCTGGAATAACTCTGGAACAAAAAATGCTAGGGAGATGCAGTTTGTACCTTAATCATGCTGGCATATTCCTGCGTCCCTTTTTTAAAGGTTTAGGGCGACTTGCACACTTCTTGATAGGAAAAAGCTCAAGTAGGCGGGGTTGCTCAGAAACGATTTCAACAGCCTGCACTATGGGAGTTTTGCGCACAGAGCTGTCGGAGAGAAAAACAAAATGTACAACGGGTAATTTCGATCCCAGTATCCTGCTCAATCTTCAAAACTGTACCACCACAGGATTGCCATGTTCAAGGGCTTTCCTCTCGTACCAAACTTAATGCTCTGACGATTTTTAAGGCGGGGCCAGATGCGACGGCGCGAGTAGGCACCCATTAGAAATTTACGTACACTGTGCGTGTTTACAGCGTATACAAAGACACGGCGCAGTCAGGGTTCCAACCAACAATAAGGGGGTCATTGAAAAAATAGGCCGGACAATTAAAAACTTTCAGCTACGCTCTGGAATAACTCTGGAACAAAAAATGCTAGGGAGATGCAGTTTGTACCTTAATCATGCTGGCATATTCCTGCGTCCCTTTTTTAAAGGTTTAGGGCGACTTGCACACTTCTTGATAGGAAAAAGCTCAAGTAGGCGGGATTGCTCAGAAACGATTTCAACAGCCTCCACTATGGGAGTTTTGCGCACAGAGCTGTCGCAGAGAAAAACAAAATGTACAACGGGTAATTTCGATCCCAGTATCATGCTCAATCTTCACAATTTTACCACCACAGGATTGCCATGTTCAAGGGCTTTCCTCTCGTACCAAACTTAAAGCTCTGACGATTTTTAAGGCATGGCCAGATGCGACGGCGCGAGCAGGCACCCATTAGAAATTGACGTACACTGTGCGTGTATACAGCGTATACAAAGACACGGCGCAGTCAGGGTTCCAACCAACAATAAGGGGGTCATTGAAAAAATTAGGCCGGACAATTAAAAACTTTCAGCTACGCTCTGGAATAACTCTGGAACAAAAAATGCTAGGGAGATGCAGTTTGTACCTTAATCATGCTGGCATATTCCTGCGTCCCTTTTTTAAAGGTTTAGGGCGACTTGCACACTTCTTGATAGGAAAAAGCTCAAGTAGGCGGGATTGCTCAGAAACGATTTCAACAGCCTCCACTATGGGAGTTTTGCGCACAGAGCTGTCGCAGAGAAAAACAAAATGTACAACGGGTAATTTCGATCCCAGTATCATGCTCAATCTTCACAATTTTACCACCACAGGATTGCCATGTTCAAGGGCTTTCCTCTCGTACCAAACTTAAAGCTCTGACGATTTTTAAGGCATGGCCAGATGCGACGGCGCGAGCAGGCACCCATTAGAAATTGACGTACACTGTGCGTGTATACAGCGTATACAAAGACACGGCGCAGTCAGGGTTCCAACCAACAATAAGGGGGTCATTGAAAAAATTAGGCCGGACAATTAAAAACTTTCAGCTACGCTCTGGAATAACTCTGGAACAAAAAATGCTAGGGAGATGCAGTTTGTACCTTAATCATGCTGGCATATTCCTGCGTCCCTTTTTTAAAGGTTTAGGGCGACTTGCACACTTCTTGATAGGAAAAAGCTCAAGTAGGCGGGATTGCTCAGAAACGATTTCAACAGCCTCCACTATGGGAGTTTTGCGCACAGAGCTGTCGCAGAGAAAAACAAAATGTACAACGGGTAATTTCGATCCCAGTATCATGCTCAATCTTCACAATTTTACCACCACAGGATTGCCATGTTCAAGGGCTTTCCTCTCGTACCAAACTTAAAGCTCTGACGATTTTTAAGGCATGGCCAGATGCGACGGCGCGAGCAGGCACCCATTAGAAATTGACGTACACTGTGCGTGTATACAGCGTATACAAAGACACGGCGCAGTCAGGGTTCCAATCAACAATAAGGGGGTCATTGAAAAAAATAGGCCGGACAATTAAAAACTTTCAGCTACGCTCTGGAATAACTCTGGAACAAAAAATGCTAGGGAGATGCAGTTTGTACCTTAATCATGCTGGCATATTCCTGCGTCCCTTTTTTAAAGGTTTAGGGCGACTTGCACACTTCTTGATAGGAAAAAGCTCAAGTAGGCGGGATTGCTCAGAAACGATTTCAACAGCCTCCACTATGGGAGTTTTGCGCACAGAGCTGTCGCAGAGAAAAACAAAATGTACAACGGGTAATTTCGATCCCAGTATCATGCTCAATCTTCACAATTTTACCACCACAGGATTGCCATGTTCAAGAGCTTTCCTCTCGTACCAAACTTAAAGCTCTGACGATTTTTAAGGCATGGCCAGATGCGACGGCGCGAGCAGGCACCCATTAGAAATTGACGTACACTGTGTGTATTTACAGCGTATACAAAGACACGGCGGCAGTCAGGGTTCCAACCAACAAAAAGGGGGTCATTCAAAAAATAGGCCGGCAATTAAAAACTTTCAGCTACGCTCTGGAATAACTCTGGAACAAAAAGTGCTAGGGAGATGCAGTTTGTACCTTAGTCATGCTGGCATATTCCTGCGTCCGTTTTTTAAAGGTTTAGGGCGACTTGCATACTTCTTGATAGGAAAAAGCTCAAGTAGGCGGGGTTGCTCAGAAACGATTTCAACAGCCTCCACTATGGGAGTTTTGCGCACAGAGCTGTCGGAGAGACAAACAAAATGTACAACGGGTAATTTCGATCCCAGTATCCTGCTCAATCTTCAAAATGTTACCACCACAGGATTGCCATGTTCAAGGGCTTTCCTCTCGTACCAAACTTAATGCTCTGACGATTTTTAAGGCGGGGCCAGATGCGACGGCGCGAGCAGGCACCCATTAGAAATTGACGTACATTGTGCGTGTATACAGCGTATACAAAGACACGGCGCAGTCAGGGTTCCAATCAACAATAAGGGGGTCATTGAAAAAAATAGGCCGGACAATTAAAAACTTTCAGCTACGCTCTGGAATAACTCTGGAACAAAAAATGCTAGTGATCACATTGGCAGCGTAATCGGTCTATTATCTCACTCACTAAATTCATTCAAATCTCATATCAAAACGATCTTTTTCAAGAAAGTATTTAGTATGGTGTGCCTTTAAACATCATTTGTTTGAATTGTTCGTGTATTTATGTTGGCTGACCCTTTGAAATGTCTTGCATGTCAAATCGTATTTTTTTTAAAGAACTTCTTTTGTAATTTTGATTGGAGAGAGGGGATGTTTACGTATGGCGCCAACACTTTTTCATCAGACATGGAATAATATAGTATCCAAGAATACCTCAATTGAACATCTTTGAAAAGGTGGTGGTGGCATTATACGGAAAATTATTCTCGTTACTTATGTAGACAGTACAATGCAACTATAGGCGTGCCTGCTCAATGACGCAACTGATAAAGTGGATACAAAATAGTGTGTGTTGACCTACCTTGTAAAGGTTGCGATCGGGAGGATGATGTAGGCATTTCTGGTGATCTATGTCGTTCAATACTTCTTCCTCTTCGGTATTGACGGTGTTTTGACACTATGTGCATGTCTTCCCCATCTCCGTGATCACCACCAATCAGTCGTGTTTCAATTGCGTTCTGCTACAAAATCAGCGTCAGATTTGTTGGCTCAAACAAAATTTTGCCATGTTCGGAACAATCCAGATTTCTGTATGCATATTTCAAACATGGCTATTTCTCTTAATGCAGGGATAAACAGAAATGCGAGCCCTTAAACTGTTCAAAACTAAACATGTATCCGATGCACAGCGTCCCTCTTCAGTCGAAAAGTCTATAATGCGCATGTATTGATACTATGAAGACATGGCGTAGTAGGCTTGTAATGGCGTTCGCCAATATCTAAAGGCATACGTGTATTCGAGGGTGTGGTCAGAGCACCAAAGATCATTTCGGTAACTCATTTAACATTCCAATAGATCAGTGCAGACAAGAGGCGCAGTGCAGACATTGACCGTTCATATACAGTTGTATTATATAACAAACTATTTGGTGGCCGATATAGTACCCAAGCGTACACATGCTACAACAATAGGCGAGCTACAGATGTTCCTTTCGGAGCTTGTGCGATCTTTTGTCAGTAGGTATGGTGAAATACCGAATTGGGCATATTTATGAATAATCAGGGGATGCATGCAACTGTACAGTTAACGTCACAGAAGAATGTAGGTGTTTTTGTCAAACGAAACTCCAATATGGTGGTCGATACAGGTTCCCAAATCTTACAGCACGAAACATGTCCTTTGGTTGTGAGACACACGAATCCACATCGGATCATCAACACGTTGTTGTGTGTTGTAATGCTACACAAAATAATGTTGGCCTACAAAACATTGAATCATTAAAAAACACACCGATTAAATTGTGGGCTTGGCGCGAAGTGGTCCCTTCTCTATGTACCATAGTACAATCTAAATGCTGTGAAACCATCTGGGCCCAATTTCATAGAGCTACTAAGCACACAAAATTTGCTTAGCATGAAATTTCTTCCTTGATAAAAACAGGTTTACCAACCAAATTTCCATGTGATTTTCAGGATAAGCAAACAAAAGCTGAATACCAGTAACAAGCACTATGTAACAAATGGAAATTTGGCTGGTAATCCTGTTTTTATCAGGGAAGAACTTTCATGCATAGCAAATTTTTGTGCTTAGCAGCTCTATGAAATTGGGCCCTGGACACACATGAGAACGAGCAGTTTTCAGCAAGATGTTTTTTATCTGATAAAAAAAGTTCTTAAAGGCAGTGGACACCACTGGTAATTATTCAAAGTAATTGTCAGCATAAAACATTACTTGGTAACAGGCAATGTAGAGATGTAGATAGTATAACACACTGTGAGAAACTGCTCCCTCGTGAAGTAACGTAGTTTTTGAGAAATATGTAATTTTCCACGAATTTGATTTCGAGACCTCTGAATTAGATTTGGAGGTCCCCTGGACCTGAACTTTCCTGAAGTCAAAACAAAAACTGTCAATAACAACAACATGGAATTATTAAACGTGTCACCAATTTTCAAACTGCTTCAAACTGAGGTTTAAGCGAGCTCCCCACGCGCCGTTGAATGTGCACGGCGTGAAGTTTGGCTGTGATAATGGAGATCGCGAAGTTGTCCGACTCATAGTTGACAGCTACTACTTCCAATAAAATATTTTGAGGGTGAAACAAAATGGATTTGCAGCTTCATAATGAGATTTTTTTGTGAAAATATTGATAGGAAATTCATTAGAATGGGGGCAATGTACAACCACACTTTCCGTGCACAACGACATGCTATCGTGTGAACTTCTCTTGGAATTTCCTTTTTTGTGGAACTTTGTTTACCCATACTGGCATTGTTCAGCCAACGGTAAGGTCTCACATGACAAACTCCGGAATACTCTTCAGTGATTTCAAGAATTGAGTCTTTATTGAGCCAAAAATTGCAACAGTAATCGTGTCTTCTTATAGCACGTTATATGCAATACGCCGTGTTTGTTTACATTTAACCCACTATGTCACGTAAGGCATGGAGCGCAATCGGTTTTTGGTTATGACCATGAAAACACCAGTTTTTAAGCACCAACACAATAGCGCAGTGCGTAAGGTGCTGGGACTGTCTCAGCAACTCGGATCACCCGGTCCGGGTTCGAATACCGTCTGTCTCTAATATAGATTCAAGGCTTTTTGCTGCCCCTGATGGGACAGTGTGATTGGGATCTGCCTTGCTTTCTCCCCTAAAGGGACAGGGCCCGCGCAGTGGCTAGGGTTCGAGGCAGGGGGGATGTGCTCTGGGTCGGATGCAAATCCTGAAGGGTTCTATATGGCAATGGGGAGGGGCCAGTGTGTGCCATTAACTGAACCGGCGCCTGAATGCCTGACACTTCCGGAGCGTAACCTTTTATATTTTCCCACCAGATTAAATAGTTTGTATGATTAAACTTTTGATTTATTTTACCCCAAATATCTTTAATATCTTTGCGGTAAGCGCTGACAAACCATAGGATTCGAACTGCCTCTATTAGCTACCGGGCAACCTCGGTAGTCTAGTTGGTAGGACACTGCTCTATAATAGCAACGGTCCGGGGTTCGAATCCCACCCGACTGACATGCCTGTTATATTTTTTTTTACAGGACTCGGGAAAGTACTGAGTAAACAGTGCTAACACACATCGGTGTATGGGTAAAAACCAACATTAATTTTCTTCATATATTTGTTTATTTATTTATTTATTTATTATTGTTATAATTATTTATCACGCATACTGGTATCTGATCTCAACTGGGTGTTCCAACATTTGTTGTGTTTCACTTAGCGAATTTGTTTTAATGAAGAAGGGAATAAAACTGAGATTGGGAAAATCAAATTCTATCTATCTCTCTCGCAAGACGCTCTGCAATATTATTCTAGATGTGGTTTTCACTTTGATACACACACTTCCCTCCCCAGTTAGTTCTGAATTTGCAGTGCGCCGTGTTTGTTTACATCCAATACCAACAATAGGTCACGTGACGCACGGAGCGCAATCGGTCTGTTGTTTTAGTCACTTTGTAACTTCACGAGTTCTTCTGGTTTGATTCAAGCTTAACAATAATGTATACAAAATAAAAAAGGGTTCTTTTAAAGTGCATAGTAGGCCTACAATACATTCTCTTATGAGCTTGGGTGAGTAAACAGGCAAGTTTTAAGTTTTTGGTAAACAGTATTGTCCAAGTCCCACACTTCGTGTATCACAACTTAAATATAAAATAACAAACCTGTGGAAATTTAGGCTCAATCGGTCATCGGAGTCGGGAGAAAATAACGGGAAAACCCACTCCTGTTTTCGCGCGTTTCGCTGTGTCGTGACATGTGTTTATAATAAATCCGTAATTCTCGCTATCGAGAATTGATATTGTTTTAATGTTTTCTCAAAAAGTAAAGCATTTCATGGAAAAATATTTCAAGAGAAGTCTTTCACCATTACCTTCTGTAAACACTGTAAATTATTTGTAAATCTGTGAACTTTTTTTTTCTTCCTGTACCGAAAGTGTATAATGGCTTTAAACTGTTCCAGGGTGAGCAGTTTTTGATGTGGTTTGGAAGATTGTTCCATTGGAAGGCACGTTGACCGTATGATTTGATGAGAACTGGATACAGAGTGAGGAAGATCTTTGTTGCTGGAGCAAAGAGTCCTTGATGGATGATATTTGCTGATTAATTCCTGGAGGTAAACCGGGACCATTTCATGTGTGCATTTGTAGATCAAAACCATTATTTGAAAAGTTATCTGGGATTTTTGAGAAGGCTGTAGTGTTACAAGTTGTCTATGCGGCTCACATCACGAATACATGGATCAACCTCTCTGTTGTTGGTTGATCCAAATTTTGTATTCTGTTCAGTTTTGTGTAAGCTGAGGGAAGAGGCACACGACGTTAGTTATTGATGCTTTGTCGTAGCATGGAGGTCCTCCATGATCGTAGTTAGATGTTGATCAAGGGTATTACCCAAATTAATGAATGACTCACCCATGTTTCTTCCACTCTCAGCTAACCACGCTGGCAATGGCACTGCGACTTCCGATCCCCAATTCCATTCTGCACGCCATCATGACCTGTCGACGAGGACGCAACCGCCAAACAGTGGTCAACCACTGCAGGACGAGTTCAGTTGTATCGTTTTGAGTGAAGGGACGACTTCGATCGACCCACCTGCCCTCTTGCACGTCCGTTTAGCCCCGTCCCCCGACTACTTAATACATGCTCCTACGAAGACACAAACTTGTCTATGCTCCATGCTTCTCCCGGCCTGCCATCCAGTCGGATGAATTAGTTCTGTATACGAGTAGGCCAATCCCCCGTACCCCCCCCCCCCCCTCCAAATCAGCAAGTCCTGAAACAATGTCGTAAATTCGTGAACAACAACATTATTGTTAACCACAAACCATCGGTATTTCTTATGCTTAGAAAATACTTTGGTTCAGTCACCTGTAACATGCCAGAGAACATACCAGAGCTTGCAAACCGAAGGAATGTGAATCGTATTGTTGTTCAACACTTATGTGATGTGTTTATTTCCAAATGGTACAATACAATAGATTGCACAATGACTGTAGAACTAAATCTGGCCAAAAGAATAATCTCAGGACATACCGTATTTTCAGAACCCAGTTTGAGTTTGAGTTATGTTTACAATGTGTTAACAAGCCCTCTAATCGCCATTCTCTGGCCTGTTTCAGATGCTCTCTTAACACACGCTACTTATTGAAATAGGAAGGTATATTGGTTAGAGTCAAGCCAAAAAAAATTCCCGCATTGTCACCTTGATGTTGAAACAGAAATCCATTTTCTTCTTGATTGCCCCATACACAACGACCTTGGGAATATTTTGTTGGTTTATATTATTGATCATTACAAAGGCTTTGAAACTCTTGGCAGGGAAGACAGGTTTAAGTTTTTGATGGATACTCCCGATGAAGCTTTTATTTTTTGCGTTGCCAAGGACGTATTTTTATTTACTGCTTTATAAAAGAAAAGAAAACTGTGTGATTATTTGTTTTTGTTCTAAGTTAAATTCCTTTCCGTATGACTTATTCATTCAATGTATTTTGTTTTTAAAATATTGTTACCCTCCCCAGGGTTATGGGGTGTGTTCCAATTTGGAAAAAAACATCATACAATACAATACAATTAATAAAAGGGCGGGAATTTCAACTTTGATATAGATCGGATGGTTGTTGCAGTTGCATTCTAACCTGAAGTTGCATTTTAACCATACATGCAAGTTTAAGATACAATTTTAAAAACTGAGAAACAAAAAGTCACACAAAATTCTGACATAGGGAAGCTTTATTTATTAAAAAAATACAAACACAGACACAGAAGCGAAGAACAAGCAGAACTAAGAGCATAGAAACCACCAAGGTAAGAGAGGACACTTCAACCTGTTTTGGGTAACTATCGTTAAAACTTGTTTTCAAAAAGACTGGCCCGATTTTAGAAAGCCTGCAGTAAGCACACAAAAAATGCTTACGCATTTATGCATAGAAAAATGTTTACCTGCTAAAAAATATCATAAAGTTTATAGTTGGTGCGAGTGGTTTCACACTTGCTTGGAAGCAGAGTCAAGTTCTTGACGGTGCTTACCACTCAATTTTACCCCAACCTGCGCCCAATTTAATAGAGCTGCTAAGCACAAACATTTGCTTAGCATGAAATTTCTGCCTCGATAAAAACCGGATTACCAACAACATTTCCACATGATTTTCAGGATGAGCAAACATCAGCTGAATACCTGTAACAAGCAATATCTAACAAATGGAAATTTGGATGGTAATCCTGTTTTTATCAAGGAAATTGGGCCCATGTCATGAGAAGTGATCAATTCTACAGGCAGTAACATCATGATGAACGGCACATTGAAATATACCGGCCTGGCACTGATGCATCGACCTGTAATTGTGCTCAACAGCTCTTTGCTGTTGGGGGACAAACAGAAATAGGTTACCAAGTACAATTTGATATTAATTACATGGAACCATGCTATTCTACAAAGCAAGTCCATTTAAAGAAAACAATCTTAGAAGGGAAGGAACACTTTATTGGTAATTGTCAAAGACCAGTGTTCTCACTTGGTGTATCTCAACATGTGCACAAAATAACAAACCTGTGAAAATTTGAGCTCAATTGGTCATCGGAGTTGGGAGAAAATTATGAAAGGAAAAAACACCCTTATTGGACGAATTTGTGTGTTTTTAGATGGAAATAGCTAGAAGTCTTTTATTGTTTTAGTGAGAAATTACCTCTATTTCAAAATCTATGCTACTTCAAAGGGATCCGTTTCTCACAATGTTTTATGCTATCAACAGCTCTCCAATGCTCGTTACCAAGTCAGTTTTGAAGTTAATATTTGTTTTGAGTAATTACCAAACGTGTACCTTCCCCTTAATGCTTTCAAGCTTTATGAAATTGCGCCAAAATGTATTTTTTATGCTATAGATAAATTCAACTTTCATTGATGTTCACCACATCTCGAACAAAATATTTAAATTCTAAAGAAGAAGGGTAAATAATGTCTGTATATATTGTATTTCACTCATAAACAAGCAATGTTTGTCACAGTAAACAAAATGTTTTGTAAATCAGAACATTTTCAATTTTTTGTCCAACTCACAAAGTAAGTGTGTGATGCCTTTGTATTTTTGTCTTAACACTCCACTAAGGCAGAGATAAGGTGTTTAATGGTCCTGAAGAGTGCTCCTCCAGAGCCTCTGTTGACTAATCACTGTCCTCTTTCACAGACCAAGAGCAACGCACTTCAAACTGGGGACATCCTTTTTACACCATTTGCTAGCTTCATTTATTCCCAGATATGTGTTTATTAACAAAACGCAGTGAAGAAATATTTATTCTATTTTATTCCGTGCATATTTATAGTTATTTGAAATAACGCACGCTCTTTGAAAGATTGCAGACATATCTGAAGGGGTGGTTCATTAAATCAGAACACAATGTATACAAACAAACATTTACAGACAAATTTAGCTGCCATGTAGCAAAAACATGGCTACCTCCTGAAACATGGCACTTTGGTGGCGCTATATCAATTTTGGGCAGGGGCTACATACCAACTCCACCAAGACTAAATTGTCTCATACCTTTGCATTCTTCTGCTTTACAACTGATCAACGAATCTTCACCAGTGGAAGTGCCAAATGTGTATGATGGGTTTGGACCACTTTCAAATTCCAGGCAGAGATAGCTTAGCTCTCCGCAGCCAACATCCTCAATAGACTGTGCAAGTCTCGCACGTAGCGAAAACGAGAACTTAATTCGAAAAAAGTATATTTTTGTACAAAACCAAATTTAATTGAAATTGTTATTTGTTAAAAAATTCTTAAAGATTATTATTTTTAACGTACTTTTTGTATAATTATTATTTTAATTCGTGTACATAATAATTGTTTTGTTTAAATTAACGTAAATATTATACATTTATCGGGACGAGGATCGCTGTTCGACATCGACCTGGATGGTTTTTCTAACAAACCCCGTTTGTGAATCACGTCCAATTGGTGCGATCATCACATAGGTTCAGCGATAATGGGAACGTCAATTGGGTAATATTCTTAATTGTTTAGAGTAAACCGGAAACTGGAGGTCAAGTTTTTTTCTTTAGTTTTCTTCGTTAATTTGTTGAATTGATTTTACCTTTCTGTTTTTAATCACTTATTTTTACATTCCCAAGAACATATTCACTTTTTAGAGTCATAACTTATGTTAAACTAAAATTATTGACAGAACAAAATCTCCCCAACGTAAAACTCCATTAGGTTGGGACCACAATGGTCCCGGAAGTTCAATTTCTCGCGAGACTTGCACAGTCTATGGGGAATGACGTTGAGATACCTATGAAGTGCATACGACTGCCGGGAGATATCAATGGCTTGGACTGGTCATCAGCACTCAGGATCTGTGATTTTAGATTTACGCTTGCCAGAGCCATCCATGTTCTTGCTGCCGAAAATGTTCATTTTCCATAGGCCTGAACCTTCCAGCTCACTGCTGTCTGCGGCGGTGTCAACAGTGGCATAGATTGTCAGAATTGTATGGCCATACCTCGTCTTTTCAACTCCGCGCTCCCAATCCAAGTCAGTCACTGTCACACCTAGAAATATAGATTGATTAACCTTATTTTATCATTGAAAAAAAAAAAACATTTCACCTCAAAAGAATAATTATATAGTTATGTAAAAAGTATATTTCTTTTTGGCTGCAAAAGTTGATTCTGAGACAATTATTTCTTAGATTGTGCAGTCCTGCAAGGATATAGTCGCTCAAGATTTTCGGCCATGTCTCCCTCCAAAACGCGACCATCTTGGTTTTATCAAACGGTTCCAAAAACCAATGGGTATAGGCTAGCCCTATATAGGACTCTTCCTCTGTACTACGAAAGGCCACCAGGGCGATATCCCATCCAGGGGATGCGCAGGGCAAGTCTGAAATTACCCCGCTACTTACTAAAAGTATCAACAAAATAGAAAGAAGTAAGTCAGCTTAATAAAGTTATGTTTTTTTCTTTCTCCAAGTCGTCTGGAAATCCAGGACAAATTTTTTAAGTGAGGCCAACTTCATTCCTACCCATAATTGTCACACAACATTCCATAGAGACTGTGGACCAAGTGCACAGTCCATGGAATTCCACATAATACCAGCTTTACTCATAAGGAAAACCCATGGTAATTTTAGCAGTTTGGGCACACAGTGATAGGTGTGAAGAAAATATGTACGCAATAAATTTTTTTAAATGATTTTTGCAAAAACTGAACTTGGACTAATGCGAGAGACTTAGAAAACTGGTCACAAAATGGTACACATAACACGGTAATTTAGTAGGTAACCATTTAACTGGTAAGTAAAAGTGGTTTGAGTTTCTTTTAATTGGGCGGCGATAAACAAAAACAAACAAACAAACAACATTGATTCGGGGGCTTCAAATGATAACTTTCTCCTCCACAAAGATTGCTACCAGTATGAACTTAATAATCAATGAACTTTCAGATTGAAACTAATCAATAAATTCTTAATTTAACATTACCAACCATTTGTTTTGTCTCTAAGGTGATTTAGAGGGAAGGTATACATTTGGAAATCACTCTTGAAATTAATTATGATAACAACATTTTTGATTAGAAGACTACAGTAACTTTCGACGTTTCACCTTGAAGACATATGTAAAAATGTTTTTAAACAAATTTGCCCAACATTCGAGTCTGAGACATTAGTTTCTCAGTTCGTGTATTCATGTTATGGACTATTCCTCCCGCGTGGGCACATTCGCTTCATATTTTCAGAGTTATATCTCAAAAACACCTTTTGAAATGAAGGGTTCACATATTGATTTTAATGTACAGATTATATAGGATTAAAACAATCAATAAGGTTCCAAAAACCAAAGATTTACTATTCGGTTAAAGGTGGCCTCAGGTCGACCTACGATTTTCTTGCGCGCGCAAGAAAATGTGCTCCAGTCACAACATCGTGCGCCTGCTATTGGTTCCCGACAGTCGGGATCACGTACCACAAGCTGAAATTGTTCTACATTTGCAACTGTTAATATTTTCGAGCGACAACTGTTTAATCATTGCAGTTACACTCAGGTCTTAGCTCAGGCGCAGTGTGATCCTGAAGTCAGTCGCCTACTGATTTTTGTTGACACAAGGTCGACCTGAGGCCGGTTTAAGGTACAACTATTCAACCTACCTTTACAGAAGGTATTTTTGACACAGCCAGTCAAAACTTTCCCCGTTGGTATGGCACTAAAAATGAACGGCAAGTAGTCCTTTTCCACTTCTGGGTTGGGTCCTTTGTTGAATTTAGCACAGATGAAATTGGCTTCTTCACATGTATGACCAGTCAAGTCAAAGCGATACCTGATGTCCTCTATGGAGAACAGGCCTACAGGGTTCCTCTTCAGACCTTGTGACTGCTGTCCTTCGGTGAGGGCCTCCTCCATGACAGTGCCAGAGAGCTCGCCTGTACCGTCTTCATTTTCAGCCATCCACAGTCTCGTTGTCCAAAGTCCTTGTCCAGCAACACTCGTTGCCTCAGAGTTGTAAGAATACATCATTATCAGATCCAGGGTAATCTCACTCTCTCTACCCTGATCGATCTCAGTGCCGGGAGGTACAACTGGAACCACATCTTCAACGCTCACATCTGGAGCAAAAGTTAGTGGATTATTGTTGGTAATGTAAAGACTGTTAACTGCTTTCTGAGCCAAGGGGGAGGGAAGGATCTTCAGGAGCGTATGGGGGATTCAAACTCAACATTTGTTTTGTTTTTGTTTGTTTTTCTCCCCAGGGCCAGCCTTGTACGGCCAATTGCGATCCATTGAGTACCTTACTATTATTTTCTCACAAAGCAAATTCCAGTGTTTACAGAATGGTAACGTATGGTAGTTAATGACAAAAAACCCTTTTGGCCAGAAGCAAACTTTATCTTTCGACAGTATTACGAAAACAAAAGTTATGTCAAGAGTTATCAGTTTTTATAATTGGAATCTTGTGTATTCTTTTTTGTATTATTCTTTTTGCATTGCGATGTTATTTTTTTAATAGGTTCTTGTGTATGTGCCTGTGTCTGTACAAAAAGGGTCCATGATTGCTATCACAAAGAAAAAACATACAAATCGTCACAAAAAGTTACTTTAAAAAATTGTTTTATTGTTCATAAACATACTCTTATGGTTGACAAACAAACAATTATATTCCCAGGTGACTTTAAAGGGACACATTGCCTTGGATCGGTTGAGTTGGTCCATGCAAAGCATTTGCAACCGTTTGTTATAAAATGTATATGGTAAGAAAGATGTTTTAAAAGTAGAATGTAACGATCCCCACAGATGTGCCTCACAATTGCATGGTTGTCCTTATATATGTTGTGAACTAACATGGCACGCCATTTTGTGGAGTCAAGTTATTGACTCCATAAAATGGCTGACCGTGTTAGTTAAAGTAAAAGGAAAACCACGCACTTCCAAGGCATGTTTGTGTGGATCATTTTATTCTACTTGAAAATCATTCTGACCATATCAATTTCATATAAAACGGTTTCAACTGCTTTTCATGGACCAACTCGCCCGACCCAAGGCAACGTGTTCTTAATTCTTCTTCTTTTCAATACTTACTGTAGGGGCAAGCTTTGCAGCACACTCCCTCAAACTTGATGCGGTTCCTGCAGGTTACCGGGAGACAAGTTTCAAAATGGCAACTGAGCGTGGAGTTGTCACATTTGCAAAAAGAACAGTCCGACATTTGGTATCTTGCTCCATGCTGAACGATATCCCATCCAGGGGATGCGCAGGGCAAGTCTGAAATTACCCCGCTACTTACTAAAAGTATCAACAAAATAGAAAGAAGTAAGTCAGCTTAATAAAGTTACGTTTTTTTCTTTCTCCAAGTCGTCTGGAAATCCAGGACAAATTTTTTAAATTTTTTTAAGTGAGGCCAACTTCATTCCTACCCATAATTGTCACACAACATTCCATAGAGACTGTGGACCAAGTGCACAGTCCATGGAATTCCACATAATACCAGCTTTACTCATAAGGAAAACCCATGGTAATTTTAGCAGTTTGGGCACACAGTGATAGGTGTGAAGAAAATATGTACGCAATAAATGATTCCTGGTTTACATGTGTATATAGGAGCAAGTTTCACAATATTTGAAGTATTTAATCATATTAGTTTCACTTTGTATTTTGAAATTAATGTTACCGGTAAACCATGACACTAATTGCAAATATATGATAAAGATCATGATTGATTTTCTACAACAATCTGAAGGAAAGATAAACAACAATGGAAAATAGGGGGGAGGGGGAATACTGGTCTGGCCATAATAGCTTCCTACGGCCCTGCTGTGAATGAAAAAGGGGAGGCAGGATACCGATTTGTTTATGTAGGATCCCAATTCCTTTATAACAAAACCGAATGACACTTACATGATGATGAGCTGCTCTCCTCCTGGCCCTGGACAGTCACACAGCATCCTAATAGCAAAATCACAGACAAGACCCACAGGCCTTTGTACTACTTCCTCTGTACTACGAAAGGCCACCAGGGCTAGGTATAGGCCTACTTTTCCTTTGTAACGGTACAACCAATAACTTACGTTTGCAGAAGGTATTTTCGACACAGCCAGTCAAAACGTCCTTCGTTGGTTTGGCAGTAAAGTGGAACGTCAAGTAGTCCTTTTCCACTTCTGGGGTGGGTCCTTTGTTGAATTTAGCACAAATGAAATTGGCTTCTTCACATGTATGACCAGTCAAGTCAAAGCGATACCTGATATCCTCTATGGAGAACACTCCTCTAGGGTTCTTCTCCAGACCTTGTGACTGCTGTTCTTCGGTGAGGGCCTCCTCCATGACAGTGCCAGAGAGCTCGCCTGTACCGTCTTCATTTTCAGCCATCCACAGTCTCGTTGTCCAAAGTCCTTGTCCAGCAACACTCGTTGCCTCAGAGTTGTAAGAATACATCATTATCAGATCCAGGGTAATCTCACTCTCTCTACCCTGATCGATCTCAGTGCCGGGAGGTACAACTGGAACTACATCTTCAGCGGTCACATCTGAAAAAAAAGTGAGTGTATTTTATTATTTTTATTATTATAGTAAGCACTGTACACTGCATTTTGAGCCCGGGGATCTTCAGGAGCCTACCATGGGATTTAAATCCACTGTTTGTTTGGTTTTTGTTTTTATTTACTTTTTTTTTTCCCTTGTGGGTAAGCAAAGTTTCTGCGATTTACAGTGAGTGCTGCTCATATGTTCTCACTATTATATCAAAATTGACAGTAATTTGGAGGAACAGTGGCAATTAATGGCAGGGCAGACTACATCGTGTAAAAGGAATAAATGTGACTGAAATAGAAAAACATGTTATAGAACTTTTGGGAAAAAATTGTTACTTAAAGGCAGTGGACACTATTGGTAATTACTCAAAGTAATTATTGTCATAAAACCTCACTTGGTAACGAGTAACGGGGAGAGGTTGAGTTGATAATACAAAACATTGTGAGAAACGGCTCCCTCTGAAGTGCCACAGTTTTTGAGAATGAAGTAATTTTCCATGAATTTGATTTCGAGACCCCAGATTTAGAACTTGAGGTCTCGAAATCAACCATCTAAACGCACATAACTTCGTGTGACAAGGGTGTTTTTTCTTTCATTATTATCTCGCAAGTTTGATGAACGGTTGAGCTCAAATTTTCACAGGTTAGTTATTTTATGCATATGTTGAGATACACCAACTGTGAAGGCTGGTCTTTAACAATAACTAATAGTGTCCGCTGCCTTTAAGTAGGATGAGACAGCTTGAGTGTTGCTAATGCGTCTTTTTAAAATAGTTTGGATAGAGAAAGTAAAGTCTCTACATCCTTATTAAAAATAATGCGGGAACAAATTTACCAAAAGTAATTTTAGAAAGTTTCCTTCACATAACAAAATGGGCAATCTGTGAACGTTACGTCATTTTCGAAACCACAGCTTGGGCTTGTGCATGAGATGGGCTCGAGCTTAATATTTAGGGCCTAGGCTTGGGCTTACATTTAGGCTCCCTCATTTAGAAAATGATGCTTCCATAACAAAAATTCAGCCAGGCAGTAGGAGCCCAAGCCAGAGACCAAGCAAAAGTCATTGTTTCAAAAACGACTTGAATTCAATCAATCTTTTTCGGAGAGTAAATTCAACCTGTGGACATTGTCAAATTAGGTTGTCGTGAGTCAGTAAAAAGAAATGAGAAGACAAATTTAGTGAGGGATTTGTATTTTTTATTTTTTATTTTTTTTTATGCAAGTCGCCAGACACACAAGGCCTGAAGGCCACTTCAAGGTGTAGGCTACAATTATTTTTGTCCAGAGGCCATTGGCACCTACTCCTAGGGCTGAAACAGGGTTACCCCTTTTACAGTCCATTCGGATGTAGGCTTGGGTATCATCAGTCCGAAGCCTGGCCGGTATGTTCATGTTCATATCAACAATTGGGTGTCCTTTTATAGTCAAATATTACTATCTTGACTTTGAGGGAATCAGATAGGCCTATCAGATTGAAACTAAAAGTTGCTACCCTGATGATAACCAGTCCAATATTCAATACTTACTGTAGGGGCAAGCTTTGCAGCAAACTCCCTCAAACTTGATGCGGTTCCTGCAGGTTAGCGGGGGACAAGTTTCAAATTGGCAACTGAGCGTGGAGTTGTCACATTCGCAGTAATAACATTCAGACACGTGGTATCTTGCACCGTGTGTAATGTTTTTCCCGACAGGGGATGAGCAGGGCAAATAAGAAACTACAGGGTTGCTACTTGCCGCTAAAAGTATGAACAAAATAGAAAGAGGTAAGTAGGCAGAATTTGGAATAATTAGTCTATTCAATCGTAATTAATAATCTTGTGTTGTGAACAGCTTATTAAGTAATACATAGGCCCATGTCACACCTGGCAATTTACAGGCAACCAGTTCCAGGCAATCTCCAAGAAGAGAATCCATTCACATTTGAATACTCACTTATTTTTATTGGGAATCGTGAGACATTGTTTGAAAAATTACCCAAGGGCTACCAAAATGGTCCTGTAGCATGCACTACAGTTGGTTTCCTCCAAGTTGCCAGTATACAATTGTTGCACGCTGTGACGGGGTCCATGGCGTTTGTACACCCGAGGGGGAAAATGGAACCCGAGGCGAAGCCGAGGGTGCCATTTTCCCTCGAGGGTGTACAAAACCCATGGACCCCAGTCACAACGTGCAACAATTGTCTTGTTATACCTTTGTATAATTGTTATCCTCTTCTCGAAGTTCTGTTGTCATCTTCAAACATTATTACGGCGGACTATTCATTGTTTAATAAGAAGACGAACGAGAAAGAACTTCCTCGAACCCGCGGTTGTTTCGTACACAGCGCGAAATCGACCAACGCTGGGAACGATCAAGGTGATGTACACCCGGTGTACATCACTTTTCATGTTACCCGGCGCGTCGGGAGCCATGTAACATGCGTTTTTCTTGCGCGTCACATGATTGGTTCTCGACCAATCAAACTTCACAATTTGCACAGAAATATAACAATAAAAGTTGCCTCGTGTGACAAGGCCCTACGAATCAATCGGTTTTTTTTTAATGATTTTTGCAAAAACTGAACTTGGACTAATGCGAGAGACATAGAAAACTGGTCACAAAATGGTACACATAACATGGTAATTTAGTAGGTAACCATTTAACTGGTAAGTAAAAGTGGTTTGAGTTTCTTTTAATTGGGCGGCGATAAACAAAAACAAACAAACAAACAAACAACATTGATTCGGGGGCTTCAAGATTGAAACTAATCAATGAATTCTTAATTTAACATTACCAACCATTTGTTTGTCTCTGAGGTGATTTAGAGGGAAGGTATACATTTGGAAATCACTCTTAAAATTAATTATGATAACAACATTTTTGATTAGAAGACTACAGTAACTTTCGACGTTTCACCTTGAAGACATCTGTAAAATGTTTTTTAACAAATTTGCCCAACATTCGAGTCTGAGACATTAGTTTCTCAGTATGTGTATTCCTGTTATGGACTATTCCTCCCGCGTGGGCACATTCGCTTCAGATTTTCAGAGTTATATCTCAAAAACACCTTTTGAAATGAAGGGTTCACATATTGATTTTAATGTACAGATTATATAGGATTAAAACAATCAATAAGGTTCCAAAACCAAAGATTTACTATTCCTTTAAAGGTGGCCTCAGGTCGACCTACGATTTTCTTGCGCGCGCAAGAAAATGTGCTCAGGTCACAACATCGTGCGCCTGCGATTGGTTCCCGACAGTCGGGATCACGTACCACAAGCTGAAATTGTTCTACATTTGCAACTGTTAATATTTTCGAGCGACAACTGTTTAATCATTGCAGTTACACTCAGGTCTTAGCTCAGGCGCAGTGTGATCCTGAAGTCAGTCGCCTACTGGTTTTTGTTGACACAAGGTCGACCTGAGGCCGGTTTAAGGTACAACTATTCAACCTACCTTTACAGAAGGTATTTTTGACACAGCCAGTCAAAACTTTCCCCGTTGGTATGGCACTAAAAATGAACGGCAAGTAGTCCTTTTCCACTTCTGGGTTGGGTCCTTTGTTGAATTTAGCACAGATGAAATTGGCTTCTTCACATGTATGACCAGTCAAGTCAAAGCGATACCTGATATCCTCTATGGAGAACAGGCCTACAGCTGAAATCTTCAGACCTTGTGACTGCTGTCCTTCGGTGAGGGCCTCCTCCATGACAGTGCCAGAGAGCTCGCCTGTACCGTCTTCATTTTCAGCCATCCACAGTCTCGTTGTCCAAAGTCCTTGTCCAGCAACACTCGTTGCCTCAGAGTTGTAAGAATACATCATTATCAGATCCAGGGTAATCTCACTCTCTCTACCCTGATCGATCTCAGTGCCGGGAGGTACAACTGGAACCACATCTTCAACGCTCACATCTGGAGCAAAAGTTAGTGGATTATTGTTGGTAATGTAAAGACTGTTAACTGCTTTCTGAGCCAAGGGGGAGGGAAGGATCTTCAGGAGCGTATGGGGGATTCAAACTCAACATTTGTTTTGTTTTTGTTTGTTTTTCTCCCCAGGGCCAGCCTTGTACGGCCAATTGCGATCCATTGAGTACCTTACTATTATTTTCTCACAAAGCAAATTCCAGTGTTTACAGAATGGTAACGTATGGTAGTTAATGACAACAAACCCTTTTGGCCAGAAGCAAACTTTAAACTTTAAACTATAATTGGAATCTTGTGTATTCTTTTTTGCATTATTCTTTTTGCATTGCGATGTTATTTTTTTTAATAGGTTCTTGTGTATGTGCCAGTGTCTGTACTGTGCCTGTACAAAAAGGGTCCATGATTGCTATCACAAAGAAAAACCATACAAATCGTCACAAAAAGTTACTTTAAAAAGTTGTTTTATTGTTCATAAACATACTCTTATGGTTGACAAACAAAAAATTATATTCCCAGGTGACTTTAAAGGGACACATTGCCTTGGATCGGTTGAGTTGGTCCATGCAAAGCATTTGCAACCGTTTGTTATAAAATGTATATGGTAAGAAAGATGTTTTAAAAGTAGAATGTAACGATCCCCACAGATGTGCCTCAAAATTGCATGGTTGTCCTTATATATGTTGTGAACTAACATGGCACGCCATTTTGTGGAGTCAAGTTATTGACTCCATAAAATGGCTGACCGTGTTAGTTCGCAAAGTAAAAGGAAAACCACGCACTTCCAAGGCATGTTTGTGTGGATCACTTATTCTACTTGAAAATCATTCTGACCATATCAATTTCATATAAAACGGTTTCAACTGCTTTTCATGGACCAACTCGCCCGACCGAAGGCAACGTGTTCTTAATTATTCTTTTTTCCAATACTTACAATAGGGGCAAGCTCTGCAGCAAACTCCCTCAAACTTGACGCGGTGACTGCAGGTTAGCGGGGGACAAGTTTCAAATTGGCAACTGAGCGTGGTGTTGTCACATTCGCAAAAAGAACATTCCGACACTTGGTGTCTTTCTCCATGCAGAGAGAGTTGCCCTGCGTACATGCAGGGCAAACTGCCAGGACTTGCTAAAGGTATCAACAAAATAGAAAGAGGCAATTGAGCAGAATTTGAAATAATTAATCTGCATGCAACTAATATTATTGTAATGCAAACAGCTTAATAAAGTTATGGGTTTTTTTTTCTCCAAGTCGTCTGGAAATCCAGGACAAATTTTTTAAGTGAGGCCAACTTCATTCCTACCCATAATTGTCACACAACATTCCATAGAGACTGTGGACCAAGTGCACAGTCCATGGAATTCCACATAATACCAGCTTTACTCATAAGGAAAACCCATGGTAATTTTAGCAGTTTGGGCACACAGTGATAGGTGTGAAGAAAATATGTACGCAATAAATGATTCCTGGTTTACATGTGTATATAGGAGCAAGTTTCACAATATTTGAAGTATTTAATCATATGAGTTTCACTTTGTATTTTGAAATTAATGTTACCGGTAAACCATGAAACTAATTGCAAATATATAATAAAGATCATGATTGATTTTCTACAACATTCTGAAGGAAAGATAAACAACAATGGAAAACAAGGGGGAGGGGGAATATTGGTCTGGCCATAATAGCTTCCTACATCGGCCCTGCTGTGAATGAAAAAGGGGAGGCAGGATACAGATTTGTTTATGTAGGATCCCAATTCCTTTATAACAAAACCGAATGACACTTACATGATGATGGGCTGCTCTCCTGGCCCTGGACAGTCACACAGCATCCTAATAGCAAAATCACAGACAAGACCCACAGGCCTTTCCAACCTACATAGCTATACATAGTTTCAATTGGTTACAACCTCTCAAGACAAGTATGTGCAACAACCAACAGTCAGCCAAAAGAGTTCCAGCAGCTATGGGCTCCACTTCATGTGACTTGGTTTTATGGGCTTATTATGGGATGGATTGAATGAGTGGGGCAAATCTATCATTGGTTGGGAATCTTGACAGCAGTCCAACTTCTACCCATGTTCTCTGTTTGCGGCGAGGGGGACCGGCTTACTATGGGACGGATTAAATGAGAGTGGCAATCAGCCAATTGGGTAGGATTCCTTTGAGAAGTATTCCAAGAAAATGATGTGTCACAGTTTCCTATGTAGTTGGACAAGTTAATAGGAAAGTGTCCTGAAACTTAGAGCAAAACAACCGCAAACAAACAAGCGACTGTCGATCAGTTTCGATATCATCATTGACTGGGAATCTTGGCACAAGCTCAACTTCTTTCTTTTTTAAACAGCGCTGTTTTTGTTTTTGTTGAACAAGAAATAAAACTGATTGTGCATACGTTGCAATAGTCGGATTGCGCTACCAATGTTTACATGTGATCACGTGCCCTATAAAGGGTATATATAGAGTGCATTCGTTTAGCTTCCCTGGGTCGACCCCGATGTGGCGTTTTTTTTTTTTTCAAGGACGAACGTGGGCACACAATTACCCCACATTCGTCCTCGAACCTGAAAAAAAAACCCAGACACATCATCACGTGAGCCTTCCCGTGGTGTAGTCGGTGCACCTCGGGCCAGCCCCAAGAGCCCCGTCTGTGGATAGGGTCAATTGGGGCTGACCCGAGGTGCACTGACGTCACGACGAGAAGGCTCACGTGATGATGCGTCTGTTTTTTCCAGATGGAGCGTGGGTAAACATCTGCACACGTTTGTACTAGAAAACAAAATAGGCGACTTTTCCAGGACGAACGTGGGGCAATTGTGTGCCCACGTTCGTCCTGGAAAAAATAAAATACGCCACAACGGGGTCGACCCAGGGAAGCTAATTGAATGTACCCATAGAAAAACACAGCTACACAGTAAAGACATGGGGAGACTCGTACCGATGGATCACAATTGGTTGTATTTGCAATAAATAACACTTTGAACTAAAAACGGAACGCCTTTTTATAAAGTTGCTTATTGTGACATTGCTTGAAATCACATTTGCTGTTTGACGTTTCCAGTATTACACTACAAAAGGAGGTTTATTTTGAGAGTAGGGTTAGACTACGTATGTACCGAGGTTTGAGCGAGCTCCTCACGCGCCGTGGATTTTGCGTTGTGCACGGCGTGAAGTTGGGCTGTAATAAGGGATATCGCAAAGTTTTCCGACTCATAGCTGACAGCTACCCCTGCCAATAAAATATTTTGAAGGTGAAAATAAAGGGATTGTAGCTTCAAAATGAGATTTTTTTTTATATTGGCGGTAAAATCATTAGAATGAGGGCAATGTAAAACCACACTTACCGTGCACAAACACAACATGACATCGTGTGAACATTCTCCTGGAATCGAATTCGTATTCAGGTTCGAATACCGTCTGTCTCTAATATAGATTCAAGGCTTTTTGCTGCCCCTGATGGGACAGTGTGATTGGGATCTGCCTTGCTTTCTCCCCTAAAGGGACAGGGCCCGCGCAGTGGCTAGGGTTCGAGGCAGGGGGGATGTGCTTTGGGTCGGATGCAAATCCTGAAGGGTTCTATATGGCAATGGGGAGGGGCCAGTGTGTGCCATTAACTGAACCGGCGCCTGAATGCCTGACACTTCCAGAGCGTAACCTTTTATATTTTCCCACCAGATTAAATAGTTTGTATGATTAAATTTCTTGATTTATTTTCCCCCAAATATCTCTTATATCTTTGCGGTAAGCGCTGACAAATCATAGGATTCGAACTGCCTCTATTAGCTACCGGGCAACCTCGGTAGTCTAGTTGGCAGGACACTGCTCTATAATAGCAACGGTCCGGGGTTCGAATCCCACCCGAGTAACATGCCTGTTATATTTGTTTTTACATGACTCGGGAAAGTACTGAGTAAACAGTTTATATATTTGTTTATTTATTTATTTATTTATTTATTATTGTTGTAATTATTTATCACGCATACTGGTATGACTGGTACCTGATCTCAACTGGGTGTTCCAACATTTGTTGTTTCACTTTAAGAATTTGTTTTAATGAAGACGGGAATAAAACTGAGATTGGGAAAATCAAATTCTATCCATCTCTCTCGCAAGACGCGCTACAGTTCTAGATGTGGTTTTCACTTTGATACACACACTTCCCTCCCCAATTAGTTCTGAATTTGCAGTGCGCCGTGTTTGTTTAAATCCAATACCCACAATAGGTCATGTGACACTCGGAGCGCAATCGGTCTATTGTTTTAGTCACTTTGTAACTTCACGAGTTCTTCTGCTTTGATTCAAGCTTAACAATAATGTATAAAAAATAAAAAAGGTTCTTATAAAGTGCATAGTAGGCCTACAATACATTCTCTTGGGTGAGTAAACAAGCAAGTTTTAAGTTTGAACTTAAATTGTTCCAGGGTGGGCAGTTTTTGATGTTGTTTGGAAGATTGTTCCATTGGAAAGCACGTTGACCGTATGATTTGATGAGAACTGGATACAGAGTGAGGAAGATCTTTGTTGCTGGAGCAAAGAGTCAATTGATGGATGATATTTGCTTATTAATTCTTGGAGGTAAACCGGGACCATTTCATGTGTGCATTTGTAGATCAAAACCATTATTTGAAAAGTTATCTGGGATTTTACTTGTAGCCAGCAGTGTAATAAGGCTTTTTTGAGGGTATGGCGGCCGTGATAGGATTGGGAATGTTTGGTTTGGGTGGTTTGGGCGTATACAGACAAATTTACCCAAACCTTAGACCCAGTAACTGGGGATTTGTACCTTTTTTATCGAAATTTTGTCATTATCGGTCGTACGACCGATGTACGATCGACAAGGACGAAACATCGAGAAAAAAAGGAGTACAACGCCCCAGTTACTAGGTTTACCCAAACCGTAGCATTGGGTCCGTCATATCTCAAAAAATTGCTTTTTGAGAAGGCTGTAGTGTTACAGGTTGTCTATGCGGCTCACATCACGAATACATGGATCAACCTCTCTGTTGTTGGTTGATCCAAATTTTGTATTCTGTCCAGTTTTGTGTAAGCTGAGGGAAGAGGCACACGACGTTAGTTATTGATGCTTTGTCGTAACATGGAGGTCCTCCATGATCGTAGTTAGATGTTGATCAAAGGTATTACCCAAACTAATGAATGACTCACCCATGTTTCTTCCACTCTCAGCTAACCACGCTGGCAATGGCACTGCGACCTCCGATCCCCAATTCCATTCTGCACGCCATCATGACCTGTCGACGAGGACGCAACCGCCAAACAGTGGTCAACCACTGCAGGACGAGTTCAGTTGTATCGTTTTGAGTGAAGGGACGACTTCGATCGACCCACCTGCCCTCTTGCACATCCGTTTAGCCCCGTCCCCCGACTACTTAATACATGCTCCTACGAAGACACAAACTTGTCTATGCTCCATGCTTCTCCCGGCCTGCCATCCAGTCGGATGAATTAGTTCTGTATATGAGTAGGCCAATCCCCCCTACCCCCCCCCCCCCCCAAATCAGCAAGTCCTGAAACAATGTCGTAAATTCGTGAACAACAACATTATTGTTAACCACAAACCATCGGTATTTCTTATGCTTAGAAAATACTTTGGTTCAGTCACCTGTAACATGCCAGAGAACATACCAGAGCTTGCAAACCGAAGGAATGTGAATCGTATTGTTCAACAACTATGTGATGTGTTTATTTCCAAATGGTACAATACAATAGATTGCACAATGACTGTAGAACTAAATCTGGCCAAAAGAATAAGCTCAGGACATACCGTATTTTCAGAACCCAGTTTGAGTTTGAGTTATATTTACAATGTGTTAACAAGCCCTCTAATCGCCATTCTCTGGCCCGTTTCAGATGCTCTCTTAACACAAGCTACTTATTGAAATAGGAAGGTATATTGGTTAGAGTCAAGCCAAAAAAAATTCCCGCATTGTCACCTTGATGTTGAAACAGAAATCCATTTTCTTCTTGATTGCCCCTAACACAACGACCTTGGGAATATTTTGTTGGCTTATATTATTGATCATTACAAAGGCTTTGAAACTCTTGGCAGGGAAGACAGGTTTAAGTTTTTGATGGATACTCCCGATGAAACTTTTATTTTTTGCGTTGCCAAGTCCTTTTTTTTATTTACTGCTTTATAAAAGAAAAGAAAACTGTGTGATTATTTGTTTTTGTTCTAAGTTAAATTCCTTTCCGTATGACTTATTCATTCAATGTATTTTGTTTTTAAAATATTGTTACCCTCCCCAGGGTTATGGGGTGTGTTCCAATTTGGAAAAAAACATAATACAATACAATACAATTAATAAAAGGGCGGGAATTTCAACTTTGATATAGATCGGATGGTTGTTGCAGTTGCATTCTAACCTGAAGTTGCATTTTAACCATACATGCAAGTTTAAGATACAATTTTAAAAACTGAGAAACAAAAAGTCACACAAAATTCTGACATAGGGAAGCTTTATTTTATTTAAAAAATACAAACACAGACACAGAAGCGAAGAACAAGCAGAACTAAGAGCATTGAAACCACCAAGGTAAGAGAGGACACTTCAACCTGTTTTGGGTAACTATCGTTAAAACTTGTTTTCAAAAAGACTGGCCCGATTTTAGAAAGCCTGCAGTAAGCACACAAAAAATGCTTACGCATTTATGCATAGAAAAATGTTTACCTGCTAAAAAATATCATAAAGTTTATAGTTGGTGCGAGTGGTTTCACACTTGCTTGGAAGCAGAGTCAAGTTCTTGACGGTGCTTACCACTCAATTTTACCCCAACCTGCGCCCAATTTAATAGAGCTGCTAAGCACAAACATTTGCTTAGCATGAAATTTCTGCCTCGATAAAAACCGGATTACCAACAACATTTCCACATGATTTTCAGGATGAGCAAACATCAGCTGAATACCTGTAACAAGCAATATCTAACAAATGGAAATTTAGATGGTAATCCTGTTTTTATCAAGGAAGAAATTTCATGCTAAGCAAATTTTTGTGCTTAGCAGCTCTATGAAATTGGGCCCATGTCATGAGAAGTGATCAATTCTACAGGCAGTAACATCATGATGAACGGCACATTGAAATATACCGGCCTGGCACTGATGCATCGACCTGTAATTGTGCTCAACAGCTCTTTGCTGTTGGGGGACAAACAGAAATAGGTTACCAAGTACAATTTGATATTAATTACATGGAACCATGCTATTCTACAAAGCAAGTCCATTTAAAGAAAACAATCTTAGAAGGGAAGGAACACTTTATTGGGAATTGTCAAAGACCAGTGTTCTCACTTGGTGTATCTCAACATGTGCACAAAATAACAAACCTGTGAAAATTTGAGCTCAATTGGTCATCGGAGTTGGGAGAAAATTATGAAAGGAAAAAACACCCTTATTGGACGAATTTGTGTGTTTTTAGATGGGAATAGCTAGAAGTCTTTTATTGTTTTAGTGAGAAATTACCTCTATTTCAAAATCTATGCTACTTCAAAGGGATCCGTTTCTCGCAATGTTTTATGCTATCAACAGCTCTCCAATGCTCGTTACCAAGTCAGTTTTGAAGTTAATATTTGTTTTGAGTAATTACCAAACGTGTACCTTCCCCTTAATGCTTTCAAGCTTTATGAAATTGCGCCAAAATGTATTTTTTATGCTATAGATAAATTCAACTTTCATTGATGTTCACCACATCTCGAACAAAATATTTAAATTCTAAAGAAGAAGGGTAAATAATGTCTGTATATGTTGTATTTCACTCATAAACAAGCAATGTTTGTCACAGTAAACAAAATGTTTTGTAAATCAGAACGTTTTCAATTTTTTGTCCAACTCACAAAGTAAGTGTGTGATGCCTTTGTATTTTTGTCTTAACACTCCACTAAGGCAGAGATAAGGTGTTTAATGGTCCTGAAGAGTGCTCCTCCAGAGCCTCTGTTGACTAATCACTGTCCTCTTTCACAGACCAAGAGCAACGCACTTCAAACTGGGGACATCCTTTTTACACCATTTGCTAGCTTCATTTATTCCCAGATATGTGTTTATTAACAAAACGCAGTGAAGAAATATTTATTCTATTTTATTCCGTGCATATTTATAGTTATTTGAAATAACGCACGCTCTTTGAAAGATTGCAGACATATCTGAAGGGGTGGTTCATTAAATCAGAACACAATGTATACAAACAAACATTTACAGACAAATTTAGCTGCCATGTAGCAAAAACATGGCTACCTCCTGAAACATGGCACTTTGGTGGCGCTATATCAATTTTGGGCAGGGGCTACATACCAACTCCACCAAGACTAAATTGTCTCATACCTTTGCATTCTTCTGCTTTACAACTGATCAACGAATCTTCACCAGTGGAAGTGCCAAATGTGTATGATGGGTTTGGACCACTTTCAAATTCCAGGCAGAGATAGCTTAGCTCTTCGCAGCCAACATCCTCAATGGGGAATGACGTTGAGATACCTATGAAGTGCATACGACTGCCGGGAGATATCAATGGCTTGGACTGGTCATCAGCACTCAGGATCTGTGATTTTAGAGATTTACGCTTGCCAGAGCCATCCATGTTCTCGCTGCCGAAAATGTTCATTTTCCATAGGCCTGAACCTTCCAGCTCACTGCTGTCTGCGGCGGTGCCAACAGTAGCATAGATTGTCAGAATTATATGGCCATACCTCGTCTTTTCAACTCCGCGCTCCCAATCCAAGTCAGTCACTGTCACACCTAGAAATATAGATTGATTAAAGATGGACTATAACGGTACTCCTACATTAAAATCACTATCAGAACTTGTTTATGTTATGTTCAACTATCAATTCATTGTTGTGGTCATGTTTTTCTCCAAATAATTTTGCTACAATTTGACCGAAAAAATTTGACCTCGATTCTTCGATTTTGAATATTCCCGCCCTGTACTGGTTCCCGGCTATTAAACCAACACTGAAATCCAAGCGGATTTGTAAACCAGCGGACGTCATGAACGCGGTCAAAAAATGGTGATGTCATACCCATGAAGCAACGAGAGTAAACAAAGATTACGCCATGTTACTCCGTGTGTTGTGTATGCGTTTTCATCCACACTATAGTAGGGTCATATCTTTGGATTCCGTGACCATTTTTTTGCTACCTTTTTTTCTCGATGGATTTGGCTTCAGGAACCATTTAAAAGGAAAATTAGCTCCTATGAACCTCTGAAATGTGATAGGAACTTTTTTTATTGCGCAATATTCAAAATGGCCGCCGACGCCATCTTGAAAAACATAAATTGTAATAGCTCTGGCACCAGATGACCTAGATGGACAAAGGAGATGTCCTTTTCCACTATATCTGACATGACAAATACACTGGAGTGGTAATTGTAAGGTTTGGGGGCCATCTTGACTTCTAAATCCAATATGGCCGCCGACGCCATCTTGAAAAACATAAATTGTAATAGCTCTGGCACCAGATGACCTAGATGGACAAAGGAGATGTCCTTTTCCACTATATCTGGCATGACAAATACACTGGAGTGGTTATTGTTAGGTTTAGGGACCACCTTGACCTCTAAATCCAATATGGCCGCCGGACGCCATCTTGAAAACCATAACTTTTATTAGCTCTGGCACCAGATGACCTAGACGGACAAAGGAGATATCCTTTTCCACTATATCTGGCATGGCAAAGACACTGGAGTGGTTATTGTAAGGTTTGGGGACCATCTTGACCTCGAAATCCAATATGGCCGTCGGATGGCATCTTAAAAAACATAACTTTCATTAGCTATCGCACCAGATGATCTAGACAGACAAAAGATAAGTCATTTTCCACTAAATTTGGCATTACAAGTCTACTGGAACGGTTATTGTAGAGAGTGGGGATCATCCTAAACCCCAAATCCAAGATGGCCGCTGTCACCATCTTACAAATTATGAATTGTAATAGCTCAGGCACAAGAAGAGCTGTACAAACAAATATGGTGTAATTGTCCACTATTTCTGGCATTACAACTGATTTTAACTGATTCAAGCACTCTCGATACATACGGGCAAAGAACTCGCTGTGTAATCCTTGCATTGGCCCAGGGCCAAAGATGACCAAGTGAGACCTAAACCAGAAGAACAGACTGTGCTAGGGTTTTCAGGGCTTCAGCCAACATGTCAAAACCAGAGGAAAGTCGAGCAATTTCATACGACTTACCCCAACCCACTTGATAAGACGATTTATTTGATGTGATGTGTAAACTTGGAAAGCCAATCAAAGAGAAAAAAATGCCTTTCGCAATAATTGTTGGTGACCATCCTGTAAACTTTCCACAAAATCATACCTTTCACGGGACCTTTCCACATCAATGTCACTCATCTACGCTATATTCAAGCGGTTTAAAGGGATCTGGCATCTTAGATGTTTTGGTTGCAGCGGGTGTCATTGCAGATGGTTCTGTTATTCGGGCCCTTCGTGGGAAAAGAGCGGGTTCGTGCCTGTATAACTCTACTACGAGACTGTTCCGTCATGCCAGGACAAAAACACATGACTTGAAGCGTATTTGCTAAGCGACTCGAAATAGCAAGCATCAGAACTTTTCAACTCGAGAATTGCAGTAAGGATGGAGGAAATGGAGTGTAAAGCTTTGGCCTCTGTTCTCTGGCTGGTCGAAACGAGTGGTGCCCAATCTTGAAGACATCCTGCAGCATCGTGTTGTGCCTTGCAATCTTCAACGTCAATGGAACCATGCGTAAGACACAGAAAAGCAAGCTCCCGCAAAAATCTCACTTCGATTGCCATTCCAGAGCCTGATGTATTCACATAGATCATCGATATGGGCCTCATATGGCGCTTGACCATTCCTACCACTGAAGACAAACTGCCAATCGGCAATGTTTTCATGAAATCAGAAGATTTCCATGCTCTCCTGAGCACACGTGAGAACAAGGCAAGATCCGCCTTCAAGTTTTCCTCCAAGAAGCTTTCCTGAGAACAGCAGAGTCAACCAGTATTGAGATCATCTACGTGTAGTAGGCAGCACTGCTAAGAATCTCGCAGGCAGTCTGATGCCAGAGCTTAATATTGTGCCCATGCAGAGGCAGACACTGCCATATTCACCATGTACATTGTGCTTTGTTCTGATGGCTACTCAGAAGCAGTCATTTTTGATACTGAGAACACTGACAACTTTGTACAAGTGGCATATAATTCTCAGAATACATCAGGGCTCATGTGTGTGTACAACGCAAACATCAGCTTATCAAGCCACTTCCATCATACCACTTTATGTTCTTTGGGTGTGACAATAACTCTGGTTTCTATGGATCAATCGGGTTGAAAAGTCCAAAGAGGCACAAGACCTGCTAGCAGTATTAAACAGCTCCCTGTGACACAAAAGATTATCAGCAATTTGGAGCAATTTGTCATACGTGTATGGCGATTGTAAAAGCAAGACCCTGGGAGAAGTCCGAGCTGCCAAGTGAAGAGTGCAGGAAAAAGAGCACTATTTGGCTTGTGCCTGACTTGGACAGTCTCTGTCCACACTTGGAGCGTGCATACTTACTAAGTTAAGAAGTCACCCCCTCACCAATAGGCCATGGGTTGCATCTTGCAAATGGCTTGTGAAAAGTGAGATAGGTTGTGATAGTGAAGCTGCTATGATGTGAATCTTGGATTTAGAGGTAAGGATGACTCCAGAACTATGAAAAACATTTAAAAATTAATTTTTAATGCCAGAAATAGTGGGAAATGACACACTATTTGTTCTTATAGCTCTTCTTGTGCCACAGCTTTCACATTTCAAATTTTGAAGATGGCGTTCGGTGGCCATATTGGATTTCGAGGTCAAAATGGTCCCTTACAATTAACACTCCAGTGTATTTGCCATGCCAGATCTAGTGGAAAAGGATATCTCCTTTGTCCTTCTAGGTCATCTCGTGCCAGAGCTAATGAAAGTTATGTTTTTCAAGATGGCGTCGGCGGCCATATTGGATTTCGAGGTCAAGATGGTCCCCAAACCTTACAATAACCACTTCAGTGTATTTGCCATGGCCCATGCCAGATATAGTGGAAAAGGATATCTCCTTTGTCCGTCTATATAGGTCATCTTTGTGCCAGAGCTAATGAAAGTTATGTTTTCCAAGATGGCTTCCGGTGGCCATATTGGATTTAGAGGTCAAGATGGTCCCCAAACCTTACAATAACCACTCCAGTGTATTTGTCATGCCAGATATAGTAGAAAAGGACATCTCCTTTGTCCGTCTAGGTCATCTGGTGCCAGAGCTATTACAATTTATGTTTTTCAAGATGGCGTCCGGCGGCCATTTTGGATTTAGAGGTCAAGATGGCCCCCAAACCTTACAGTTACCACTCCAGTGTATTTGTCATGTCAGATATAGTGGAAAAGGACATCTCCTTTGTCCATCTAGGTCATCTGGTGCCAGAGCTATTACAATTTATGTTTTTCAAGATGGCGTCCGGCGGCCATTTTGGATTTAGAGGTCAAGATGGCCCCCAAACCTTACAATTACCACTCCAGTGTATTTGTCATGTCAGATATAGTGGAAAAGGACATCTCCTTTGTCCATCTAGGTCATCTGGTGCCAGAGCTATTACAATTTATGTTTTTCAAGATGGCGTCGACGGCCATTTTGAATATTGCGCAATAAAAAAAGTTCCTATCACATATCAGAGGTTCATAGGAGCTAATTTTCCTTTTAAATGGTTCCTGAAGTCAAATCCATCGAGAAAAAAAGGTAGCAAAAAAATGGTCACGGAATCCAAAGATATGACCCTAGTACTATAGGCGTGCGTGTGTGCTACGAAGCTTTTTGTTTCTAATGTATCAGCTATAAATACTGCCGACTATTTGGTTGTTTGTGGATGCACTAGAAGTTTCAAAGTTTGTGTAAGAAGCCTGGATCGATTCCGAAATTTAAACCACTAAGCATCGAGAGAATTCAGGGGGATCTTCTACCACCAGGCCCCAGCCAGTGCTGCTTGTGCATGCTACGACGTCGGCGGGGTCCCTCTGCCATGGCCCTGGTCGCAAGTGGCCGTGGAACAGCAAAAGAATCAAGTGGCATTACAGAAAAGAGAGGGAGAAAAGCCTGGTAAGTACTTGTTAATAATTTTTAAAAATCTACTACTGAGAAACTATCTCCATTATTAATTCAGGCCCAATACATGTACATGTAATTGTAATAAGAAAAATCTTGTTGTCAAATGACACGATGTGCATGCTCTGAATCTGACCAGACTACCATAAAATAGCTACATAGTGTATTGACTCTGTTGAGTGATGAATCCATGTAGCCACCCAAGTGCTTTAGGCATGTTTATGCCCTGGTTTACACTTTCTGGCATGTTCATGCTCAACCATGTGTGAACACTATATTAATCCATTTAAAAAGTTGATTGTTACAGTTAACAGTTTATTGGCCTCGCTGACATGTATTTATATTGGTCTATACTGGATTGCTGGACATTGTTTTTGCCAAAGCTGCCTAATAATTGTTCGCTTTTTTTTTTAAGGCACAGCTCAAAAATATGTTCAAACTCCCATCCATATAATTGCCCATCCATGGTCATTTAGAATTTTTCTCTCCTAATTCAGGAATTACCAATTCCAGAGAAGTTTAGTCTGAAGTTTTCCTATAGCTGTGTTTATTGGCTCGGCACGGTTAATTATGGAGTGTTTACTATATTTGCATTTGTAAAATAAGGCCAGTTCTTTTTCAGCACTAGTTTTTTTATTTATTTATTTATTTTTTGTTTTTATATTTTTTTGTACAGAAAAAACTCGCAGCTCTACACTACAATGAGAATGCAGGACGAAGACAATGCAGTACGGAGACATGCTAGCCAGAACTAGAAATGGAGACCTAAGATTCTCAATAGCACTTTAGGTAAGTAGTAGGCCTATGCATGCAAATTTTCAGAGGATCAGATGATTTCTTCATTTTTAGTTTTTCAGCTGCCCCTTTGAAAACTGTTCACGGTGATGGGGGGGGGGGGGGGGGGGGGGGGGGTGGAGGGGATGGGGTGTTGAATCGCAAGAACCCCCCCCCCCCCCTACCCCGATCTGTACCTGAACAGTTTTGTACTAGGTGTAGATCTGGGGGAGGGGGGTGGTTGGAGGTCATGTTTTCTATCAGACATAAAGAAAACCTGCCCCCTTGGTTTTGTTGCATGTGGACTCCTTTTGTACTGGTTTTGCGTTAACTCCTGTAAGGTTATTTTCAAAACTACGCCAACTCAAAGAGAGATTGTCAGTACATGGTGTTACGTCAAACCTTCCGAGATTGTATTTCTGCCTTGTAAATTTTCAAGAAATCCCACATAACGATTATTTGGTTTTGTTTTTTATTTTTCATTAAACAGATACGCATAGAATGCATGCACAATGCACTTGTTCATTGTCAGCAGGGTGACAAGACATGAAAACAACTCCATCCGCAGCTGATGTGTAACCCCCGTGTCATTGACATCAACCTTCACCAGCCGGAAAAGGATGCAACAGCTTTTTTTGGGGGGGGGGAGGGTGGGGGTTCAAAGGTAGTGGGTTCAACTTTGAAGAAAGAATGACCTGTGTCCAGTTTCATGGATCTGTTCATCACCAAATTCTGCGCTTATGGTCACCGTTCTCTGCTTACGTCCAAACGCTAAATTTCTGAGCTTACTTTGTAAGCGTAGAATGCCTGGTATAAACCAACTATGCACCCATGACGGGCAAAAGCCAAAATTTGCTGGTAACCTGTGAAACACGCTTGACGTAAGCACAGAATTTCCTGCTTCCGCAAGTGTCGATTCTTTGTTTACAGTATGCAGATCCATGAAACTGGGCCCTAGCTAGCCTGTACACATTGATTTTTTTGTGCTTTTTTTTGGTAGGGGGGGGGTCCATGGTAGTAGAATCAACTTTGTTTAAAGAAAGAATGACCTGTGCCCAATTTCATGGATCTGTTCACCACCAAAATGTGCGCTATGGTCACGGTTCTCTGCTTACGTCCAAAGGCTAAATTTCTGCACTTAATACTTTGTAAGCGTAGAATGCCTGGTATAAACCAAGTATGCACCCATGACCCGCAAAAGCCAAAATTTGCTGGTAACCTGTGAAACACGCTTGACGTAAGCACAGAATTTCCTGCTTCCGCAAGTGTCGATTCTTTGTTTACAGTAAGCAGATCCATGAAATTGGGCCCTAGCTTGTACACATTGATGTGGGTTTTTATTTTATTTTTTATATATATATATATATTTTTTTTTGGGGGGGGGTAACCAGGGTAGTACAATCAACTTTGTTTAAAAACAGAATGACATGGTCTGTACACAATGATTTCATTTTATTCTTTTAATGTACAACTTAATTTACAATTTACAAAGAGAACCACAGCTAACTAGGTACATAACATGGCTTAGGTTTTTTTTTTTTGGGGGGGAGGGGCGTTGACAGGGTTGTATAGTTAACTTTTTTTGATGACGGACTGTTCAGATGATTTCGCTATCACTAGGCAACCTTTTTTCAATTTTGATATTTTAAACTCAAAAATAAACTATTGTCGTTTGCAAATACATACAGTTTTAGTGTTGTCGTTATTATGGAGGTGTACATGGCTTCTGTTTTTTGTTTTGTTTTTATATTTCTGCTAACCAAGTTGAATGTTGTTACCATGTTAATCATAGTGTATTGTTGACAACAGGGGACAAGTTTATTGCACATAAGTGCTAAATTAATCAATTTGAACCACACACCTAATTTTATAAGCCATAGTAATTTACATTTTGTGTCTTTCAGAGGGGTGGGTGGTTCAAATTAAATTAATCAATTTGAACCACCCACCCATCTGAAAGAAACAAAATGAAATAATATACATGTACATTTATACGTAAATTATTATGGCTTATCAAATTATTTCTCACTCCCTCCGGATCATTATAACTTGGAAAATTGTTACGACTAAACCAAAGCAAAGCTGCCTAATCCGTTGGTGGATACGAAAATCCTTCCACTGTACTGTACACGAGGGTTTGGAAACGTCCTTCGTGTTGCTGCCATCAAACATGATGTCGGTGGCAGCGGTTGAACGGACAAGATAGTCCTAAGCTCACCACTTGCTGATAATCATCATTGCAGTGTTTTCTGTAAAACAAAACAAAAGAATTCATACAAAATTATTAACAAAAGAATTCATACAAAATTATTAACAACAGATTTGTGGTTTGCATGGTGAAGTGTTAATATTGCATGTGTGTACCTGAATTGCTTTAAAACTATACCCATGCCAGAAGGCAATCATAATCCAAAGTAGCAGTTACATACATGTACATGAGATATTTGTGTAGATGCACATGTGTCAACCACCACGCAGTTACTTGGTGGAGAAAAACAACAACATAGGTTATCTACAATATCAGTTTAAATTGATAATGTATGAATTTTGCCAACAAAGTATAAAACGCAAGACAAAAATTACCCCTTACACATTTCTACTGCCCGCTAAGTCAGTGCATGTGTTGTTCACATACATGTATTATAACGTGAATGGAGGTAAACAATAAACCTTGTCCATCATGTTCGTTCATGTTTTAATTTAGTCAAGGATAGCCTTCAACTATTTTTTGGAGCAGAAATAAACTGATCAAACGAAGCATCATTCAGTATAATTCATGAAACGTTTTGTGGCCTTACCAGTCTGTCTTTAGCCGTCGATCATCAGAGTTTGGCTCATCGTCTTCGGCCTGACGATCATCGTCCCCGGGCTGGTTAACTACATGTACTCATAACACGTCTTCGGCTTCTCTCTCGTCCGGTGAGCTCCCCTTATCGCTAGAGCCCTCACTTTCCTCTGAAGTGCCTCCCTGAAATGCCTTTTCCTCATCTATACTGTGGTTTTCCCAAGACCCGCTGCCATCGGACAGTTTCGCTGTTTTTTTGTGTCAAAAAAATGCAGCCTATAGTGTCCGATGTTATTCCACATTCAATGTACATGTAAAATGCATGCACACGATCGACCTGACACACTGTGTACAGAGCTTCGGTACGTGGTGTGACGTCACACACTGTGTATGAATGGTTCGTGGGTCACCGGCTTATGCCGAAACTGAGTTTTCTGGGTCGGAGTACGCCGCGCGAGTTTGTGTTTTTTTTGCATGAAGGTAAAGGTTTTATTGAATACTACTAAAATATCAGTCCTTATTTTACATTTCTTGTACAAAAATAGTAATATTGGCTATATCAATAATCTGTTATAGTCCATCTTTAACCTTATTTTATCATTGCAAAAAAAAATAAAACATTTCACCTCAAAAGAATAATTATACAGTTATGTAAAAAGTCTATTTCTTTTTGGCTGCAAAAGTTGATTCTGAGACAATTATTTCTCAGATTGTGCAGTCCTGCAAGGAAATAGTCGCTCAAGATTTTCGGCCATGTCTCCCTCCAAAACGTGACCATCTTGGTTTTATCAAACGGTTCCAAAAACCAATGGGTATAGGCTAGCCCTATATAGGACTCTTCCTCTGTACTACGAAAGGCCACCAGGGCTAGGTATAGGCCTACTTTTCCTTGGTAACGGTACAACCAATAACTTACTTTTGCAGAAGGTATTTTCGACACAGCCAGTCAAAACGTCCTTCGTTGGTTTGGCAGTAAAGTGGAACGTCAAGTAGTCCTTTTCCACTTCTGGATTGGGTCCTTTGTTGAATTTAGCACAAATGAAATTGGCTTCTTCACATGTATGACCAGTCAAGTCAAAGCGATACCTGATATCCTCTATGGAGAACACTCCTCTAGGGTTCCTCTCCAGACCTTGTGACTGCTGTCCTTCGGTGAGGGCCTCCTCCATGACAGTGCCAGAGAGCTCGCCTGTACCGTCTTCATTTTCAGCCATCCACAGTCTCGTTGTCCAAAGTCCTTGTCCAGCAACACTCGTTGCCTCAGAGTTGTAAGAATACATCATTATCAGATCCAGGGTAATCTCACTCTCTCTACCCTGATCGATCTCAGTGCCGGGAGGTACAACTGGAACTACATCTTCAGCGGTCACATCTGAAACAAAAGTGAGTGTATTTTATTATTTTTATTATTATAGTAAGCACTGTACACTGCATTTTGAGCCCGGGGGATCTTCAGGAGCCTACCATGGGATTTAAATCCACTGTTTGTTTGGTTTTTGTTTTTATTTACTTTTTTTTCCCTTGTGGGTAAGCAAAGTTTCTGCGATTTACAGTGAGTGCTGCTCATATGTTCTCACTATTATATCAAAATTGACAGTAATTTGGAGGAACAGTGGCAATTATCGGCAGAGCAGACTACATCGTGTAAAAGGAATCAATGTGACTGAAATAGAAAAACATGTTATAGAACTTTTGGGAAAAAATGGTTACTTAAAGGCAGTGGACACTATTGGTAATTACTCAAAATAATTATTGTCATAAAACCTCACTTGGTAACGAGTAACGGGGAGAGGTTGAGTTGATAATACAAAACATTGTGAGAAACGGCTCCCTCTGAAGTGCCACAGTTTTCGAGAATGAAGTAATTTTCCATGAATTTGATTTCGAGACCCCAGATTTAGAACTTGAGGTCTCGAAATCAACCATCTAAACGCACACAACTTCGTGTGACAAGGTTTTTTTTCTTTCATTATTATCTCGCAAGTTTGATGAACGGTTGAGCTCAAATTTTCACAGGTTAGTTATTTTATGCATATGTTGAGATACACCAACTGTGAAGGCTGGTCTTTGACAATTACTAATAGTGTCCGCTGCCTTTAAGTAGGATGAGACAGCTTGAGTGTTGCTATTGCGTCTTTTTAAAATAGTTTGGATAGAGAAAGTAAAGTCTCTACATCCTTATTAAAAATAATGCGGGAACAAATTTACCAAAAGTAATTTCACATAACAAAATGGGCAATCTGTGAACGTTACGTCTTTTTCGAAACCACAGCTTGGGCTTGTGCATGAGATGGGCTCGAGCTTTATATATAGGGCCTAGGCTTGGGCTTACATTTAGGCTCCCTCATTTAGAAAATGATGCTTCCATAACCAAAATTCAGCCAGGCAAAAGAAGCCCAAGCCAGGGACCAAGCAAAAGTCACTGTTTCAAAAACGACTTGAATTCAATAAATCTTTTTCGGAGAGTAAATTCAACCTGTGGACATTGTCAAATTAGGTTGTCATGAGTCAGTAAAAAGAAATGAGAAGACAAATTTAGTGAGGGATTTGTATTTTTTATTTTTTATTTTTTTATGCAAGTCGCCAGACACACAAGGCCTGAAGGCCACTTCAAGGTGTGGGCTACAATTATTTTTATCCAGAGGCCGTTGGCACCTACTCTTAGGGCTGAAACAGGGTTACCCCTTTTACAGTCCATTCGGATGTAGGCTTGGGTATCATCAGTCCGAAGCCTGGCCGGTATGTTCATGTTCATATCAACAATTGGGAGTCCTTTTATAGTCAAATATTACTATCTTGACTTTGAGGGAATCAGATAGGCCTATCAGATTGAAACTAAAAGTTGCTACCCTGATGATAACCAGTCCAATATTCAATACTTACTGTAGGGGCAAGCTTTGCAGCAAACTCCCTCAAACTTGATGCGGTTCCTGCAGGTTAGCGGGGGACAAGTTTCAAATTGGCAACTGAGCGTGGAGTTTTCACATTCGCAGTAATAACATTCAGACACGTGGTATCTTGCACCGTGTGTAATGTTTTTCCCGACAGGGGATGAGCAGGGCAAATCAGAAACTACAGGGTTGCTACTTGCCGCTAAAAGTATGAACAAAATAGAAAGAGGTAAGTAGGCAGAATTTGGAATAATTAGTCTATTCAATCGTAATTAATAATCTTGTGTTGTGAACAGCTTATTAAGTAATACTAAGGCCCATGTCACACCTGGCAATTTACAGGCAACCAGTTCCAGGCAATCTCCAAGAAGAGAATCCATTCCCATTTGAATGCTTACTTATTTTCATTGGGAATCGTGAGACATTGTTTGAAAAATTACCCAAGGGCTACCAAAGTGGTCCTGTAGCATGCACTGCAGTTGGTTTCCTCCAAGTTAACAGTATACAATTGTTGCACGCTGTGACGGGGTCCATGGCGTTTTGTACACCCGAGGGGGAAAATGGAACCCGAGGCGAAGCCGAGGGTGCCATTTTCCCTCGAGGGTGTACAAAACCCATGGACCCCAGTCACAACGTGCAACAATTGTTTTGTTATACCTTTGTATAATTGTTATTCCTCTTCTCGAAGTTCTGTTGTCATCTTCAAACATTATTACGGCGGACTATTCATTGTTTAATAAGAAGACGAACGAGAAAGAACTTCCTCGAACCCGCGGTTGTTTCGTACACAGCGCGAAATCGACCAACGCTGGGAACGATCAAGGTGATGTACACCCGGTGTACATCACTTTTCATGTTACCCGGCGCGTCGCGAGCCAAGTAACATGCGTTTTTCTTGCGCGTCACATGATTGGTTCTCGACCAATCAAACTTCACAACTTGCACAGAGGTATAACAATAAAAGTTGCCTCGTGTGACAAGGCCCTACGAATCAATCGGGTTTTGTTTTAAAGATTTTTGCAAAAACTGAACTTGGACTAATGCGAGAGACATAGAAAACTGGTCACAAAATGGTACACATAACATGGTAATTTAGTAGGTAACCATTTAACTGGTAAGTAAAAGTGGTTTGAGTTTCTTTTAATTGGGCGGCGATAAACAAAAACAAACAACATTGATTCGGGGGCTTCAAATGATAACTTTCTCCTCCACAAAGATTGCTACCAGTATGAACTTAATAATCAATGAACTTTCAGATTGAAACTAATCAATGGATTCTTAATTTAACATTACCAACCATTTGTTTTGTCTCTGAGGTGATTTAGAGAGAAGGTATACATTTGGAAATCACTCTTAAAATTAATTATGATAACAACATTTTTGATTAGAAGACTACAGTAACTTTCGACGTTTCACCTTGAAGACATATGTAAAAATGTTTTTAAAACAATTTGCCCAACATTCGAGTCTGAGACATTAGTTTCTCAGTATGTGTATTCCTGTTATAGACTATTCCTCCCGCGTGGACACATTCGCTCCAGATTTTCAGAGTTATATCTCAAAAACATGACCTTTTGAAATGAAGGGTTCACATATTGATTTTAATGTACAGATTATATAGGATTAAAACAATCAATAAGGTTCCAAAAACCAAAGATTTACTATTCCTTTAAAGGTGGCCTCAGGTCGACCTACGATTTTCTTACGCGCGCAAGAAAAACAAGAAAATGTGCTCAAGTCACAACATCGTGCGCCTGCGATTGGTTCCCGACAGTCGGGATATTGTACCACAAGCTGAAATTATTCTACATTTGCAACTGTTAATATTTTCGAGCGACAACTGTTTAATCATTGCAGTTACACTCAGGTCTTAGCTCAGGCGCAGTGTGATCCTGAAGTCAGTCGCCTACTGATTTTTGTTGACACAAGGTCGACCTGACGCCGGTTTAAGGTACAACTATTCAACCTACCTTTACAGAAGGTATTTTTGACACAGCCAGTCAAAACTTTCCCTGTTGGTATGGCACGAAAAATGAACGGCAAGTAGTCCTTTTCCACTTCTGGGTTGGGTCCTTTGTTGAATTTAGCACAGATGAAATTGGCTTCTTCACATGTATGACCAGTCAAGTCAAAGCGATACCTGATATCCTCTATGGAGAACACTCCTCTAGGGTTCTTCTCCAGACCTTGTGACTGCTGTTCTTCGGTGAGGGCCTCCTCCATGACAGTGCCAGAGAGCTCGCCTGTACCGTCTTCATTTTCAGCCATCCACAGTCTCGTTGTCCAAAGTCCTTGTCCAGCAACACTCGTTGCCTCAACATTGTAAGAATACATCATTATCAGATCCAGGGTAATCTCACTCTCTCTACCCCGATCGATCTCAGTGCCGGGAGGTACAACTGGAACTACATCTTCAGCAGTCACATCTGAAACAAAAGTGAGTGGATTATTGTTGGTAATGTAAAGACTGTTAACTGCTTTCTGAGCCAAGGGGGAGGGAAGGATCTTCAGGAGCGTATGGGGGATTCAAACTCAACATTTGTTTTGTTTTTGTTTGTTTTTCTCCCCAGGGCCAGCCTTGTACGGCCAATTGCGATCCATTGAGTACCTTACTATTATTTTCTCACAAAGCAAATTCCAGTGTTTACAGAATGGTAACGTATGGTAGTTAATGACAACAAACCCTTTTGGCCAGAAGCAAACTTTAAACTTTAAACTTTAATTGGAATCTTGTGTATTCTTTTTTGTATTATTCTTTTTGCATTGCGATGTTATTTTTTTAATAGGGTCTTGTGTATGTGCCAGTGTCTGTACTGTGCCTGTACAAAAAGGGTCCATGATTGCTATCACAAAGAAAAACCATACAAATCGTCACAAAAAGTTACTTTTAAAAATTGTTTTATTGTTCATAAACATACTTTTATGGTTGACAAACAAACAATTATATTCCCAGGTGACTTTAAAGGGACACATTGCCTTGGATCGGTTGAGTTGGTCCATGCAAAGCATTTGCAACCGTTTGTTATAAAATGTATATGGTAAGAAAGATGTTTTAAAAGTAGAATGTAACGATCCCCACAGATGTGCCTCAAAATTGCATGGTTGTCCTTATATATGTTGTGAACTAACATGGCACGCCATTTTGTGGAGTCAAGTTATTGACTCCATAAAATGGCTGACCGTGTTAGTTCGCAAAGTAAAAGGAAAACCACGCACTTCCAAGGCATGTTTGTGTGGATCATTTTATTCTAGTTGAAAATCATTCTGACCATATCAATTTCATATAAAACGGTTTCAACTGCTTTTCATGGACCAACTCGCCCGACCCAAGGCAACGTGTTCTTAATTCTTCTTCTTTTCAATACTTACTGTAGGGGCAAGCTTTGCAGCACACTCCCTCAAACTTGATGCGAATCCTGCAGGTTACCGGGGGACAAGTTTCAAATTGGCAACTGAGCGTGTAGTTGTCACATTTGCAAAAAGAACAGTCCGACATTTGGTATCTTGCTCCATGCTGGACGATATCCCATCCAGGGGATGCGCAGGGCAAGTCTGAAATTACCCCGCTACTTACTAAAAGTATCAACAAAATAGAAAGAAGTAAGTCAGCTTAATAAAGTTATGTTTTTTTCTTTCTCCAAGTCGTCTGGAAATCCAGGACAATTTTTTTAAGTGAGGCCAACTTCATTCCTACCCATAATTGTCACACAACATTCCATAGAGACTGCGGACCAAGTGCACAGTCCATGGAATTCCACATAATACCAGCTTTACTCATAAGGAAAACCCATGGTAATTTTAGCAGTTTGGGCACACAGTGATAGGTGTGAAGAAAATATGTACGCAATAAATGATTCCTGGTTTACATGTGTATATAGGAGCAAGTTTCACAATATTTGAAGTATTTAATCATATTAGTTTCACTTTGTAATTTGAAATTAATGTTACCGGGAAACCATGAAACTAATTGCAAATATATAATAAAGATCATGATTGATTTTCTACAACAATCTGAAGGAAAGATAAACAACAATGGAAAACAAGGGGGAGGGGGAATATTGGTCTGGCCATAATAGCTTCCTACGGCCCTGCTGTGAATGAAAAAGGGGAGGCAGGATACCGATTTGTTTATGTAGTATCCCAATTCCTTTATAACAAAACCGAATGACACATGATGACGGGCTGCTCTCCTCCTGGCCCTGGACAGTCACACAGCATCCTAATAGCAAAATCACAGACAAGACCCACAGGCCTTTGTACTACTTCCTCTGTACTACGAAAGGCCACCAGGGCTAGGTGTAGGCCTACTTTTTCTTTGTAACGGTACAACCAATAACTTACGTTTGCAGAAGGTATTTTCGACACAGCCAGTCTAAACGTCCTTCGTTGGTTTGGCAGTAAAGTGGAACGTCAAGTAGTCCTTTTCCACTTCTGGGGTGGGTCCTTTGTTGAATTTAGCACAAATGAAATTGGCTTCTTCACATGTATGACCAGTCAAGTCAAAGCGATACCTGATATCCTCTATGGAGAACACTCCTCTAGGGTTCCTCTCCAGACCTTGTGACTGCTGTTCTTCGGTGAGGGCCTCCTCCATGACAGTGCCAGAGAGCTCGCCTGTACCGTCTTCATTTTCAGCCATCCACAGTCTCGTTGTCCAAAGTCCTTGTCCAGCAACACTCGTTGCCTCAGAGTTGTAAGAATACATCATTATCAGATCCAGGGTAATCTCACTCTCTCTACCCTGATCGATCTCAGTGCCGGGAGGTACAACTGGAACTACATCTTCAGCGGTCACATCTGAAAAAAAAGTGAGTGTATTTTATTATTTTTATTATTATAGTAAGCACTGTACGCTGCATTTTGAGCCCGGGGATCTTCAGGAGCCTACCATGGGATTTAAATCCACTGTTTGTTTGGTTTTTGTTTTTATTTACTTTTTTTTCCCTTGTGGGTAAGCAAAGTTTCTGCGATTTACAGTGAGTGCTGCTCATATGTTCTGACTATTATATCAAAATTGACAGTAATTTGGAGGAACAGTGGCAATTAATGGCAGGGCAGACTACATCGTGTAAAAGGAATAAATGTGACTGAAATAGAAAAACATGTTATAGAACTTTTGGAAAAAAATGGTTACTTAAAGGCAGTGGACACTATTGGTAATTACTCAAAGTAATTATTGTCTTAAAACCTCACTTGGTAACGAGTAACGGGGAGAGGTTGAGTTGATAATACAAAACATTGTGAGAAACGGCTCCCTCTGAAGTGCCACAGTTTTCGAGAATGAAGTAATTTTCCATGAATTTGATTTCGAGACCCCAGATTTAGAACTTGAGGTCTCGAAATCAACCATCTAAACGCACACAACTTCGTGTGACAAGGGTGTTTTTTCTTTCATTATTATCTCGCAAGTTTGATGAACGGTTGAGCTCAAATTTTCACAGGTTAGTTATTTTATGCATATGTTGAGATACACCAACTGTGAAGGCTGGTCTTTGACAATAACTAATAGTGTCCGCTGCCTTTAAGTAGGATGAGACAGCTTGAGTGTTGCTATTGCGTCTTTTTAAAATAGTTTGGATAGAGAAAGTAAAGTCTCTACATCCTTATTAAAAATAATGCGGGAACAAATTTACCAAAAGTAATTTTAGAAAGTTTCCTTCACATAACAAAATGGGCAATCTGTGAACGTTACGTCATTTTCGAAACCACAGCTTGGGCTTGTGCATGAGATGGGCTCGAGCTTTATATATAGGGCCTAGGCTTGGGCTTACATTTAGGCTCCCTCATTTAGAAAATGATGCTTCCATAACCAAAATTCAGCCAGGCAGTAGGAGCCCAAGCCAGAGACCAAGCAAAAGTCATTGTTTCAAAAACGACTTGAATTCAATAAATCTTTTTCGGAGAGTAAATTCAACCTGTGGACATTGTCAAAATAGGTTGTCGTGAGTCAGTAAAAAGAAATGAGAAGACAAATTTAGTGAGGGATTTGTATTTTTTATTTTTTATTTTTTTATGCAAGTCGCCAGACACACAATGCCTGAAGGCCACTTCAAGGTGTGGGCTACAATTATTTTTATCCAGAGGCCGTTGGCACCTACTCCTAGGGCTGAAACAGGGTTACCACTTTTACAGTCCATTCGGATGTAGGCTTGGGTATCATCAGTCCGAAGCCTGGCCGGTATGTTCATGTTCGTATCAACAATTGGGAGTCCTTTTATAGTCAAATATTACTATCTTGACTTTGAGGGAATCAGATAGGCCTATCAGATTGAAACTAAAAGTTGCTACCCTGATGATAACCAGTCCAATATTCAATACTTACTGTAGGGGCAAGCTTTGCAGCAAACTCCCTCAAACTTGATGCGGTTCCTGCAGGTTAGCGGGGGACAAGTTTCAAATTGGCAACTGAGCGTGGAGTTGTCACATTCGCAGTAATAACATTCAGACACGTGGTATCTTGCACCGTGTGTAATGTTTTTCCCGACAGGTGATGAGCAGGGCAAATCAGAAACTACAGGGTTGCTACTTGCCGCTAAAAGTATGAACAAAATAGAAAGAGATAAGTAGGCAGAATTTGGAATAATTAGTCTATTCAATCGCAATTAATAATCTTGTGTTTGCATATTAAGTAATACTAAGGCCCATGTCACACCTGGCAATTTACAGGCAACCAGTTCCAGGCAATCTCCAAGAAGAGAATCCATTCACATTTGAATGCTCACTTATTTTTATTGGGAATCGTGAGACATTGTTTGAAAAATTACCCAAGGGCTACCAAAATGGTCCTGTAGCATGCACTGCAGTTGGTTTCCTCCAAGTTGCCAGTATACAATTGTTGCACGCTGTGACGGGGTCCATGGCGTTTTGTACACCCGAGGGGGAAAATGGAACCCGAGGCGAAGCCGAGGGTGCCATTTTCCCTCGAGGGTGTACAAAACTCATGGACCCCAGTCACAACGTGCAACAATTGTTTTGTTATACCTTTGCATAATTGTTATTCCTCTTCTCGAAGTTCTGTTGTCATCTTCAAACATTATTACGGCGGACTATTCATTGTTTAATAAGAAGACGAACGAGAAAGAACTTCCTCGAACCCGCGGTTGTTTCGTACACAGCGCGAAATCGACCAACGCTGGGAACGATCAAGGTGATGTACACCCGGTGTACATCACTTTTCATGTTACCTGGCGCGTCGCGAGCCATGTAACATGCGTTTTTCTTGCGCGTCACATGATTGGTTCTCGACCAATCAAACTTCACAATTTGCACAGAAATATAACAATAAAAGTTGCCTCGTGTGACAAGGCCCTACGAATCAATCGGTTTTTTTTAAATGATTTTTGCAAAAACTGAACTTGGACTAATGCGAGAGACATAGAAAACTGGTCACAAAATGGTACACATAACATGGTAATTTAGTAGGTAACCATTTAACTGGTAAGTAAAAGTGGTTTGAGTTTCTTTTAATTGGGCGGCGATAAACAAAAACAAACAAACAAACAAACAACATTGATTCGGGGGCTTCAAGATTGAAACTAATCAATGAATTCTTAATTTAAAGGAACACGTTGCCTTGGATCGGACGAGTTGGTCAAAACAAAAGCGTTTGTAACCGTTTTGTATATAATGCATATGGTTGGAAAGATGTTTTAAAAGTAGAATACAATGATCCACACAAGTTTGCCTCGAAATTGCGTGGTTATCCTTCTACTGTGCGAACTAACACGGTCGGCCATTTATGGGAGTCAAAATTTTGACCCCCATAAATGGCCGACGTGTTAGTCGACGAGGTAAAAGGAAAACCACGCAATTTCGAGGCATGTTTGTGTGGATCATTGTATTCTACTTTTACAACATCTTTCTACCCATATGCATTTTATAAAAAACGGTTACAAACGCTTTTCAAAGACCAACTCGACCGATCCAAGGCAACGTGTTCCTTTAACATTACCAACCATTTGTTTTGTCTCTGAGGTGATTTAGAGGGAAGGTATACATTTGGAAATCACTCTTAAAATTAATTATGATAACAACATTTTTGATTAGAAGACTACAGTAACTTTCGACGTTTCACCTTGAAGACATATGTAAAAATGTTTTTAAACAAATTTGCCCAACATTCGAGTCTGAGACATTAGTTTCTCAGTATGTGTATTCCTGTTATGGAATATTCCTCCCGCGTGGACACATTCGCTCCAGATTTTCAGAGTTATATCTCAAAAACATGACCTTTTGAAATGAAGGGTTCACATATTGATTTTAATGTACAGATTATATAGGATTAAAACAATCAATAAGGTTCCAAAAACCAAAGATTTACTATTCCTTTAAAGGTGGCCTCAGGTCGACCTACGATTTTCTTACGCGCGCAAGAAAAACAAGAAAATGTGCTCAGGTCACAACATCGTGCGCCTGCGATTGGTTCCCGACAGTCGGGATCACGTACCACAAGCTGAAATTGTTCTACATTTGCAACTAAATATTTTCGAGCGACAACTGTTTAATCATTGCAGTTACACTCAGGTCTTAGCTCAGGCGCAGTGTGATCCTGAAGTCAGTCGCCTACTGGTTTTTGTTGACACAAGGTCGACCTGAGGCCGGTTTAAGGTACAACTATTCAACCTACCTTTACAGAAGGTATTTTTGACACAGCCAGTCAAAACTTTCCCTGTTGGTATGGCACTAAAAATGAACGGCAAGTAGTCCTTTTCCACTTCTGGGTTGGGTCCTTTGTTGAATTTAGCACAGATGAAATTGGCTTCTTCACATGTATGTCCAGTCAAGTCAAAGCGATACCTGATGTCCTCTATGGAGAACAGGCCTACAGGGTTCCTCTCCAGACCTTGTGACTGCTGTCCTTCGGTGAGGGCCTCCTCCATGACAGTGCCAGAGAGCTCGCCTGTACCGTCTTCATTTTCAGCCATCCACAGTCTCGTTGTCCAAAGTCCTTGTCCAGCAACACTCGTTGCCTCAAAGTTGTAAGAATACATCATTATCAGATCCAGGGTAATCTCACTCTCTCTACCCAGATCGATCTCAGTGCCGGGAGGTACAACTGGAACCACATCTTCAACGCTCACATCTGGGGCAAAAGTTAGTGGATTATTGTTGGTAATGTAAAGACTGTTAACTGCTTTCTGAGCCAAGGGGGAGGGAAGGATCTTCAGGAGCGTATGGGGGATTCAAACTCAACATTTGTTTTGTTAGCTGTTCCGATCCAGTCGGAACAGCTATTGTTTTCGTCGAGATTTTTATTATTAGCTGTTCCGACCGTCCGTCGGAACAGGTTTTGTTTTCGTCTAGATTTTTATTGTTTTTATTATTATTCTTTGTTTCTCCCCTAAATCCCATAGCGTTTGTACACGTTTTTGTGGCAGCCTAATCTCCTAAACCATAATACGAAAGAGTGAGTTTATTATACCAAATTGAAGCTTAGAACATAAGCTTAATTTTTATCGTAAAAAAATATTAATTTTTTTAATTAGTAAGCCGTAATTAGGCTTATGAATATTTAATTAGCAAACCTAGTTAACACCATATCTCAAAAAGTAGATCGCCGAGCCTGAAACTTTTTCAGCTATCCACTAGTCAGGTCGTATTAATGTGATATCCGACATAAAATTCTGGACGACGTCACCATGACGTCATGTATTGTACGTTGTGTGTCTGTGCACAAACACAATGGCTCTTGAAGTGTAAACAAACCCATGTTTCGGAAACATGATTTATTCGATTAAAATTAAATTACATGTTGTACACTTCCCAAAACTGCCTTAGATTAAGATATATTTTATTGATGGTCATTTTAAAAGCATCGGAACTTATAGAAACAGTGTAATTATTTTTAAAAACCTGTATTTCCGGGGAAGTTTTTTCAAAGATCATGGGTACGGCGTAAAACTTGATTTGAATAGTCAAAATTGTAAATTGTTAACTTGACCAAGTCCTTATCCCATTTTCGACCGGTGTTATTGCGTTTTTTTGTTCAATATGCATAGATTTCTTAAGGTCACCGACTAGCACAAGTCTAAACTTGTTCCCAAAATTTGACAAGCCTGAGCATGGTGCGTCGTGGACCGGGTTCGTTTCAGGCGACGAGCGTGGACGACGAAAATAGACCGCCCGGGATTTGGAGTTATTTACGGGTAAAGTCACCTTGTTCAAGCCGGGGACCATTTGCCTAAACTAATTCTAGTATTTCGCGTTACGTTCGGAAATTAGACCGTGACAAACAAAAACTCTTTGACAGGAATACAAAAGCAGAGATTTTATTATGGTGACGTTTCTATGGTGTTTGAGTGGCTCAGTTTAATAGAGCTGCTTATAATAAACAGGGAAAACATTTTGCTTTACAAAAAGTGCAGAAATTGAGCAGAACATCTGGATTCACAACTTGAACATGAGGCATGGTTAAGCTGCTTTTGTGTTTAAAAAGCTATTATGTAGTTTGGTCCAGGGCCAATGGCTTTTAAAGGAAAGAATCGCAGTGCTTACGTAATCAGGGAACTGTGCTTACGCTAAGCGTATTTTACAGCTTAGCAGGGAATGAGTTCTTCACGTCACAATTCGCATCAAAAAATTTGCTACAGTTGACCAATTGTGCTCAACTCCTGCGAAACTTTCACTGCGAAAACAGTGACTTAAAAATTTGATTTGCATTCGCGGGAAAAACCGTGCTTTACTTTAGACAAAAGTAGGCAGGGGCGACTAGTGTGCTTGGTGTTGAAGTCGCGACTACAAATTATTATTTGAGTCGCGACTACTGTTTTTCTCTACTCCTGTTACAATCGTGTCCACACATCGACTACAAAATTTGTCCCGACTACCTTTTTGGTGAACCAGTTGTGTTGCTTAAATTAATATTGCCCTTGCGGCATGGCTGCACAAATCTTGAGAATCCGTACTTTATCTCGACAAGTGTCATAGTTAGGTTTGAAGTGCGGCTAGTCGAGTAGTAAATTTCACTAGTCACACCCATTCGCAACATAATTAAAAATTTGTCCCGACTACCTGTTTGGTGAACCAGTTGTGTTGCTTACTACTATTCGCAACATAATTTAAATCGCCCTTGCGGCATAGCGGCACAAATCTTGAGAATCCGTACTTAATCACGACAAGTGTCGTAGTTAGGTTTGAAGTGCGACTAGTCGAGTAGTAAATTTCACTAGTCACACCCATTCGCAACATAATTAATATTGCCTTTGCGGCACATAGCGGCACAAATCTTGAGAATCTGTATTTTATCTCGACAAGTGTCGTAGTTAGGTTTGAGGTGCGACTAGTCGAGTCATGATGCGAACTTGCTTAATGAAAAAGATTCAGTGCTCTGCAGAAGAATTTAATTTTGCGCTTACGTCAAGCGAAATAGACTGCTTATAGCAGGGATTTCTTTTGTTTGTGTGCTTTCCAAGCTTGCATATTTCACAGCTTAGCAGGGATATTTTTGCTTGTGCGCGGGGAAGCTTTTCATATGTAATCTTTGCTTTGAACTAATTGCACAGATATTTCAGCGCCTGAACAGTAAGCGAAGAATGGTGGTTGTATAATAAATGGGCAGAGTTTGGTTGAAGCAGATAGAGCCATAAAACTGGGCCGTGTTCTATATGGGAAATTGTAGCTTGACATTTTATGACAGTATTGGGCTTTGCGACGTACACATACAAATACAGAGTCGGATACAGACATTACCGTGCACAAATCGTGCAATTGAAACGTCTCATAAGAGCGCCCCCTATCGGCAGGAGTAGGAAAATAAAGGAGTATCCTACAAATTAATTATGTATTTTTAAACACGTAAAATAATATCAAATGGAAGCTTTAGGATGTTTAGCTTAATTCCTATCATAAAACATATTAAAATTCTTTATAAATTAACCACCAGTGACCCTCATTTGCATATTAATTAGGAAATCTTTGCAGCATCATATCTCGAGAACTTCACGGCCGACATTTCAACTGTTTGTTCTTAAAGATTGCTTGAGGGTTGGAGATTAATTTGAAAAAACTGTGACGTCAAGTTGACCTCTACTTCCGCGTCAACCGGAAGTGTCACCATATCTCAAGAACTATACAGCAGCTTTTCAAAATATTTTCAGTTATAAACTCCTTAGGCATAAAATATTAACTTTAAAAAACCGTGACCTCAAGTTGACCCCTTCTTCCAGGTCAACCGGAAGTGGGACCATATCTCAAGAACTATACAACAGATTATCAATTTTTGTTCAGTTATAGACTCCTTGGGCATTCATGATTAGTTGAAACAACTTTGACCCCATGTTGACCTTTACTTCCGGGTCAACCGGAAGTGAGCCCATTTCTAAAAAAGTAAAAAGCTAATGTTCAAACTTCAGTTATAGACTCTAAGGCAATAGATATTAGCTTTGGAAAACTGTGACCCTATGTTGACCTCTACTTCTGGGTCAACCGGAAGTGGGACTATATATCAAGATCTTCCCAACCGATTGTTTTCACTTTTTCATTTATAGACTCCTTGGCATTGCAGATTAGTCTTTGGTAGCTGTGGGCCCATTTTGACCTTTACTTGCGGGTCAACCGGGAAGTGTGACCTAATATCAAGAGCTATACAACTTTTTTGAAACTTTTTTTCAGTTATAGATTCCTTGGGCAATGAAGCACATAATCCAAGCAAAACATCACGGAACAGCTTCGTGTTTGTTCACAAACACTTAATGTCTAGTTTTTGTTTGTTTTTCTCCCCAGGGCCAGCCTGCAAAAAGAACAGTCCGACATTTGGTATCTTGCTCCATGCTGGACGATATCCCATCCAGGGGATGCGCAGGGCAAGTCTGAAATTACCCCGCTACTTACTAAAAGTATCAACAAAATAGAAAGAAGTAAGTCAGCTTAATAAAGTTATGTTTTTTTCTTTCTCCAAGTCGTCTGGAAATCCAGGACAAATTGTTTAAGTGAGGCCAACTTCATTCCTACCCATAATTGTCACACAACATTCCATAGAGACTGTGGACCAAGTGCACAGTCCATGGGATTTCCACATAATACCAGCTTTACTCATAAGGAAAACCCATGGTAATTTTAGCAGTTTGGGCACACAGTGATAGGTGTGAAGAAAATATGTACGCAATAAATGATTCCTGGTTTACATGTGTATATAGGAGCAAGTTTCACAATATTTGAAGTATTTAATCATATTAGTTTCACTTTGTATTTTGAAATTAATGTTACCGGGAAACCATGAAACTTATTGCAAATATATAATAAAGATCATGATTGATTTTCTACAACATTCTGAAGGAAAGATAAACAACAATGGAAAACAAGGGGGAGGGGGAATATTGGTCTGGCCATAATAGCTTCCTACATCGGCCCTGCTGTGAATGAAAAAGGGGAGGCAGGATACAGATTTGTTTATGTAGTATCCCAATTCCTTTATAACAAAACCGAATGACACTTACATGATGATGGGCTGCTCTCCTCCTGGCCCTGGACAGTCACACAGCATCCTAATAGCAAAATCACAGACAAGACCCACAGGCCTTTCCAACCTACATAGCTATACATAGTTTCAATTGGTTACAACCTCTCAAGACAAGTATGTGCAACAACCAACAGTCAGCCAAAAGAGTTGCAGCAGCTATGGGCTCCACTTCATGTGACTTGGTTTTATGGGCTTATTATGGGATGGATTGTATGATTGGGGCAAATCTATCATTGGTTGGGAATCTTGACAGCAGTCCAACTTCTACCCATGTTCTCTGTTTGCGGCGAGGGGGACCGGCTTACTATGGGACGGATTAAATGAGAGTGGCAATCAGCCAATTGGGTAGGATTCCTTTGAGAAGTATTCCAAGAAAATGATGCGTCACAGTTTCCTATGTAGTTGGACAAGTTAATAGGAAAGTGTCCTGAAACTTAGAGCAAAACAACCGCAAACAAACAAGCGACTGTCGATCAGTTTCGATATCATCATTGACTGGGAATCTTGGCACAAGCTCAACTTCTTTCTTTTTTAAACAGCGCTGTTTTTGTTTTTGTTGAACAAGAAATAAAGCTGATTGTGCATACGTTGCAATAGTCGGATTGCGCTACCAATGTTTACATGTGATCACGTGCCCTATAAAGGGTATATATAGAGTGCATTCGTTTAGCTTCCCTGGGTCGACCCCGATGTGGCGTATTTTTTTTTTTTCGAGGACGAACGTGGGCACACAATTACCCCACGTTCGTCCTCGAACCTGAAAAAAAAACCCAGACACATCATCACGTGAGCCTTCCCGTGGTGTAGTCGGTGCACCTCGGGCCAGCCCCAAGAGCCCCGTCTGTGGATAGGGTCAATTGGGGCCGACCCGAGGTGCACTGACGTCACGACGAGAAGGCTCACGTGATGATGCGTCTGCTTTTTTCCAGATGGAGCGTGGGTAAACATCTGCACACGTTTGTACTAAAAAAACAAAATAGGCGACTTTTCCAGGACGAACGTGGGGCAATTGTGTGCCCACGTTCGTCCTGGAAAAAATAAAATACGCCACAACGGGGTCGACCCAGGGAAGCTAATCGAATGTACCCATAGAAAAACACAGCTACACAGTAAAGACATGGGGAGACTCGTACCGATGGATCACAATTGGTTGTATTTGCAATAAATAACACTTTGAACTAAAAACGGAGCCCTTTTTATAAAGTTGCTTATTGTGACATTGCTTGAAATCACATTTGCTGTTTGACGTTTCCAGTATTACACTACAAAAGGAGGTTTATTTTGAGAGTAGGGTTAGACTACGTATGTACCGAGGTTTGAGCGAGCTCCTCACGCGCCGTGGATTTTGCGTTGTGCACGGCGTGAAGTTGGGCTGTAATAAGGGATACCGCAAAGTTTTCCGACTCATAGCTGACAGCTACCCCTGCCAATAAAATATTTTGAAGGTGAAAATAAAGGGATTGTAGCTTCAAAATGAGATTTTTTTTTTATATTGGCAGTAAAATCATTAGAATGAGGGCAATGTAAAACCACACTTACCGTGCACAAACACAACATGACATCGTGTGAACATTCTCCTGGAATCGAATTCGTATTCAGGTTCGAATACCGTCTGTCTCTAAAATAGATTCAAGGCTTTTTGCTGCCCCTGATGGGACAGTGTGATTGGGATCTGCCTTGCTTTCTCCCCTAAAGGGACAGGGCCCGCGCAGTGGCTAGGGTTCGAGGCAGGGGGGATGTGCTTTGGGTCGGATGCAAATCCTGAAGGGTTCTATATGGCAATGGGGAGGGGCCAGTGTGTGCCATTAACTGAACCGGCGCCTGAATGCCTGACACTTCCAGAGCGTAACCTTTTATATTTTCCCACCAGATTAAATAGTTTGTATGATTAAATTTCTTGATTTATTTTCCCCCAAATATCTCTTATATCTTTGCGGTAAGCGCTGACAAATCATAGGATTCGAACTGCCTCTATTAGCTACCGGGCAACCTCGGTAGTCTAGTTGGTAGGACACTGCTCTATAATAGCAACGGTCCGGGGTTCGAATCCCACCCGAGTAACATGCCTGTTATATTTGTTTTTACATGACTCGGGAAAGTACTGAGTAAACAGTTTATATATTTGTTTATTTGTTTATTTATTTATTTATTTATTTATTATTGTTGTAATTATTTATCACGCATACTGGTATGACTGGTACCTGATCTCAACTGGGTGTTCCAACATTTGTTGCGTTTCACTTAAAGAATTTGTTTTAATGAAGACGGGAATAAAACTGAGATTGGGAAAATCAAATTCTATCCATCTCTCTCGCAAGACGCGCTACAGTTCTAGATGTGGTTTTCACTTTGATACACACACTTCCCTCCCCAATTAGTTCTGAATTTGCAGTGCGCCGTGTTTGTTTACATCCAATACCCACAATAGGTCATGTGACACTCGGAGCGCAATCGGTCTATTGTTTTAGTCACTTTGTAACTTCACGAGTTTTTCTGCTTTGATTCAAGCTTAACAATAATGTATAAAAAATAAAAAAGGGTTCTTATAAAGTGCATAGTAGGCCTACAATACATTCTCTTGGGTGAGTAAACAAGCAAGTTTTAAGTTTGAACTTAAATTGTTCCAGGGTGGGCAGTTTTTGATGTTGTTTGGAAGATTGTTCCATTGGAAAGCACGTTGACCGTATGATTTGATGAGAACTGGATACAGAGTGAGGAAGATCTTTGTTGCTGGAGCAAAGAGTCCTTGATGGATGATATTTGCTGATTAATTCCTGGAGGTAAACCGGGACCATTTCATGTGTGCATTTGTAGATCAAAACCATTATTTGAAAAGTTATCTGGGATTTTACTTGTAGCCAGCAGTGTAATAAGGCTTTTTAGAGGTATGGCGGCCGTGATAGGAGTGGGAATGTTTGGTGTGGGTGGTTTGGGCGTATACAGACAAATTTACCCAAACCTTAGACCCAGTAACTGATTTGTACCTTTTTTTTCGAAATTTTGTCATTATCGGTCGTACGACCGATGTACGATCGACAAGGACAAAACATCGAGAAAAAAGGAGTACAACGCCCCAGTTACTAGGTTTACCCAAACCGTAGCATTGGGTCCGTCTTTTTGAGAAGGCTGTAGTGTTACAAGTTGTCTATGCGGCTCACATCACGAATACATGGATCAACCTCTCTGTTGTTGGTTGATCTAAATTTTGTATTCTGTCCAGTTTTGTGTAAGCTGAGGGAAGAGGCACACGACGTTATTTATTGATGCTTTGTCGTAGCATGGAGGTCCTCCATGATCGTAGTTAGATGTTGATCAAGGGTATTACCCAAATTAATGAATGACTCACCCATGTTTCTTCCACTCTCAGCTAACCACGCTGGCAATGGCACTGCGACCTCCGATCCCCAATTCCATTCTGCACGCCATCATGACCTGTCGACGAGGACGCAACCGCCAAACAGTGGTCAACCACTGCAGGACGAGTTCAGTTGTATCGATTTGAGTGAAGGGACGACTTCGATCGACCCACCTGCCCTCTTGCACGTCCGTTTAGCCCCGTCCCCCGACTACTTAATACATGCTCCTACGAAGACACAAACTTGTCTATGCTCCATGCTTCTCCCGGCCTGCCATCCAGTCGGATGAATTAGTTCTGTATATGAGTAGGCCAATCCCCCCTACCCCCCCCCCCCCCAAATCAGCAAGTCCTGAAACAATGTCGTAAATTCGTGAACAACAACATTACTGTTAACCACAAACCATCGGTATTTCTTATGCTTAGAAAATACTTTGATTCAGTCACCTGTAACATGCCAGAGAACATACAAGAGCTTGCAAACCGAAGGAATGTGAATCGTATTATTGTTCAACAACTATGTGATGTGTTTATTTCCAAATGGTACAATACAATAGATTGCACAATGACTGTAGAACTAAATCTGGCCAAAAGAATAAGCTCAGGACATACCGTATTTTCAGAACCCAGTTTGAGTTTGAGTTATGTTTACAATGTGTTAACAAGCCTTCTAATCGCCATTCTTTGGCCCGTTTCAGATGCTCTCTTAACACAAGCTACTTATTGAAATAGGAAGGTATATCGGGTAATAGAGTCAAGCCAAATAATTTGCCCGCATTGTCACCTTGATGTTGAAACCGAAATCCATTTTCTTCTTGATTGTCCCTTATACAACGACCTTGGGAATATTTTGTTGGCTTATATTATTGATCATTACAAAGGCTTTGAAACTCTTGGCAGGAAGACAGGTTTAAGTTTTTGATGGACACTCCCGATGAAGCTTTTATTATTTGCGTTGCCAAGTACGTTATTTACTGCTTTATAAAAGACAAGAAAACTGTGTAATTATTTGTTTTTGTTCTAAGTTAAATTCCTAACCGTATGACTTATTCATTCAATGTATTTTGTTTTTAAAATATTGTTACCCTCCCCAGGGTTATGGGTGTGTGTTCCAGTTTGGAATAAAACATAATACAATACAATACAATTAATAAAAGGGCGGGAATTTCAACTTTGATATATAGATCGGATGGTTGTTGCAGTTGCATTCTAACCTGATTAGAATTGAGTTATACAAAAATTTCTTTTTGTTAATTGCTCTCATAAACTTATAACTTCCATTAACTCGATCAAGCAGTGACAAAAATAAACCTGAGTGGCTGAAATCTTTGGACATCAGTATGGCCTACCATGCAAATGGCAAAAGCTTAATAATAGGTTTCATATTCATTTTTAGCCTTCGACAAATATCACACTTGGGTCAAAACGTCAGGCCACTAAGTTTTATTTTTCCTCCAGATTTTATGTGTGCTTAAATGTATGAGCCAATTAGTCCCACTTTTGCTGTAGTTAAAAATATTATACCCATAGGCCAGCAGATATGACTCGGGCCGACTTCACAAAGAGTTACGATTGGTCCTTATATTTGTATCCTATCTACCTTAATCACTAAGGTCATACTGACAACTCATCTTCAGAGGAATCGTCTTGAGTTGAATAATCCCTACACAACTCACGTAGGAAGCTAAACTGGGGTGGTGCGTTGGTGGGGTCAGAGGTCCACGGTGCAAGGTGCGAAGAGAAATAAAGAAGAAAAGAAAAAGTTGTGCGCTATTTACACTATGCAAGAGCTAGACTGGGTTAACAGCATCCTAGAGCCAGCCATCGTGTTTTTAAAATTGTGCCTATAGCTACACAGTGGATGAACAATATGGGCCTTCATTCATTTACGCTACAATAACTTTCGTAAGTTTAAGCAAAGATAATGCATTCAAACTAACTTTAGGCCTAACCATACATGCAAGTTTAAGATACAATTTTAAAAACTGAGAAACAAAAAGTCACACAAAATTCTGACATAGGGAAGCTTTATTTTATTTAAAAAATACAAACACAGACACAGAAGCGAAGAACAAGCAGAACTAAGAGCATAAAAACCACCAAGGTAAGAGAGGGCACTTCAAAAAGTATTCAAAAAGGCTGTTTACTAGTTATTGATAACATTAAACATAATGACCTGTCTTGGCCCGATTTAATAAAACATGTAAGCACACAAAAGATGGTTATGTAAATAACAAAAACTTGCTCAGAAGAAATTGTTTACCAGCCAAAAGATCATAAAGTTAATAGTTGGTGCGAGTGGAGTGACTTGTTTTGCTTAGCAATAAAACATTCTAAGCACAGTCAATTTCTTGGCGGTGCTTACCACTCAATTCTACCCCAACCACGTCAATTCTACAAGCAGTAACAATCATAATCATAGATCTCTGGCGATAAACAGCACATTGGAATGTATACCTGTCACAGCTGTACCTGGCAAAACTGCTCAGCAGGGCTATGTTATTGGTGGAAAAACACAAACAAGTTACCAGCCAACAAACACACCTTGGTCTGTAAAACTGCTTATGACTGGAACCATGCTAATTTCTACACAGCAAGTCCATTTTAAAGCATTTTTTGTTAATCCTTCCCAGTTTTATAAAATTGAGCCAAAACTAACCTCTTGTTGTGGAAACAGAGAACTTTAATGGATTTTCATCATATCTCTAACAACAAATAGTGAAAGAAATTTATTCCATTGTTAAACTCTAAAGAAGAAGGGTAAATCTGTCTGTATAGTGTATTCCAATAAGGGCACATAGAGACTAATAACTGATTTTTGTCTAAGTAAAATGCTTCATTGTTTAAAATTGTTTTTATATATTGTGCAAAAGCAAACAACATGAATACAAATTTCCTCTCTTTGCGCTATAGGGAGATTTTGTTTTCCATTAACCTACAGAACAAAATACACAATCTGCATTTTCTTTCCATTGAAGACAATGTATAAGATTTGTAAACTGAAAGCTCACTGATTATCACGTACTACAACGGTACAAATCCTCCTTCAATCATCCCCGTCAGAAATATTACCAAAGTCAAAGGGAAACCACATTTTGAAGACCATGTACATCAGTGTTGCTACAATCAGAGTGAGGACGGCCTTTAACTAGCACAAAATCCCTCACTAAGCTGGGGTTCAATTTACAATTATTTCTTCACAGGTTGGTTGTTTTTTTTTGTGTTTTTTTTAACCACAGGATGGAAGTTTTTTTTACTCCCCACCCCTGAAACAAAACAAAAGTACTTTTCCTTGAAAACTCTCTTCTCTGCAGACACAAAATCTAAGTGATAATTAGCACCTGTTCTTTTCACAATATGCATTTTCGTACAAAACATTTCAATATTTTAGTCGTAATAAAACAGCACCATGACAATCAGTACAACTCTGACCTAAAGTTGATCAAGTTTAATTTTAAAGCAGTTTTTAAAAATGTGACTCTGTAAAAGCAGGAAGAACCAACACACTGACCCTATAACAAAGTCTTCCCTATGAACTACTTGCTGCAATAATCGTGCTCTTCACTGCAATAGAGTCAACACTAGGCAGTTTTTAAAAATTTTTATGAGAAGCAGACAGGACCGACATTTATTCCAAATTGTTGGTTGCTTTCTCCGACGTCCATCACAGCAACATCAACGAGGGGTAGACGTTCGGTCTTCTTGGTTGTGTAGACAACGGTGGTCTTTCTCCAGACGTCGTCATGCTCCTGTAAATTTAACAACAAATTAAAGGAGGCAAATGAATCATCTATAGGTTTCAAGTTGACAAGAGGTATGTGTTTTTATTCCATTGTCTCAGTTCTCTTCTCTTTCCAAATGTCACAACTGTCTATCAAATTTATGTTCCTGCTTCCAAACTTTGCATTTCAAGAAGCAATTCAAAGGATCATGGCCTTTCTATGCTGAACCTTAAAATGTGGAATCATCTTCCTCCGGACATCACAAAACCTTCTACAACATCCATTTAACAAAAAAAAATTAAATCCCGGCAAGAGCTTACTGGATCTGAGTAATTACCTTGAAGTGGTCCCTCATAAATCTAACGATGGTTGACAAATTGAACACATTAATTTCAGGTATGATTTCTAGATGCTGATAAGAGATAACAATAATCGCAACTTCAAAGACTGAAATAAGTTTTGACAAAAAACTGCTAACTGTGCCTTGGACAAGAATAGGTTTTTAATTTTTTTTTGTATACAAGTCGCCTGACACACAAGGCCTGAAGGCGCTTTCAAGGTGTGGGCTACAATTATTTTTTCCAGAGGTCGTTGCCACCTACTCCTAGGGCTGAAACAGGGTCACCCCTTTCACAGTCCATCCAAATGTAGGCTTGGGTATCTTCAATTCGAAGCCTAGCCGTTAGAGCAGAAAGCACTACTTTTACTTTTCATTTTGCACTAAAATAAATTTCCTTACCCGGCATTCATCTGTTCCTTCTACTTCGTACTGCAAGTCGTTCTTTGTACTCTTGATGCTCATTTGTACACCTTGGGGTCCTACCAGGGTAAGAGCCTTGCTGGATCTACCATCACGGTCTAGGACAGCGTTGGAGTTTCTGCAGTGGTATGTGACATTCTGCTTGGCTTGGGAGTAGATGAGACGCAGGAGGGTCAACTGAACAGGCTTAACACTGTATGTGATCTGAAACAACAGTTATCGAATACAATCAGAGAGAGTTCTGAACAAAAGAGGTTACAATAAAATTGATAAAAGTAATACGTCAACTATTTTTTGCTGCAGTCACTCTCATATTTAGATTGAAAAGAAGGTCAAAGTCAATGCTGGGATTAGAAAGAAGCCCGAAGTCTGGGAAAAGATATAAAATTGGTCACAATTTTTTGATATTTACTTCAAAGAAGCATTTTGAGGGCGTATAATAATTCTTTTGATAAAGCCCATTAAATGAAATAAAATTGAAATGAAAAAGACTGAAGATTAAATTATGTGATTCTTACCGCTGAGCCATTGAGCATCTTGGAGAAGGCGATCGAGTCCTCATGGGAACCTAGATAATAGGTTGCCTTAGGGATCTAAATGTCATGAAAAATTCAGAAAGTAGAAAGAATTTATCAGAGGAACAAGGAAAATGTGGGAAAAGGATCCTTTAGGAAGGAAAACAAGCAGAGCCAAGTTACTTTTGACGTTTAAAACAGTGCACTTTTCATAATTGTTTTACACAAATGGCAGTTATAAGATAGTGATGAAAACACACTGATTATAAATAATCTCACAGCCTCCACAGAAAATATAAACATAACATGTTACATGTGTGGGTGGATTCAAAACTAGTTTTGTAAGAATGATAAAAAAAGCATATTTGTACCTTAAAGAAATGAATTCCTGTAAACAAAATGGAATGATGTTAGGATTTATTATGTCAAGTTTCAACTAAAATGTTTTTGATAATAAAACTATTTATTTTACAATCTACTAATTATCAACAGTGTGTATTTCTTTTAATTAGTCGATGCCTAATTATATAAGAGACCACAAATGGAAAGCACTTGAAATATTTCTCTGATGACATGGTTTTCCTTACCTCTTGCCTCTCTGGGAAGACGCAGGTGGCGTTGGTCTTCTTGACGCAGTATGCGGTGAACTTGTCATATGAGGAGCCTTCGCTTGGGTCCAGGGTGTAATAACCTGTGAAGAAAACAAAATTAAGCACATCAATGATCGGGAACTCCTATGTAACAAGGCAAACAACATTTATATAAACCCGTCTGGGGTCAATGTAATATGCCTGCAGCACACAATCAAACCCATTTGAGATGTATGTAATATGCCTGCAGCACACGATCAAACCCATTTGGGATGTACATGTATGTGAAAAACCAACCCATCTGGGCGCTAAGAGAAAAGAGGAAGCTCACTTGGTGACCATGCTGCGTGGCCTTACAGGGGAATCAACAGGGGGCGCTGTTAGGTGTAAAAGGAGAAGCGTTTGCGCCTGCAACACACAATTAAACCCATCAGGGAAATATACAAAAGCATTATGCTTAAACTTTTTTCCTGCATGTTAACTAGTACGTTAATTTCTGTATGGCTATTATCTTCAAATTACTGTTAAGTTATCTGGCATCCGTCCCTCATTATTATACTCATCAAAATTATTTTGTTTTCTACTGTATGCTTAATTGTTATTGTCGACATGGAAAATAAATGCACATTGATTGATTGATTGATTGATTGATTGATGTAATGCACCTGCAACACATAGTGGCTGGTTTTAAACAGTCATTTACACATATTTATGGCCTTAGTCTTTTGGCTACAAGAATATTTATACAATCATTTTCTCATATAGTAACAACACCAATGTTTCATGATATGCTAATGCTGCCAATTATTAGTAGCAGTGAAATAAAGTGCTCAAAATTAGTTTTTGTCGACATCCCAACAATATATCACGTGACAAATTCTTATGTGTTTTATAAGAAACGTTCTAAATTTTTGTCATGGTTCCTGACCATTAAAAGTGAAAGTTAAACTTTTTTTCATTAGAGCGGGTGGTACCATTCACTCAAACAAACCTATTTTTTAATGTTTGGGGCAAAAAATCTGACATAGCATCTTTAAATGAAATTTTCACAATATGAAGTTTTATCACAAACGTCTTCATTTATACAGGATTAAAACAATCAAACGGTTCCAAAGGTAAACTCTCAACTACTCTTAACGTACCATCGGGCAATACTGGGTAGTTCTTGAAGAGATCCTTGCAGGAGCGGGCGGGGTAGTCTGCCTCACCGTTGGGATGCATCAACTTCATCATGCGTACACGGAGCTGCTTGATACGGCTCTCAAAGTCATCCTCATCAATCTCGGCATCGTCTCCATACTGTAAAAGTGAATATCAAAGCAGTTTATGGTGGGGGAAAGCTTGCATGGACCATGCAGGGCCAAAGTTTCATAGCACAAAAATTTGCTTAGCATGAAATTTCTTCCTTGATAAAAACAGGATTACCAAGAAAATTTCCATTTGTCGCATATTGCTTGTTACTGGTGTTCATTCGTTGCTTGCTTAAATCCTGAAAATCAGGTGAAAATTTGGTTGGTACTGTTTTTATCAAGGCCAAAATTTCATGCTAAGCAAACTTTTATGGCTTTGCTTGCCGCAGTAGTTCTGCGCTTAGGTTCACCATTTTCCACTTACTTTGCAAGTGCCAATTTTCATCACTAGCCATATGAGTAAGTATTACACTACATACATGCACAGGCAAAAATTCCCTCCTAAATTTTCACAGTTTGTTATTTATACACCACGTGGGAACACCGGTCTTTCACAATTACCAATAGTGTCCAGTGTCTTTAAGATATGCCTTGCAATTGGGCCCTGATCACAATGTATTCATCTTTGACTAGTTCCTTGTATACACAACATGATGATCCAGTGTTAGATTCTGATTCTCCAATCCCAATCAATAACTGACTATTTTGTCATCAAGTGTAATTTTCGTAAACATAATATTTTGTGCAGAAAGTGGAAGTGGCCACACGTTTCGACCCCAGTAATTAGCTTTTTACACAGAAACCACAAGTCTTTGCAACAGCTATCTCTTTAGTATGTTTGAACAAGTTATCTGAAAGGTATTATGCAGGATTGATGTCAATAAAGTTATACAAGACCTTTTTTTCTGTCAAACATTTCCCTCTGAAATTAAGTCATATTCAAGAAGTCTTGATCTGAAAACCTAAAAGAACGGCAACTGATTTAGGTTGCTTCTTGCATTGTTTTGTAACACTTTCTCCTGACTCACAAAAAGGATTGTTTGTGACTAATAGTCAGCCCTACCAATCCTGTATATTATCTTTAAATGATTTTTACACTGCTTTGGTTATAAAGATTTAAAAATGCCAAAATAGGAACTATTTTGCGTTGTTATAAAAATGAATTACATATGAACCCTAATTTTGAAGAAAGCCCAAAACTTACGTATGAACTGTATGGATTGGGTCCCTTGTTGCCACTGACACCAGCTGGTGCAGAGTACTGTGGAAACAATCAACAAGTTAAAAAGATTAGATTTTTTGGGCCAATCTTGTTTATTATGGTACATCGGTAACTGGGTTTTGGTTACAGGCCAGTAGTTTACGGAATAGGCTTATAAGACTAAGGGCAACTGGCCTTCAGGCCTACAGGTTACAAGGCTATGGGTTTATACAAACTCAGGGTTATGGGCCTATTGGTTGGGGACTATGGCATACTGGCCTGCAGGTTACAGGCCAGCACGCTGCAGATTAGTCTTATAAGACTAAGGGCTACTGGCCTTCAGGCCTACAGGTTATAAAAGGCTATGGGTTTATACAAACTCAGGGTTACGGGCCCATTAGTTGAGGACTATGGCATACTGGCCTGCAGCTTACTGGCCTGCAGGTACTGTAACAGGCCAGCACGCTGCAGGTTAGTCTTATAAGGCTAAGGGCAACTGGCCTTCAGGCCTACAGGTTACTGTGCTATGGGTTTATACAAACTCAGGGTCACATGCCTATTGGTTACAAAACTATGGCTTACTGGCCTGCAGGTTACAGGCCAGCAGGCTGCAGGTTAGTCTTATAAGGCTAAGGGCAACTGGCCTTCAGGCCTACAGGTTACAGTGCTATGGGTTTATACAAACTCAGGGTCACATGCCTATTGGTTACAAAACTATGGCTTACTGGCCTGCAGGTTACAGGCCAGCAGGCTGCAGGTTAGTCTTATAATACTAAGGGCTACTGGCCTTCAGGCCTACAGGTTATAAAAGGCTATGGGTTTATACAAACTCAGGGTTACGGGCCTATTGGTTACAAAACTATGGCTTACTGGCCTGCAGCTTACTGGCCTGCAGGTAACAGGCCAGCACGCTGCAGGTTAGGCTTATAAGACTAAGGGCAACTGGCCTTCAGGCCTACAGGTCACAGTGCTATGGGTTTATACAAACTCAGGGTCACAGGCCTGTTGGTTACAGAACTATGGTTTACTGACCTGCAGGTTTGGCCCGTAGTTTGCAGGCCTATGGGTAGCAGACCTACAGGGTACAGGCCTATTGCCTTCATGAATTACAAATAACAAATCAAGAGATTTTTTTTAATCGTCATCATCAAACCAATCCAATGAAGACTCTTGTTTTTGACTGTCCAAATCCGTTTAAACAACAGAGTTGTTTTGGTCGGCCTATAATTTGTAACAACATCTAGCTGAAAAACATTCAAAATGTATACTTACTCCTTGTGAATAACTGAGGGCTCCCTGTGCAAAGAGAAACAAATAATAAAACAAACTTTTAGTCGTACATTTCAGAAAACATTTTTCTTAGAAGTTCTCATGGTTTCTCTGAACACACAATTCATCAATATTTGTCACAAAACAAAAGGCATATGATGGCAAAAGATTACTTTAACTGTGTCCGTTAGACAATCTGGTTTTAAGAAGTTCTCTTTAATAAGGTTATTATCTCACAATGTAATTTTACCAGTTAATTCTAGCCAATCAAAACTGTAAGTATCTGTTGCCACTGAACAAAACTGCTTGGTCCAACCACTAGAGTCACACATACAATTGTACTGTCTTTCGTCATACCTTAACAAGTCAGTATGTTTTACTCCAAGTATTTGTCACTAATTGTAACCCAGGAGAGAAAAGCGTGAGAGCTACTTACAGGGGCTCCAGCTGGGCCAGGAGGTCCTGGGGGTCCAGCGGGTCCAGAGCGTCCATCAGATCCACGGGATCCCTGTTTTGATGGATGAAGAAGAAAAACAAAATAAGAAATTCTTATTTGAGGACTCCATTAAAATAAACCACACCATTGAAATATTCTGCTCTGGTTTAGAAAAACGGTTTCATCAAAGATAAAAATAGAGGTATATTTGAGACTGGTTTGTACTTACACCTTGTCCTGACATACCACGAGGTCCCTGTTGTCCAGCCTTTCCATTTCTGCCGCTTGGTCCGTCAAGACCCTACACAATCAAATCAAAACAAAAACCATCATTCATATTTCATGCAATCAGTTTCAACAACGTGTCTTTTTCTAACCTAATGTGTGTAACAATTTACAGAAATACACTTGAGTTTCCAAATTATTAAGGCAAAAAATTACTTCTGAAAAAGTAGGATTCAAAACTTTGCATGATCGAGTACAATAATGTAAGATTTGAAACTTTGCATGGTGGGAGTATAATCAGGTGAGGATTTCACGGTAGCACCATGTGGAATCTCTTTGGAGTAGTGGTGGTTCTGAGTTGTCAACCACCGGTTCTTCTTAATACCACCACTACTCAAAAGTACTTGATGCTCTGACTCGACGACACGATCAAATCCGACATCTTTTAGATCTTTTTTTTCTTTAAAATGTAAATTCAATATAAACCACAAGGGAAAGTGACTGGGTAAATTTGGTAAATGATTTGGGGGGTTGAACAAAGAATTGACTAGAGTGGGATTCAAACCAAGGACCTCCGGATTAACATGCCGGCGCTCTACCAACTGAGCTATCTAGCCCTATATTGGCGGTGTCCCTATTTTGCCAATATCTTTGTTCGGGGGTGCCAGTCAGAAGCCATACAACCGTAATGCAAATTGTGTGAAATGTAAATTGTGTGACATTTACAAAATGATTTTGTACTTACAGCAGGTCCTGAGGGTCCTGGTCTTCCATTGGGGCCACGTCCGCCAGCTTGGCCCTGTAAAAAACAATGAATCATTAATTAGGGCTTTCATTGCACATAATAACAATAATAATATGAAGCATTTCTATAGCGCTCTACGGAGAACAGAGTGCTTAAGTGAACCAGAGGAGATTGTTATGAATATGTATGATGTGAACCAGGAGTTTGCCTTGTGAATTGAGAACAATTAGTATGAATATGCAAAGTCTTACTCAGAGGATGTATCCTGAATGGACCACTGCAATTTAAATATTCATCAAATAAAACAGAAACTGACACTGTATGAATATGCATAAGACTGTAATTTGCTTATCTTGACCTCATAAAATTGAACCAACCACGGTAAAAGACAAAATAAAAGTCAGAAAACGTTTCCATATTCGTACTTACCGGAGGTCCTGCTGGTCCTGGCGTTCCTGGGCCGCCGCTCCATCCCTTGTGGCCCTGTTAAGATTCAAAACAATTTTCTAGTTAAAAACAGTAATTATAACTGGAGTAATATTATCGATATGAATCAAAGTGTTTATGAAAAGAACTTAAAAGAAAGTTTCAATATGTCATGAATAACTGGAAATATTGCTGCCAGAAATGTAGACTTACCGTGACTCCAGTAGCCCCAGTTTCTCCTCTAGCTCCAGCAGGTCCAGCAGGCCCCTAGAATACACAAAAACAGTTTTATGTTATATGTACAAACAGACAATACTTGATGAAATGCAAACTCTTGAAATTCATATGGGTTGCTTTCATGCGCATTTCATGAACACTATTTGTAAAACATTTTTTTTAATGTTTAAAAAATTCACATTTTAGCATTTCAAAACTAAATGCAACATTTACTACATAAAACATTTTATCAATCAATTGTAATATTCGGACTATGGAAAGTACTAAGTATATAGTGCTTACACACATCGATGTATGGGTAAACAAAAAAATTATATTCTTTATCCCAATGCAAATTTAACATCTATTATATCGTTGCGGTACCCGCTGCCAAAACATAGGATTCGAACTGCCTCTAGCCACCGGGCAATCTCGGTAGTCTAGTTGGTGGAACACTGCTCTAAAATTGCAAGGGTCATGGGTTCGAATCCCACTCAAGTATTATGCCTGTGAATTTGTTTTGCACAGGACTCGGGAAAAGTATACAGTGCTAACACACATCGGTGTATGGGTAAAACCCCAAAAATGAAAAGTTGTTATATTTTCAGTATTTAAATTTCCTTGCATTTCTACAAAACTATGTAATTGTGAAAATGTCTCTTTAAGGCAGTGGACACTATTGGTAATTGTTAAAGGCTAGCCTTCACAGTTGGTATATCTCAACATATGCATAAAATACCAAACCTGTGAAAGTTTGAGCTCAATCGGTCATCAAACTTGCAAGATAATAATGAAAGAAAAAACACCCTTGTCACACGAAGTTGTGTGCGTTTAGATGGTTGATTTCGAGACCTCAAGTTCTAAACTTGAGGTCTCGAAATCAAATTTGCGGAAAATTAATTCTTTCTCAAAAACTATGGCACTTCAGAGGGAGCTGTTTCTAACAATGTTTTATATCGTCAAGCTCTCCCCATTACTCGTCACCAAGAGAGGTTTTATGCTAACAATTATTTTGAGTAATTACCAATAGTGTCCACTGTCTTTAAACAAATGTAAAGTACTTACAGCAGCTCCCATAGCACCATCAGGTCCAGCACTGCCACGTACACCAGCGGGGCCAGCGGGTCCACGAGGTCCACGCTCTCCCTTGGCACCAGCGGCTCCTCCAGGTCCCTGATACATAATGAAAACAAGTATTTTATGTTAAGTGTTTCTATCTCAATCAATCAACCAATCAAGCAATCAATCAAGCAATCAATCAAGCAATCAATCAAGCAACAACAATTTTTAACTGAATGAGTGAAGTTTATGGATGCTTGAGACACATTTTGCTGATGGACTTACATTCATTCCTCTAGCTCCCATGGCTCCTGGGGCACCAGCATTTCCCTTATCACCAGTGGGTCCACTAGGTCCCTGAGCTCCCTGTGGTCCAGTGTCTCCATCACGACCCTGAATAAGATCAACAATTCAGAATAACATTTAAGACCGGCTGGAATGGACCTGTACAAATTTTAAAATTGAATACTTGAAAACAAAATGATATCTTAGCTGATGGTTCCATATGTTTCAGGAAATGACAAAAGAACAAAGCTTTTGAATGGTCTCACGAGACAAAACATCATAAGCTGTTTCCTTCATAAGGTACTTACACTTGATCCCCTTGGTCCTGTGGGTCCCTTGATACCTTGTGCTCCCATGTGTCCACCAGGTCCCTGTTGACCGGCTGATCCACGCTTACCATCAGATCCATCAGCACCCTGTTAAAAAAAGCAAACACCTAAGGTAACAACTTTTTCTTCAGAAGATCTCTTAAGATATTGTAAAACCTTTTCAAAATAGAACACATCTGAATCAGTGCTACAATATGGATGCGAAGTATGGACATAAACATCTGTTCTAGAAATGCAACTTGATGGTTGCTACACCAGAATGCTACCCCAGGTGCTTGGTGTCGGGAGGGAAGAGCATATACCGAAGAGCATACACCAAACTCAAATCTCTATCTTGGGTTCTTCAAGCTCAGTGCCCAAATCTGCACAAGAGGAGTAAAGTTTGCAGGGCACTGCTATCGCCACCCTGAGCTTCCAGCCAGCAAGCCTGTGCTCTGGGAGCCCAAGCTTGGGTGATCCTGAAGGGGTCAAGGTCACCTGAATTATGTAGATATACTAGGAAGGGACACTGCAGGTTTGTGACAGTAGATAATAATAAATAATAAAACCAGGTCTTACATGTATATAGCGCAAATCCAAAAAAATGATCATTGCGCTTTACACACAAACAAAAAGCAAATAATTATAATACACTAGAATAAATAAGTTTTGAGGTTGCGTTTGAAAGCAGAAACTGTTGGAGAGGACCTTAGAGTAAGTGGTAATGTGTTCCAGAGAGTTGGCCAGAAAACACTGAACGATCCATCGCCTATCCGCCTGCTACTCTTTGGAATGGAAAGACGAGTAATGTCCCGGCTCGATCGCAGGCCTTCCCTAGATGGTACATGGGTGGCAATGCAGTCTTTCAGGTAGACAGGCGACAGATCGTTCAGAGCTTTGAAGATGAAATATGTATCTGCATGCCTGAGGGACATGGAGATCTAGGGACAACTCTGTCATAACATCACTGACAGAGGACACCAATCGAAGTAAGAAGAATATGAATTCGTTGGAATGAAATGATTTCTATTCTCTTCTCTTTCCGAAACTGTTGAGTACCAATGTCATAGGCAAACTTGGGTCTGCTTTTTATGGTTCATCTTATGGTAGTCGCATGTGATGTCAGTACAAGAGGTAGGCTGGTCCCCCACAAGGATAAGAAAAGGTTTTGGATTGAGATCATAGGGTTATATATAAGAACTAGAAGGCATGTGGACATATTTTAAGTTAAAAAAACAGCATCGCATAGCGTGTATTTATCATACACACAAAAATACTCATAGTTTAATGTGCTTAAAACATTCATCCTTATACAAAATGGCACGCGTGTCTCCTTGTGGTCCTGTCGCGCTTGTGCACGCAGCATCACCACTGCACCCTCTAGTTCTTATATGTAACTCTATGCTTTATATTTATAAACATATACCAGTACGTCAAATTTAACTGTGAATCTCCAGACAACGATAGATCTCTGGCGTAATTCACGAGCCCTCGATTAGTGTGACGTCAGGCTACATGTATACAAGGGGTAAATAATAAAAATTAGAATACTAACGGGACGTCCAGCAGCACCAGCAGGTCCAGGGGCTCCCATTGCTCCCATGCTTCCCTATACCATGACAAAAAAGACATCAACATTCAAATATGCAGTAAATTACATTTATAACACATTACAAACGGGTACCAAATAAAACAAACTTAATGGTATCGCAAAGGGAAACAAACAAGTATCAAGACCTGCTCCTTGGTTTTCTCAAGTAGTAATTTTATTTACTTTATTCTGGTTGTGAAGCCTAGGACTCTCAGAAAAGTGAGCTTAATCACTGTACTAGCCAAGAACCCAATGGAAAGAAGACAAGGAAAGAGGTTTCAGATTTATATGTTGGAGTCACTTAGGGGCTGATTGAAACCCAATCCAGGTAGTGCCCCCGGCAGGATTCGAACCAGGGTTCTAGAAGGTGGAAGGCGAGGAAACACACCAACACACCAACCCGACCATGGAGCAAGGACCTTTCTTTCTTTACATGATGTTTTATCTTGTAAAATAGTGTGGCTTTGTTGTCAAACTTCTGCATGTGTGTTGACGGAAGTGTGCAATGTTGATACTTACAAGTCCTCCAATTATGCCAGATGGTCCAGGAGAACCAGCTGATCCAGCAGGTCCCTAAATAAAAAATCATTTTATTATAAAACAAAATTAATGTGTGAAATCTTAACCGATTTTATTTTTAATTTTTGGTTCATATTCATTATTATTTTAATAAAATTAAATTAAATAGAATTAAAAGAGATTTCACAAACAGCAAGGCAAAGCACTTTCCATGAACATTATTCACTTCTGGGCTATAATGGGTTCAAATCCGTTCTAATAAATTGTTCCTCATTTTTAAGTTTACCAAGTCAGTTTTGGTTGACTATTTTAATTATATATATTATATTATATATCCAGAGATAAGCAGGATATCAACTCTTTTTGTGACTTCTTTCTTTAAATTTTATCGGCAACTTCTAACAATTTTTTTAAATTCCAAAATGCAGGCAACAAAGACTTACTGTAGCACCATCTCTACCATCGTCTCCTGAAGATCCCGTTTGTCCTTGAGGTCCTGAGATACCACGGATACCAGTGGAACCCTTCACTCCTTGTGTTCCACGTGATCCCTGTAGTGATGAGAGAAAATAAGTAGAGATGACAAAAAGTGCCGATCAAACTTCCCTATGTTCCCTCTTCCCTCTGTTGCTTTTCTTTTCTTTTCGTTCGCTTTGACTCCATTAGGTGGAAATAAATATTTATTGTTAGTATTATTGTTTCAAGCCAAACTCCAAGATGGCAAATAAATTTCAGACTCCTCTTTACCTCACACTCCTTTCTAAAATGATTACTATTGTTATTATTATAATAATTCTGGTAATGTTTCAGACAAGTGTGTCAAAAAAGTTTGTTAGTACTTTTGTTTCATGGTATGGCAACAAAGTGGACCACCGCAATTATCGTAAAATCATCTATGATATAACTTCACTGGTTATGTTTCACCAAGTTACCTGCAGCCGATTTCACAAAACTGTGCGCAATTGCGTAAGTCCACTTGCACAACATTTATGGCGCAAGTTGCGCCATGAAGTTTTGTGAAATCGGCTGCTGTACACGTTTGTTGTGTTGTCATTTAGCCTTCGAGAAAGACTCTGCAAGGGTCGAATCGTCAGGCTATTAACTATTTTCTGCAATAACAAATAAACTTACAGTTGGTCCGGTTCTGCCGTTAGAGCCAGCAGGTCCGACCTCTCCTCTTGCACCCTGCAAAGAAAGACAAATCAAATTTCTTTAAATGGTAATAAAGGGCTTGCATATGTTTTTGAATGACTCTGAAAAGTAATGGCAATATAAAAAAAAATACTTAGTTAGAAAGTACAACACATTTTGAGAATCAATTCATTTCAAAGTACTGTGGTTATGAGAAAAGATATCACTTTTAATCCCCCCAAAATTGAATTTGAGATGTGTTACTGACAGTAACGCTTCTCCAATAGAACGATCCATTAGGCTCCGCCCTTGACGCACGTGTGAGCAAGAACATGTGAGCCTCTCCAATGCCTTTCTGCACAACTCTGTCGCGCGCCAAGCATACGCTCACGCATGTCGGACCTTATTTGTCGGACCTTCGTTGCGTTGTGATTGGTCAATACGCAATCGGGCGGGGCTTAATGGATCAGTCTATTGCAGATTATTCCTCCTGCAAAGATATAACTGCTCCAGGAATGCCAGGAATGTTTTCCTTTTAACTTTTAATCTAGCCTTGCTCAAGGCAGTCGAATTATTCACTCCGAAAAAAGACCGCCGTTTTATAAAACCCACCTGTATTCACTCTGCGTAACATCGCACGACACTGTGCCCCCGTACACTATCCGCATGCGGAGGCCGTCAGGCCGACAGCCTTGTAGGGTCTGTGTTGAAGCCACTGACCTCATTACTATAATAAGCGAAGAGTTCCCACGGTCAGCTCATTACCATAATGCCCGCGAAAGACGAGACATGTTTACATCGCACACCACCACTACGGACGCATGATAGGGTCCAAAGGTCGTGATAAGGGAAGTGCGTGATTGGACGTCAAAATGAATAATTCATTTGCCTCACATCCTGTGTTGTCTGATAGGTCTGACGAACGATATACATATTCATGAGCTGCATACTAGCATATCCGAGAGCCCCCCCTATTTCGTCCACTATTGGAATTTTTTCAATACAACACATTAATCCCGGAAGATACAGACCCGACAAGGCTGTCGGCCTGACGGCCTCCGCATGCGGTTAGTGGTACGAGTGCGATGACTTGTGTGAACAGTATTCGTACGATCTGACAGTGTGTATACGGGTGGGTCATGCGGTGTGATCGCACGCACCACGAACAGGGTATACGGGTGGGTTTACAGCGGCGTCTTTTCGGAGCGAATAATGCAACTGCCTTGAGCAAGGCTACTTTTAATCTAGGGAAAACTACTATGATAATTCTAAAATTTATTTATTATCTTAATTCCTAGCTACTTACAGGAACTCCAGATGGTCCAGGGGGTCCAGGCATACCGCTGTTTCCACCAGGTCCCTAAATTCATTAGAAAAAGACACAATAAAACAATATTCTGAGCCACAATGAAATATGAAATAATGACAGTGCCCATCAAGACCATTAATTTAATTTCATTAAGCTGCTGTGGAGTGTTATGGGTGAACAGTGAAATGTACTTTACTTGAGCTCTTGTGTTTCTAATCAGCTGAGTTTGGATTCGCATCCAAGTCTTTTCATTTGTGTCTATATAAGCAAGACACTTAACCAATATTGCTTCTCTACAGATAAGACATACATGTAACATTTAAGCTTGGGCGACATCGATTTATTTTATTCATGATATATCGCCGACAATATATCGCGATATTCGATATAATCGCGATTAATTAAATTTGACATCATCAGTCTTCAAACTCCAAGTGAAAGTTGTAGAAGAGACAGTCCTAGCATAAGAGAGGTGTTCTAATGACATGTTGTTCTGGTTTTACTCCAAACCTATGGGGTGCAAGATGTCTCAGCTAGCAAATACGTCGCGTATTGATATTTCGATTAAAACCAAGTCCATCCGATATCAAAATCGTGTCCAAATTAATATCGCGATATTCAATAATATCGTGATATCGCCCAAGCTTAGTAACATCGTAGGTCCGTGGTATGGTAGTGCATGTAAAAGAATCCAATACACTTATTGGTAAAAGAAGGGGTGTGTCCGAGTGTGTTCTGCTTTGGTTTGTTGCAGATTGTGCCCCAGCACCTAACTCAAACAAAAACACTATAAAACTAATGTCGAAAAAAACCTAATGAGTATTTTTAGATGCCCTCTGTTGCGATAAAGCACTGTATCTCTCTCTCTCTCTAGCCAACCGAGGTCGGAATCGTGTTCAGGCTCGCCCATCCCTGTCTATCTATCATTAGGTTGAGAAGATCACCCCAACGCTGCTAGCAACTACATCTGTATAGCTGAGCCTTTGTCTCCCCCTGTTTCTCCCTGTTTCGGTGACCAGGTTATAAACTGAGAGACAGGTTATTTGGTGCTTGGATGCCCTGCTAGTCTCAGACGATGCACTGTATAATAACTGCTTATGTAAATGTGATTGCCCGGATAAATATTCTTATTAAATATTATCACTAATGCATTTATAAGATGAGCAAAATGGAGCCATTTGGTGTTCAACAAAATTGAAATAGTGAAGTAAATCGGAAGAAATAACTTACGACAGCTCCTTGTGAGCCGGCCTCTCCACGTGCTCCTTGGGCTCCGGCTGCTCCCTGAAAGTGAACAAATTAACAATAATGACCAATTTCTGACCAAGCATCTTATTTTTAGGGAATTGAAATAAAATCTTCTCATTTATCAATGTACCAATGATCTCTTATGACAAAGCACATTTTCTTTTTTATAGAAGAGTTTGCGGAAACACCATGTAATAACAATCTCGTCAGCATTCTCCAGAAGACGATCAGAGCATACTGATCGAAACGTCGAGTTAACCCAACGGTTCTTTTCAGAACCACCCCAACTCATTTAGAGATTGTTATTACATGGTGTTACCGCAAACTCTTCTATATCTTATCTCCACCATGCAAAGTTTCAAATCCTGATTATTTTCTTCTTTCAATCCAGGGTACATTAAAGGGAAGGTATACCTTTGGTAATTTCTCTAAAAGTTAAAGGCAGTGGACACTATTGGTAATTACTCAAAACAATTATTAGCATAAAACCTTACTTGGTAACTAGTAATAGGGAGAGGTTGATAGTAATAAAACATTGTGAGAAACGGCTCCCTCTGAAGTGATGTAGTTTTTGAGAAAGAAGTAATTTTCCACGAATTTGATTTTGAGACCTCAAACTACGAATTTTCTCAGGGTAGTTTTATTGTATTTACTACATTTCTAAAGGATAAAAACAACAGTTCCAAAAACCAACAGTATGCTTTGCATTTAGATATCTGATGTATAAATATATTGTTTATTGTTCGCAAGTTTCTCGAAAACATAATTTTATGACATTCCTTATGAATAGATCAACTTTGGCGAGGACCTACATGTAGTTTGAAATCAAATCAAATCAAATCAAATCATTTTAAGTCTAATTTTGTCAGGAAAAAAACCAAAAAAATTCCAACATTTAAAAAAAGAGGCAACTTGTGTTAGATTTCTGAAACACAGAATTAAAAAAACAAAAAATCCACAACAAAGATCTGTTCCTTTTAATAAAAAGTTTACTTACTGCTTGTCCGGGTCGTCCAGTTGCGCCAGAGCTACCCTGGACTCCAGCCTCACCGATGGAACCTCTGGGTCCCTTCTCTCCACGGGCTCCGACAACTCCTTGTGGTCCCTGAAATGTTCACCACAAAAAGACACAAATCTCAGACACAAATTCATTTCAAAGTTTTTAAAATTTCATTGACAATTGATAATTTGTACAAAGTAATGTACACGTGGTTTTTGCCGTGTATCTGGTGCTAAAGATATCTCTTTAAAATTCCACAGCAAAAAGTTAATTTTGCTCAGAGGTAATATATTCATTCATTCATTTTTATTAAAAAACCAACAGGCAGCACAAAGCTGAAGAATGTGGCATTACAAGATAACAACAATTTGGAAACATGATGGTTGTGGTATCTGATAATAATCAATAAATTGCCAAATTCCAATGAATCAGTTACTGATTACCTGTCCTCCCTGGATACCCTGAGCTCCACGCTGCCCTGAAGATCCTCTCTCTCCCTAGACCATAGCAAAAAAAACAGCAACAGAATTACAGGAGGCTATAAAATATTGTTATATTAACCTTTATCCAGCCATTACTATGTTTCTTGAAAATGGTTAATTTCTATCATTTTAAAACGCCTAATTTAAAATAATTTACCCTTGAAAAAAAAGAAGACAAATTTTATTGAGAGCATTATTAGTGGGGCAATAATAAACAAAGAATATCACGCCTTTTCAAGAGACTAGCCTGTTTTTAAATCTCTTGCTGCTGTGGCCAAGTACATCATTTCCGATTTCGGCTGTAACAGGCTACCAGTTTACATGTACTTACAGGATTTCCCTTGGGTCCTGGGGGACCAGTTCTTCCAGATCGGCCAATATCTCCCTGCAGAAACACACAATACCAATAATAATATATACATACTTCTAAAATACACTTTTAATTGCAATATAACTCAGGCACAAGGACAAATTTAGTTCACATGATCTAAAAAAAAAAAAAAAAACAGAAACTGTTTCAAATCTGTTTCTCCTTTAAGAACATTTCTGTTGTTGTAGTTTCACAGCTGAGAAGGTACAAGCAGCGGACTCAAGTGTGAGTTCAAGACTTAGTCATGACACTTGTGTTCTTGAGCAAGAAGATACATGACCATAATTGCATTGTTCTTTTGATGGGACAAGAATCCATACTGTACATGTAGGTCACCATTCCAGCACTGGGGAATTGTCTAGATGGAATAGAGACAACTTTGAGGGTAGATCTGTTAAAGAAAACGGTGATTCTGGGAACAGCCTAGGATCCTGTGAAAGACCCTGGAGGTGGGACGCAGCCCAACTAAAGGAACTACCGACAAAAAGAAAAATGTTATCTTTCTTTTGCATGATGTGATAATTGCAATAATAATAATCACACAATATTTTCCTAACCGTTTCAAACAATGCACAAAATTAAGGACAAAAAGTCTATCAACTTACGGGCTCTCCGCTGAGTCCAGTAGATCCAGCTGGCCCAGGTGGTCCTGGGGGTCCCTGTGTGGTTCAAAATAAGCAGAAATCAAAACAAAGAAATCGTCAACGAGTGCACTTACAAAACAAAAAGACAAACAGAAAATCTTCAAAGTACCGGTACACAAGTCATTTTCCAATATCCCACCTCTCAAACAAGTCAGTTTCCCTTGTGATTTATTATTTGATATATGAAATAACAAGTCACATCCCCTTAAAAGGTGATCCATTGGCTGCTGCTTCCTATATTGTATCGTATTGTGTGTGATCCCTGGCTACACGCTAGTTAAAGGTTGTATGCCTTCTGACTGGCACCCCGAACAAAGATATTGACAATATAGGAAAACCGCCAACAAAGGGCTAGATAGCTCAGTTAGTACAGGGCCAGCATGTTAATTTGTTAGTCACTAGTTCAAATCCCACCCTACAATCTCCTTGGGCCCCCATCCCGTGGCCCGCTGTTCAATGTTGTCTCTCATTGTGCGATTTGCACTCCAAACAACATTGAGCAGGGGAGCTAGTGTCACCTGGCCCAAGAATTATGACAGGGATTGTAGCAATTTTTTTTTTTTTTTTAAACCAAAATTATTTCTGCGTCTCTGGAATTTCTTGCCAGATGAGTTTAGGGACACACCTGATCTGTCAACATTGAAACACAACCTCAAGACTCATCAGTTTAATATGTGAGAACATATACGCCAGCACTCCACGCCTTTGAATGGTCTTATTAAAGACACTGTGCACCTTAAAATTTTTATGTTATTATTATTATTATTAAAATAAAAGTTTCAAAAATGAAGGAGCGAGTAAAAAAGGTTTCACTTACCCTTGATCCAGCTGAGCCAGCTTCTCCACGTCTACCACTTGCACCTTGTGATCCCTACGCAAATTTTAGCGAGAACAAGAATATTGGGAACTTGCCTTAACAAAGGTAGCTTTTAAAATACCCGAACTATCAGAAAACCTGGTGACAGAGCATATTCAATTGCAGGCCCTTAAGGATTTGGAATTCCATCCCCCACTTAATAAAAAAATCCAGCTCCATGACCAAGTTCTAAGGGTCGCTAAAAACGAACTTAATAACTTTGAATATTTGTTCAGCTTGGTCTGCACGTACATGTCACGGAAAGCCCTGGCCCCAATTTCATAGAGTTGCTAAGCGAAAAAAATCCTTGCTTAGTAAAGTCAGATTAACGGCCAAGACTACTCTCAATTGTCATGCTAAGTATAACAACAGCTAAATACCAGTCACAAGCAATGTATATGGCATGAAATTTTAGCCAGTTATATGTGTAAAATAGACGAGCTACTTTTGTGCTTAAGCAAGTTTTTTGCTTAAGCAGCTCTATGAAATTGAGTACAGCAGATGGTGTTTACAGAATTAAGATCAACGAAATAGACAAAAAAATGGAAATGTTACAGATTTGCTGATCTGAGGTGGATTTCACACAGAGTTAAAGCCTAGTCTTACATGTATCTCCAGTAAGGACGAGTTACTCATCCTAACTTAAGACTAGCCATACGTTTTTTGTATCTCCTAGGACTAGTCCTAACTAATTGTGAAATTGAACCCCAGTTTTACTTTTGAATATCTACTTTTCTCATTTTCAATATCTTAAATGTCTAAAAGGGAAATGCTAATGAAAAGAATACCACTTACTGGAGCACCAGAGATGCCCATTTGTCCCACACCTCCACGATCACCAGGGGCTCCCTGTAAATAACAACAACAACATTATTATGTGGTAACAAATTTTTTGGGCGTTCTTGTAGACAGAATTCCAACCACATTGTTTAGACACATCATCCTGTGGTTTGTTACGTTTTTATTATAAAGTTGCAAAAATTTGACCAGCTAAGGCAAAATGTCAAGCATAGGAGTTTGGTTATCCAAAGCAAGGACTAGACCTTGCTCTATTTTCAAAGCAGTGCTTAAAGGAACACGTTGCCATGGATCGTTCGAGTTGGTCTGTAAGTGTTTGTTGTAAAATTGTTACCCTGTCGACTAATACGATCAGCCATTTATGGGAGTCAAAATTTTGACACCCATAAATGGCCGACCGTGATAGTTCACGACGTAAAAGGAAAACCGTGCAATTTTAAGTGATACTTCTGTGGATCATTATATGCTACTTTTAAAACATCTTTCTAACCATATCCATTTCATACCAAATGGTTTCAAACGCTTTTAATAGACCAACTCGTCCGATCCAAGGCAACATGTTCCTTTAAATATTGACTTACTGGAAGACCAGGTATGCCAATACGTCCAACGTCTCCAGATGCGCCCTTTGTACCCTGAAATGGGAGGGAAACAAAACAAAAAATATCAGGACTTTGTTTGAAATGGCTAAAAAGTTAAGTATCAAAATAACTGACAAGTGTGACTTTAAAGGATTTGGGTACTTTTTGTAACACAAACACACTGCATACAGACTTACATTAAACTTAAACTGTTTGAAGATAATGATAGTAGAAAGCATAACTTAAAATATTAGTTGCTGAGGTGCTGTAGTTTTTGAGAAATGAGTAAAACAATGTCATGAAAATACGTATTCACAAGCTAAAATAATTTTCGTCTCATGATCATACAGTGAGACGAAAATTATTTTCATGACATTGCTTTACTCGTTTCTTAAAAACTACAGCATCTCAGCAAGTAACATGTTCCGGGAAGCTTTCTCCCTTTATTATCTTTAAACTGTGTAAGTTTAGTGTAAATCTGTGGACATTGTGTTTTTTGTCCCACAAAAAGTACATAGACCCTTTAAGGGCCATGTCACAAAAGGCAATTTACAGGCAACAGTCCCATGCAAGTTATCTCCAAGAAGGAAATCCATTTACATTTTAGTTTTCTCACTAGTTTCTTGGGGATAGTAAGTTACAGTTAAAATAATCTCTCTTGTACAGCCAAAGCAGTCTTTGTGCATAAGGTAAGCCGTTGCTTCAAAGTTGCCTGTCAAAATGCTTTGTGTGACATGGCCTTTAATATTGAATAATACAATTTAGGTATTATGGCAGTAAAATCACCCAAAAACTATCAGTCAATAACTATGACCCCATATTTTTAGTCATCAATTTTAAGAAGTAATTTATCTTACAGGAGCACCAGATGATCCGTCGCGTCCATCTACACCAGACTCTCCCTCAGATCCTGGGGGTCCAGCTACGCCCATGGCTCCTGGGGCTCCACGGTCTCCCTGAAAAATAAAAATGTTCAAAATTGGTGTGAAGGGTAGATTTCACTGGATAAGAACTCGAAATGTTTGACTGAGTTCAGAGATCCCATGGTTCATCATCATCATCATGTTGGTTTTAAGACCTTTGTCAAGTCTGTTCTGGGTTGGCCTGCTTTCTCCATGTGGCTCTCCTCCACTTGGCTCTGTCTGTTGTGTCCCTTGCATCGTCTCCTGGCAGTTGCATGCCATTCGACACAGAGCTCTGCCACGTTTTGCTTGGTCGGCTACATTGGTAACGCTTTAGAAATGCTTTAGGATCTTAGAAAATGAAACTTACCGACATTCCTTGGGGTCCGGCTTGTCCAGCTGATCCTGCGATTCCTGGAACTCCTCTCTTTCCCTTGGCTCCTCGTGCTCCAGTAAGTCCCATTTGTCCCTAGAGGGGTTAAATATTTCACACAATTTTTAAAAAGTCACTTTTCAACAAACAGAAAAAAAACTAGTTAAACCAAAATTAAGCTTATACAAGACAAGAGCCAGGAGTGAGAATAGCTTACGTTTGGTCCTCCAGGTCCCTGAGATCCTTGAGGTCCAGAATCACCGCGTGAACCTTGTGCTCCAGTGGGTCCTGCAACACCTTGGGGTCCGTCTCCGCCTACATCTCCCTGAACGATTTAATGAATACATTACTTTCTACTTATCCATTGGAACGAGTTCATACCAATATTCTTTGTTGGTACATCCAGAATATTCTAAAAATGTAGACATTAAAACTAGTTCCTGCGGTTGAAATAACCTCGGGTTTTAACGAAGCATTGCCAAAATTAGTTTAAGCACCCTCATCATTTTTTCAATTAATGAAAAACTACATTAAACAAAACGAAAATGAGTGAAACCATTTGTAACTTCAACTATTTACTGTAAACGTACTTTATCTTCCAGTCTGCGCCAATTCCAAGTGTGATACCAGGCGATACCTTACTCCCAGTTTTTATGTTCCACTCTGCATATTGTGTAAATGCTTCACGCTCTGCATGTAGCAGTGCAAAAATTACATTCTTCGCTGCAAAACCCCCCCAAAAACACAACCTAACCTCATTGACTTAATGAAGCTTGAAGATAAACTTGTTATCACACTCACGCTCGTTGAATACAGAAAAATATAGCGCATCTGCGTCCCATATCCCACTCGGCAGAAATGCTATATTTTTCTGATTCCACTCGCGCTTGTGAGATAATTTACATGTATAATACTTATTGTCAAACCCTTTAGTCATTGTAATGCCCAAAACCCAAGATTACAATGCAGTTTCTCAGGTTTTACACATGCTAGCTTGGCCCAAATTCATTTAGTATGTAAGCACAGAAACTTGCTTAAAAGTTACCATTGCTGCGACTGGTACCCAAATCATTTCTTGCTTGGCCCAGAAATTAATTTTCTGCTTAAAGCTTTATTAAATAGGGACCAGATCACACCAAACAGCTATTGAAAGATTGGATGTGAAGACTTGATAGTCAAAAAATGGCCTGTTGTTACCATTGAAAAAAAATGGAAAAATTTACTTCCAAATGTTCAAAGGCTGGAAATCAATTTCAAAGTTTGTTAGTTCCTCTAGGTAGTACAGGCCGTATGTACAATGCATTTAATGCACACTCAATACAGGGATTGTCTAAATGTTACCGTTTTTCACATAATAGTGGAAAATTACATTGTTATCTGTAAGGAATTATTTAATAGTTCAGTTGGTAGAGCTTTGGCACTTTAATCCAGGGGTCATTGGCTCAAATGCTGCTCTCGAAAATTTGTCTTTGTTCAACCCTAAAGAATCTAATTGTTTTCTGCAAGTAATAAAGACATCATTGGTCATTTTCAAAGGTGTTGTTTTACTTTATATCATGGGAAAACCTCAAGAAAAACACAGCTTGCCCCAAAAATAATGCAGGCAATAAAAACACTCACAGATGGTCCTCTTAGTCCTTGGGCTCCTGCAGATCCTCTCCTACCAGATTCTCCCTGTGGAAAGAAACAAACCAAGACTTTAAAGGGTCTATGTACTTTTTGTAGAACGGAAAACATGATGTCTACAGATTTACACTAAACTTACACAGTTTGAAGATTATGATAGTAGAAAGCTTCCCTTGAAATTTTATTTACTGAGGTGCTGTAGTTTTTCAGAAATTAGTAAAACAAATAATTGTCGCCTCAGTTTTAGCATGTAAAAATGTATTAACCAGTTATGCTATGGTTTTGGTATAATATCATGACTGGTTAATGGGATTTTACATGCTAAAAATTTTTTCGTCTTCCTGAGACGAACATTATTTTGGACTTGTGTTACTCATTTCTCAAAAACTACACATGTGCACAACCTCAGTTAGTAATATTTGAAGGGAAGCTTTCCATCACTTTCTTCAAACCCTGTAAGTTTAATGTAAACCTGTGGACATTTTGAAAAAGTACCTGAATCCTTTAAAGGCACGGACACTATTGGTAATTACTCAAAATATATATTTTGAGTAAAACGCAGAGCTGTTGTTAGTATAAAACATTGTGAGAAACGGCTCCCTCTGAAGTAACGTAGTCTTTCAAGAAAGAAGTAATTTTCCACTAAAATATTTTACTATGATTTTGATACATCAGAGTTAGACTTTGAGGTCCCGAAATGAAGCATATGAAAGCACACAACTTCAGGTAACAAGGGTGTTTTTAATTCCATTAGTATTTCACAACTTCGACGACCAATTGAGTTCAAATTTTGTTATTTGGTACATATGTTGAGATACACCAAGTGAGAACACTGGTCTTTGACAATTACCAATAGTGTCCAGTGTCTTTAAAGGGATGACACATTTGGGTAATTACTCCACAAATTAATGACAATAAAAACTTCTTTGGTAAAGAGCAATGGAGGAGTGCTGATATTATAATTTTATACTTTTTGTAAATACCCCCTGCAGAAGGAGTGGTTCCACTAGACTGGAGGAGAGCAAACGTCACCCCCATCTTCAAGAAGGGCAAACGTAGTGTAGCAGCAAACTACAGGCCGATCAGCCTAACCTCACAGGTCAGTAAGGTGTTTGAAACCATCCTCCGAGATGCCATCATGGAACACCTGACAGCACACAGATTGATCAGTGATTCACAGCACGGGTTTTTAAGAGGTCGTTCCTGCCTGACCAATTTACTAACTTTTCTGGAGCTTGTAACAAAGACCGTTGATGATGGCAACCCTGTTGATGCAGTGTACCTCGATTTCAGTAAAGCCTTCGATCGAGTTCCACACCAGAGGTTACTGGCGAAACTTAGATCACATGGGATAGGTGACCCAACTGCTGCTTGGATTGAGGCATGGCTGTCCGACAGACAACAGAGGGTGGTGGTGAACGGGGCCCAATCGGAGTGGTCAGGAGTTAAAAGCGGTGTCCCCCAAGGTTCTGTTCTTGGCCCGTTGTTGTTCATCATCTACATCAACGACATTGACGAGGATATCTTGAGTTCGGTCCTGAAGTTTGCTGACGACACCAAAGTTTTCAGAAAAGTGAAAACCCCAGCAGATGCTCGCGCTCTTCAAGACGACCTCGATCGCCTTTACCAGTGGTCTGATGACTGGCAAATGTTATTTAATATCGACAAATGCAAGTGCCTCCACTTCGGACATAGTAACATCAAGCACAACTACTCCATTGGTGACAGTATAATTCAGACAGTAAGTGAAGAAAGAGATCTTGGGGTAATCATCCACCAGTCACTTAATGCAAGTACCCACTGTGCGAAGGCAGTCAAAAGCGCATACAGAGCCCTGGGGCTAATCAACAGAACCATTACGAACAAAGATAAAACAACAATCATCAGACTGTACAAAGAACTGGTTAGACCTCACCTAGATTACTGTGTACAGGCGTGGAGGCCTCATCTTCAAAGGGACATTGACCTAATAGAAAGAGTTCAAAAGAGAGCATTGCGAATGATTGGAGGTCTATCTCACCTAGACTACGTTGACAGACTCAGGGAAGTGAAATTTACCACCCTGGAGTGCAGGAGGCTGCGAGGAGATCTTATCGAGACCTTTAAGATACTCAGGGGCCTTGAGGGCCTGAACCCTGATCACTTCTTCGATTTGTCAACCGTGCAGCACAGGGGTCACCAACTTAAACTGTACAAATCAAGATCCAACCTTAACCTCAGGAAGTTCTGGTTTAGCCAGAGAGTGGTCAACTACTGGAACATTCTCCCTCGAAAGGCAATTGAAGCTTCAAGTGTGAACATTTTCAAGGGACATGTGGACAAATTCCTAAAGAACGTCGGGGGGCTCTACATAAGCTTTTCTAAGCTGTCTGCCCCAGTAACCAGAACCACCGTCTCCTCCCCAGTTGTGTGATGGCGTCGGTGGATTCAAGTAAGTCAAGTAAGTCAACTTCATGTAGTTTTGGAGAAGAAGGTAATTTTTCACCCAATTTGAATCCGATAAAGGCGTTTGGCTTGAAGCCTTTTTCAGGCATCTGATCTGAAAGCACACAATTATATGCTACAAAGGTGTTTTCTTTCATCTATGTTCTAGCCAGTTTGAAGACCAAATGAGCCCATCCAGAATGACTCTGCTAGGGTCGAAGCATCAGGCCGCTAACTATTTGTATGCATCTACCATAAGTCCTTTTGGTTGGTAAGCAGTTTGCATAAGCTATAATAAAATTTGCCTGTTTGTGACTTACAGTTGCTCCTGGTAACTATTTGTATATAATATATACCATTAGGTCCTTTTGGTTGGTAAGCAGTTTGCATCAGCTATAATAAAATTTGCCTGTTTGTGACTTACAGTGGCTCCTGGTGCTCCTGGCAGGCCAGGGGTTCCTCTTGCTCCTTGAAGTCCCTACAGCAAAAAAAAAATAAATAAAATCCTAGTCAAATTTTCTTTTTATATTTGAGTGGGTGATCAAAAAACTTGTATCAGTTTAAAACCTAAGAGAATTTCTATGAGTGTGTCATTTGAAAACAGTGTAAAACTGTACTTTTTAGAATTATGCCATAGTTATCATTTTACACCAAGATTATTTACACAAGCAGTATACAAACATAACATGGTACTAGATATTGACAATATACATGTAGTTTGTCAACTTCCAATAACAAGTGGAGCTAATATTGACTTTAAACTTGAAACAAACCATGTTTTATATGAAATGCTATACACATGCACTCTATACTTTAATTCAGCATCATCGAGTGCAAGAAAATACGGTTTGACATTTATGTGCACCACCCACTTTTAATGTGTATGCAGCCAACGATGCTCACGCAGATTGATAACACCTGTGCGACATGATTGCTTTGTAAAGCGCATCAAACAAAAATAATTTATGAGAAATCACAAAGCTAGATGGCCACTTCAAGATGATCAAACGCTTGAAGGTGAGGGCAAAACTACACTGAGTTTGGCTGTCCACCAAATCAACTGTCACCAGGGGGGTATGTTGTCACCTACTCCTGGGGCTAAAATAGGTTTAACCCCTTCAAAGTCCATAAGGGTAAAGGCATGTGGCTGGCTCGCAGTTCTTCCCAACTCAGCATGCGTAGTATGCTGTTTTACTATGCATGCGTATAATATGCTACATGCTCGCGCGCTAACTTGGTAAACAGCAAACTATAGAATCTAACACGCGAGTTAAAAACCAATGAGACTTCAGCTCTCAATCATGAATATGTATGAGGTATAGTTAATCATACCGTCACATTTTCAAGAAAACTTACCGATAAACCTGGGGGTCCTGGTTTGCCATCATTTCCACCTGGTCCCTGAAAGAAAAACACAAACATTGCTTTGTTTATTTTAAACCATGAAAGATCTGTTAGATTTATTTTTAAATATAAAAATACTCAGCCTTGTTTGATGTCTTTCAAATGCAAAAAGTAATTGAGGAACACAAAATGGGATTTAGATAAAATCAAGGACCTACAAGCGACCACTGCTTGCAAACTGCTGCACTGAAATTGTTTTCATGTTGTTTGATAATTTGGTAATTACTCGACCATAAAAACTCCTATGGTAAGAAATTCTGTAGCTGCTGATAATGTATAACATTTTGAATAGCAATTCCCTTCAGAGGGGGATGTGATTTTAGAGAGGGGTTTCAAAAATAATTTAATCTGAGAAACATTTTGAAGATTGTTTGTTCCAAATAAAGGTTATTCTTCTTGTGTGGGCATCTCCGCTCCACATTTTTATATTAAAGGTTTTCTTGGTCAAACTTGACAAATGAGCAGCCAATGTCATTTTCATGCATTCGAATTAAAGCTGTTTTGCCTCTCCGGTTGTTACTGAGCTTCAAACTCAGAATTCGTTTGATTTGAGTCAAATTCCTTTAGCACTCTGTTCAATTGAACGTATCGTCATTCTTTTTCGTGACACACACGCCTCAAGAAGGGTTTGCGAGTTTAAATGCTGATTTGATGAATTGTTAAATTGAATGATTATTTTGCTTAATCGACTGACGCAACATTATATTTTACTAATCATAAAACAAAACCGAATGACACTTTTAAGTAGCAATCGATTTTGCGCATATAGAATAGCTTGGAGGTTGAAATGGCTGCTCATATGCCGAATTTGACTGAGAAAACCTATTTATATCAATATAAACCACAAGGGAAACTGACTGAGTAAATTTGTAAATGATTTTTGGGGTTGAACAAAGAATTGACTAGAGTGGGATTCGAACCAACGACCTCCGGATTAACGTGCCGGCGCTCTACCAACTGAACAAAGATATTGACAAAATAGGGACACCGCCAATATAGGGCTAGATAGCTCAGTTGGTAGAGCGCCGGCACGTTAATCCGGAGGTCGTTGGTTCGAATCCCACTCTAGTCAATTCTTTGTTCAACCCCAAAAATCAAAACCTATTTATCTAATATATCGAATCCCACTGAAACCTATACATCTAATATATCGAAATCCCGCTATAGTCAATTCTTTGATCAACCCCAAAAATCATTTCAAAATTTACCCAGTCAGTTTCCTATATTGATATCTAAAAATACGACCACCTATTGAAGTAAAATGTTCACAGGTTGGCTTTATTGTATTTTGTCTACATTTAAATAAGTTAAGTTCCAAAAACCAAAGGCATACTTTGCTTTTAAAGACAAACAAACAGCAGGGCTTCCCACTCATTGGTCCTTTTTTTGTGGTCCTAAATCAGTCTTCTATATTTACCAATTCAACATGTTTTCCATATCAACAAACCAATTAAAGAACAGTGCAAGTTTTATACCTAACAAGAGTTATCTAGACATTTGTACTATATTTTTTTTGACAAATTCACGATTTATGGTCATATTAAAGACACACCTAAAGACACACGTGTTCACCCTTGCTTTTCCTACCACTTGAGAAGTCCCTCTTTTCCATCTTGACCGGCGCCTTTGAATGGTTTTTATATCAGTGACTTTTACAAATGCTGTGTAATTATTATTATATTGTGACAGAACCACCTGATCTTACAGAACCACCTGGGGCCAATTTCATAGTGCTGCTTAGCACAACAATTTGCTTAGCATGAAATTTTGGCCTTGATAAAAACAGAACTACCAACCAAACTTCCAGGTGGTTTTGAGGATAAACAAACAACAGCTGAATACAAGTAACAAGCAATATGCAAAAAATGGAAATATGGTTGGTGATCCTGTTTTTATCAAGGAAGAAGTTTTATGCTAAGCAAATTTGTGTGCTTAGCAGCGCTATGAAATTGGGCCCTGGTCTCTAAAAGGTTAAAATTGTGGATGTATTTGTTAACGATCAAAAGAAGAAAAAATAAGACTTACTGTTGGTCCTGGTTTGCCTGCATTTCCATCACGGCCTTCTGATCCTTGTGCACCCTTTAATAAATAAAAATATAAATAAAAATTAATAATGATAATAATATTAATAATCAAAGTCTTATATAGCACCGGTATCTGCCAATGCAGGCATGGTAAGGCACTTGCTCCAAAAAAAAACTGCACTCTAGTCAACTGAGTTTTAAGTGTACTCCTTGAGATATCTAATGCAAATAACATCATGGCGGATGTACATGTATTGGTGGTTTTTACTTGTCAGGCATGTTGGTCCATGGAAAAAAGTAGGGACATTTTATTGAGTACATGGGCTTAACCTATGTATACATTGTACATATGGTGTCAGCTTTAGTAGACTTTCAGGGCTTTATTAATAACAATTTTTTTCCTTGTATATTTGGTTTGCGTTAACACCATGTGTGTATGTACTTGCCAGGTAGAGTTTGTTCTTAGAGAACTGTCTTGCTTATTCTACTGCCGTGGAGTAGATAATCGGAGGTTTTGGAGACTCCATCCTTTAATCCTTTAATGATCTGATTTAACCTACCATTTGTCCAGGCACTCCAGCATCACCAGTTCGTCCAGGACGACCCTACAAAAACAGAGAAATCCAAATTGAAACAACGGCACAGAGAAATCCACAATGAAGAGAGAAAACATTCCGCAAGAGGCGTTTTAAAGTTTTGTAAATCTAACAACAATAAATCCTGTGAAACGATTTTCTGTGAGGTTTATGTAAGATAAGTGAGCGGCCAGTTTGTAAATATGGATGTTAAAACAATGTCTGTTTGACAAGGAACTATTAGGATTTTGACATAAACATATCCATGCAAGCCAAGAAATCAAGTCATGATTTCGCTTTTGTTTTAGGAACAATCTCCCCTTCATGTCCGTCAAGCTACCTCTACTATCTCTTCCAAACATCTCAAAGACTCACCATTTCCTTAATTGAGGTTTAAAAATGCTCAGGAGTACCTGTAAGGCCAAGTAAAATAAATAACATGTTGCTCGTCCGGACTTTTTGAAAAAGTTGGTGAGGGAGGTCCTTGTTATTTGTTATTTAAAATTTTTTGTTATTTTTTTCAAGATGGCCACCATGTCTAAGATGGCGGCCATATCGTATTTGAAGATGGTTTTATGAGTATGCTCTGTGTATCCTCAAATTATGTCCTAAAATAACAAATAACAAGAAAAATCGGTGCGGCCGCCAAAACCGAGGCAGGTGGGGACGAGCAACATCTTGTTTATTTTACTTGGCCTAAAAGGTTGATGACGTGATGACCATTTTTACGATTCAACTGTCTGCCTACGTTTGATATACAGTAAATATATTCATATGCAAAAGTAAAAGTAACATATAAATAAACAATTGGATGAAAATGAATCTTTAAAAGCTTACTCCGTCTCCCTTCTCTCCAGGGGCTCCAATAGCTCCTTGGGCTCCAGTGTTACCCTGGTTACAAAACAACATTAATTTGTGTTATTAAAACATCAATGCATTCATCAAGAGATGTGTATTTCATACAACTTTGCAGTTTTCTTTTAGAAAGTATAAAAAAAAGGATATCAATCAATCAATCAATAAAACAATTATTTCCACATTCACATCACATGGAGGCATCATCCTAAAAGCCGAGGCTTGTGGCGGATGTGCCCGTTACAAGATTACAGAACAAAACAGGATAACAACACTAAATAGACGAATAAATAAATATTAACCGTACTAAATATACATGTACAATTTGAACTTTTAAAACTAAAATTTGCCAAGCTAAAAACAAATATGCCCCTCCAAAATCCAATGTTTTATGATCCCTCGGATTTATGCTACCAGTTTAACCCATCAAATATAAGTGATATTCCGAGTCCTGAGGGGAAAAGGTCCACAAGCTGCTCAAGTGGGACTTGCCCACCAGAGTACCCTGTTGATTTTGTTTTACGCTGCTCATTCTACATACCTTCACACCAATGTGTAATATGGACTGAATACTCAGTGCTGTTCAAGTCCTTATTGGGGAAAATGGGATACTTGAGTGGGATTCGAACCCACCAGAGTACCCTGTTCATTTTGTTTTACGCTGCTCATTCTACCCATACACTGATGCGTAATATGAACTGTATATTCAATGCTTTTCAAGTCCTTAGGGTGAGAAATGGGATACTTGAGTGGGATTTGAACCCACCAGAGTGCCATTAGGATTTGTTGTACACTGCTCATGCCTTTGTTAATTATTAAGTTTCAATTAGGTTTATAAACATCTCAAAAATTACATGACAGAAGTTTAAAAGACTTAAATTGACATGTGTATAATTTTTTTTAAACTACAAAGTAAAGCAAAATCAACTCGAAAAGTTTGCAAATAAACACATTTTTGTTGTCTTCAAATACTAACCTGCATGCCAATCATGCCACCTGGGCCAGAAGGACCTGGTGAACCAACCCCTCCCTGCAGTAAAAGAACAATAGGACCAGTCAATGACAGAAGCTAGTAATAGGAACAGTTTTAGGCTCAAGAAAAGTTACTTGAAATGTGTTAAAAACATTCTGAAAACATAAGGGACGTACTGAAATACAAAGAACAGACAGGAGCCTAAGAATTATCAAAAAGTGAACCAAATCAATATCCAAAAGAGCAATCGCCTTAGAGTACATGCATATTAATATTTACAATTAACCATTTAAAACATTGAGAGGAGAGCATTTGTTGTAAAAATTAATGACCATAAAAACTTACTTAGCACGAAGCACTGCAGCCATTAATAGAATAAATTATTTTCAGAAAGTAAATATGCTTTGGAAAAAGGATTCCCCTCAAAGTATGTACGCTTTGGATAACTTGTTTACCCCAAACATTTGAGTCCGAGTCTCGGATTTCTGAGTGTTGGTGTCCATTTGCGAATACGGCAGCCAGAGACGTGGATGGTAGGCCTACCAGCTGTTTGTTACCATGCTAATTCGCTGCCCAGTACTTAAGCAGCATGCAGCATCAGAGTCCAGCATTCTCCGGAAGACGATCAGAGCATACTGATCGAAACGTCGAGTTAAACCAACGGTTCTTTTTCAGAACCACCCCAACTCATTTAGAGATAGTCATTACATAATGTTACCGCAAACTCTTCTATATCTATACCATGCTTATTGTGGATGGAGTCTCATTTTGTGAAATACCATAAAAGTTTTTCTTCAGTTTTCTCAGCAAGCAGACAACACTGCATCCAGCTGAAACTTTCGCATGTGGCTTTAATTGTATCTTTCTTAATACTTTGATTCTATGACGCACCTTTAACAACTCAATTTCTGATAAAAGAAAATTGAAAAACACACAGACTATAAGATCAAACTTGTGTTGCTGGAGTGTTAAAGAAGACGTTGCTTTAAAAATTTACTTACACGAGCTCCAGTGGATCCACGAGCACCAGCTGGACCAGTGGGGCCAGACTCACCCTGAAATTAAATAAGAATATTTCATATAAAGCATAAACATTTTTGATAAACACATTGAAAATAAATCAGAAAAAAGTAACAGAGAGATATAGTGACCCATTTCACCTGACGTCATCAGCAGAAAAATCTTGAATGCGCCATAGTGGTGGGCAATTTCACTGTGCGTTTTCATATATAACTCTATGCTGTGCACTATGCAGTAAAGTGTGCACTTTAGGCGACGCGACGTTAATACACATAAACCTAACTGCCCACCAACATGGTGAGCGTGGCATTGGTCGCCGCGTGTGATGCGCGTGCAAGGGGTCAATAGCCAATGTTACTCAAAAAACATAAATTCCTGAGAGAGAATTTGTCGTATCAACATAAGTGACAAATATAATTCTACTCTTTGTTCTTATATTGGCCTATATGTTCCATATGGACCCTACCTTGGCTCTATTTTGGCCCTATTGGATGGATGGCTTTCATACTGGCAGCCATCAACCATTTTCACGGCACACCGCGCAATTACTCGCACCTATCCTGTCTGCCATTTTCAGAGTTAGAATATTCGCAAAGGAATTGACTCAAACAACGGCTGAAATTGTAATCACGCATTTTGTAAAAGGGAAGTTCCTCGTCGTGCAACTGGGTCAATAGCACCTTCTGTTCAAACAAAATTTGCCGCTGCTTTTCCTGAAATTGGCACCTACAAGCATGAACAAGCTACCCACCCACATTCAACCAGCTCCTTCATTGGACACTTTTAAATCTCAACTTAAAACCCATCTGTTTTGTTAATCTGGTTATAGCGCTTAGAAACTTTCGTATTTAGCGCTCTATAAATGTTGTAATTATTATTGTTTGGTTTTTGATGATGGTCCATGTTTTCATATTATTGGCCCCCTACTACTGTTGTCAGCCAAATGCATCAAATGTTTCTAGCTGGATTGGCAGCATACTGTGCCACAGCACCTTGTTAACCATTACATGATGCTATGTTAAAAGACTGGATCTCATAATTCAAACGCAGTCCTGCATACCTTGCAGGAAATACTGTTAAAGCGCGTTGAGCATCACTGTACGACATAAATGTGCACCATTTCATGTCACCGTGGTCAAGTAGTTAGACTGCAGGACTTGCAATCACAAGGTTGTGGGTTCAAATCCCCCAGCTAACCGTTGATTTCACAATGACCAGGATAAATAATGTCGTCTAGTTACTGAATCACTATTTCTTGATTTGTGCAATTCATAATCATAGACGCTAAACCAATTTTTGTTATGCCTATTGCCAGCTAAGTGTTTGTATCCTCTTGTGGGAGTTTGTCGAGTACCCTCAATGGGAAGATCATTCAAACAAGCAAACAACCAAACAAACAAACAAACAAACAAACAAACAAGCTATATAAGAAGACACTATTATTATTATTATTAAATGTTAACATACCTCTCGACCATCGCTTCCATCTGAACCAGTCTCACCGCTAGGACCAACAGCTCCCTGTTATTAAACAAAAGAAAAAACAAAACATATTCAACAGATTTATTCCCTTTTGAAAATAAGGAAAAGTATTTTTGAGGAACATCACGGCAATGCTCAACTAACAACTTACACCTGTTATCTCCAAGCAATTGCTTTTTCAAACAGTGCTGCTAAATGCCCCAGGGGTCGATTTCACAAAGAGTTAGGACTAGTCCTAACTTAGGACTAATCCTAAGAGATATACAAATTGCATGGATAGTCCTAAGTTAGGACGAGTAACTGGTCCTAACTCGAGATAAGACTAGTCCCAACTCTTTGTGAAATCCACCCCAGGCAAATTAACTTCTGATCCATTAAGTTTAGTGACTCAAGGAGTTCAATGTAGACACATGGCCCAGAGAAAAGGTGTATAATTTCCGAGTTTTGTGGCCGTACTAAAAAATAGAAAAAAAATAAACAAAATGTTTACCCTTGCTCCCTGAGCGCCAGCGTTACCACGGGAACCCTGAAGTCCAGCGTAGCCTTGTTGTCCGACCTCACCAGCGACACCAGCGGCACCACGGCTTCCCTAATAATATGACATGAAATAATTATTAATAATGATTACTAATTTTTTGAATTGTTTATTTATTTAATTCATTTTGAGTTCTCCTTCTTTGTTTTCAATGATAGGTTTTTTTTCCTCTTGACTAGGTTTGTCTATTTTTGGTACTTCCATTTCTTGTTGAAGTTTTTGCCGTTTTTTTTAAGGAACCCAATTAGTAATAAGTCTTAGCTATTGGCTTTTTGGACTATCCTCAAATAATTTGGTGCAGTATTACTATCTTGTGTTCTATTTTAGCTTCTCTTATTTCATTGTCTTAACTCCTGTTAGAGGATTTGAGGCATTGCATGATGAGGTATCACTATATATTTGGTTTGCGGTAACACCATGTGTGTATTGACTTGCCAGGCAGTAGAATAAAGCAAGACAGTTCTCTAAGAACAAACTCTACCTGGCAAGTAGATACACACATGGTGTTACCGCAAACTAAATATATATTTTCTCCTGTTGTTGAGTATGTATTTGTGGCATGTTTTTGCTGTGGTTTCATCCGAATAAATTCAAACAATAAATCAATCAGAATCTGGATAGCAATTTTAAAATCAAAGCACTACTAGAAAGAGGAAAAAATATATTTAGTTTGATCAAATTTGTTGTCTTACCGCTGGGCCTCGTGCACCTGTCATGCCGGCACCTCCATTGGCTCCTGCAGCTCCCTGTTTCACAAAAAAGGAACAAAAGTTACTTACTTCTCACTCCTTAAATGAAAAAGCTTCAATGTTGAATTTCAGCTTTCTGTCCAGACCAAATGATGAATATTTAAAAATGGGTAGATCTTTTTAAAGTGTACAACAATTAGGAAGTGAAGTCCAAAATGGTGGGAATGGCATTTGTATGTTCTTTGTTATGCAAGAGGTCAATCGAATTACACTTGTTTTATTTGATTTTTGGGGTTGAACAAAGAATTGACTAGAGTGGGAATTAAACCAACGACCTCCGGATTAACGTGCCGGCGCTCTACCAACTGAGCTATCTAGCCCTATATTGGCGGTGTACCTATTTTGTCAATATCTTTGTTCGGGGGTGCCAGTCAGAAGCCATACACCGTTAACTGCCGTGTAGCCAGGGATCACACCCAAATTATGATACAACCTGGGAAGCGGCAGCCAGGGGATCACGTTAAGGGGATGCGACTTTTTGTTTCAGATATCAATATAAACCACAAGGGAAACTGACTGGGTAAATTTTTAAATGATTTTTGTTCAACCCCAAAAAATCATTTTCAAAATTTACCCAGTCAGTTTCCCTTGTGGTTTATATTGTTTTATTTGAATTCAACTCTTTCAGTAGATCTTTGCTCTTAATATACCAGGCGTGGATTTCACAAAGAGACTAGTCTTGTCTCGAGTTAGGAAGAGTTACTCGTCGTAACTTGGGACTAGCCTGGAACTAGTTCTAAGTTATGACTAGTCCTAACTCTTTGTGAAATCGACCCCAGATCCTTGAAGTTGAAGTACTTATACTTAACTTTGTGTACATCTACACATAGGAATATGCTTCTTTTATTTAAAAAATTGAATACATGTATGTGTTGACAAAATTACTTGAACCTTTTTCTTACCATGTCACCAGTGGCTCCAGCCTCACCATCTTTTCCGGCAAATCCCTTGTATCAAAAAAGAAATCAAATCTAAATTAATCATCAGCTCATTTTATCTCAGATACATCAATTCAGTAGAGTATGAAAAAGCAACAATACTAGTTGGATTCAAGTAAGTTAAGCCTGGTTCATACATTATGGTTTGAGACATTATTTGAGCTAATCTGGAATCATCACTACTAAAACAACATTAAGGAAGAGTTTAAGATGCTTCCGACTTTTGGCTGATTTTGTTCTTAAAAAAGTTAGATAAGTTTAGTTTCAATTATGATATAGGTTCACTTAATTATGATATAGGTTCATAAATTTTAATTTAAAAAGGTTGCACGATAAAAATCTAGTTTAAACCTAGCAAAACCTGTTGGGATGCCAAAACTATCACAAGTCCATCAGCCAAGTACAAACAATTGTGCATGCTACATGCTACATCTCCACAATTCATGCAGAGAAAAAAGTATTTAAAAGAAAATATATTCTTGGTAAAGACTTGTGCATCTAAGTTTTGCAGAAGAAGAAAAAGGAGTTCTTGTCTATATTCGTCTGAAAATGCATTGCCGTTATCAAACCAAAACCTGGAGTAAAACTTACAACTGCACCAGTCTGACCTGGAGCACCATCTCCACCACTCTCACCACGGAGACCTGCGATTCCTTGCAGACCACTCTCTCCCTGTTCTCCTGTCACACCCTGGTGGCGACAAACACACATGCAGACAAAATGTTAGTTCCAATAGAGTGATAAAATTAGCAACTGCTTATTAACATTGGATACTGATCACAGAAAAGGATTGGTAATGGTTGGGATTTAATTTGAACAGTCACTCTCTGTGTTCGCATGGTGTGTTTATTGGAAACATAGGGTGACAAAGAAGTTATTCATAAATACCTCAGACAGTTTTGCTATTCCTATTGGTGGAGAGCGCGTCACGTGGGTGTGTATCAAACCTTTGTTAATGACCAGTGAAAAGTGTTGAAACATGGGCGTGACACGCGAGCTTGCACCTGTGCTTATAAGACAGTTTCTTCATTCCTATTGGTCGATAGCAACGGCCGGGACAGTTGTGCCACATCCAGGATACGTGCGACGCGCACAGCATTCCCTTACATGAATAAGGAGTTGTTTGCCAGAGGGCCTTACCATTTCAAAGCTGGAGGGGTGTTATGTTGAAAGAAATCATTGAACATTATAGTTTTTGCATTTATTTTACTTTTTGACCAAAAAGTGTTGATGTTTTTTGACCGAAAAGGTTTTTATGAATGGGAATCAAAGTGTGTTGAATCGGTTTTCAACTAGTGGTTTAAACACGCCGAGGCCTGGTTCTTGATAATTTACCTCAACTTCGTTTTGGTAAAATTATCAAGAACCAGGCCTCGTTTGGTTTAAACCACTAGTTGAAAACCTCTTCACCACACATTGAATCCCTTATTTAAATACTTTCCCATTGAAACTCCTTACCTTGTGTCCCTTTTGACCCATAGGGCCCATGATTCCTGATGCACCAACTGGTCCCTAAAATAAAATGGAAATCAAAAGTTGTTAACTATTAGCAAACCAAAAGTAGTAAACAGTTAGCAAATTTAAGCGTGGTAAACCGTTAGCAAAACAATGCAAAGTTGTAATTTATTAGCAAATCAATACTGGTAACAGTTAGCAAACCAACAGTAATAAACCATGTATTAAACAGTTAGTAAACTGTTAGAAATTTAAAAAAATAGCAAACTGAGTATAACTCAAATGTCTATAGCAAGTAAACCATTAGTAAATCAAAAGTAGTAAACCATTGACGCACAACAATAGAATGTAAATGACGATTAAGAGTTTACCGTTGCTTAGTAACAAGGAATGCATTGCTATTGAAATAAGGATAAATCTATTAACAAATTGAAAACATGGTCTTCAAAATTACTTACAGCATTACCAACATCCCCATCAGAACCATCTTGTCCTGCTGTACCCTAAAGAATAAAAAGAGATAGAGAGTGTAAAGATAAGACTTGTTTATGGAAAAAATTTCTTCTTTGGTGAAATTAGGTCCACTCCGAGCATTGGAATAGCACTCGGAGAACGCTGAGCTTGAAAGCCCCATGTATCGTACGGACGCGGCTTATCGCACGACGAGACACGCCTGTTGGGCAAAATGATCATCACTTAAGTGCACATAGACCGCTTCTATGTGTTTTCATTGGTCAATATTCATGGCCTCTAGTGTATGGCAAAAAAATGGCATATACATTGTAGCATCTATGAAAGTGGTCTCACATCAAAATGGCACGCACTCTGCAATCCCCGTTTTTTTCTTCTTCTATGGCTCAGAGGTATCCTCTCTGCTACAGTGTATTCATCTCTGTGGACTGGGTTCAAATCTCAAACAGTAAGTTGCATACAGATTAGATTTCCAGTCCCCACTAAAAAAAATTGTTTTTTTCCCTGTTTTGGGTTTCCTACATCTAACACTTAAACACAATTTTTGAACATTTTCTGCATGCTTACCGGTACTCCTTTTTAAACACTGTTCCTCACAACATCAGGATGTTAATGATTTCAGACATTGCATTGTGAACTATCAACACGTATTTGGTTTGCGTTGTATATGTCAACACGCCAGGTGAAGTTTGTTCTTTAGAGATCTGTCTTGCTATGTATTCTACTACCGCACAGTAGATTTTTTAGATGTTTTCAGGAGACTTCTCAGTTCTATAAAGAACTGTCCTGCTTTTTAACTACTACCTGGGCGGAAGGTAGGACATTGGCTTGGACTACTACTTTAGCTTATGGGATCGTTTCGCACTAACGAGGAGTGAGTTCTTTATCATGGTCTCAAACGTTTCGAATTGCTCTATTCATCGCCAGGAGACTGGAAAGTGATTATCAGGATGGTTGAAACACTATCAGTCAACATCAGAGATGTGTCATTAGCGCCATCTCTCATAATTTACAAGAAAGTCTTGAATACTTCTTCTTATTCATGACTTCCTAAACTTTATAATTTCATGAAGTATAAACAATATTATTACTCTTTCATTTTGTATGTCAACATGTTTTCAATGTAGGGTGGGGCTAAATTATGTGTCACACATGTGTGAAATCATGACATATTGGGGAAAATGCTGAGAATGTTACTCACAACAACTCCACGAGCTCCACGCTCTCCCCTCTCTCCTTGGGCACCACTCTCACCCTAAAGTGAAAATAAAAAAACAATTATAACAAGATCTTGTAATTTATTCAGTTGGAAGAATGCTGACATATGTAGGGGTCGATTTCACAAAACTCATCCTAACTGAGGATCGATCCTAGGATTTAGGACAAGTCCTAGCCTTAAGACTGATCCTAAGTAACAATGATTCTTAGGATGAATTTCACAAAACCCATTTGAAGCAGAACAGTCTCAAGTAATATAAGCCTGTAAACAAATTCTCGGACGAGCCTGAAAATGATTTTGCAACGTTTAAGATGACCTTTATAAACATCCTAAGTTAGGATAGGGTGGCGGCGCCATTGCCATGGATGTTAGGAGGCGACAAACCCTTTCTTATCTTTTGTGAAATTGTTCCTAGGATGCGTCCTAAAGGACAAGTTGCTCGAGATAAAATAAGTCCTTACTCTTTGTGAAATCAACCCCTGCTCTAGCAACATTTTCTGTACTTACAGCCCCAAATTATGTAAAATTTACCCCGTCAGTTTCCCTTGTGGTTTATAACTTGATATTTGAAATAAAAAGTTTCATCCCCCAGGTTGTATCGTAAACTTGGGTGAGATCCCTGGCTACATGGCAGTTACAGGTTGAACTGCTTCTGACTGGTTCTCTGAAAAATAGGGAGACTGCTACCATAGGGCTAGATAGCTCAGTTGGTAGAGCGTTGTTGTAAAAATAATTTTAATAAAGATGTCGCTGGTTGAAACCCTGCTCTAGTAAATTTCTCTTTCTTCAAACCCAAATTATTTAGGATGGCAGTAGCCTCATAGGAACCTTTCAAAATGATTGCAATTATTCTAAAAAGATCATGGTGCAACGATTTGAATAGTAGTTGGATGGTCTTTATAGAGAAGTTTCGCAGAGTCACCGATACTCTTACGTGAACGGATACGGCATAATACATCATCACTTTTTGAGGTCCATGTGACATATAACCGTTGTACACAAGTTAGAATAGTCGCTCAAAACGGGAATCTGTCGCCATACACGTAAGTAAACAACGAGTATATTTTGTTCATGTTTTTGTAGCGGATTGTTTTTTTGTAATGCACTAGGTTTTCACTATGTCTATTAGAGGTATCATACATGTACATGGATGTAGTTGGACATTTATTAACCACCATGCTTCAGAAAAAGAGAAATGGCCAAGCGAAGTAAATCCTCTCGCTGGCGATTATCCATAGGTGCAGCCATTTGGTTAATAGAGCCATCTTTAGCCTCAAGTTGAGAGTATTCGTTAGAATTTTGCGAAACAAAACTACACAGCTCACTTGACGCGAACGCGTACGGTTTGATATCTGTATGCGTATTCGCAACTCTACGAAACCTCTCTAATACGAAAAAAAGCAAATCTTTGATAATGCATGCTTTAATAAACTTTTGGTTTCAAAAGATCAGTCCATTATATACTTTAAATATCTGAAATTCCTTCAAAGTAAGGGTAAAAGACAGCTGAGAATGACGTTACCATTCAAATACCTACTCACAACATGGCCTCTGTGATCATGTGCGTGTACCTGTGCGTGCTTGTGCAATAGAAATCAAACCCATAGATATAGTATTATATTCTATATCTGGCCACTTTCATAGCAACAAAGTGGTTACTCGACACAATCTATTGGTTAATATGATACTTACTCTTGCACCAACGGCTCCAGCCGGGCCAGTTGCTCCAGCATTACCGCTGTCACCGACATCACCGTTGTCCCCACGAAGCCCCTTAGCACCCCTTCCACCCTGTTGGCAAAATTTATAAAATAATTCAGAAATATCTTTAAAAAACTATATTTCGTGTGAAAATGTCAAGGTGGTCTCGTTTTTGAGATAATGCCGATAATCCGGAGCAAATATGTCAAGGCAGGAAAAATAACCCTAATCCAAGAAATGTTACTGACATTAATGCTTCTCAAGGTACAGTTTTGGGGCCCAAACTTTTGTTATACCTTTTCACATTACCACCTTACTTTGAAGTGAAATGTTTCTCAAAATGCTTTATACTATTAAAAGCTGCTGCAGGCTCCTTGTTGCCATGAATTTTCAGAGTGATTAGCAAACCTTCCCTTCATGGTAGGAAGCAGTCAAAGGGTGAGAAACAATACAGTACAATACAATACAATGGGTTTTTATATAGCGCCATTTCATTTAGACCAAAGTGCTTTAGACAAAAAATAGCAATGCAGATAATACAACAAATGAACAATGTTTTTTAAGTGCTTTCTTGAAAATAGGCAGTGAAACGAGCGCACAGGATTGGCAAATTTATAAAAGTTGGCCTTTATAAATTTCCACCATTCTATGCAGGGTTGTAATACTTCTGCTTCATTTCCCAGCATTTTTTTTCTTTCACATTATTTTTTCTCAGATTTCTATGAATATCTCAACACACCCTGTATCTCATTTCCCTTAATTTAGCAAATTTGACGCCAATTGCAAGTTTGCAACAATAAATAACGGAAACATTTTCATGTGACCTACCCTCCAGCCTTTGTGACCTTGCTGGCCAGGAGCTCCAGGCATTCCACTTGCACCCTGGGAGAAAAAACAAACATTTGATCAAAGTGTTATTGAAAGCTTTGGTCAAATTATAGCAAGAACCAACGTTTAACTAGTGGTTGTTTAGAGACTTAAGTAGGGCATGCGCACAGAAGTTGAAGTGCGAACAACTTCAGCCGTGACACTTGTGTCCTTAAGCAAGACACATAACCATTGCTTCGTCCTTCGGATGGGACGTTAAGCCGTTGGTCCCATGTGTTGTGTAAAAGAACCCAGTGCACTTATCGAAAAGAGAAGGTGTTCGCCTCGGTGTTCCTGGCTGGATTGGCAGCATATTGCGCCACAGCACCTTGTAAACCTTTACATGGTGCATAAGGATTAGGTCTTATATCTCAAAATTCGCCCCCCTCCTTGCAGTAATAATACCTGGCGCTTTGTATCCTTTGGCAAAAGGCGCGTTATAAATACGGTTATTATTATTATTATTATTATTATTATTACGTCACGTCAACGCGGTGGCTCAAAATGTGTTATCGTTTTTCTGATAAGTGTCCACTCTGCATTTTGCAATGAAAAGTAATGAGACCATGCCCAGGGTACGCTGATGCATTGAGGACTGATTTGAATTATTCTTTGCGAGTGACGTGTGTGACATCAGAATTTGTATTGCATTTACATTTGCATTCGCAGAAAGTATGAGCCAGAATTTTATGGTGAAACAACATCAAAGACACACCCCTCATTCAATCTGAGAGTGGCTTTTACTGTCATTTTTGATCAACCAATGTTGTTATTATTAAGTAAGAAAAGGTTTGCGATGACACCATATAAAAATCTCTTTTGTGAGTCGTGGAAGCTCTGCAAGGAGCCGGTTTGTACTGCGCCATGACGTTTCGGTACGTGTGCCTGACCGTCTTCTGGAGAATGTTATTCGTAATAACAATTTTTAATTTTCAATAATCTATGTATATTGTTAACCTACTGTTAATGCTTGCAATGTGTAATACTGTTTTGTATTTTAGATATTAGACCTAATTGCATTTTTAATACTTGTGGATTTCTATTTATTAAGTTTGTTAACTAACTGGTTGAATGTTTTTAAGAATTTTTTACTCCTTTTTAAGTTTGTCTTTTTTTCCATGTTCAGCGCCCTAGAGCATGTTTACATGATTAGGGCGCTATATAAGTTTTGGTATTATTATTGTTCCTATTACTATTATTATTATTAAATGGAGAGCTAAGCTTTTAACTTACCTGTCCTCCCAGGGCACCAGGTGCTCCGACAGACCCAGTACTTCCATCACTTCCCTGAAATAAACAGAGTTCAGAGCAAAAATGTACACTGGTTTCGAGACATTGCATAATGAGTTACTAATGTGTATTCAGTTTGCGGTGATACCATGTGATGATAACTACTTTGATAAGGGTAAAAAACAAAAGCAATCAATTTTATTGTTATTTTTTATTTTGAATTGAGAAACAGGAGAGTGAAATTTCCAAGGTTGGTGTTTACTCACGTCTCTGCCGTCGTCACCTTCTTCTCCTCTTGGTCCGGCTGGGCCAGATGGTCCCTAAAAAAGAAAGTCAAGGACAGTCAAAACACTGTCGCAAAATTCATGAACAAGACCAAAATAATTTTCCCTTTGCTTATGGAATAATATTTGCTCACACTTTGTAACTGAAAAATTAACGACAGGAATACCATTTCCATTTTTTTCTTCTTTTTCTATCAAAGCTCACAGTTCGCGCAGTTTGCGTTCTTCTTCTACTTCTCATTTGTGGTTGTCACCTGCACCTACAAGCAGTATAGCCAACGAGCATTTACAGTCAGTGCACCTACCTTTTGGAACAAACTACCTCTTTACATACAACAGGCCTGGGCCCAGTTTCATAGAGCTGCTAAGCACACAAATTTACTTAGCATGAAATTTCTTCCTTGATAAAAACAGGATTACCAACCAAGTTTTTATTTGTTGCATATTGCTCGTTACTGGTTTTCATCTGTTGTTTGCTTATCCTGAAAATCACGTGGAAATTTGGTTGGTAATCCCGTTTTTATCAAAGGGAAAAAAAAAAAAATTATGCTAAGCAAATTTTTGCAGCTCTATGAAATTGGCCCCTGATCTCTCGAATCTTTCAAAGTCAAGTTAAAAACTCATTTGCTTTTATGCTAAAAAAGTTATTGTCATTTTGTGTTTATTTGTAGATAATGTACAGCGTTTTGCAACTTTTGTAAATTTATAAATATTATTAACAACTATCATGGATGGGTTGCATATTTGATGATAAACAATCGAAAAGTGTATGCCTGTTTGAGCTGCCCGTGACTCTTAGCCAATGACAGCTTTTTGTGTGCACGTTTCATCAATGGCGTCATGTGCAATTAATCTATAGGCCCGTTTTCATATTTATTCTTAAAACGCAGTATTGTTAAAAAGAAACATGAATCAATCTTGAACCAACAACAATCGGCGTCTTCATATACTCACAGGTTGACCAACAGGTCCTGAATCTCCAGCCTGGCCTCTCATTCCCATAGCACCCTGGGAAAAAAACCATCAGTTTAAAAGTCAGTTTGGCAGCAATTGAGAGGAAATTGAATAAAAATAGGAGTCAAAGATCTTGCAAAAGTACACAGCCACAATACACCGCCCACGGCGCATGTGTGAGCAAGTACGCGTGAACCTCTCCAATGCATTTCTGCACAACTCTGTCGCGCACTCCAAGCATACGCGCATACATGTCGGACCTTATAGTGCTGGACTTTCGGTTTTGCAATGGGTTGTGTTTGGTCTATACGCAAAGGAACGGAGCTGAATGGATCGGTCTTTTATGAGTACAGTCCGTTACAAAGACACCCAAATGAACAACAGACAAGTATTGAGTGACTCTTTGCAAATCTTGTGTTCGACAAACTCAATCACTTTTCAGTCATCATCATTGACACAGCAATAGATAATTGATAAACAAATACAGTGAGATAACTGCAACATCAGTAGTTTCAAACTGTTGTTTATAAAATGTGCATGAAAAAACTCTGCACATAACTGTTTATACACATAAAAATGAGGAAAGAGGGCTTTACAAGTAACTGCAAAGTTTGGTGTTCTTTTCCCAAAAAGTTGAGCCAAGTATTCAAAATACCTAATCCTTTGATGCAAAAGACTGACAAAGAATGGAGCAGTAGGTTAGAATTCAGATTGTGATGACTAATTTTGTACCTGCCAACATTGAAACCTCAGAAATAGTTTTTCAATTTCACAGATAGCGACGCAAGAAGTCGTGCGAGTAAAGCTTTTTAAGTGTACACATACAAATGATGTTTGTACTTTTAAGAAAAACTTGCAAAAATCACTGTATCCTGTAATTAAATCTCTACTGTTGCAAACAAATGGCACCCTCTTTTGAATGATATTGCACTATTGCTGTCTCTTGTCAGAAAAAGGTATGTTTTGGTTTTTTTGCGGCCTGTAATATAAAAAATCGGTAATTTGATCATATTTTAAGACAGTTGAAGCTGCACCAAACGTCTTGCTAACAAGCACTTACCCGTTCACCTGCCTTGCCGGGGAGACCAACTGGTCCTGGGGGTCCCTGAAATTAACCAATACAGTCAAGTTGGTGGAGAAAAATTTGATTGATGCCCAAAAGGGCGTTGTGAAAGTGAAAAAGATTTAACCCTAACCCTTTCCCTTGAACACTGTATACGCAGTATTTTTTATTTTTCGTATTTCATAAAAAATAACACAGAAAAATTACTTGGATGGGATTCAAACCCACAAAATTTGCAAAAAATGTTTTTTTTGGAGGGAAACACAAAACATTATTTTTGTTGAACAAAATAAAATGTTGAGTGAACAGAATACTATGTCAAGCACTCAAAATTCACTTTACACTCAAAACCACAGTGAAGCACATGTTAAACAAGCTTACTGTCCTACTTACCTGAAGAAAAAAATGTAACAACTTGATAATTTCTAGGAGAAGTTATGTCTGTTTTACTGAGAGCAATCCTGTTTGTAGCTTTCTATGGAATGTTATTGCTTGACTAAAGGGCAGGGCTTTAATTTAGTACACAGCTAAAAAGCTTACTTCACATTTGTTTTGTCAAGTATTCCGTAGACAGCTTGAAAAATTAGTACCTTTATTAAAATAGACATAACTCCTTTTAGGAATTTCTTCCAGTCTTTTTTTCTAACAAGCAGGAGAGAGTGCTTGTTAATATATTCATTACTAAATTTTAGGGTTTCATTTGTACATTTTGAAAAAAAACAATCTCAGTCAACTTCTTTTTGACTCGCACTGTAAAGTGTGAAAGTGTGTCCGTCGCAAAAGGTTTAGAAAAAGCTTACCTGCACTACTTGCCGAGGTGCCTGGGCCATCTTGTTGCTGGGAGCTTGCTGATATGTGGGAGCAATAGCCTGCACACACACAACACGGCGAAAGAAACAAAGAGTCACACGCATTGAATGGTTACAAAGTTTGGATTTGTTATCCATGGGTATCCCTAACATGTATCCATACATGCCTCTGACGAAGGTCTCGGTGGTCTGGATCAAAATCTCAGGCTATAAATCTCCTCTAGGTAAACAATAAATTCAGAACATTAGAGCTAGCAAACTTTGTCATACTTTGTTTCATACCATAAGGCACTTCTCAGCATAATAATGTTTAAAAAAATAGTCCCATTCCTTATTTTGTTAATTTACTTAATAGGTACATGTAGTACTTTCATTTCTGTGTGTTTCGACGGTGGTTTGTTCACGTCTCTTTGTTCACGCCTCCAATGGCGACATATTTTTTTATATAAACTTGCAGTACATTTTTATTTGTAACTATTTTTTGTACTTTTTTTTTAATTTTAAATCAGACTTACCTCACCGGGGGGTCCTGGTGGACCAGGACTGCCTGGTACACCTGGGTATCCATTAGGTCCATAGTCTCCATTTGGTCCCTATTGTGGTTGAATTGGACAAATTCAAAGCCAACAAATGTTTATGTACATCTAAACTAGGTTAAACATACTTTAGTTGTTTTGGCTTTTTTTTTATATTTCAGTATTGGCAACAACAAAACAAAAGCATCAAATGCAATTAAAGCATTATACAGACTACAACATCAATTGAAACATAATTATAACATGGCTAAAGATACTCCGTTAAGTTATTACCAATATACAGGTAAAAAAGTTCAAGTTCGTTATGTTTTTAATAACAATAATAATAATAATAATAATAAACGAGACTTATAAAGCACATTTTACAAAATTCAATGCGCTGGAAGAGTGCTACGGAAAAGACGATTATGAGAATAGATGTGTTTTTAATTTTTACCTTCATTCCAGGAGATCCCATCATACCCGGATATCCCTTGGGTCCAGAAGTGCCCTACATAAAAAAACAACAGTCAAAAAGAAAAAGTCAAAGAAACAATCTCTCGGCAATAAGCCACTTCGGAGTTCCAGCTGCGCATGTCTGTGTGCCACTGACATTCCGAAGTGGCTTATAGTATCATCAGTGTGACACAACTCAACTGTATAGGCCACACAAACTAGCTCACTGATTTCCAAGAGCCCATAGAAGATGCATTGAGCAGTCTTTGTGATCAGGGCTCGAAACATTACGCTGGACCGCTGGCACGAGGCCAGTGATTTTAGCATGACTGGATAAGTTCAGCGGTTTTGTGTTTGTACAGTATGATAAAGCCTGATTCATACTTCCTGCGAATGCGAAGCGAATCTTGACGTCACAAATTCGCAACAAACACTTTGCAGCAGTTGAACTCTGCTCTACTCCCTTGCGAATATCGCTGCGAAAGGAGGGTGTGACGTCAAATTCATGTCAAATTCGCTTCGCATTCGCATTCGCAGGAAGTATGAACCGGGCTTAACTCTGGTGATTATGGAAGACTACTTACCCATAATTTGTAAATGAGATAAAACATCTCAAAGGCCCGGTCCAACTGCAGCAATAACGAGAACGATAACGATAACGACGCCAAGAGAACGCATTCTAATGGTTGAATGAGCGTGTGCGTATTCTGTGTGGAGCAATTCAACCAATAGAGCATGTTCTCTTGTGATCGTTATCGTTCTCGTTATCGCTGCAGTGTGACCGGGCCTTTAGTGCTTTTATCACATTCAAATAATTTGTTGGCATTTTTCTTATCAATTCATGTACACCAAATTTCTGTCTAGTAAATATTTTGAGCTACAAGCCCAGCAGTCTTGTTGGGTTTATCTCACCCAATTCTAGCCATGTTGAAGATTAACATAGAATTCAAATAAAATGTTGTAGAAACACCTTGTTAAAGGATCTCATTTGGGCCGTGGTGGCTCTGACAAGAGCAGTTTTAACTTGACAAGATAATTTTGAGGCAACACGTTGTGATAAGGACCTCTTTTACTCGACTTTGCAACCAGTTTCAGTTATGGTCGTTTTCTGGAGAATACATGTAACAAAGGACATTTTCGAGCATTTTGTAAAGTTTCCATTTTTTTTTCCTTTTAATATAAACAGCTACAATTTAGGGTCCTGTCAAAAATATACACGAGATTTCAATAACTAATCGGAAAAAATTGTAAGCTTTCAGAGTGATTACCAAGCTCGTTTATTTTTTAAACACAAGAGAAATTCTGAACAAACATTTTTCAACTCACCGGAGGTCCAGATGGGCCTGGAACTCCTACAGGTCCCTGCATCAATTCAGCCTGAAAAATGCGTACAAACATAGAGAGCGATGTAAAAGTTTTTCTTAAAGTGTTGATTATTAATACATGAATTTGATTTAAATTGAGTGGGAGACTTTAGAACACTAAGTTGTAGCAGACTTACCAGGTATATTTCCATTGCTTACGTAGTTCTGAGCAAGGGGTACATTTACCAAGAACAATGGATTAACCTGGTATAGTCTGCTGCCACCTAGTGTCTCAAAAGTCCCGCATTGATCGTTTTAATAATAATAATAATAATAGTAACCCATTTTTTATATAGGGCTTTTCACACCCGAAGGGCGGCCCAGAGCGCTTCACATTATTACCCCTGGTCACTGGGCCTTAATTCACTCCTTTAAACCATCTCAGCTCCCTGGTGGGGAGTATGCAGCCTGTGCAACATTAATATGCGCTACTCGGCTAAATCAATCACAAGAACCACCTCTGCCATCACAGTTACTCATTTACCCCTGGGTGGAGAGAAGCAATTATAGTTAAGTGTCTTGCTTAAGGACACAAGTGTCACGACCGGGATTCAAACCCACACTCTGCTGAACAGAAGCAGCAGAGCTTGAGTTTGGTTCTCTTATTCGTTTTATTGCCAAAGCACACAGGATTATTTTGTCATCAGAACTTGCAATCTACAGAGTATTGATCCCTTTCACGCGCATCACATGCGGCGACTGATGCCACACTCACCTGGTTGATGGTTAATAGATTAACGTGTAATACGAATCGCCTAAAATGCGCACTTCTCTGAATAACACACATTGACAGGGACCACCAAAATGGCGCATCCAAGATTAGTCTGATGATGACGTCAGGTGAATTGGGTCAATAGATTAAGTCTGCTTACTTTTCTAAAGTTTTTTGGCCCACAAGTATAACTAGGGAAGGGTTTTGCCAAAAGTAATATAACTCAGGAAAATCTGTCAAAATTGGTTCACATCAATAAACAGAAATATTTAATGCACCTTTTATATTTGTACATGGTCTCCTTTATTTCTAAAATGTTCCTCTTTTTGGTGGCTTGTTTATGTTTTATACTTAAATACCTCAAGGGATTGCTCTTTTTGATAATGATTTGGTTTGCTTTTGGGCAATCCCTAGGCTTGTATTTTGGTATATCTCTGTGTTTTTTGTTTTTTTACATTTGTACTATTTGTTGCTGTGCGTTTTTGATGTTTTTAAAGCCTGAATGAATAAATAAACTTACCGGGATTTGAGCTGGCTCCCCTGGATATCCCTTTTCACCTGGAGGTCCCTTTTCTACCTGCAAATTCGATACAGAAAAAGTATTATTATTAAGTGTTGTTTGGCAAGCTTCCTGTTTTGTGAATATCTTTTTTTCTAGTCCCAGTCTTGGCAGTCTCCCTGTCTGAGGTCTAGGGTACCAGTCAGGGGACCATTCAACCTGTAACTACCATATAATAATAAAAATAATGATAATAATAATAATTTATAATACGCCATCTATCTAGTGTACAAGACCCTATTCCGAGGCGCAAAAAAAAAAAAAATACATATACAACAAAAAGAAATGTAGAACATAATAACAAATTATACAATGAATAATCTACTGTCAAGACATGTAACAAGCTAAGTGTGTGAGGATTTAATGAAAATAAATGAGTTTTTTCAGCAAGTTTTTAAACAATGGAAGAGAACTGCAGCATCTGATGTTATTAGGTAAAGCGTTCAAAGGTTTAGGAGCACAAGCGGAACAGGCCCGACCGCAATACGATGAGGAAGTTCTAGGAATAGTTAAAAGGGACCTAGCAGAAGAACAAAGAGTGAGAGAGGGGGGCTTAAGGTACAAGGAGATTTGCAATATAAGACGGAGTTAAGTCGATCTGAGATTTTAATGCGATGAGTAGAATTTTGAAGTGAATACGTTGTCCGATGGGAAGCGTGAAGTTCCTGCAATATATAGATGTAATATGACCAGGGATCCAAATATATAAACAAATTTTATATATCGCCATTTCATGAAGACCGCAGCCGTTTGTGATGAAACAGAGAAACAAATACAAAAGTATTTATTTATATTTGTTTATTTTATAGTATCTAAGTGTTTATCATAGTGATTTTTAAAAAAATGTTATACTCTATTCGAGGATTGGATAAGCAGGCTTTTGAGTCATAGTGTAGTAGTACGCTTTTGTTTATCCTGGCCGTCTTAGAATGGATTGTTGTCCCTTCCTCTTCCTTCCTCCACATCCTGTACCTGTCCTGTACCCTTTTGTCTAATCCCGCTCCTCTAGTTACCCTGTATTTAAGTTACCATTTTTGAAATCTTATTATCCTTTGTTCTACTTGTATGTATTTGTTTTTGACACTGGCCGAATAAATAATAATAATAATAATAATAATAATAATAATAATAATACTAAATAATTCAACCAATTCAACCAATAGAATGCGTTCTCTTTGCGACGTTATTGTTATCGTTATTGCTGAAATGTGACTCGACCATTAGTGCCAGTAATCCGGAGATCACAGGTTTGAACCCCACTCCGGTAAATCTTTTTAGCACTGTTTTAGAGGTGTAAATCTTCAACATTTTCAAAACGAGGTTTTCGATTGCTGTCTAAATATTCTATTCCTGTTTGCTTTAACCCCACATGAACAGTAATCATAAAAAGTATGCACTTTTTTTCACAGAACTCAGGACAGTACTTAGTGTGCAATGCTTATTTACACATTGGTGTTAGGTTAAAAACAAATTATATATTGTTATGCCCAATGGAAAACTAACATCTATCAAATTATGCAATCTTGTTTGCCAAGTACGAGCTGTTCCATTGTTGAGTTTAAAACAATTTTTAAATTTCGTCTACTTCATTGTACAAAATCAAGTGTGTTATAACAAACAGTTAAGCAAAAGAGAATGGCCTTTAATTTTTTTTTATTTTTTTTAAGACAAAAGATATTTTCTTGTATCGATGCTTTTTGAAAGGGAGTTGAAAAGGAGCAGTAAGGCAACAGGAAATATTCTGTAGACTCACCACTTGTGCTGTTGAAGATCAAAGTTGTCCAAAAGCAGTCCATCAAGCAAGTAAGTTGAACGAAAAGAAGAGACAAAAATTAATTAAAATATGACACTACTTTATTATTGATTGGTAAATGAACTTAGTAATTTTTAATCTAACAGACTACTACTTAATACAGTTGATGCAAATATGAACCATCTTCAAAGGGTTCTTTTTCTTTGTCTTCTTTCCTTTGATTGCAGCTTTTAAACCACGATTGATGATAAACACACTTCCAGACACACTGGGGAAAACCCTTTCTCTCTCGATAAATGTGTACTGGGGTCTTTACTTCTCGCATTGTTAACTTTTATAACAACACACGGGACCTATAGCTTTACGTCCCATCCGCAGGACAAAGCAATAATGCTTAAGAATCTTGCATCAAGGCACTGGACATTATTGCTTGTTAACTACTCAAAATAATTTTTAGCATAAAAACCTACTTGTTAACGAGCAATAGTATAGAGAAACATTTTTAAAACGGCTTTGAGTCTTTGAGAAGAAATAATTTTTCAATAATAATTTTTTCAAGAAATAGTTTTTCAGCTGAGGTCTTAAATTCAAGCATTTGAAACAACTTGTGCGACAAGGGGTGCTTTTTCTTCAATTAGTTTCTCGCAACTACGACGAGCAACTGAGTTCAAATTTTCACAAGTTTGTTATTTTATGCATATATGTCAACCAATAGGTCTTTGACAATTACAAAACTTGTCTAGTGCCTTCAAAGGCAGTCGACACTATTGGTAATTACTCAAAATAAATATTATCTTAACTTGGTCGATGAGTTATGGGGAGAGGTTGATAGTATAAAACATTGTGAGAAATGGCTCCCTCTGAAGTGACGTAGTTTTTCCAGAAAGAAGTAATTTCCCACATATTTGATTTCAAGGTCTCGAAATAAAGCATCTGAAAGCACACAACTTTGTGCGACAAGGGTGTTTTTTTCTTTCATAGTTCCTTTCACAACTCGGACGACCAATTGAGCTCAAATTCTTACAGGCTTGTTTTTGTATGCATATGTTGAGCTACACCAAGTGAGAAGACTGGTCTTTGACGTTTACCAATAGTGTACATTGTCTTTAAGGACCTGCCATGGTGTCCATTGTCTTTAAGGACCTGTCAAGACCTGTTATCAAACCCATACTCTGCTGCTCAAAATCCCCAGAGCTCTAATTTGGTGCTCATATTGTCTCCTACATTTACAACCAAAATCTTACCTTTGGCGCATTTCAATTTCCGGCACTTTTTCAAGGAGTCCTCTCTTGCTCCATTCAATGTGTAATCCATGGATGGGTTATCCCCACGGGAAAGCTCTACGCATAGGTAGCCACCTCCCTCCTCACACGGCACATCATCTTTGTTAATGCGGGCTGCCAGGTTATTAAACACTAATCGGTTCCCTGACTTGAGGTCCCGACTCCCCATCTCTGGTGTGAGTGTCTGACGGTCCAGCATCCTACGATTGCCGTCTCCATTTGGGGTTCTGGCGATGAACGTCTCCAACCTCCATAAGTTCCTGCCGGAGGCATCACCGCTGTTCGGGTTGGCGTACACGTTCACGTCAAATTCAATCTCGTTGGTGTTCTCATCAACTGTGAAATCATCTCCTCTTAAATCGGTGCTGTCGATCGTTACACCTGTCAATAAATCAAGAAATTATTTAGATAGCAAGAATTAGGGTGACAATCGCATTTGGATTCGGTCAAAGGGAGAATGGGTGAATCTGAAAAGAAAACATAAATGCAAGTATGGCCGCATTAGAGCAAGAAGGTCAAACGTCATATATACTTTTGCCTTTCCCTGGATGGCCTCTGCTTGTTATAATTGTACTGTCCCAAGAACTAAACAGAAACTAAACATATTGCTTTAATAATCTGCTGTGCGAAAAATGAAGAGGAAATCGGTCACAGAAGATACATGTGAATTGGTATTTAAGCTGGTATTCTTATTCTAGTAAGCTTTGTTTTGTGCTTAAGCAGCTCATTGAAATTGGACTCTGCTTTACTATAATATACGAAAGTTAATTCTTAACTGACTTGTGGGCTTTGATAGACCTTTGGACCCTCCAAGATCCTAAATTTTCCTGAAATGGGCAAACAAATGACTGAAATGCTCATTTCTTATAATTTCGCCTCTTTTGGAAAATCACTTGAGTACTCACCGTCACACTTCTGGCGGAAGCATTTCTTCAGAACACTTTGATCGGGTACAGGGGTGAACTCAAATGGTGGACTTGGTCTGTCGCCCTGGACCAACTCGGCACAGAGGTAGCGCACATCCTTACAAGTCAAACCCCTCATGTTGAAGTTGGTGTCCACCATGCCAAAGTCAATATTCTCGCCGGGGAAGGCATCCTTGCCCTTCTGGTAGTTGTTGAACACTCCCTTCTGCTCGTTGAATCGTCGGCCGACACCGTTCTCATTGTTGCTGCCGTACAGGTTAAGGTCCCACAGGCCATCTCCCTCAGCACCCCCACTGTCCGGAGTAGTCAAGGCGGTCAGGTCGAACATGACGCGATTGTAGGGTTCATTCTCTTTCATGACTGAGTAATCGTTACCCATCACTTCAAGCCCTTCAACCATAACACCTTATAAAGAAAGGAAAAACAAAATTCATATACAAAATAACTTGTGTTTGTACCATAGAGATAGAACCCGGAGAACGCTGAGTGTCTCATTGTGCGTGCGGTTTCGTTGTGAGACCATTTTTATGGACGCGCATATGCCATTTTTGTAACGCGTGTATGGCAAAATATTTTGTCGTAAAATTTTGCCATACAATGACATCATCATTGACCAATGAAAACACTATAAATGGTCTATGTGCGCTGACATCTTGCCATTTTGCCATACGCGCGTGACACACAACGATAATTTTGCCATGCGCGTATTGCGCGTATTGATACGCCGCGTCAACAGACGACACAGAGGGTGGTCGAGCTCAGCGTTCTCCAGGTTCTATTTCTATGGTTTCTACCTACAAATGTATACATTGAGATTGGTTTTAAATCAGCTTGGTCCATAAGAAACTTTCTCTTTCTTTTTGACTGCTTTTGTTGTCATAAGTGTCATGGCCGGGCGGTTAAGAGCACCGAATTCAAACCTCTGTTGTTTCTGATCAGCAGAGTGTGGGTTTGAATCCCCAGTCGTGACACTTGTGTCCTTAAGCAAGACACGTAACCATTGCTTCGTCCTTCGGATGGGATGTAAAGCCGTTGGTCCCATGTGTTGTGTAATGCATGTACAAGAACCCTGTGCACTTTTCGAAAAGAGAAGGGGTTCGCCCCGGTGTTCCTGGCTGTGGCTGCTGTGTGCGCCGTAGCACCCTGTAAACCCTTACAAGGTGCTAAATAATTGGGTCTCAAAATTCATCACTGCAATAACCTATCTTTCTGAAAGTTTGTATATACTCAGCGCCTTGAGTACCTTGTTTGGTAGATATGTGCGCTATATAAGACTTCGATATTATTGTTTATTATTGTTATTATTATTATTATAAATCTTTGAAAGACTTGACTGTTAGGTTTGAAATGGCAGGCCACGTACTTTTTTTGCCAAACCTAATGCAAATTTTATGTTAATGTATGGTAACTAGAAGAAAAAAACCTACTGCTACATACAATGTACTCCAGCATTCTTCTTTTTCTCCATTTTGCTAATATAGAATGGAGGCTATTTTTGTGGGGGTTTTTTAATTTGAAATATCGTAGGATGAAACACCCTGTAACCGTGGTGCTAAGCACATTTTTCCAATTAGAATAAGAGATGTGTGGCAACAAAGTGTCCTGCTATTGTTGTTTGGCGTGTTCGGCAAGTTATTTGGGTTTTTTGTGGAATTCTTCCCTCACGCCAATTTACGTAAGGTTCGCCTGTTTTAAAATTATAAAATGAAGTAAACAAGAAAAAAACAAATAAAATAAATTTAACTTACCCTTGCGGCATGGTTGCTTCTTACACCGTGTGACTTCATCTTTCCCGTCAGCAGCTTTGAACTTGAAGTCTGGCTTGGCACGCAGACCCTTGGCATACTCAATACACAGGTACTGGTATTCAGACTCACAGCCCACTGAGGTCAGGTCAAACTCCGTATCCACATCCGAGAAAGTAAGCGTCTGTCCGGCGGTGAGGTCACGACCTGACATGTCTTGTGGCAGGAACTGCCGCTTTTGGCCGATGCGGGGGCCCTTACCATCGGGACGGGTTGCACCATACACGCCTACACGCCAGAGGGCATCTCCGCTGGCACTGCCTGCATTTGGCCTTGGTTCAACATCTACGTCGAATCTAACGGGTGTTGGGCGGCCTTGGAGAACCTTATCAGTCATCACCTCCATGTTCCAGTCCATGTCATCAATAATTACACCTATGGAAAGACGTACAAATTCATCAAAGTACATGTATTATCTCCTTTGAAACCATCGGTTCTTTTCAGGACCACCCAAAGTCTCTTAGAGATAGTCATTACATGGTGATACCGCAAACCTTTCCATATCATATTTCCATTATGCAAAGTTTCAAATCTTATTCACTCCTTGGGAGCAAATATTTGGAAATAATTTTCTTCTAATTTCTTTAGAGACCATTCATTTCTGTAATTGCAAACTCACAATATACCAAAACATGACTTCTTTTGTTGATGAAGGTTTTGTTTAATTAGTGTAAATATCATGTAACCATGGAAAATTTCAATTCTTGACAACTTTTACACCCTTTTTGTGTAAATATGGAAGTAGGTCAAATCTTGAAGCCATTTGCGACCGTTATGGGCGCATGCACTTTGGTTTAAGCCAAGCGAATAACAGTTAAAGTTCAAGTTGTTTTCTCAATTTTGATACGTGCGAGACTTAGCAGAGTCTGTTAGGATACATGAGGTGTTTATTTGGTTTGCAGTAACACCATGTGTAGATAAGTCTAATTTGCTGTGTGTGTTCTTTTTGGCGAACTTGTCTCGCTATTTATTCTACTACTGCCACAGAGTAGGTTTTCAGAATTCAAGAGACTCTCAGCTGTGAAAGGAACTGTCCTGCTTGTTAAAGACAATGGATACTATTGGTAATTGTCAAAGACCAATGTTCTGAAATAATAATTAAAGAAGAAAAACACCCTTAATTAATTTTTGTTTTTACCCATACACCGATGTGTGTTAGCACTGTATACTCAGTACTTCCCCCGAGTGCTGTGAAAATATATCACAGACATGTTACTCGGGTGGGATTTGAACCCACGACCCTTGCAATTCTAGAGCAGTGTCTTACCAACTAGACTACCGAGGTTGCCCGGTAGCTAGAGGCAGTTCAAATCCTACGTTTTGGCAGCGGGTACCGCAACGATTAAAAACACCCTTGTCACACAAAATTTTGTGCTTTCAGATGCTTGATTTTGAGACCTCAGGTTCTAAATCTGAGGATTCAAAATCAAATTCGTGGAAAAATTACTTTTTTCTTGAAAACTAAATTACTTCTCACAAAGTTTTATACAACCAACCTCTCCCCATTACTTGTTACCAAGTAAGTTTTTGTGGTAATAATTATTTTGAGCAATTACCAATAGTGTCCACTGCCTTTAACTACTACCTTGACTATTTGTATCAAGGGGACTTCTTGAGAAAAGTCTTAAGAGGTCTCAACATTTCGACTAACCTACACTAATTGACCGTATGGAATATGATGCTACCACTAAAATACCTTCCCTACAATATGGCATCTGTGAGCGTTTGCGTTTGCATATGTGTTCCATATAAATCAAACCGGAAACGCTGTGTGCTGCGTGCTTCTCTGATGGACACGTATAGATGTGCATTCGGCCTGCCCTACAATATGGCCACTTTCCTAGCAACAAAGGGGATTGTTCACTCAATCTTTGTTGTAATCTTATACACGTACTGTTAAAAGTTTATTTGTTGCTTTCTCTTTGAATAAATTTGTATATTTGTTTTGTAAAGCGCATTGAGAGTACTTGCAGGTATGTCTTCCTCTTATTATTATTATTATTATTTGATACAGTCTATATAATAGTAATTGTTTGACTTACCATTACACCATTCCTCTGGGACATCCATGCAGTCTCTAAGGACACTCTCGTTGGGAACGGGAGTCAACTCAAACATCTCTGAAGAACTTGGATTACGGCTGAACTCAGTACACAAGAACTTAACCTTTTTGCAGTTAAGATCCGTCATGTCATACTCCGTGTTGATGGTGCGGAAGTCCAGAGTGTCCCCTGGGTTCATCAGCTCACGGCTGCTGAAGTAGTCGGAGAGGACCTGCTCTTGCTCGCTGTAGCGTGGACCCTGGCCGTTTTCTCTCTCGCTGCCGTAGAGGTTAAGACGCCACATGTTGCGACCGACGATAGGAGAGCTCTCATCTGTAGTCTGGACAACGGTATCGAACTGGACCAGGTTAATTTCTTTACCCTCATAAAGGTCAGCGCTGATGAGAGTAGAGTCCACACCAGACACAAATACACCTGTTAAAAGACAACATCAACATGAACAGAACAATGAAGAAGCAAAATTATATCCGGTATTAACCCCTTGCAGATGCGGAATGCACCTTCCAAAATGCATGTCTACCGTTTCAAATGTTTTTGGGGTCAAATCCTTTGTGTTAATTTTGAACAGGATTGGAGTACCGGGTAGGCACAGGTAAGTGCGCTGCACGGTGCGCAAGGGGTCAATGCATTTGCTTTAAGTCAGACACGGCAAAATACAAGAGAGACATGGCCTTGCTGGACAGATTTTGTGCACAAAAAAACCAAATAGCTATACCTCTGCACTCTTCTTCCTTGCAGCTAATGATTGAATCTTCACCCGAACTTGTGGTAAATGGGTAGTTTGGGTTAGGGTAATCTCCTTTAGTCAGTTCAAGACAGAGATAGTTCACATCACCACATCCAAGTTCTTCCATTGGGAAGTTGGTTCCAATTTCTGTGAACTCGATCGGCGTGCTTCCATCGAGCAGTGGCTTTGCTTGGTTGAAACTGTCCAGTATTTGAGATCGCTCGGACACTCTGCCGCCAGAGCCATCCATGCTGCGACTGCCAAACAGATTCATCTTCCACAGGCCGGTTCCTTCAAGCTTTGGGCTCTCCGGGGTGAAGGAAACATCAGCAGCTATCGATAGTGGAGTCGGGACACCAGTCTGAATCTGACCGGGCTTACGAGACCACTCCATACCAGTTATTTCCACTCCTGTAAAAGAAGGTCCAATGGACCAACACTCAGAATGCGTCCGAACAAAGTGAGAGTAGCTCGACTGGTAACAGATTCACCTAACGTGGCACACTTGATGGGTTTGCCCAAGACTTCTGTTCAACTTTGCAGCAAGAATTTTTGAATAGATGGAGACCAAGTAAACCAGAGAAGACAAAGATTGCATCAATTTAATTCAGAGATCTTGTAATTTTCTTTGAAAGCTTTTAGATGAAAGGAGTAGTCGTGAATTTTAATTTTGTTACATGCAAATTTCACAGATCATCTTAAAGTTCTGAATCTGAATGAACTATGAAAAAAATGAAGATGAAGATGATTCAAAAGTAACGTTATGATAACTGGAGCTTGAGAAGAAATCATCAAACGTGGCGCACTTGATGAAATGTACCAAACTGCTTTCACAAATGGCTCTTTATTTATTTTGTGACAAATTGTCTAAAAAAAAAATGAAAATTCAGAATAAGGGTGCCTAATAACTCTCCTTTCTAACAGGTATATTTTCAAAAAAAGGTCTGAAAATTTCATCTTGATTTTAGTCACAATAACAGGACAGCTCTCACAAATAGTGATTAAAATAGACAGTGCACCACGTTAGCTGACATCTAGAAATTAATAGATAATAAATTTGCATTGGGGATAACAAATGTTGTTTTTACTCTTACACATGTGTGTAAGCACTGTTATTCTCGATACTTTCCAGACTTCTAACAAAAAGAAATTTCACAGCCGGGCATATTACTAGGGTGGGATTCAAACCCAGGACCTTTGCCATTCTTTGCTAGTTTGTACCAATTAGACTGACCAAGTTGGCAAGTGAATTTATTTTTTTGCAGAACTCTGGGAAAGTACTGAGCGTACAGCGCTTATACACATCAGTGCGAGCGTAAAACCAAATGACATCTAGAAAGTTAGTGCAAGAGTTACTCATAATTGATTTATGTGGAAACAAATGGATGTGTATTATGGTGGAACATGTATTAAGGGTAATTGTGATGGAAATGTAGTCTACACATATTTAAATAAAGGACTGTCTAAACTTATACTTTTCTTGTGCAAAATGTTCTCCACACACATCCAAAACGTAAATCGTCAAAAGTATTTATTGCACCCTTGTTCTGCACATGGTTGATTTTCTCAAGGCCCAAATGCTCCAACAAAATGCTGCCACTTCCAAAAGCAGACAGGGACAAGGACTACCAGAAAATTTAGAGCTGCAAAAAAATTGAAAATGCTTCAACTGGCTGATGGTAGAGGAATTCCTTTTGGTACTTCAACTAATAGTCATAGTTTTGGCTTCTTACCAAATCTCATTGACACTCATGGCCCTCAAAACAATTCCTTAAACCAACTCAGATCACTGGGGAGTATACAGCATGTACTGCCAAGTTTGTCTAGCACACTATTAGCTCATGCAGTCAACCACACGAACCATCTCTACCCTCTCTGGTGCCCATTTGCCCCTGGGTGAAGAGAAGCAATTACAGTAAAGTGTCTTTTTAAAGAACACAACCAGGATTGGAACCCACACTCTGGTGAGTCAACCAACAGATCTTGAGTCCGATGTACTAAACCACTCGCAAATGACACACATTCAAACAAATTTGTGTTGGTGCTAAAAAAAAAGAAAAACTTCATATTTCAATGAAAAGCACTGAAGAGCCCTCAGAAAACAAGCCTTTTTCGACATAATTTGTCAAACTTTAAGCATCAAAGGACATATTTGATTGAGAAAAACCAAGATATCTCTGCCAGTTTCCTTGCCATGTTTTTGGTGGAGACAAGTCATCTTGCCAATTGACACAGGATTCCTCCGGCAGAAACACTGAACAAAGTTCACACCTCAAAAACCAGCCAACCAAATTTCTTGCAATGCAAGACACTTCTGATGGTTCCCACCCAGACTCTAAATAACTAGTGTACATTATCAATTAATAATAAATAACTGGCATTTACAGAGCGCCTATTCAAGAGGTTGCAAAGTGCTAGAATGTGTCCAACAAACATGCAAAATCAAAATCAAAGATGGCCAACAGTTTCTTGAAAGATTCAAGTGAGTTTGCTTTGTCTGCAGCCACAGAACCGGGACCACATTGGAGAATTAGATTGAGCCAATTAAATCAAGAAAAGTAAGATCAAATTAATAACGAAGAGAGTATACTAACTTCTTAGTTGTTTTTAAAGTTTTTAAATTTCATTCATGTTTTTAATTGAAAATTTGGCAATAGCAGAAACGAAACCCAATGCAAGGTTCAACTATTAGTTTACCACCGAAATTTCAAAGTAATTGTCGAAAGACAATTTACACACACAAAATAAATACATTTATATTTGAATTTTTTTGAATAAGGGTACCTCGACAGTCTTCTTTTCTGCAGTTGATGATAGACTCGTCTCCACTTTGTGTTCCAAATGAGTAGTCAGGTTTAGCTCTGTCTCCCTTGGTGAACTCCAAACACAAATAGTTGACCTCCCCACATCCAAGCTCCTCCATGGGGAAGTTTGTGCCGATATCAGAGAACTCGATCGGAGTTCTGCCGTCAAGCAGTGGTTTAGCCTGGTTGAAGCTGTCGAGAATCTGAGAACGTTCAGCGACCCTGTCCCCGGAACCGTCCATGCTTCTACTGCCGAAGAGGTTCATCTTCCACAGGCCGGAACCATCAACTGATGGACTGTCTGGGGTGGTGGAGACATCAGCTGAGATGGTCATCGGGGTGGGTACTCCATACTGCATCTGGCCCAGCTCACGGTCCCAGTTCATGTTGGTGAATGTAACCCCTGTTTTTTGTTGAAATCACATCAAAACATAAAGTTAACATCAAATCCAGTATTTTACATTTGAGTGTTTTTAAAGATACTGGACACTTTTGGTTATTGTCAAAGACCAGTTTTCCCACTTGGTGTATCTCAACATATGGATAAAATAACAAACCTGTGTTGCGAGATGATACTGGAAGGAAAAACACCCTTGTCACACGAAGTTTTGTGCTTTCAGATGCTTGATTTCTAGACCTCAAATTCTTAATCTGAGGTCTTGAATCATTACTTCTTTCTCAAAAACTACATTACTTCAGAGCAGTATTGCTTCAGAGGGAGCCAATTCTCCCAATGTTTTTTATATTAGCAACCTCTCCCCATTACGCTTTACCAAGAAAGGTTTTAGGCTGATAATTATTTTGAGTAATTACCAATATAAGTGTCCACTGCCTTTAAACAAGAATACCTTCTATAATAGATGTTAAATTTGCATAGGGGGATAAAGAATATTAATTTTGGTTTTTAACAATACATCAATGTGTGTTACTGTTAGCACTGTATACTCAGTATTTTCCCGAGTCCTGTGAACAAAATATCACAGGCATATTACTCGGGTGGGATTCAAACCCACAACCCTTGCAATTCTAGAGCAGTGTCTTACCAACTAGACCATCGAGATTGCCCGGTAGCTAGAGGCAGAATACCTACAGTGTATTAGAACAATTAACACAGCACCACTGACAGATACTGGGCGAAGCTTCCCCCTTCCCCCTTGTTGGCACACTTAAGATATATAGCACTAAAGATGGCAATCACTCACCCTGGCAGTTTTCAAGAGGAGCGCATCCAGTCAGGGCCTTCTCAGTTGGCACACCTTCAAACTCAAAGTCAGAGTATCTTTTGTCAGGCTGAGGATTTTTTCCCTGGTTGAATTTAGCGCAGATAAACTTGGCCTCCTTGCAGCTCTTTCCTGTTAAGTCCATCCGGTAAGGAACACCCCTGAAGTTCATCCGATTGGAAGAGTCTTTTGTCAGGGCCTGTGACTGCATACCTTCTGTCAGGACCTCTTCTTGCATAGTGCCAGAGAGTACAGAACCACCGTCGCTAGAGCTACTTACCCACATCTTGGATGTCCACAGGCCTTGGCCAGAGACATCGGTGGTCTGTTCGTTGTTGACGTAGTCGATGCCCAGATCAACGTCGATGTTGTTGACATTACCCTCCTTTATAACAGGACCTCCTGGTACTGATGGCTCCACATTGTTAACCTGCACAACGGCGGCTCCTAAAGCACATTTACAAATCAAATTTGAGTTCTATGCAGTGTTTTTTCCATTACAGTTCCTTATAATTAGGTTTAATGACAGAACAACTAATCAGATGTTTGGTATATTTAGGAGTCCTGGCCGCCAGTATTTAATGGGAGACTTTCCAACGCTAGGAGGCAGCAGACTTACCGGGCAAATTTCCATTGTTTACGAAGTTCTGAACATGCGCATAATTCTAAGAACAATGACTTTACCCGGTAAGTCTGCTGCCACCTATAGTCCCAGAAAGTCTCTTATGACAATTAAATTTCATATAATATTGATTTAAGCATTTTTATCACTTGTTAACTGTTACTTGTTACTACCGGTTAAAAGGTGCGGCCCAATTTGCAGTAAGTCGTATCCATACTTATCCTCAATTCAAATTGGATGTGTTGCATATTGCTTTTTACTGGTATTCAGCTGTTGTTTGCTTATCCTGAAAATCACGTGGATATTTGGTTGGTAATCCTGTTTTTATCAAGGAAGAAATTTCATGCTAAGCAAAATGTTGTGCTTACATTAGCAGCTCTATGAAATTGGGCCCTGATATTGGGTATTCTGGGTGCTAACCTAATTTTCTACTCTTTCAGTGGATTATATCATTCATTTCCCAAAAATAAGAAATAGTTATTTTAAATGTAATTGTTTGTATTACAGACAGGTCTATTGTTTCTAAGTGGTTTTCAAAAGACAGGCTTACCTCTGCAATCCTCTATTGCAGTACACCCAGTAAGGACCTCCTCCGAGGGTAAGGCTCTAAAGTTTGTATTACAGACAGGTCTATTGTTTCTAAGTGGTTTTCAAAAGACAGGCTTACCTCTGCAATCCTCTATTGCAGTACACCCAGTAAGGACCTCCTCCGAGGGTACGGCTTGAAAGTAGAATGTCAAGTAGGATCGCTCAACTTCAGGGTTGGGCCCCTTATTGAATTTGGCACAGAGATACTTGGCATCGGCGCACTTGTGGTCCTTCAAGTTAAAGCGGTACCTGATATCTTCAATTCCAAACACGGGTCTCGCCTCATTCTTCTTCAAGTCTTGTGACTGTTGTCCTTCAGTCAAAACTTCTTCAACGACAGTACCTGAGAGCTCATTGGAACCATCCTCCATGTCACTCATCCACATTTTCGTTGTCCACAGACCCTGGCCGGATACACTTGTAGCTTCTAGATTGAATAAGTACGTCACATCGAGATCGACGGGGAGCTCATTCTCAATTCCTTCCTGAATGGTGGCATCTCTGGCAAGCTTTGGTTCTACATCCATAACAGTTACATCTTGAAGAGAAAACCATTAATTAAGAGGGTCAACAAAATGTAACACAGTTGATAATAACCATAAAGCTATATGTGACCCGCTACGTGAAAATGAGTCAGATGTTGACAATTTCAAGAATTGAGTTATATGCATTGCTGGAAAGAACACACCAGCAGCAGTAATTTGGTATAAGTCTAAGCTTTGGGGGGGTGTCGCGTTGCTGAGTTACTCCCGTTTGAAATTAGCATATACATAATTTTTTCTGCAAAACGAATTACAAGTAAAGTGATGTTTAAACTACCATTGCGCGCGAAAGGATACAAATAAGACATTAGTATGATCACAAAATTGTTGTTTTTATAGCTTTATAGCCTAAAGGTAAGTGTTATCAAGGTTAACCATGCAAATAAAGATCTTAAAAAGTAAAAAAAAAAAATGTTTTTTTTTCTATTTTTTTTTTTTTTCACATTAAACTGTCCATAACTTAATAAAGCATTGGGCGACATCTGACTCATTTTCACGTAGCGGGTCACAATTATTGACTAGAGCGCTAACTTGCTCTGCGTTTTGAAGCCACCCTAGGCGGTGACATGTTTGATGTGTTGCGTGACTACGAAACGATTTTAGCTTTAAGAGAACACACATTGCCGCGATTTTGTTTACATTTGGCGTGTGCGCTTACGTGCGCGACTGTCCACGCGCGTACGTCCGCGCTACGAAAACCGTAACTTTGACTTATTGCAGACATACTAAAAAAAGTATACACGCCTTTTAAAGCTGACGCACATGCTGCTCGGCAGATTGTGCGTTCACATTTGCTGCATTTTATGCTTCGATGACACATCAAAAAGAACAAAGGCACAAACATGCAAATAGCCGTACAATTGACGTACAAAATTTCAAGCTTTTGTATTGGTTTCTACTTAAACATGGATGCGCCCACACGGCTTCAAAACCTTAGTGCGTGTATAACGGGGTAATAGTGCTCTAGTCAATATATAGCTCTATGATATAACACATTACGTCTATAGCTGCTTAGACCAATCCAGATAAAGACAGGTCTATCCAAACAATAACTATTATTTCCAACACTTGAGTCGAAATTAAGAAAAAGAAGAAAATCTTCCCGCTCTTTTCAAAGATGCCAGTTCTGACTTATGGGTAATTTGACCTGAATGTTTTTTTGGTCAGTTCTAAGCTTTGAATTAAACATGAAGGTAAAACTTTTGTTTTTGGAACTGTTTGATTGTTTTAATCCTGTATAAAATGTACTAATATATGCATTAAAAATTAACCTTTGAAAAGGAAGTTGCATATTTGAGAAAGAATAATTTGTATTTGGAAACTCAATCAGAGAAACATTTCTAACAGTAACGTTTCTCAAATTCATATTTTCGGGGATAACAACTTTTTCCATAAACACCATAATTTATAAATGTAATATTTTTCTCAGAATGCTTTATACAATGGGAAACTTTAGACTATTCACCAGGTAATGTCAACAACTTAGGAATAGGAGAAGCATGAGTGACAGTCACTGACAGCAAATACCTTGTGTTTTGCGTGTTTTAGATTTTGTATTTTAGATTTAGCCAAACTGTATTTCGTTTTTCATAACACAATGCCAGCATAAACCAAACTGTTCTGGAACAGGACGTACTGGACACGAGTTCCCCAAGGATAACAAGCGGAGTGCATGAGTTTTGGGGAGTGTTTCTTCTAGGGTAATTAGCAAAAATTCCAAAATGCTGACCTACCAAAACTTGAGAAGAAATCTGAAGTTTAGTTGTATGACAATGTATCTGATTTAATTTTCAAGAGGCTGAGAGACTTCTAAATATTTTTTGAGTATTTTTTAATGTTTAGCATTTACCATTGTTTGCTATAGGAGTTGTGCACTCTTACCTGGTAGGTCTGCTGCCCTCTAGTGGCAGAGCTTTCAAAAAGTCCCCCATACAATTGAAAGCTTCTCACCAAGTAAGTTTTGATTACCATTAAATTTAGGAGTGGTAACCAAAAACTTGTACTTTCTGTGTTGCGCGGAAAAATCATCAATTAGCCCTATATATAGGACTCTTTCTCTGTACACAGGAACAGAGTCCTAACTATTGAGGCCCGTTTCTGGGGCGGAACAATTTCACAGCTTCATAACTTAAATCTTACCTGCGACAAGCCACTAATTTCAACAGATTCACATTCCATGGCGGCATACATTTTTCTGCGGTGGGTTTTGGTTCTCATATTTTCCTCACAAATCCGTCATTTTCGTGAAATAATGCAGCTTCCAACATTAAAAAATTCCAGTTTTGATCGTTTTCTCACAGTGTTGTCTGTCGTGCGTACGCGTATACATTCGCGTGCAAGACGCATGATGCAAGCTTAGACGCATGAATTCTTGGTCACCGTATCTTGACTGCACAGCGTTAACAACACAATTCAAAATTTGCGCGTCGTGCGTCTTGCGTACACACGGCCGACTGTGACAGTACGAACAAAAATGGGAATTCCTTAACGTTGGGAGCTGCATTATTTCATGAAAATGACGGATTTGTGAAGAATATATGACGATCAAAACCCACCGCAGAAAAACATATGCTGCCATGGAATGTGAATCTGTTGAAATTGGTGCTTTCTTGCAGGTAAGATTTGAGTTATGAAGCTGTGAAAATTTTCCGCCCCAGAAATGTACCCTGATGTCCAGGACGTCACTGTAGTACAAAACGAAAGTGTAAGGCCGCCAGGGCTACAATTAGGTGGAAGTTAATTTAAAATAAAACACAAACTACATGTGTTGTCAGGATCCTGACATTATATCTCGTCCATCACAATTTGGCATTTTAGACATATTTTGCATGTTGTCTCTAACATAATGTCACCATTTTCACACAAAAACAAATCGAGCCACTGCAGTTAAAATTTCTTTGTGGAGAAACTTACGTTTGATTTCAATCATTTTTGAAATCAGTGTTTTGCAGACTGTTTACCAAGTATATTTTGCAACGAAAGAGGAAATCTTAAATGATGAAAGTTTGTTCAACAAATGAGTAATTTACTGCGAATAAACGATTGTCTCTTCTTGAAAACAGTGCAAGAGGTCAGTGTGCAGCTCGTCTTGTACTTTATTGCAACTGGCTGTTCATGGAAACTTAAACTAATCTAGGTCATACAATTCCCTCTTCATGAAAACACAAAAAGACAGGACCACTATCAAATATCTAAGTATGCACACGTATGTGGAAGTGTCGTGGCCGAGCGGTTAAGAGCACCGAATTCAAACTCTTGTGTTTCTGATCAGCAGAGTGTGGGTTCGAATCCCCAGCCGTGACACTTGTGTCCTTAAGCAAGACACTTTACCATTGCTTCGTCCTTCGGATGGGACGTAAAGCCGTTGGTCCCATGTGTTGTGTAACGCATGCAAAAGAACCAAGTCAACTTATCGCAAAAGAGAAAGGGTTCACCCCGGTGTTCCTGGTTGTGGCTGCTTCATGTGCCGTATCACCTTGTTAACCCTTATAAGTGCTACTTAATTGGGTCTCAGAGATCATCACTGCAATAACTTATCTTTCTGAAAGTTTGTATATATACTCAGCGCCTTGAGTACCTTGTTTTGGTAGATACGTGCACTATATAAGACGATAATATTATTATTATTACACCCAAGTGTTCAATAACAAAAAAGTAGTATTTGTGATATAAACCTTGCGCTAATCAGCGAACTTATAATACTATAACTTTGTATGAATTGAAACTTTGAGAACATATTATGAATGAATATTTAATTGTAGGAGAATATTTATATTTGTGATGATATTAAATGAAAGTTAATGTATGTTTGTATGACTTCTGACTGGCCCTCAAACACAGACATTGACAAAAATAGGCAAATAATTGATTAGCTCAGTTGGTGGAGTGCTGTCACATTAAACCAAAAACTTTCAAATCCTGCTCTAGTAATTTTGTTATTCTTAATGCCAAGTTTTACATAGTATCATTGGTCAAAATTCATTCCAATAATAATTCATAAAAAAATAAAAATAAAAATTCTTGCTTTGCGACATTAAGGGAAGATTTTTAAAAGCGTGAATGTAAAGATACATGCCACTACCCATTTTAAAGGACTTAGTTCCTTTGTAAAAGGGGAATGGTCTCAATAGACCTCAGCATTTGACTCTGTTTGAATAGGGCACCCTCCCATAGAGGACAACAGGACAGTTGTCCACTTGACCGGTCCAGTTCGTACCAAATCCAAATCTTTTCTATCGTTTCATCATCCATTTACCTCTAAGATGGGGGAGAGGTGACATCTTCATTCCATTTCATTTCATTTTTGGGGGTTGTGAAGACAAGGATTCTCAGAAAAGTGAACTCGAGCACTGAACAAGCCAAGAACCCAAATGGGGATGAGACAAGGGAGAACATTCCAGGTTTAGATGTTGGAGGAAAATTCTGTGATAACTATTCCAGGGTAAATCACCTGCGGCCGATTTCACGAAAATATAGGATTAATCCTAGCTCGAGTTAGAACGAGTAACCCATCCTAGCTTACATGTAGGACAGGTTCAATGCGTCCTACATGTATGTCTTCAGATAGAAAACTGCACCCGTCCCAAGTCCTAAGATTATCCTAAGTTGGGATGAGTTTGGTGAAATCGACGGCAGGATCAGTAAGTATGAATTAATTATACTCACTGTATGGGCAAGCTTTACAGCAAATACCCTCAAACTTGGTCCTGTTCCGACATGTCAAGGGTGGGCAGGTTTCAAATTTACAGCTGAGTGTAGAGTTGTCACAAGAACAGGCCGAGCACTCGGTCATTTGAATTGTTTCGCCGTGCTGGACAATTTCCCCCTGGTGCATGCATGGCAATATACCTGCCGTGCCGCTTGCGCTTGAGGAAGAGGATGAAGACGATGTCTCTGTAGACAAAAGAGAACTTATCATTAAAGTACATTCACCATTTATTGTTTATTATTTATGAGAGAGAGACCGCCTAAAATCACAAGGCCATGGGCACTCCCAAGGTTAGGGCTATACACTTAACTGATTTGAGCCATCGACCTAAATCAACTGCCATGCGGGGCACTTTGCCTACTCCTGGGGCTGAAACAGGGTTACATCCTTCCTCACTAAGTAAGGATGTAGGCATGGGTTTCATCCACTTTAAGCATACATGTAGCTAGTAGAACCAGGGATGAGAGTCATTACTAACGAAAAAGTCTGAAACTTGGATACAAATTCAAAGGTATGTTGAAATGATGCCATTTCCACCTTGTGGTAACCCCTGGGGTTATAGGAAAGAGTACCCAGAGCACTAGAGAAGTAGACCAATGAGCAGGATTTCTTTATTTGTCCAAAAAAAAATAAGTCCTGATTTTCTTCACCAGGCCAACATAAGGTCTGAAGTCAGCCAAAAGTCTGAACAATCTCATCCCTGTAGAACAGAGTACACACTACCTTCACAACGTTTTATGAAGCTATTATTGCTAATTAGTGCCTTGCTCAAGTGCACAAATGTCATGACCGTGATTTGAACCCAAACTCTGCTGCTGACAACACAAGAGCGCATGGGTCTTAGACTGAATTAGACCGCTCGGCCAAGACACATCACAAAGCCAATTAGCGCACAAGTTGCTAGTCATTCACATCAACAATCTCTTACCTCAAAGGTATCCATTTATTCTGGGATAGTAAGCATTTTAATCGAGGACACACCTATTTTTTTATTTTTTTTATTACACTTTGCACTGGTAAAACAATAGTAAATTAATAAAAGTTACAATACACAAAGTATAAAAACTGAGAAAATAAAAAGGTGGATATTAATTTACAAAACTGTATGAAATACCCAGCCAGCCTGTGGCAAGAAGGAACAGGTGACCAGAGTGTGGGTTCGAATCCCGGTCATGACACTTGTGTCGATGAGCAAGATACTTTACTATAATTGCTTCTCTTCACCCAGGGGTATAAAATGGGTACCTGCGAGGGTAGAGGTTGATATTGTGTATGAAAAGCCACAAGCGCCTTACAGGCAGCTCAGGACTGTGTACTCCTAAGGGAGCTGAGAAACATTTAAAAAAGGGATGTTATTGGCCTCATGACCAGGGGCACTAATGTGAAGCGCATTGATACGGTTATTGTGAGATGCGCTATATAAGAATGTGTTATAATTATTAACAATGGTGTATCATTGCAAAACAAACTGTCACTTATAGCATTTTGAAATCGCACCTTTTAAAAAATTGTCAGGGTCATAGATGTACACATCAAAAGTACATGTCAAGATACACATCTTGACAACATTTTGACACAGAGCATGTTCACCCTAGTTTGCTCAAAATAAGGGAATCAATGTGTGGTGAAGAGGTTTTCAACTAGTGGTTTAATTCCAACGAGGCCTGGTTCTTGATAATTTTACCGAGACGAAGTCGAGGTAAATTATCAAGATACAGACCTCGGCAGGTTTAAACCACTAGTTGAAAACCGATTAAGGTGATCCCCTGGCTGCCGCTTCCCAGGTTGTATCGTAATTTTTGTGTGATCCCTGGCTACACGGCAGTTAACCGTTGTATGGCTTCTGACTGGCACCCCCGAACAAAGATATTGACAAAATAGGGACACCCCCAACATACATAGGGCTAGATAGCTCAGTTGATAGAGTGCCAGCACGTTAATCCGGAGGTCGTTGGTTCGATTCCCACTCTAGTCAATTCTTTGTTCAACTCCAAAAATCATTTCAAAAATTTACCCAGTCAGTCAGTCTCCCTTGTGTTTTATATTGATATCTGAAACAAAAAGTCGCATCCCCTTAAGGTGATCCCCTGGCTGCCGCTTCCCAGGTTGTATCGTAATTTAGGTGTGATCCCTGGCTACACGGCAGTTAACGGTTGTATGGCTTCTGACTGGCACCCCCGAGCAAAGATATTGACAAAATAGGGACACCGCCAACATGGGGCTAGATAGCTCAATTGGTAGAGCGCCGGCATGTTAATCCGGAGGTCGATGGTTCGAATCCCACTCTAGTCAATTCTTTGTTCAACCCCAAAAAATCATTTCAAAAATTTACCCAGTCAGTCAGTTTCCCTTGTGTTTTATATTGATATCTGAAACAAAAAGGCACATCCCCTTAAGGTGATCCCCTGGATGCCGCTTCCCAGATTGTATCATAATTTGGGTGTGATCCCTGGCTACACGGCAGTTAACGGTTGTATGGCTTCTGACTGGCACCCCCCCGAACAAAGATATTGACAAAATAGGGACACCGCCAACATAAATAACTAAGTTGGTAGAGCGCCTGCACGTTAATCCGGAGGTCGATGGTTCGAATCCCACTCTAGTCAATTCTTTGTTCAACCCCCAAAAGCCTCTTATTAATTAATATCCCTAGGACTAATTAAGAGAAAGTCATCTGCATATTTTGTTCTTGTAAAAGTTGGTTGCCAATAAAAGTTGCCTGGTATGGAATGGATCAGAGGCAATTTTGACAGTCAACTTTTATGCAACTTCACTAAATAATCTGCATGTTGAAAATAAAAAAATTAGAGAGACATTTGTCCAACTCGAAGAAAATTATGTGAAATTTTGTTCGACAAGTTTGTCTTGAATTGGCTGCAAGTAAACTGCCTCATGCAACCGGGACAAGCAGCTCTCCAAGATAACAATCTCAACAATTTCCCCATAGGGTGCCTTTTACCAAGGAGAAAATGCCTTGGTGCCCTTGCCCTTTCAAAAACAAACATACAGGACTGGGAAGGGCATCCAAAGAGATTGGTGGAAATTTTGCAATAAATTCTGCGATGATTCCACTTGATAATCGGGCAATTACGACCATCTATCTTGTCCAGACTGTTTTTGTTTTAGTAATGACTACCGGTAGCTCAACCCACCTACAATAACTGAAGTGAAAGAGGGCAAGCTTTTTGTTTCATTTGGGGTTGATTCTTCTTCTCTCAAGAACATTTGCACAAATTGAGGGGAATTTCAACACAACCAGTCCTGCAATGCCCTTAAAACAAACAGGAAGTTTCAGTTGTAAAAAGTGGAAGCAATGATTTATTATTTTAAACAATGCGCCAAATAAGGTTTTCAGATTGTTGGGATAGAATTAGATCCCTACAACCTCCCTTGCATTTTATTCAAAAAATACAAAAGTCCCAATTTTTCTAAGCGAGAAAGAAAGAACCTTAGCGCCCCCCCCCCCCCAAAAAAAAAAAAAAAAAAAAAAAAAAAAAGTTAAATGCATGTTACAATGAGGGTATACCTAGTTACGCGAAAAACTCATCACCATAGAAAAAGATTTGTTAAAGACCACTCGTGAGCTGTTGATAGTAGAAAATATTGTTAGTTACATCACCCTTTTGAAGTAATGCAGTTTTAGAGAAAGAGGTAATTGTTCACCAAAAAATCTGAGAAAGGCTTCAGGTATCTGAAAGCGCAAAACTGTAGGAAACAAGGGTGTGTTTTTTCCTTTCTTGCAACTTCGATAACCAATTGAGCCTAATTTTGTCACAGGTTGGTTACATTATGCATACATGCATGGTGGGATACTACAATTGACAATTACCAAAAGTTCAACCTGTCTTTAAACTGTGTGTCAGGAAGAGTTTGTTGTTCTCATTTTAATTCTGGGCTAGGAAAATACAACTCTCATTCAGTAAATGTTGTGAGCGACAAGCCCTGTGGTTTAATGAATTTTCCCTCCAAATTCCGCCCCTTGAACCTTTTCCTCAATTTTACCTCATCCCCAATAGGTAATTAGAATACAAGCCTAGTGCAGCACAACTGGCTCTGTATGTGCTAAGTTGCACTATTTCTGTTCCTAAGTAGTTGCTGACGCTAGGTTTTCTGGTGCAACACCTTTGCTGACACAGGCAGTTTTCTATTTTACTGCGACCTTGTTCTCATGAGCACACTATTCTAAAAGGTCAACTCCAGGGACAACCCATAACTTGGCTTCGGTCTACTTAAAGGAGTGGTTGTTCAAGGAGCTCATTTTAAGACTGGTTCTTTTATCAGTTAATTTATACAATGGAAATCTAATTAGATGTAATGTTTTACAGATATGTTAACAACACATTTAAATTCAGATTCTACAGTTCACTCAAAATCCTGATTTTAAAATAATAAAATAAAGATGAAAACAAATTTAAAAAAAAACAAAAAAACAAAAAAAAGTGTTTTCATTAACTTCTAAGAAATATTTATTTGTTCTAATTATTCATTGTTGTAATGTTATGTATAATAAACTTGGAATGCTAAATCACTCTGTTATTCCTCTGTAATTTTTTTCTTCGATAAATGAACAAATGAAGACAAAATGGAAATTAAGATTTGTTTTGTTTGTTTAAATGTCATGCATTTCAAGCACTGAAATAAAGGAAATTACATTTAAGACATTTTGGGAGGCTTTTTCACTGAGGTTATGACAACAAATGTTGAAACTTAGACAAGGTTTCTTGATATTATTGATATTATTGACAAAATGCTTTCTTTTGTATCAGTTAAAATGTCATGCAAGATCCTCAACAAATAATTAATGCAATTTATTAAAACATAAGCCAAACTGTGCTAGTATTTGCTTACAAGTTGTGAAATAAATGATGTTAAAATTTACACCTAACAAACTCTCTACCAGAACAAAACAGTTCTCACTGAAATATAGTCACAGAAATCCCTCACTCACAAAATACCAATTTTTAAAAAAAAGAATTTGTGCAACAAGGGTGTTTTTTCTTGCATTATTATCTTACAACTTTTATGACCAATCATTTGATTGAGTCCAAATTCTTACAGGTTTTTTATTTTATGCATATGTTAGGATACACCAAGTGAGAGTACTGCCGTCGATTTCACAAAGAGTTAGGACTCCTCTTATCTCGAGTTAGGATGAGTAACTCGTCCTAACTTAGGATTAACCTTAAGGTCCGCATGTACCAGCCTTGTAACTATTATAACAGCTACAGTACAGGGTTGGGACTCGTCCTAAGTCCTAAGATTAGTCTTAAGTTGGGAAGAGTTTTGTGAAATCGACGGCTGGTTTTTGACAGTTACCAACATATGTGTCCAGTGCCTTTTAATAGTCAATGAATATTCAATAAACAAACTGATACTTAAAAAAAGCCAGCTGGTTGTGTTTCCATTGCATAAGTCAACATAGTTACAGGAAATTGGGAATTTTTAGTTTTTAATTTTTAAAACAGATTAAAAATGAGGATGCGTTTTCTTACCACTTGATGGATCACCTGATTGAGCCACAGTAGAGTCACCTGATTGAGCCGCAGTAGAGGCACAGAGTACAGCAAGAATTAAGAGGAGCAGGCCCCATCGAAGGCCCACAAAGCTATACATACTGAAGGATGTACAATCTTTGTGGTCCAGACTAACCAACAAAATAACAATCAACAAGATATACCAGGCTCCAGGACTGCCAGCCTCTTCTTAACCTACTAACCAGGGAGAGGACTCAACTGGCTCGCTCGTTCACCACTTGTTGCAGCCGGCCTTATATACGACTATTATGGGATGGCCGGCTACACTGGGGCTACATCTTTCAACCAATGGGAGGGTCTTGTGTTTTTGTTGTAAGGTGACACGGAGTGGGATTCTGAGACAGTGCCCTGATGGTAAACCCAGACACTCCAGTGGGGGAAGAGTGTTTGTTCTGCTAGTTATTTTGATGGGGACCTGAACTGTGCATTGAAGCTTTGGCTGATAGCCACCCCTCCCCCACCCAACCCTAAAAATGTTGTTTCAAACAATTACCCGGAATTTTTTTCTTCTAAACTTTCAATAAAAGGGTTCGTATAAGTTTGTTTTTGGAACCTTCAAATGTTTCAATCCTATGTAAATGTAGAAATACACAATAAAACTAACCCATGAAAATTTCATTTTAAATGGTGGTCTCATTTTGTAGGTGTTGCAAAATATCCTAAAAGCGTTACAGGTAAAGGCCCGGTCACACAGGCCCCGATAACGAGAACGAAAAAATCGTTTTCGTTCTGGTTATCAAGACCTGTATGACCAAGCTTTAAGGCCTCTTCTATTCCAATTTTCTTGTTTTCTTCTGGGGCTTTTTTGGGGGGGGGGGGGGGAGTGATATATTTGTCCATACCCGCGGTTCTTCAAATGAAATGTTTCTCAAACGTAACAATATCCACAGCTGCTGTACTTTCCACAGTCAAATGTTCGGTAATTCAGAAAATTAATAGCAATAATAAAATACTTGGAAAAGATATACAGTAGCTTTGGATAGAATGCATTTCAGACATTTTTCACTTCAAAGTATTGCGGTTAGGGAAAAAGATATCACTTGTAATTCTCCAAAATATGATTCTGAGAAGTACTACTGACAGTAACTCTTCTCAGATTGTGTATTCCAATTGCAGATTATTCTTCCTGCAAGATTTCCAGCAATATCTCACAAATACCTTTTGAAATGAAACTTTCACAGGAAAAGTCTAAAGGTATGTATAGACAATACAATTAAATAGGATTGAAGCAAAACATGGGGGTCCAGTTACAAAACCTGTACAATCCATTTATAATTTATTATTTAATTCCAAAAAAAAGTTTGGCCCACACCCCCCTTTCCACATACAGAGAAGTTGAATTGCTAAAGGTGGTCACCTCCAGTTCAAATAAACTCCAATCCATATACACAACACATTCAAGTGTCCCAAGATCATGTCTGGCAACAGTGATTTACTCCCCAGTGAGCAATTGATGTTAAAGATTGATTTCCCTGAAATAACTGTTACTTTGGCCTTTCCAAAGTCTACGAACCAATGTCAGAAATCGGCAACATATGATGGAACCTGATGGGTTCCAGACATATTTTACAGACAAGGTAGTATACAAATTTTGTTGGGTATACATCTACTGTTGCCACCCCATCCCTCCTTTTCCTAAACTCTTCCAGTTTCCAATGTCTTTTCTCTTAATTTCAATCAAGTTATCCTATTGTATATTTTAATGTGATCTGTCTTAATTTTTACTAAGAAAACAAGATTAAATTATTGCGACTTATTATATGCAAATTTTGTTGAATGACATAGGTTCTAAATGCATGCCAACAGTAAAAAAAAATATACACACATTCTTTCTCTCGTTGGAAATATGCCCTAAGATGAAAAAGTTTAAGTTCACTCACTTCCATTGAACCATTCTCATTTTAAAACAATTGATAAACAACTTTTAAACAAAACAAAAAAACACTTCATCTGTTACCTTGACATTTGGTCGACAAGTAGAACAGTTCAAGGGCAGATAGATTGTGTGTGGCATTTTGATCCCAGTGGAAATCTCAGTGTTTTTTCTTCTTCTGTTGACTGATAAACAGCAGCATGTTCTTCTCCATTTGTTTATTGTCTGTAAACAACAATCAACAATATTATTTGATTTCTGTCTCAAAATCTCACTATTAAAATAATGGAACGGTGCTAGTCATCACCAGATTTTTTTTTAATTATCTAATAAAGATTAAGCTGTTTCCGTCACAGAAACCTGAATGTTTAGATACAGTTTAAATATCATATATTAAATTTTTCAATCTGGACAATGATGTTGAAAATAAATTATGGCTCCAATCCTGGGTACACCTTTTTTAAAAAGTGTCCTGTACACGACTTGTTGGTAGAATAAAAGTGTCACCCAAAACGGAGACTTACAAAATATACAAAAAAGAGTGAGTCAAGGATAAACTAACTCCCATGTAGAAAAACCCCCAAAGAAAATAAAGGAATAATGATCTCTTCGAAAGACATGTGGGGGGGGGCACAACTTCGTACTCATAAAAGTATGTTTTTTTTTGCTAAAGAAATTTAAGGGGTGGGGTCTAGGGGTTGGCCGTACAGCCCCTGGTGGGGTCCAGGGCGCAAAGCCCCTTGGAGCTCTGAGTTGTTACAGTGTTTTTGTGTCGAAAAATCAAGCCTCCGTGTGCCTAAATACAGAGGTCAAGAAACACTTTCTAAGCACTTTTGATCAATATCAGTCGTCTAATTTTACTGGAACTTTTATGTACAGTAAAGTGGGACTCCTAGAAAGTTTTAATCACACACATCTCTTGAGTCTTTCAGTTAAATGCTGAATTTACGCTGTACACCCAAATTTTATGCCGTAAATGCTCTCTGGTGCAAGGCATTTTCAGAGACATTTCTTTAAAGGAACACGTTGCCTTGGATCGGTCGAGTTGGTCTTTGAAAATCGTTCTGTAACCGTTTGTTGTAAAATGTATATGGTTAGAAAGATATTGTAAAAGTAGAATACAATGATCTACACAAATATGCCTCGAAATTGCGTGGTTTTCTTTTTACCCTGTCGACTAACATGGTCGGCCATTTATGGGAATCCAAATTTGACTCCCATAAATGGCCGACCCTGATAGTTCGCGACGTAAAAGGAAAACCGTGCAGTTTCGAGTGATACTTGTGTGGATCATTATATTCTACTTTTAAAACATCTTTCTAACCATATGCATTTCATAACAACCGGTTTCAAACGCTTTTAATATACCAACTCGTCCGATCCAAGGCAACATGTTCCTTTAACTTCATCTGCAATGACTTAAAAGTAATACAAATAATGCAGTAAAAGTTTGTCCACAAAATATTGTTGGGGCCTTGTGATAATCCTGATACAGAAAATTTAAATGAAGAGGCATTTTTCCTCTGGCCTTTTTCTCCCTTTTTTTTTCTCTGATTTTTTTTCTTTTTTTTCTGGGCCTCCCCCTGGATCCGTGCCTGCCAATGCTAAAATCACTGGCTTTAGATCTGCCGTTTCCTGTAAGATTCAAGCCCAGTGTGTATGATCTTTTATTTATCAAACCTACCTACATGCAGAAGGAAAACCTATAAGTTACACCCCAGAATAAGCCCATTACATATCTCAAAACAACCCCGGGCTTTCTCGGGTAGGCAAGGTCACCAATGATGGTTTTTACAGTAACAATGTCATATGTCAAGCAGCTTCAACTTATAAGGTAAGAGATCAAGTTGTTTACAAAACCCTATAATGTATTTGAATTATAAGTAGTTAGATCTGTCCAGTAATATTGCAATAAACCAATAGCTTAGAACCTGGATTATGCGCCAGACTCTACCTGGTTAAGGGTTGGTTTACATTGTATGGAAATATTCCTTATTTTGTTACCAAGTAATACAAAACAAAATTGTATTTTTGAAGGACTCTGTAACAACTTCATCTTTAACCTCTACACCTGTAGTTTACATCAATGGGCTTTTCTGAATCCTCCATTTTGACCTGGAAATTATCTTGGCTTTTTTTAGTTTTTGTTTGTTTTGGGGTTTTTTTTTGGGGGGGGGGGTGGGGTAGTATCACTACTTGTTGCACAGTATGGTTTTAATTTCTTCCAAGTATCTAAAAAAAAAAAACTGTGCTAAAATAACTTCAATCTTCAACAGGCATTGTTTTACATGTGCAAATTCTGTACAGCCATTATATTAACGCATTTTAAAAATGAAGTTATTCATGAACTAAATTTGAACCAAAATCATTATCATTGTGTTGAAGAGTTTAATCAATTATTGGCAAACAATTGGCAGACAAATGTTTGTTTGTATTGTTCGTATATCAAATAAGTAAGCAAAAAAGAAAAACAACTTCTCAGAACTTAGTTCAAAGAATTTACTTGCTCTTAAGCTTTTTGTAAGGTAGCCAACCAGGCAACTTAACACTGGGTTCAACTTGCCCCAAGAAAGTTTTAATTCCCATGTCAGATGCAATCATGTCCGCCATGCAATACTGTCCGCTCCGGACACTTTTGCAAATGCAATCGTGTCCGGGGTTATGCAAAAACCGTCCGGCGACATGTACATGTATGTGCGCACGTAAGCGAGCGTGCATGCACTGAACCTACATGCAGCATGAATATTCACGCATTTTATGATTGCAGCGAATACCCAACATGCAAGTAGCTTGTAAACAAAATTGCGAATGTTTTCCATCGACCAAGGGCGTTTAATTTACTGCAAGGTCTGTTTTGCACGCCGGGGGCGGACACAACTGCATATGCAAATGTGTCCGGGCAGACACAATTGCATTATGCAGGAGCGTCCGGGCAGACACGATTGGATATATGCAAAACCATCAGGCGGACATTATTGCATGTAATGTAAATTAACACATGTATTATGAATGGAAAACAAATAATATGCATTTTAAACAAGTATGACAATTTTAGTAGCCCACAGGGCTAGTTGCGAGTTGGTATAACAGCTCAGGGCAGCAGGTTTTTCTAGGCAATGTATTGTAGGCCTGGCTAGTGTTAAAGACACTAGACACCTTTGGTAATTTTCAAAGACCAGTCTTCTCACTTGATTGTGTCTTAACATATATGCACAAAACACTTCTCAATGCCAATATGGTTCTCCTTTTATTTTTGCACCAGAAAAGGGCATGTACTTCTACTTTAAAAGGTATTCCCAAAAAATGAAATTCAAGCCATCTCTTCTTAAAGTTGGAGGGCACCCTTTGTAATCTGAGATGAAAAACGTTGAGTCTTAAGTTACCCAGGGGGATAAGGGTTCCTTCAAGTACCCCAGGACATCTAAGGCTGAGTTATGCTATTAGTGTCCATGGCAACTTGTCATGTCTTCAAGCGTAAGGTCAAGACATCACTGGCATTGAGGGTAGTGTAAACAGCTGGTGTTTTCAGTTGAAATTGAATCAATATCGAAAATTATTCTGGCATCAATATCGAAAATTATTCTGGCATCTGGTTTAGTTAAACTGAGGAATCTCTGTTGAAACATGTGACATTGGATCAATCTTATTTTGCTCAATTTGTTTGGAGTATTATACCATCCCTCTTACATTAAAGCCATTGGACCCTTTCGGTACAGAAAAAGAAAACAAAAGTTCACAGATTTACAAATAATTTACAGGGTTTACAGAAGGTAATGGTGAAAGACTTCTCTTGAAATATTAGTCCATGAAATGCTTTACTTTTTGAGAAAACGGTAAAACAACATAAATTCTCGTTAGCGAGAATTACGGATTTGTTATAAACACATGTCATGACACGGCGAAACGCGCGAAAACAGGAGTGGGTTTTCCCGTTATTTTCTCCCGACTCCGATGTCCGATTGAGCCTAAATTTCCACAGGATTGTTATTTTATATATAAGTTGTGATACACGAAGTGTGGGACTTGGACAATACTGTTTACCGAAAGTGTATAATGGCTTTAAAGAATTTGCAAATTTCCAGATCTTGACATTCTATCAAAGGACCAGCGCAGTTGTCTACCTTGAAATGTCGTACAAAAACTGGAAGCATATCGATCATGGTGGCAAAGTATAGGCCTAATCACAAAGTGAAATCTAGACTATTCCATTTTATGAGATGAAGCCATATTTTACCAAGTTGCAAAGCATCCAATAATATCTTTATTGGATAGGCAGTAGACACCTGTCCAATATAAAATTCGGATGCCTAGCGACAGAAACTTTTCGGCAAAACAATGTTGGTCACACGCTGCGTGTTCGACCAATCAAATGGACGCGTTTGTTTTGTTTAAATCGCTAAGAGAAGTTTCAGCTTCCAGCAAAAATTTAACAATAAAAGTTGGTTGAACTCTCTTGCACTCTCTCTACATAACAAAAACAAACAAATCAAAACTATAAGTTCTCACATTACATGGTTAACTCTTTCCCTTTACAATGGCCTACCAAACTAAAAAATATCATCTTAACGAAATCCCTGAAAAAAACAAAACATTTCTAATGCTTTGCTTGAGCTTGTTCTATTTAAAAGAGTTCAGAAAACAAGGCCACTTTCACTTTCTCAAGGAGATCCTCTCCTTCAGAATAAATGCAGGTAATTGACTTATCCATCATAAGTAACCCGGGCCAGTCTCCCTTGGAGTAAAAAATAAACTTACAGTTGCGTTTAAACACTTTTAACGCATGTTAGGTCAAAAAGGTGAGTCTGGCCACTACCCCTTTCTTAAAGACATGATTGGCAATTCTATAAAAAACATACATTATAAAGATAAGTTTCAATCGTTTTTTTTAAGTATTTTTGTTTGTTGAGTGTTTTCGAAAACAAATTTTATATTTTAAAGGAGCAATCAGCATAGTCCATGCAAACAAAATCAATTCATTTTCAAAATTGTGTGTGGGTGGGTCAAAAAAATGAAATAATTTTTTTTTTTTCAAACACAGCAGGGCAAGATCCTCAATTTCATTACTGATTCAACTACAAAATTGTTTGTTTCAGCCAGGAAACGCCATTGAAATGACTGATATTGGAGACTTTTGATACCAAATATCTGGTCCATTTCATGCATTACTTTGTTCTCATTGAATAGATTATGTAATGAAGCCATTAAAAATTTAAAAAAAATAAAAGTTTGGACTTGGTGGGTGGGTCAACAAAAAATTGAAAAAATTGTTAAAATGTTCAAACTTAGTAGACACAGGCACTTTACTTATTCTTAAGATGTGAATTAATAAGCCAACTCCTCAAGTAATTACTCAGACAACCTTTCTTTTCCATATTTTCCTTGACATTTGATGAAGGGGGATCTCAATAGCAAGAAATAATGTTGAAATGTCCAAGCAATAACTCAAATTGGACATGAAATGCCAACTCCAAACTTAGTGTGTGGACTGGTCTTGGGATCCCTATTGTTTCGGAACCCCCCCCCCCCCCCAGACATGTCAAGTTCATTATGTCTAAAGCAATAGAAATGTAGTCCAAGAAATAACACAAGAATGTTGTCCGAACGATGACTGTTGTCAGTGGTGCATTTGTGTCTGTCGGCTCACCATTCTTGTTTTTGATATTTCTACGCAGAACAATTGTGGCAGTAAGACTGAAAAGAATGTCCAAGTACATGTATAAGCAGGGCAATAGAAACTGGATCCAGGTATAGAACACAGGTTAATGAAGTTCAGCTCACAACAACAAAAAACTAAAAAAAGAATTATAAAATATTCATACTACATTTTATATCTACACAGCCTTCCACAACAAATTCAGAGATTGGGTAGTGACCTTTAAATGTAACATTGTTATCGAAATTGAAACATGTTGGCGAAACTCTTATCGAATTGGAACATGTTGGCGAAACTCCAACAAGTTCTGAACCCCAGCAGAGAGGATGGAGAGGGGGAAGTAGAACAAGTCTACCATGGCCTAGATATATCTCACAAAAATAGCAATAATAATAATAATAAGTTCATATACAGCGTTTTATCACACCCTAAGGCGTATCAAAGCACCCTGTATAATTTTCCTGCAAGGTATGTTGAGCTACATTTGTGGCAGTGTCGTGGCCGAGCGGTTGAGAGCACCAAATTCAACTCTGGTGTTTCTGATCAGCAGATCAGAGTGTGGGTTCGAATCCCCAGCCGTGACACTTGTGTCCTTTAAAAGCAAGACACTGAAACCATTGCTTCGTCCTTCGCCCCGGTGTTCCTGGTCCGATCGGCAGCGAATTGCGCCACAGCACCTTGTAAAGCATTACATGGTGCTATCAGAATTAGGTCTCATAATTCAAACGTAGTCCCACATCTGGCAGGAAATACTGTATGTTACAGCGCCAGGAGCGTCACTGGGTGACAGACATGTGCGCTTTATAAGAAGCCACAATTATTATTATTATTATTATTATTATTATTATTATTATTATCTTGAGGTATGAGACCTATTCCTTTATAGCATCATGTTTACAATGGTTTATGAGGTGTTCTGGCGCAATATGGAACACCCGCATCGGGCATACCCCTTCTCTTTGTGATAAAGTGCACTCGTTTCTTTTAACATGCAGGTACACAACAAAAGGGACCAATGGCTTTACGTCCCATCCAAGGGATGAAGCATGAAGGTTTTGTGTCTTGCTTAAAAGGACGCAAGTGTCACGTCTGGGACTCGAACCCACACTCTGCTGATCAGAAATACCAGAGCTTAAGTCTGGTGCTCTCAACTGCTAGGCAACACCACATACTTTATTACTTTTGTAAAAGAAGATCATAAAAATTGTTTGTTTAAACATCTTGATAACATCTTGACAACCTGTAACATATAATACAAAATGTAACAGAGAGCAAGGGGATAAGGAGGTACACCAAAAGGGATAATGCAACAGCTCAATGCGAAAATAGAATTTGCTTTTAAACAGCGGCTACAGAATGCTCAGAAATAAATAATTGTTAGATTTTTGTAATAGATGCAGTCCACGGGAAACAGAAAAAAAAATATAACAATTTTGTCTCGTACCTCATGTTAAAACATGGTAAAAATCTTTTTATCCTCCAACACTCCAAGCCAAATTCTGAAAATTGTGAGGTCAAACAAACCCGCGCGACAAAGGAATCGTGATTTCATGGACGGCTATTTGATGTGGAAAATAGCGTTGACAGTTTGCCAAAGCTGGAGAACTGTGTTCAAACTCAATTAGGGGAAAATCGCCACTGACGTCAAGGAGTTTTTGACTCTCAGCTAAAAAAGCTGCGCGGAGAGGTGCATTTTTGACTGAAATATTTATTACCAAATGCAAATTTTAAGTGTAAAATTTTTATAAATCGATATCTACCATGTCTGTTTGGCCAAAAAAAGGTAATTGAGATTATCCTGTAGCCGCTGTTTAAAAACTGCTAACCAAATGACCACATTTAGATTACTGTATAAATACAAAAAGATTTAATAATGGCCAGTACACTACATATATGTACAGCACTTTAGGCAAAAGTCTTTTGAGAAAAAGTTCCACCACCATTAAATGATCATATTTCTTTCTTTTCAAATGTGAATAATAAGTTTCAAAGATCTGTTGATATGTTTTTGAGTGTGTTATTTTGAACAAAAAACTGGTTGCAATCGCTACCAATAACAGAAATATAAAGTATTAACAACTCATGTTTGAAATGTTGGCAAATGGAAACTTCCTGGGAGCATTATCAAAATTTTGTTAGCCCGTTAGCCCAGCCCAATGCTGTTTTAAAGCTGATGGGCAAGTCCTGTGTTTTTTTTTTTGTTTTTTTTTTTGGGGGGGGGGGGTGTGACCCATACACATGTGTGTTAGCACTGTATACTTGGGTACATACCCCGAGTCCTGTGATATTTACAGGAATATCACAGGCATATTTACTCGGGTGGGATTCGAGCCCACGACCCTTGCAGTTCCAGAGCAGTGTCTTACCAACTAGACTACTGAGGTTGCCGGTAGCTAGAGACAGTTCGAATCCTATGTTTTAGCACTGGGTACCGCAACGATATAATACATGTTAAATTTATTTGCATCGGGGATATAAAAACACTTTTACATAGTTTCAATGACCTTCTGGGCAGATTTATTTTCCTGGGACATTTAGGAAATAATACTTTCTTAATTATTTCCATTTGTTTTAAGTACTCTCAAACTAATACTGAAATTTTAATCATAAAGATGAAACACTTTTTTCCTGTCAAAAGCGTGTTTTCAAATAAACACCACTCAATTTAAAGTGGTATTTACACCAAACAAAAATACATTTGTCCAAGATGTAATTATGTTGACTGCACTCTCGACCTTATAATGGTAGGTCAAATATTCCAATCATAGATAAATAAACTGGCAGAAATATAACATCAACAAAAATGAGGTTTAACAAGGTCATTTGCTGACAAAAACAGCAGCACACTGTGTGTACTGCTTAAGTCATCAAGGTTATTATTTGCACCAATTTGACAAACTTGATATCTACCCTGGTGTGTTGCCTTGTGATGTCAGATCCACTTGAGCAGGTGGTACACCTGGGTGTTTAATCGTGGTTTTCCCTGGACCCTATTCCAGAGCTAGAGACTTGTGTCTTCAAAGAGGTCAAAAGTCAACAAAGTTGTCCCATGGTGATGGAATGTGTTACTTGCTGCTTAGAAATGAGATAACCCTGGTGGGTTTTGGGTTGTTTTTTTTTTTTTTGGGGGGGGGGGTTTGGGGGGGGGGGGTTGTTGGTTGTTGTTGTTATTGGGTTTTTTTTTTTTTGGAGGGGGTGGGTTTTTTTTTTTGGGGGGGGGGGTTGTTGGTTGTTGTTGTTGTTGGTTTTTTTTTGGAGGGGGTGGTTTTTGGGGTTTTTTTTTTTTTTGGGGGGGGGGGTTTGGGGGGGTGTAATTATCTATTTAGATTTATTAACAGCATGTTTTAGATGATGTTTTATATTCATTGACATCCAGTGGCATTACAACTTATAAGAGGGGGCATCGCATTTGCCCCCTCGAGTCCCCCTAGTTAAAGGGATGCTACAGTGAAATAAAATAAAACAGTTAATTTTGCTGTCATTTATTTCTGATATATATGTATTGAACATCAATAAAATGTGTTTTGTTATTCCCGACATATCTGACTTGCGTAATGAGCGAATAAGTCATGCCCCCCCCCCCCTTTTGTGGATTGTTACCGCCCCTACAATCGACGTCAAACATATCGTCGGCAAAAAGAGTCTGGTCCCTAACTACACGCGCCTAGGTACCAGGCCACACAGTGCACACGTTTCTATATGCACACAGCCAGGGGGTCCGATGGCTCGAGTTACCTTCATGACGTCACGTTTATGCAAACGTTTAATCTCTTGAAAACCATTTTTAAAATACTTGCGCATTTAATAAAAAATATAAAAAAATATTTCAGGTTTAAAAAGTCATTTTAATCGTTTAAATTGTTTTCAATATTAGGCAGATCATTGTGACACTGCAAGGTTTGATTAGCAATGTTGAGTTTTGTTCCACTTACAGTGTATAGGTTCAGTAGGTAAGGGCGCTATTCTCTGTTAAACAACATTGGAATATAATTTTGTGTTTATCACATGGCTGGACAGCCACTTCAAGGTGAGGGCAACACTTAAAGGCATTGGACACTAGGCCTATTGGCAATTACTCAAAATAATTATTAGCATAAAAACTTACTTGGTGATGAGTAATTGGGAGAGGTTGATAGTATAAAACATTGTGAGAAACAGCTCCCTCTGAAGACACATAGTTTTTTTATAAAAATGTAGTTTTCCACGAATTTGATTTTGAGACCTCAGAAATAGAATTTGAGATCTTAAAATCAAGCATTTAAACGAAAGCACACAACTTTGTGTGACAAGGGTGTTTTTTCTTACATATCTCGCAAAGTTCTCCAACGACCAATTTAGCTCAAATTTGCACAGGAAGTTTGTTATTTTATGCATAATGTTGAGATACACCAAGTGAGACGACTTGTCTTTGACAATTACCAATAGAGTCCACTGTCCAGTGTCTTTGACTGATTTGGGCTATCAACTGCATCATCTGTCAAGGGGAGGCATGTTGCCAGCCTACTCATGGGGATGAAACATGCATTACCCCCCTTTATAGTCTGTGAGTGTAAGGATATGCATGGGTCCATCCACTAGGCAGGAGCCTGGCTGTTAGTGTTAAAAGCAAATCTCTACGTTAACAATTTTTGAATTATAAGCAATTATGATGTGCCTAGATGGACAATGACACAAAAATGTTCTGACCGGGTACTGAACCCACACTCTGCTGCTTCGATGACAACACCAAGCTTGCACAAACGGAACTTTTGCACACGTACGTACTAGCTAGTACGTGCCCAACCAAAGGAACTAATGAAGTGTAACTGCGCACTGGCGTAGCGGGCAGCATTGTTCTTAATTTTCTTAGAGATTTTGACAATTTGTAGTGTGCCTGTGTCTCTCTAAGCATTCTGTCATGATCTCTTTTGCTGGACAGAGCTAATTTAAGGATTTAATTTGGGAACATTTTCTGCAATCCTGCCAGCACTTTTTCATTTGTTAAGTTAGGACGTAAAGAAAAAAATCAGCGATCTACATGACATGAATTGTAGGGTCATATGTTATCGACCCTCACATGTTTTCGAACCCCAACTTTGATTCCTGTTTACCGCAAGACTGTGTAAGCTCCACCGGTGACAGTAAGCTACTGTACTCATCGTCATGCTAAATCATGCTGACAAAAAAAGTTTCCTGACATGGGTTATGCTCAAACAATAAATGATAATTTTTTTTTTATAAATCACTACAAATTTTGCATTATTATGCCAACAATCGAGAATGAGTAAAAGAAACATCATCCAACCTTGAAAGTTGAAAACAAAATTATCATCTGCTAGATTGGGTTTCATTCTCCTTATATAAGATCACATGATGTGGTTGCTATTTGGGGATTCTATGGAGTGCCAATGTTGGAAATAAATTTAAATATTTTAAGTGAAAATGAAAAAGAAAAATGTTTTGATCAACTGCAGACTGTTATAGATTCTGATAAACGTCATAAATAATATGTCTACATTTAAGGGGAAACAACAGATTGGGGTCTCTATTACCTCCATGGCCTCTCATCTCCTGAAACCAAATATGGCTGTTCTGACATTGGGGAAAACAGATTGTTTTGAAATGTTTAAGTGCTTCAATTCAATGGACTGTGCTTCAATGGACTATCTTTTAAGATTTCAACACGAAAAAGTGCAATGTAAAAAGGTTGCAGAGATGATTAAAAAAAACATCACTCAATTTTTGATTGTGAACAATTTTCCCGTTATCCTACTGACATGAAAATCCATGACACCAGTGACCAGGATAGTTTTCTCAAAATGAGAATGAGAATTGAGATCAAGCTAGACCCATATTAATTTTGGTTTTTACCCATACACCGATGTGTGTTAGCGCTGTATACTCTCTGTGTACTTTCCCATGTTCTGTGAAAAAATATCACAGCCTGCATGTTACTCGCGTAGGATTCGCACCCACGACCCTTGCAATTCTAGAGCAGTGTCTTACCAACTAGACCACCGAGGTTGCCCGTTAGCTAGAGGCAGTTCAAATCCTGTTTTGGCAGTGGGTACCGGACTGATGTAAGACTAAGACTAAGACTAAGACTAAGAGTAAGACTAAGAGATCTGTAAAATTTGCATCTGGGATAAAGAATATGCAAATTTTACATCTCTTACAAAGCTAGACCCAGTGACTGGTGCGCTAGATGGATGGGATTCCTTTTTTGACGTTATCGGTCATCTAGACCGATGATAAAGATAACGTCAAAATTTCGGGGGAAAAGGGAATCTAGCGCCCCAGTCACTTGGTCTAGATCTATTCCTTTTGTTGCGTCGGTAAAAATTAATGAAAATGTGGTGGCAGAATACGGAAAGGACAGTCATTTCCGTAACCCGCCACCACGTTTTCATTCGCAATGGGAACAAAAATAGTGAGTCAAATGAGATATTTCTTTTTTTTTTGGTAAATGAAGTTCACAACGACACCATGTGTCAGGACGGTCGAGCTGTCCTACTCATGACTTGTTGGCGTGGCCGCTGTCAGAATAAATTATAAAACAAACTTAACTGACAAAAACATAAGAAACAACTTACGCTACTGAATACATCAACATTTTCCTCTCTGTTTCTCTCTTGAGCAGTTCTGTTGCAGTATTTGTTAACCATACTCAAAAGATTTAGCTCGGCTCGTGTTCTCTCGTAGTGTCGTCTGCTTTCTTCTACCCACCTAAACTAAAACCAGTCTTGACGTAGAGGGCGGTAAATGTCCTCTCTATCCTCGGTCCGATCCGGTCTGTGATTTGACTGGGGTTGAACATGTTTGGTTAAAGACACTGACTGGACACTATTATACAAATATTGAGTGGCTCAGAGTAGAATGGGAGGAATATTATCGCTCGGTAAAATTTGGACTGTTCCATTTCACTCGGCGACATGTGTTGATCCCTTACCTGCTGATGTTGTGTTCACAACTCAATAACCGATTAAAACGAGGAACAATCGATTGTAGACTAACTTTCTTTTCTTTTTTCCATTTAACTTTTTCTTCAAAGACCAATCTTTAGCAGCTTATAGCTGATCAATCTTGCCAGATTAGTTTTTTTTTGTAACTTTGGACCATCGCCAACTTGATGGTTCACAGATCATGGCTAAAATTAGGTGGATTTTTGGTGGGGGTGGATCTGATTTTCAACTTGTAAAAACAAAACCGCCTGGGTGGATAAAAGTAGAGTCTTTGCTTTAGCTGCTGTAACCAGCACGTCCGCACTGTTAATGTCACTGTTAATGTCGAGCAGTGATGTTTTAGGCTACTGACAAAATGACTGAGTTCCCATAACATGAGAGGACGTGTCGCTGCCCCTCAAGGGGAACTGACTGGGTAAATTCACAAGAATTTGGGTCTGAACATAGAAAAATGTCTATTTTTTATGTCCAACCCCAAATTATTTATACTTTGGTTTAACAAAGTATAAACAAGTAAATAAACCAAACATATACACTTAAAACCTTCAAAGGTTTTTAGCATATGTTTGGTTGATTTACTTGCAAGGAAGTGCAGAATAGGAGAGCTATTTGCATGTTGATCATGACAAATAAACATTAATTAAATTGAAATTAATTGAACTGAATCTGCAAACAAATTAAAAAACTTTACTTAAACGACACACACACTTTCTGACATAGGGAAGCTTTATTAAGTCTAAATAAAACACACAACAGAAGCAGCAAAAATGCAAGATGTATGGTTATTAATAACGAAAGATAAGGAGATGTATGTAAGTGTGAACTAGTCAAAAGACGACTCTTACTTCGCGTTTAAATGTAGATGTATAAACTTGTCAAATATTTTTCTGAATCAGTTTGGAAAAATTGTGATTTTTCATTTCAACGGATACATAATTAAGGAAGTACTGGTATTATAGAATAAGTATAACATCAGAAAACTTAACTGGGAGTACATTTTTCAATATCTATTAAGTTGGTAATATTTGTAGTTAAAACTGATTTTACTGATTGTTAATAAGAAAGAAAATGTAATGATATTTGGAAGCCCTGCATTTTGCCACCTCTCAAAACATGGACATTTATCAGCACTAAAACATTTAAAGGAGAAATATAGTTCTACTACCTATCAAGGGACAACCCTGGCAGTCAGTCAAACAGCTCATTGCCAGCCTGCCTACCAAGGATTCTAGCACCAGTTTTGTCTTTTCAACAAGCAGTTCACAGGACGTTTAAACAACCAAAAAGCGCTGTTGCCCGACCTGGAAATATTCAACACTCCGTACACACACCTTCAAAATTTCCAATGTTTTTTTTTTAGTAAAAAGTTTTATAAAGCACCACAAAAACAACGCCGGTAGTTTCTTTTACATCAACTAACCTTAGTTGTGATTTAAATTTTTTTAAAGCAGTTTTTTTAAAGTGTGACTCTGAAACAGCAGCGAGAGCTGAGGCTATTACCCTAAAGGTTTATAAAAAAGTATAAAGACTTCCCAATGAGTTAATGCTGTGAATAAATTCTACGCTACTATAGAGTCAACACCGGACAGAACATTTTTATGAAAAGCAGACAGGACCGACATTTATTCCAAACTGTTGGTTGCTTTCTCCGACGTCCATCACAGCAACATCAACGAGGGGTAGACGTTCGGTCTTCTTGGTTGTGTAGACAACGGTGGTCTTTCTCCAGACGTCGTCATGTTCCTGAGGAGAACGAAGGTGTAAATCAGATTAATTAAATTGTTGTCACCAACATTAATTATGAAACTATGAATGCATTTGAGAAAGAGTTTATTTCTCACTCAAATATCATAAGACTTCTTTTTTTTCTCAGGTGTTTTTTCTTTCATTATTCTCTTGCAACTTCGAAGACCAATTGATTAAAAAATTTCACAGATTTGTTATTTTATGCATATGTTGGGACACACCAAGTCAGAATACTGGTCTTTGACATTAACCAAACGTGTCCAATGCCTTTAAAGGGCCCTAATGTGAGTGGAAGCAGCTCAACTTTTGCTTGTGGGTGAAGAGTTATAAACCAAATGCAACCAAAGCGTTTCCTTACCCGGCATTCGTCTGTTCCTTCTACTTTGTACTGCAAGTCTTTCTTTGTACTCTTGATGCTCATTTGTACACCTTGGGGTCCTACCAGGGTAAGAGCCTTGCTGGATCTACCATCACGGTCTAGGACAGCGTTGGAGTTTCTGCAGTGGTAGGTGACATTCTGCTTGGCTTGGGAGTAGATGAGACGCAGGAGGGTCAACTGAACGGGCTTAACGTTGTAGGTGATCTAAAAACACAAAGAAAATATCAACAGTCAACGCACTTTTTCTTTATTGACACAAACAGTGCAAACCCCTAATCCTATAGATCTCGGCATTGCCATTTTGTTGTTTCTCTCATTTATAACAATGTAAACCAATCTGTTACTGGGAGTGTTAATATAATAATAATAATATTGAAGTCTTATATAGCGCACGTATCTACCAAACAAGGTACTCAAGGCGCCGAGTATATACAAACTTTCAGAAAGATAGGTAATTGCAGTGATGAATTCTGAGACCCAATTATTTAGCACCTTATAAGGGTTTACAAGGTGCTAAGGCGCATTAAGCAGCCACAACCAGGAACACCGGGGCGAACCCCTTCTCTTTTCGATAAGTGCACTGGGTTCTTTTACATGCGTTACACAACACATGGGACCAACGGCTTTACGTCCCATCCGAAGGACGAAGCAATGGTTAAGTGTCTTGCTCAAGGACACAGTGTCACGGCTGGGGTTTCGAACCCACACTCTGCTGATCAGAAACACCAGAGTTTGAATTCGGTGCTCTTAACCGCTCGGCCACGACACTTCCACATAATTGTGCTCTTAAGGACCAGCTGGAGAGGAGAGCCTCTTGACAGGAACTGTGTTTCTTTTAGGCACACCTTCAGGCTCCAGCTATTTCTTTTTCCTTCATTGCTGTATTTTAAAACGTTCTCACCTAATAAATGTGCACTATTGTACTTTTTATCTATATCTGCCCGAGAAATTAGGTAAATAAAAAAATATATATATAAATAGTCTGATCCCTTTCTTGTAATAATGCAAATCAGTATTTGCTATTGGATTAAGAGGTTCGTATTTCTGGGTTTTTGTTTTTGTTTTGTTTTTTTTTCAAATAAAAAAACCCTGTGAATGTTCTGCATTATTTTTGGATTTGAAAAAACAAACCTCTTAATCCATGATGATCAGCAATCCAGACAAAACTTATTTAACAGGTATTAATTATTGTTATTACACACAGGCTATATGATAAAGATGGTGATACAACAATATCAAGAAGCTTTGCAACTTCCCGATCATAAAACATTTTCCCCAAAAGCACTGGATACTATTGGTAATTACTCAAAATAATTGTTTAGCATAAAAACTTGTTTGGTAATGAACAATGGAAAGCTGTTGATAGTATAAAACCTTGTGAAGAACTGATCCCTCTGAAGTAAAATAGTTTTTGAGAAAGAAGTAATTTCTCACTAAAATATGTGAATTTAAAATCTGGAAGCACACAACTTTGTGTGACAAGGGTGTTTTTTTCTTCCATTATTCTCTCACAATTTCAACGACCAATTGAGTTTAAATTTTCACAGGTCTGTTATTTAATGCATATTATGTTGAGATACACCACATGAGAAGTCTGGTTTTTGACAATTACCAAAGGTGTCCAGTGCCTTTAAAAAAAAAAAAAAAATTCTGTAAAATCAATTTATGAATGACGTCAATATCTTATCTTACCACTGATCCATTGTGCATATCGGAGAAGTTGATTGGTTCCTCTGGCTCGCCAAGATAATAAGTTGCCTTGGGGATCTGGGAAGAGTTGAAAATATAACAAATATAAAAGTAGATGTTGCTATGGATTCTAACTGCCTCTAAGACATCGGGCTAGCTCGGTGGTCTGGTGGTAAGACATCTTATTATTGTCTCCGGGTCCTAATTTTAAAACTTTTTGTAATGCTCTTGTATGCTATAGTTTCTGTTTAAAGTTATTGGTTAATGACTTGTTAATGTATAAATTTTTCTTAAATTTCTGTTCAAATGTGTACGGTAATTAAGTTTTTAGCTGCCAGTCATATTTTTAATAGACCATTATTGATTTGAATTGAGTTGAGTTGAATGAATTTGCTCAAACAGAGTTTTCACAAAACTCAAAACTTCTAAGTAGCATTTGTGCAAGGGTTAGACCAAACTATAATTATGAAAGCTTTTAAGGAGGAAAATCATTTGGTACATCTATAAAAAGTTTAGTTTATTTACCAAAATTTCAATTTTAAATTTTCCATGAAACATACAAAAGTTTGTTTGAGAGAGGTGAAAGACAGATCATCATGGCAATATTAAACTAATTCTGAGGAGGGTGAGTGAATTCTAGGTTCTGGCTTCTCTGTAGGTCAAGGACTTTTGACTCCAGTCTTTTCATTAGTTGTTAAGGTTTCTCTTACCTCTTGCCTCTCTGGGAAGACGCAGGTGGCGTTGGTCTTCTTGACACAGTATGCGGTGAACTTGTCGTATGAGGAGCCTTCGCTTGGGTCCAAGGTGTAATAACCTGAAAAGAAAAATGAACAACTCAGTTACAAATCGGCTAAATTGATTAAAGGGAAGGTACACGTTTGGTAATTGTCAAAGACCAATGTTCACACTTGGTGTGTCCCATTATAAGCATAAAATAACAAGCCTGAAGTTGCGAGAAAAAGATGAAAGAAAAAAACCCTTGTTGGACAAATTTGTGTGCTTTCAGATAAGAATAAAGACTTCTATCTAGAAGTCTTTTATTATTATATATTTTTTTTTTTGTGAGAAATTATCTCTCTCTCTCAAAAACTACGTTACTTCAGAGGGAGTCGTTTCCCACAATGTTTTATACTATCAACAGCACTCTAATGCTCGTTACCAAGTCAGTTTTTAAGTTAATATTTGTTTATAGTAACTACCAAACGTGTGCCTTCCCTTTAATCCTGCTCAAGTTTTAATGTTTCATGTATAACTAAGTTGAGAACAAACAAAATGGAACCTGATTCTCCTGAAGACGAGCAGAGAACACTGTTTGCAATGACGAGACCACACCGGCTCTTTTCAGAGCCACACTCCAACAAAAGAGATTTACACTTGGATGTACCCACAAGTTTGCAATTAATTTATTTGTAGTTTCATAATGGAGAGGTATTGTAATTCTGAAACGAGATACCAGCTTGGCCAGCGCTGAGGAGCTGCATCCTGCATGCTGAATTGAAATATCTGGACAAAAATCACCGAGCGGGCTCGAACTTCTACATGGCGCTTGACTTGATGAGGTTGGTTGTAATTCAGCCTGTTCAGCTGCTATAACAGATTTTTGTATAAGTTGGCGAGTGGTCCCAGCTAGAGGTGATGATAGAAGGGACTACGTACCATCGGGCAATACTGGGTAGTTCTTGAAGAGATCCTTGCAGGAGCGGGCGGGGTAGTCTGCCTCACCGTTGGGATGCATCAACTTCATCATGCGTACACGGAGCTGCTTGATACGGCTCTCAAAGTCATCCTCATCAATCTCGGCATCGTCTCCGTACTACACAAAGATTACAGAGTATTATATTGCTAGGTCAAATAGTTTCTAAAAAATTATTTTTTCCCCCAAATTTTAATATTCTAGCCTTTGAGAAAAAGACAACAGAGTAATAGATGTTGCTAGGTCAAATAGTTGTCAATAACAAAAATTCTACCAAATTTTTAACTTTCACTATTGAAGAAAAGTTTATCTGTCCCCCAAGGTGCGAATTTTACTTTCTGGAAAAAAAATATATATATATGTTTCAAGACTTAAGGTTGTGGAATGGTTTATAGAGATGTTGAGGATGTCCAGAATGTTGGTGCTCGGCGAATAAGTGCTTTGAAAACAGTCGGCATCAATTTGAAGAAGCATGCTGTTGTAAGGTGAGTTTTTAATTGAGAAAAGCAACTGTTGATATTCCCTTTTAAAACAACTCTCTCCCTGACTGTGTGTGAAGTGAACCAGGTTGTTCTACCAAATAATAGTTTTCTACCCCATGCATGTATTTCCACTTCACTGCTTATGTTACACTCAGTTACCTGGTCATGTTGGTTGTGTTGTCATTTAGCCTTCGTGAAAGACTCTGCTAGGGTCGAAACGTCAGGCCATAAGTTATTTTTTGCATTTATACCATCAATCCATTTGGTTGGTTTGCAAAATATTTTATTGTGAAAAGAATGTAACCAAAAATATTTGAGAGGGAAAAAAGGGGATAAATAAATAAAAACTCACATAAGAACTGTATGGGTTAGGTCCCTTGTTGCCGCTAACAGCTGCTGGGCCAGAGTACTGTTGATAAAAACAATTTACAATAATAATTCATGTTTCGATTCATCTCTACAAAATTGAAAAACTATTCATTCATGCTATTTGTTGCAATTAACATTTTGCAAGTATGGTGAATTTTGTGACAATTTAAAGAATGCGATTCCAAATTGAATACTTACTCCTTGTGAGTAGCTGAGAGCTCCCTGTGTAGAAATAAAAAGAGATAAACTTTATATAAACTGAGAATATACCTGAAAAAAGAAACACAAGAAAACCAACCAAATAACTACTGAAACTTCCAGGAGATTAAATTGCATATTACAAATGCAGCTAGATTTGTTTCGCTCTTAAATTTGAATTGCTACCGCACTTTCATCCCTCTTCCCCGATTGTTCAGAGTTAAGTTCATCTATTACTTCAAATTCTGATTCTTCAATCAAAGACGTTTTTCAGGTAATAATTATTATATACATTTCTGGAAAGAAAACCAATGATGACTCATAAGTGCACTTAATCATTGAAACTTACTAACCGAAAAAACAACAACCAGTAAGCGAGGGTGCTAATATTATTATGTCAACAAGAAACATAATAATCTCTACTCTTCCATGTAATGTGTTCTGCAGCCGATTTCACGAAACGCTAAGATAAATCCTATCTTGAGTTAGGACAACTAACTGGTCCTAACTTAAGATGGGTTCAATGCATCCTACGTCTTTGAATACCAATCCTAAGTCCAAAGATTGATCCTAAGTTAGGAAAGGTTTGGTGAAATCGACGGCTGGGTTCTTTTACAAAAACATACCAATCCAAGTACACAGAAACAAGCAATTCTGATCAAGTATCTTGCTTAATGCTACAGCCGGTACTCGAACCCACACTCCACAAATTAGACACACCAGAGCTCGAGTGTGCTGCTCTTAAACAGTTCAAGACGTGACACACCGCAATAAGTAATAGAAAAAGTTTGATTACTTACAGGGGCTCCAGCTGGGCCGGGGGGTCCTGGGGGTCCAGCGGGTCCAGAGCGTCCATCAGATCCACGGGATCCCTGTTTTGATGGATGAAGAAGAAAAACATAATAAGAAATTCTTATTTGAGGACTCCATCGAAATAAACCACACCATTGAAATATTCTGCTCTGGTTTAGAAAAACGGTTTTATTAAAGATAAAAATAGAGGAATATTTTAGATTGATTTGTACTTACACCTTGTCCTGACATACCACGAGGTCCCTGTTGTCCAGACTTTCCATTTCTGCCGCTTGGTCCGTCAAGACCCTGGATGAAAACAAAATGAAACATTTGCAAATGATCAGCATTTTTCATTCAAAAAATGCTCAAAATCACACAAACAAATTGATTTAACTGAAATTTTGTTTAAATTAATACAACATAAGCAAATGATCAGCACTTTCATTCCAAAATTTTTCAAAATCACCAAAAAATATTGATTCAACTGAGAGTTTGAAAAAATAGATAAAAAATCAGCAAATGGTTAGCACAGTTCATTTAAAAAAACTGAGAGTTTCAAAAGTACATAAAGAATCTTATTTTTGATACGTGACAGTAGTATTGTCCCAGCTTTAGTGTTGACCAAATAGCTACATCTACCACTTGGATTTTCAAAACAATTGTTCAACGAAAATTACATATTTTTCTCAAAATATTAAGCACTTACAGCAGGTCCAGAAGGTCCTGGTCGTCCATTTGGTCCACGTCCTCCAGCTTGGCCCTAAGTAAAAACAAATCATATACAATATAAATCCGTTTAGTTTATGACAATTTTATTTTCTGCATCGAGTCGCAAGAAAGACAAAAGATTTTGAAGATAAACTGATTTATAATTTAAAAGTTTTTACTGCTTTATTCTTCCTCATTTTTGTAAACAATAAATGCCGATGGCGTGTTTACCAGCAAATCGTTTGTGTAAATACATATAAATGTCACATTAATTTGTTCTTCGCACCGTATCAAAAAGGTACAACGAATACTGGAATTCATGTTAAACATTTTCCCTTATTCCAGAGATTATTTTGATTTCTGATTCCAGACCTACATCTTTTTGTCAGACAAACCAAAATTTAGTCTCTATTGCTAGACTGCCACTATTGATTGCCATAAAAGGCAAGCCAGAGATCCTGCAAGTCTGTTGAATCCAGCAAGCCATTGCACTGATAAGCACTGATTAACGGCTGTTACAGCCAAGGTTTAGCAAATTCTAAGTAAACAAAAGCAACATTTTCTCAGAATTCCTAGAACATTTCATTTAAACAATTGATGAGTTTGACTGGTTAAGTCATGGCTTTATTGTGACAACCATATCCTGCCGTTTACTCACAACACTATTCCAGAAGTTGTGAAAATGAATCCCACCCGGACATTTTCAGGAAATTTTACCCCCCAAAATTGTTACAGTTAATTAATACTTACGGGTGGTCCTGCTGGTCCAGGGGCTCCTGAGCTACCGCTCCATCCCTTGTGTCCCTGTTGAGAGAAAAAAAAGGAAAATAATCATTATTGTTTTATTTCGCTGATTGTCTCTCTTTCACCAAATAGTTTAAAACAGAAAACTTTCAAAAAACTATATGCACGTTAATCTAGAGGGTTGTTGGTTTAATTCCTGCTCCAGTAAATTTGTCATTGTTCAACCCAAATCTTTTCAAATTTACCCAGTCAGTTTCCCCAGTGGTTTATATTACTTGATAACAAATAAATTCTTGTGAAAACAGATCTCCTCATAAACTGGTTCAATTTGGCCGTTTTTTTTTTTGTGGTTTCAAGGAGGTTGAATATTTATCGTTGATGTGCAAAAAGTGCTTTGTATATAATCTTAAAAAGAAGTTATAAGGGAAATCATTCATGAGGAAAATATGATTTCAGGTACGAGGTGATAACAGAAAACAAGGGATTTTTTGTAACAAAATATTTACAGTGATTCCATTGGCTCCAGTTTCTCCCTTAGCTCCAGTTGGTCCAGCAGGTCCCTGAGGGAAAAAAAAAGGAATGAATTAAAAAAACTATAGTTCTGATCCATACTGAAGCACATACACCGCCCGAAGAGATAACAATTTGTTTATCTTGTATACAACATTTCATATGGACCTTTTGCATTGACATCATCCATCATCTTAGAGGTTAAGTGATGACGAAACCATGGAAACTCGCAGATTTGCACACGCAGTGCACATGGCTGGACATTGAACATCTTTTTTTTGACCTCTTGGCGAGAGCACCAAACTCAAATGACGTCATGTGAATAAAGTCTATACGAGGTAGGTGAATGGCCAAAGTGCAGATTTTTTGACGCAAATCTGCTATTCAAGAAATTTCAGACTTGTGCCATAATTGAGAATAGCACTATTTTATTATTAATATTTATTCGGCATAAAAACACAGAATACAAACACAAACAAAACAAAAGCCAGGGACATATGCCTGGAATTAGACAAGTTTACCAACAAACTGTAGCCTGAAGGCCTTCAATTCCAGAATCCCTGGCCATACATGTATATTAAAAAATCTATATTTATTTACAATAGTAATTTTGAATCATTTAAAACTATCAGCTAAACAGCTACTCTACTCTGTCCTGCTACTGGCATATACATGAACATTTTGGCAACTTACAGCAGATCCCATAGCACCATCAGGTCCAGCGCTGCCACGTACACCAGCGGGGCCAGCGGGTCCACGAGGTCCACGCTCTCCCTTGGCACCAGCGGGTCCTCCGGGTCCCTTTTGAGTAAGAGAGACAAAGATGTGAGAATGCATTCAACAAGCTCTAACATTTGAATAATGAACGACTACTTTCGGCATAATAGGCATCTGTTCAAGAATGCATACAGATGGTTATGGCTCAAGACTCCTCAGAGGTCAAAGGTTATGGGTCAGTTCCCGTCAGAGGATAGTTTCTAGAGGACAGCCTTGAAGACAAAAATGTTCACATAAGTAATAAAAAAGGTATCAACGTTGTTTGGTGGTGACACCATATAATCTACTCGTTGGATAGATAACGTTCTTTTGAGAAATTATCGCAGGTTCAATTATTCGGAAATTGGGGCAAGTTGTCAGTTCTAAAATAACTGTCCTGCAGCCGATTTCACGAAACCCTAGGATGAATCCTAACTCGAGTTAGGATGAGTAACCCGCCCTAACTTAGAATGGGTTCAAGCGCCCTACGTATTTGAATACGGAACTTTACTCGTCCTAAGTCCTAAGATTAATCCTAAGTTAGGAAGAGTTTGGTGAAATCGACGGCTGCTTATGAACTACTACCTAGGCGGAGGGTATGAAATCAGTCAGGACTACTACTTTTACATACCAGGGCAACAGGTTAGTAAAATAGATTTTGAACTTTTACAAATGAGTCACACTTAAAATCTACTTGAGAAGCTAACAAGAATCGATAACATCAATTATAAAAAATTGTTACAGCATAATGGAACTCTTGAATAAATAATCCGAGTAAGGCTGTGTGTAAATTAAAGAATTTAGCAAGTGGCTACGGCCGGAACATTTCAATGTTGTGGTTACACGTTCATAGCCATAGCCAGAGTCACTTGATTCACATGTGGCTTAGTTTTATGAAATGAAAATCTTACATTCATTCCTCTAGCTCCCATGGCTCCTGGGGCACCAGCATTTCCCTTATCACCGGTGGGTCCACTAGGTCCCTGAGGTCCCTGTGGTCCAGTGTCTCCATCACGGCCCTGTTAGAGTAAAAAGTCATATGTGTTAAGCATCAACTTGAGTTCCTATCAATACTGGATCTGGATCGATAATCCCAAAGCTCTTATTATCTTTAAAATGTCTACACATTTTATTGTTGAATTATGTGGCATCCATGCTGTCATAATTATACTCATTGTTAATTGTTTCAACTGCTACTAAAGGTTGACCATTTGCACTCGAACCTAGACTGGTTGACCATTGGTTGACTGCTGTGGTCGACCATTTGGAACCGGCCACGAGCCTATGGTTTCTTCGGTGGTCCCAACAGCATGTTCCATTCTAATATGTGTAAAGCGCAGAGGGGAACCGGTGACACTGAAGCGAAAAGGCGGAAGGTTGCCTAGACCTCCAAATGAGTCATTTGAGTGGGTGCGTCACTGCGCATGTACATTGCTGGTCAATAGTCTACCACGAAACGACTAATTGTGCCCACTCGAACTTGCTCTTTGTTTGCGGAGAATAGTTAGTGGGCCTTGCTAGTGTACCTGATCTGGTCGTGGTACCATTTGGTTTTGAGAATTCTCGTCTTAGATAGAGCAAAGGATTTCTGTGGTTGTACTTACACTTGATCCCCTTGGTCCTGTGGGTCCCTTGATACCTTGTGCTCCCATGCGTCCACCAGGTCCCTGTTGACCGGCTGATCCACGCTTACCATCAGATCCATCAGCACCCTGTTAAAGCCAATTATAAAATCATGGTTAATTAGAAGAGGTGGTTGTGTTTTAATACTAATCAATTTAAAAGGCACTGTACCTATTGGTAATTACTCAAAATAATTGTTAGCATAAAAACTTTCAGAATCAGAAATCCTAGACCAGGTGGAAGAACACTTACGGGACGTCCAGCAGCACCAGCGGGTCCAGGGGCTCCCATTGCTCCCATGCCACCCTGAAATCGAATGAAACAAAAATAAAAGTGTTATAAAAGCTACACATCCTGGGAGTTCACAACCTTTTTGACAAAACTTGATCCCTGACTATTTCTGTCTTCAACTCATTCTTAAGAAAGCTTTGTCTTGTTCGTTGGGACATCAAGTTCTTAAAATGTCAATTTTTATTTTCAGAAGAGACCCACCAAATAAATCTGCAGTTTAATGTTTAGAATATTGGTAAACTAAAGAACATACAGAAGTTATCCCATCCAATAGTTGACCAGGGCCCAATGTCATAGCGCTGCTTATAGAGACAAAACTAGCTAAGCATAACAAAAATATGCTTATCAGGAATGTTATTAGCTTAAGTGCAGTTTTACATGTAGCATCTGTAAGTGGCATCCTGCTTATTGAAGCATAACAGAAATGTGCTAAGCAACATTTTCTACTTAAGCAGTTCTATGAAATTTGGCCCAGATATCGAGTGATCAGAAACACCAGAGGTTGAGTTTCGGTGCTCTTATCTGCTCGGCCACTTCATGCCGTATATATTAAACTAAATTAAGAATAGAGAAAAGAGTACTTACAAGAGCTCCGATGATTCCAGAGGGTCCTGGGGCACCAGCAGCACCAGCAGGTCCCTAAAAATGCAAAAAGAAAGACACAAATTTAGTCAACAGTACTGGTTTTGCGGCAATTCTGTCCCCCCAGAGATTCTGTTCAAAGAAAAGTTGTCTAAAAGTACCAGCTATTTCGTCTAAAAGTACCATCTGTTGAAGCAAGTTCCTTCAGCCTATATGTTAATTTACCATAAATGACTCACACACTGGGGACAACATCCCCACTGACACCAGCACTAACAAAATGATTTGTACCACAAAGACGACAATTTAAAAAATCTTCCTTATGAGCTCCGATAATGACAAAGAAACCCTTTATCAGTATCACTTGATAGGCAAAAAGTGATTTTATTCCATTCCAAAATTCATTGACACTGATCAAACGCATATCAAACACAGTAATATCGAGTACATTTAGAATGACGCATTTAGAGTGAGCAGAGTATACCGCTCGAAATGTCAAAATCAAACCGGCACTTTCCAAAACCAACACTCCTTCAAAAGAGATATATTACATGTTGCACCCGCAAGTTTACGTTTATTTATAGTTTATTCTTTTTACACACACCATTCAAAGCTTCAAACATCACTTACATGTATCTATGTAGAAGTAAGAATACATTCCATCAAGCCCCAGTTTAGTTTTGACTGACTTGTATTTGAAGGGGAAAAAAAACATGGTTACTCACGGTGGCACCATCTCTACCGTCGTCTCCTGAAGATCCTGTTTGTCCTTGAGGTCCTGGGATACCACGGATACCAGTGGAACCCTTCACTCCTTGTGTTCCACGTGATCCCTGTAATGATGGATAAGAAGAGAAGCATTGAAAAAGGATGTCCACAACTGGACAATTTGCCATTTGCGCATTTTCGCAAACAATTTCTAGTGGAACGAGTTGTGCGCTGCAACCGTTAGCGAACGTTGGCAACCTTATGCGAACATACTTCTCTGGTGTTGGCGAGTGGTTTTTAAAATGGCGGACAAGCATACGATATTATTTTTTGTCACAAACATAATTACAGTGTATTTTCGGTGGATGATAATATACAGATGTACAGAAAAGGACTACATACAGCAAAAACAAAGTTTAAAAAACAAACTAGTTGTACGATGTCGCCATCAGACACACCAAAGCTTGGGTCTAGCGCTTTTCACCACACTTACAAATCAATCGGAGACAGACACAGATCGTGATGATCCATGACAGTTTAATCTGGTAGTTACTATAACAGATGAAGAACAGATGTTTATTTTTTTTTTTAAGAATTGTAAGCAAACTTACAGTTGGTCCGGTTCTGCCGCTGGAGCCAGCAGGTCCAACCTCTCCTCTTGCACCCTGCAAAGAAAGACAAATCAAATTTCTTTAAATGGTTAACACAGATATAATTCTCTCACAGTCTATATCAGTTAACGTTATATGTCAGAAAAAAAGAGAAAGAAAACATCAGACAATATGTATTTGCCCCAATCTCATAATACTTAAACACTTTATAACTGGATTAGTGCAATACAAATGCAACCCTATTTAAAACTGTTTATAAGACATCCTTTATAAAGACATCTTTTTTACACTAAAAATGCTCCAAGTTCAATTTAAATTGACAGACATATTGAAGAATTTGAGGAAATAAAAGCCAATTTATCCAAGTAGAGAAGAAAAGATTTTGTCAAAATGTAGAAGTACGTAATGTACTAAAGGGACTGTCAAGAAAACAAGATCGGTAAAAATAGCATCAATGCATTTGTACTTACAGGAACTCCAGATGGTCCAGGGGGTCCAGGCATGCCGTTGTTTCCTCCAGGTCCCTGAATTCATCAGAGAAAAAAAAACCTTTAAAAATGCTGCGTTGATTTCTGTTTCTTTATCTGTTTCCTTCACCCTAACACCCAAAATGGGCAAGAGTGGATTGTTGAAATAAACTCCTGCTAATTGACAACTACCAACGCTTATCCCAATATACTAGTCATATACCGAGGGGTAAACTAACTGGGAGCAATCAAACAATGTTTCAGACGGACTTGGGGGTGTGTTTCACCATTTTAGATGCGGGGCCATGAATATTGGGGCCAGTTGTGTCATTGTGTCAGACAACATTATTACTACAGGACAGACTAAGGCTTGTTTGTGTACATAAAAGTCAATGGGGAATTCCCCTCAGACAGCGGACTAGTCTATGTTGTAAAAATTCCAGCAGGTAACTGACCTTTCCCTGGCCACTCAAACTTTATATTAAGTTTTTAAAGCGTATACTCTAAGAAGTCAGGTAAAATGGGATTTTCAACAAAGTTCATAGACAGAGTAATTTTGTAAGAAAAAAAAATCCTAAGCAGTGAGCACTGAGGGTTAAATAACAAATAAAATTAGAAATGAATCATGACTGAGTCATATAGTAAGATGAAATATCAGTGAATGACTGGGATAAAACTGCCATTGTTTTAAGGCTGTACATTAAGAGCAAAATAATCAAGTAATTCAAAAGAAATAACTTACAACAGCTCCTTGTGAGCCAACCTCTCCACGTGCTCCTTGGGCTCCAGTTGGTCCCTAAGAAAAGACAAGAAACCAATGTTTAAACCGGTGCATTTCAACAAGAGACTTAAACCTATTTGACATTGACGATGTGCACTGAAAGCTTTAGTGTTACCAGTGAACAGTTTGTTAAGCTAAGATTGGTTGGGGCAACTTACTGCTGGTCCGGGGCGTCCAGTTGCTCCAGAGCTACCCTGGATTCCAGCCTCACCGATGGAACCTCTGGGTCCCTTCTCTCCACGGGCTCCGACAACTCCTTGTGATCCCTGAAAAAAATGAAAAAAAACATTTCAAGTGTCAAGCTCTTTCATTGCAGAAACCTTCTTAAAGTTACCCTACTGACTAACTGTCTGTCTACCATGCAAAGATTTAACCACTTCACATCCGACACCAAAGCTTCAAGCATCTTGCTGTCGTAAAAAAGAGTAAATTCTTACCAACATCAGGGCAAAATGAATGAGTCTATATCTTGTGCCTGAACAATCACCCATCGGGTTGTCGACCCAGGGTCAGGGTGCGCAGCAGTTTAAAGGAACACATTGCCTCGGATCGGACGAGTTGGTCTATAAAAAAGCGTTTGGATCATTGTATTCTACTTTTACAGCATCTTTCTACCCATATGCATATTATAACAAACGCTTTTCAAAGACCAACTCGACCGATCCAAGGCAACGTGTTCCTTTAACATTTGGTGGGCAATTGAAATAAACGTTTCCAGTTTTAGGGTGTCTATGCCGTCTTGAATATCTTGTTGCAGGGTGCAGAGTGATGTAATGATGTAACAATGAAATGGATTCCAGTTAAGTATAGTCTTTGGGGAGTGATGATAATAATCTTTGAAGTGATGGCTTTGTAAGAAAAGGGTCCAGATTGACATGTTGAAACCTGGCTGAATGAATATTATTGGAACTTTGAAGGTTTTGTTGGAGTAGAATCGTGTTGTCAGTCTGAGTTTGGTCCTTCGGTCCTGGAGTGTCTCCCATCCCAATGTTTTTTTTTAATTTCGTCCGTTAAGACTTGAGGTAACTCACCTGTCCTCCCTGGATACCCTGGGCTCCACGCTGTCCAGCACTTCCTCTCTCTCCCTTGAAAACAAAATTCATACAAAATCAAATTAATTTTTGAAGAAAGTCCCAATCAAATCAATCAAACCCATCATTTCTTAAATCAGGGCCAAGATTCACTTCCACCTATAACAAGATGTTCACCTGTTGACCCAATATGCCGTAGTTTTTACTTCACAATGGCAAATGTTAAGCGAATTCACATAGACCTTTTTTCGCAAATACCCATCACGCTCTAACTGTTGAATGAGGTGCAGGCTGGTCTAGCTAGCGATCTAACTTGATGGCTAGCTAGACAAGCATGCACCTCATTCGAAGCCTACAGGGCATAATAGCAAGTATTTGCGATAAGGTTTTATTATGATGCAAAACAAATTAACAAACTGTTTTTCATTGTTGTTTTTTACCATTATTTAATTTGCCACCGATAATAGAACACAACATACAGGCAGTAAAAAATAAGATAAACCTTTAACTCTGATGCAAGAAAATTTCCTGTTGGAAGCACCCTCATGTAGTCTAATATAATGGGTACAGATCCTAGCCCTGTGAATAGCTACAGCATTTTGATGTGTCTGAAATGTAAACTTACAGGGTTGCCCTTGGGTCCTGGTGGTCCAGTACGTCCAGATCGGCCGATGTCTCCCTGCGAGAAAAAAAAAAAAACAGCATGAATTTCAAATGACTATGTAAAAGCAGATGCATCACATAACAATAGCACAATAAACTTTTCTAATGCTGTCTGGGTGATAGGAGGGTTCGCATTTCAATTTGCTAAATCTGGTGCCCTCTCTGAAAGATGTTCATGACTAATTGGTTCAGACTAAGACACCAGTATTCACAACACGCGTCTGGTCTTTGTTGAATGTATGTAAAAAAATATCGAACATTAGTTGAATAAATCATCAAACAACAACTAGCTCATTGCAAATCCTATGGGCTTCTGGTAATTCAGTGGAGCCAGTTTGTATAAGGTGGGCGTGGCTTACACTGGAATTACTTCACAGTTTACGAACAAGATTTTTCTAAATTCAAGTCTTATTTTCTGTCATGCTGTTCATTCAGTCAATGTAATAAGAATAACCGACCCGACTCATTTCGGAGATTATCATTTCATGGTGTTACATCAAAACTTTACTATATCATACTTCCATCTTAAAAAGTTTCAAATCCTATGAAATAATAATAAAAACGAGCATTTATAAACCATCTTTAAGATGCTCATGGCGCAGTGACTTATCAGTAGAGTGGAATGTTTATGCAGTTCTCAATAGGTGAGTCTTGAGGGAAGTTTTGACCAAAGCCAGTGATGAAGAAATATTTTTATAATCTGGGAACATTGTCCCAATTTTTTTAACCTACCCTGTCTTGACAAATAATAAAGTTTGAGCAAAACTTACGGGTTCTCCGCTAAGTCCTGTTGATCCAGCTGGGCCTGGGGGTCCAGTGTTGCCCTGAAACCAACAAAAAGAAACAATTTAAAGGCACTGTACACTATTGGTATAATTACTCAAAATAATTGCTAGCATCAAAACTTACTTGGTAATGAGCAATGGAGAGAGCTGTTGATAGTATACAACATTATGTTGTATACTATCAACAGCTCTCCATACATTGTGAAAAATGACTCCCTCTGAAGTAACGTAGTTTTTGAGAAAGAAGTCATTTCTCATTCTAAAATATTTGAATTGAATTTGAGACCTCAGCTGAGGTCTCAAGTTCAAGGCATCTGAAAGCACACAACTTGTGCGACAAAGGTGTTTTTTTCTTCCATTATTCTCTTGCAACTTGGACGACCAATTGAGTTACAAATTTTCACAGGTTTGTTAGTTTATGCATATGTTGAGATACACTAAGTGAGAAGGCAAATACAGTGCTGTTTTAATATCTCATTTTGTCCACTGTATGTTTCCATCTTTCACCCTGTAATTCATAAATCTTAAGCTCTGAAGACCAAATGGGGCGTTTAAGATCGTTAACACTACAATTGCAATTGAGAATGTTACATTGAAAAACAACAAGACTTCATAATTACATTTTGTGAACATTCCCCTAAAGAACTTGCAGTTCGTAAATATTTTATGTTTTCCTTAACAGAATACTTGTATTTACCAATAACTAAGACTCAACAACTTTTTTTATTTTTCCTGAAAAACAAAAGAACACCTGAGAAATCTTCGAAAAAATAAGCTGTGAAAACCTTCACTTAAATCAATAGTACAACATTCTACTTTGGTTTTTATTTTTTCAAACAAAAAAGGCCAAAAAGCAGAATGAAAACCAAAGTTAAGAAAGAGACGACACTTACTCTTGATCCTGCCTTGCCTGAAATACCGCGTTTGCCAGTGGATCCTTGTGAACCCTAAAAAAAGTAGAAGGACATTATTACATTTTGTGAAAAATCCCCAACAAAATAACAAGTCAATGAAAATTTTAAGCGTTTTAATTTCAGAATACTCAAATTCACCAGTCACTAAGATTCAAAACACGTGAAAAATAAAAGGACACACAAGAAATTATTGTGATTAGTCAGGTGTATAAGGTCATTGGACCTGGAATTAGTATAAGTTTTTGATCTTGGTAATTTAAATGGTCCTACATTTTTATTCAAGGTAACTTACAGGTGCTCCGGAGATACCCATCTGTCCTACACCACCACGGTCACCTGGGGCTCCCTGTAAACAACAACAACAAAAACAACAACAAATTCAATTTATCTGGAAAAAACAAGGACCAAAGAGAATTAATGAGAAAAGCTGTTGCAAACTGCTTCAGTTCAGCTCAGTACAGCATTTATTTCCAATTCCTAAATCAATATAAATACACTGTTAGAAAAGTGATACACAAAGTGACAGAAATTGGGAGCCAAGTAAGCACATCTTGTGTTAGGGAGTGCCTATACAAAGAAAGAAACCAATACAAATACAATGCTTACCCGCCAAAACTACTTGTAAAAATAATTGTTAATGGCCTGTTGTTTCAACCCTACATTTAGCAGAGGCTTTCTCAAAGACTAAATTAAGAAAGAGAAAGACTCTGCAAAGGTTGAAACGTTAGGCCATTAACTTTTGATGGCCTGAGAATTGACAAGGATCCATACAATTGAAAAAACCCAGAAAGGTTACAACTGGAATGAAGCCAAACATGTGGCCCAAAACAGAGCAGACTAGAGAGTGCACCTTGTGTGACAAATTTTAGTTTACAGGCTACATTTTTAAAAACTTTTCTTAATGAAGTAAAAAATAAAACTCAATTCAGCCTCCTTAAGACTGTGAAGCTTTTATACGTGAAATAAACCAATCAGTAATAAGATATAAATACTTGTTTGTTTGTTTCATTCAAATTAATTATTTGAAATGTTGCTTACGGGAAGTCCTGGAATTCCAATTCGTCCAACATCACCAGAGGCACCCTTGTTACCCTGTAGTAGCATAAAAAAAGAGAGCTTACATTTATTATTTGACTTATTTTTCAGCAACACCCCCAGCAACTGCCTTTTTTTAATACACAAAAGCAAACCAAGAATATATTCGCTGTCCAAACACACTTTTTTCTTTAAAACCCTCAGTAACACTCATCTGTCACATTTTGTTGTTGTCTATGAACAGTAGTGACTGCAGACACAACGTCCACAAAATAAGGCTAGGGGACATTTCTGAGGAAATTGAGTCCCACCCCACATACATTTTGCACGATTAAATTTTCCTGGGAAAAACTAACACGGGCCCCCGAGGTTAGCTCACTTTTAACCCAGGGCAGGGGCAGCTTTTTCCCTGGGCAAATACTATTTGTCAGGACTTTACAAGGGTAAGCGATTCATAATAAGACCCCCCAGAAAAATCCTGCTATTTCCTAGGAAATTTGTCTTGTGTGAAAGGGGCTTTTCAGGATGGATGAAACTTTTCTGGAAACGAAAGTTTTCTTACAGGAGCACCAGATGAGCCGTCACGTCCATCTACACCAGACTCTCCCTCAGATCCTGGGGGTCCAGCTACGCCCATGGCTCCTGGGGCTCCACGGTCTCCCTGAAAAATAAAATTTTCAAAACATTATGAAAGGTAGATTTTCATTTTTGGAGTTAAAATTGAATAAGTATTTGAAATGTTTGATCGAATTCAGAGATCCATACCATGGTTGGCTTTAGAAGATGTTGAAGAACTTTTGAAAACGAAACTTACAGACATTCCTTGGGGTCCGGCTTGTCCAGCTGATCCTGCGACTCCTGGAACTCCTCTCTTTCCCTTGGCTCCTCGTGCTCCGGTAAGTCCCATTTGTCCCTGGTGGGGATAAGCATTTCACACAATTTTAAAAAAGTCACTTTTCAACAGACGGAGAAAACTAGTGAAACCAAAATTAAGTGTATACAAGACAGGAGCCAGGAGTGAGAATAGTAGCTTACGTTTGGTCCACCAGGTCCCTGAGATCCTTGAGGTCCAGAATCACCGCGTGAACCTTGTGCTCCAGTGGGTCCTGCAATACCTTGGGGTCCGTCTCCGCCTACATCTCCCTGAAGAAGAAATTACGCACCATAAAGTTAATTAAATTAATTTAGAGACTTTTGCGGTAAGGATCGGAATGTGAAAATCACTAAGAGGTTTAATATGGTTCTTCAGAATTGTGTTGAAGTGATGTGATAAACAAATATATAATAAATTTATATCAATTTTATTCCCCCCCCCCCCCCTCGCCCCAAATTTGAATCTGAGAAACGTTTCTGTCAGATATGTTTCTCAGATTGTGTATTCCAATTACGGATTTTTCGTCCTGCGTGGAAATAACCACTCCAGATTTACGAGGCATTCTTCAGTTACACAACTAGCGCAGAAATGTTGCGCTTGCACAGTAAGCGAAGAATGGTGATCGTTAAGCAGAGTTCGGCGGTAAGCAGAGCCATGAAATTAGACCCCTAGACAGTAAATAAAATTCTATGAAAAAAACTTACAGCGGGTCCTCTGAGTCCAGCAGGTCCAGCAGATCCTCGTCTTCCGGACTCTCCCTGAAAAATAAAAATAATAATCATAAATAAAACATCTACCCTCTTATCATTAATTTTGGTTTTTAACCCATGTACAGTGATGCGTGTTGTATACTCAGTACTTCCCCGAGCTCTGTGGACAAAATCAAAGGATATTACCCGGGTGGGATTCAAACCCACAACCTTTGCAATTCTAGAGCTGTGTCTCACCAACTAGAGTATCTCTACCATCTTATTGTTTATCCATTTATATTTTTGTTGCTTCACCTTACCTCCTTATTGTTGTTGTTGTTGTTGTTGTTGTTGTTTTATATAAAGTGTATGTTTATTTAGTACAATATTAGTCAAATAAATACAACCCACTATAATAACAATTATAACAACCGATATTTACAAACAAATACAAGACATTAAAATTTTCGAAATAAAAAAGCTAAATGACTTGTAACATCAGTACATAAAATAACATGACTTTGTGTGATTTTGTTTTCAATTATGCCTTTAAGTAAATAAAATAACACGACTTTGTGTGATTTTGTTTATAACAATTATGCCTAGAGACTATTTGTTTGTGTCAAAAGACTTGACTGAAACTTACGGTAGATCCCTTAGCTCCGGGTAGTCCTGGGCCACCTCGCTCGCCTTGAAGTCCCTGTGAAGAAACAACCAACAAAAATATCATCATTTCGCGAACTTACTACTCAGTCTATCCAGACTATTTAAAAAATCAGGTCAGGTTTTCCTTGTTTGTGTTTGTGTAGTCTCCTAGAAAATGCAAACTCTGAGCTTTTTGCAACACCCCTTTGAAAACATTTGAAAGTTTGAACGCTTTCTGCACACAAAATCTTTATTAAATTATAAAATAATAACAACAGATACAAGCTTGGGTGACAGGTGTAAAAATAACTAGAGTTGATGTTGGGGTTTATTCCCCTTTCACTGTTTATATTTTCTCTAAGCTTTTTACTACCACCCCCTTAGCTAATGAAAGAACGACATCATTACTAGAGACAAGATGACTTTGTTGTCAAGAGTACGTGGGTTGAGGATGTTGTTAATGTAAAAAGTTTAATATTTTTGATGAAGCGATTGAAGCTATCAATGACAAATCGTGTCAGAGCTAAAACTTCATATCTCAAATGTGCAACAATGTCATGTCTCGCACAAAAGCGCTCCTCAAATTTCTGCCCCTACTGGTTTTGTGTGTACATCCGAGTTATTTGAAGCGAGATACAACAATATGACACTTTCAAATGTGCATGTAATGTAAAAGCAGTTTGAAGAGATACATTGTTTTTGCACTGACAAAACGGAATTGTTACCCAAAAAAAGTTACTTACGACTTGACCTGATGGTCCTGGCTTTCCGTCATTTCCTTGTGTGCCCTGTGGAAACAAAAAAACCAACCAAGAAACAGTTAAAAGATGATGTTCAAGGTATCAATATAAACCACAAGGGAAACTGACTGGGTAAATTTTGAAATGATTTTGGGGGTGAACAAAGAATTGACTAGAGAGGGAAAGGAATCCAAACGAACTGAAACAGCGGACACAATTTGTAATATATACATGTGGCAAAGGTATTTCCTTAAAAAATTCCAATGTCAAAACGTATTGCTGAAGTGTTGGTTTAAAACAAAATTATTTGTAAAGTATTAACAACTTAATTTAGTTTCAAACTTACAGCAGGTCCTGGCTTTCCGTCGTTTCCAGCACGTCCATCAGATCCGGGCAAACCCTGCATTCACAATACATCAAGGATAAATTTTTAAAAATAGTCTGTTCTCAAGTTTCAAACTTACCAAGGGACAAAATCTTTGTACTACCCCTCCGTAAAATACAGCCTGGGGGTGAAAAATGTCCACTTTGACAACGGGGGAAAAGGGAAAAAGAAGAGGCCAAGTGGAAGATGTTGATTCAAGACAGGGAGTTTAAAAGCAACGATTGTAACAAATTTGCTAATTACTCTTGCAAAATCATTATACTATCCCTTTGTCAAATCCAGCCTAAAGGTGAAAAATCGCCACTTTGACAACGGGGGAAAAAAGGAAAATTAAGAAGACAAGTGGAAGATGTCGATTTAGACAGGGAGTTTAAAAAGCAAAAATTAATTCTACTTACTCTTGCTCCTGGGACTCCGGCATCTCCTGTGCGTCCTGGGGAACCCTAGACATTAAAAAACAAGAAATAATACATATCAAAACACGATCAAACATTTTTTCTTAAAAACTGGTCTTTAACACACAATTTGGGGGCATTGATGCTTTTTTTATCTTTATTATTCATAATTTCTGAGTTTGCTTTCTTTCTTCTACTCTCTCTATTATTGTGTCAATACAGCTTATATTGCAATACAATAACTCTTTCTCACTTAAAAATGTTCCATTTTGAGGTCCCAAAATCAAGCATCTGAAAGCACACAACTTGTGCGACAAGGGTGTTTTTTCTTCCGTTACTCTCTCGCAACATCAACGACTAATCGAGTCAAAATTTTCACAGGTTTGTTATTATATGCATTAGTTGAGATACACCAAGTAAAAATACTGGTCTTTGACAGTTACCAAAGGTGTCCGATGTTTTAAACGACCTCATCGCACTGAGCAGACGATCTCTGGGTTAATGCTGTATAGTTAGTGAGTGAAATTGTGCATCGGACATACAAGTCATCTTTTAAATGCAAACTTGAGTGATTGTGACATGAGCAATCTCAAGAGACTTACAGCATCTCCCTTCTCTCCTGGGGCACCAATAGCTCCCTGGGCTCCAGAATTTCCCTGGTGAAAACAAAAATAACAAAATTAACATCTCTCACTAAATACAGAGTACACAATACTTGTAAAAATGATGATGAGGGGGACAGCACATCAGAGGGTGTAAGATATTTGGGGCACAATGCATAAGAAATATAGCGTCTTTAAAAGAAACAGCAAAAATGCAATCAAATTTATGTTTAATAATTAATTACTGTGCAAACAGTTCCAACAGGTTCTTTGTGCATTGGGAGATAAGAAATCTAGCGTCTTTAAAAGAAACAGCAAAAATGCAATCAAATTTATGTTTATTAATTCTTGCGCTAACAGTTCCAACAGGTGCGTTGTGCATTGGGAGAATGGACAGAGCCCACTGCCTCATGCTATGATTGAGCAAATGTGCCCCGCAGGGGTAACAGGGTAACAGGGAAAATTAGAAAGTGTTTTGTTTTTAACCAGTGTCTTGGTTTCTTCACTAACTTCCCAAACTGATAAATGAATCCACAAAGACTAAAATCTCGTCTCAAAACTAATCTTATGTCACAGGTTTTCAAGGGCTAATTTAGTAGTGTCCGTTTTCTTTCGCTTGTTTTTGGTTTTACTGCGCCTTGAAGACCCAGCAGGGTGCACATGTGCACATTACAAGTCTTTCTTATTATCATTGCAGGCCTTTATCACGCTGTCACCATCTTGGTCATGTTCCCTGTTTCCATAACAGTAATGAATGCTAACATTCATTGCTCAACATTCATGGCACCAGACTATTATTTCATCATACAAACATTGTTTTCTTTAGTAATGTGCTGTCTGAACTTCACCTTTGTACACGTACATGTACGTGCCATACATGTCCAAACTTGTCTCTTCAACATGTCTGTTTCTAGGATAATGGGGCATTTTTTTGGAGGACTCTGAAATCTCCAGGACCCTTTGAATGTACATACACACAAAAATGTTTTATATTCGGCCATTTCATCAAGACCACAGCGGTTTGCGACGAAACAAAGAAACAAATAAATGACAAGGCAAAATGCAAGTAATCCACCCTCAGTTTGGTTAAAATGAGTTGGAATAGAGAAAAATCTAAATAATAGCCACACCGCGATAAAGGTCTATTATTATCTTGCATGCTGCAAGCCTTGCTTCATCCACAAATGACTTACCTGTAGTCCAATTCCTCCAGCCATGCCTCGTTGTCCTGGTGCACCTACACCTCCCTAATAGAGAATCAATGAATGAAAAAGATTATCACAATATAATAATAATAATAATAATCTGGGGGGCTAATCCTCCTTACGAGCAGCTAGAGCTGACGTGCAAAGGATACGGCAACAATGTGTTTGAGAAGCAGGCATGTGAGGGCGCATTTAGCTGCCAGCCACATCAACCCATTATGACCACGGAGCACAGCCAAAATCGAAAGTGTTTGATTTTTTTCCTGAGGGAGGAAAAACGGATAGTCTGGAAAACCCTCGTGGCACAGCAGAGAACCAACGCACAACTCAACTCACATATGGCCCCGACCGAGAATCGAACCGGGGTCACCTTGGTGAAAGGCGAGCGCTTTACGCACAAGCCAACCGTGCCACCCAAGCCATTCGTGCCATAGAAGTGCATTTTATACCAATGATTTGGGAGGCTAATCATCCTTACTTGCAGCTGAGACGCTAAATTGTGAACAACACTGTTACAATGTTCAAGCTGCTGGCACACAAGGGCGCCAAAAGTAGAAAGCCACATCAGCTCATAAAAGAAAACCAGAGGGCCTGGGAAAAACCCTCTTGGCATAGGCGAAAAATGTGTATAATTTAGATTTCTAATGGTCAACATTTTTAAATTGTAGTACTTACACGTGCGCCCATTGGTCCACGAGCACCATTTGGTCCAGCTGGACCGTCGGGACCCTGAAGAGGACAAATAGAAGTGAGGAGGAAAATATAAATATATATTTGGTTTGCGGTATCACCATGTGTTAAATTGTTATGCGCTCTCGAAGAGGCTAGTCCTGGAGAGAGCGCAATAATAAGTTTAATAAATTATGTGTGTTTCTACTTGCCATGTAGAGTTTGTTCTTATAGAACTGTCTTGATTTGTTCTACTAACGCGGAGTAGATTGTTCGGGTGTTCGGGAGACTTCTCAGTTCTGAAAAGAACTGTCCTGCTTGTTAACTATTACCTGGGTGGATGGTATAGAAATAGGCTGGGACTACTACTTTAGCTTAAAGGATCGTAATTAACTGTACTACCGGGGAGTCAGTTCTTAGTCTCAACATTTCGACTAGCTTGCTCTAGTCATCGTCAGGAGAATATAATAAAACGGTTAAAATTATTCCTCAGAATTATTAAATTTTTAAGTAACAAAACAGAGATATGGTAACAATCAAGAAAATGTAAAACAGTTAGCAGAATTAAAACAGTAATCAGAACAGAGAAACTTACATCAGAACCATCAGAACCATCTTGTCCAACCTCTCCATGGGCTCCAACAGCTCCCTGGAATCAAAGCAAACAGAAAGAATAACAGTGAGGGTTCGTTGTTTGTAAACAGCGGAAGTATAGATTCATTACAGTGCACTTATTCAGCCTAGATACAATTGGCAGCGCACCGTATCGATACCTTGCTACCATCACTATAACCCCTGGTAGGGATGTACTGAAAAACAACACTGACTGGCTCCCAAAAACGACTACTTAGCGTGCACGCTTGTTAAAAACTTTTGAGAACTTGTATGGCACCATCGCATGTCAAAAATGCAAGTATTCCATTTCAAATGAATCTTGAATTTACGTAGTCACCGTAAACTGCATATCACAAGTTCAGAGAAAAATAAGAGGAGACCGGTTGGTCTTTGACTTAATGCCTATTTTGCCGATTACCAAACAGGCAAATAGAGTGGATCAACCACATGCCTAGTTAAAATGTGCCAGACTATTGGCTGTGCGCTGCATCTACCTCTTGTCACTAAACCCTGGTGGGGGTGTACTGAAAAAACAATGCTGATTGGCTCCCGAAAGTGACAACTTGGCATGCACGCTTGTTAAAACCTATCAACTATGAACCAATTTCATGAGCAAGCAAGGCATGCTATGACAAAAGGCACGCCTAGATCAATCACTCCCTGGAGTGAAAATGTTCTAAACCTTGTGAAAGAAAACAAAGTTTGACTTACTCTTGCGCCACGGGCACCATCGCTTCCACGTGAACCCTGGAGTCCGGCGTATCCTTGAGCTCCGGCCTCACCAGCAACGCCAGCGGCACCACGGCTTCCCTGTGTTAAAAGCAACAATAGTCAATACTCAGCATAACAGAGTTTTACAAGTTCATGAGAACTGAATTACACAAGCCAAAAAGCAATACAAATCGGGTCAATAAAATTTTTGAAAGTCTCAATTCTTATTTGAATTATAACAATAATAATAATATAATAATATCAAAGTCTTATATAGCGCACGTATCTACCAAACAAGGTACTCAAGGCGCTGAGTACATGTATATAGAAACTTTCAGAAAGATAGGTTATTGAAGTGATGAATTCTGAGACCCAATTATTTAGCACCTTGTAAGGGTTTACAAGGTGCTACAACGCATACAGCAGCCACAGCCAGGAACACCGGGGCGGACCCCTTCTCTTTTCGATAAGTGCACTGGGTTCTTTTACATGCGTTACGTAACACATGGGGCCAACGACTTTACGTCCCATCCGAAGGACGAAGCAATGGTTAAGTGTCTTGCTTAAGGACACAAGTATCAAAAAGAGATACTTACAGCTGGTCCTCGGGCTCCAGTCATACCTGCACCACCGGGTGCACCAACGGCTCCCTGTAGGTTAAAAAGAAAAAACAGAGAGTCGAGACTTTGTCTTTCAAGAGAGCTGATATTAATAAGGTAATTGTACAGAACTTTTTAAGTAGAGTATCTCTATTACAACCCTCAGGTCTTGATAATTTCTGATGCTATATCAACACCTTATGAGTACATGCAGCATTGGTAACCAATATTAGTGCATTCACTAACAATCTGTACCCATTTTTAAAATCTCACTCCTTGGTGAAGAGAAGCAATTAAAGTCAATCGCCTTGGTTATACAAACTAGATATCAATATTGGCCTAAGTCAATGATCAAGACTGTTATTTATTCCAATATTATTTGTTTTAATGCAAGTTGCCAGACACTAAAAGGCGTGAAGGCCACTATAAGGTGCGGGCTACATTTTCTTTTCCATTAATCATTGTCACCTTCTCCTAGGCTGAAACAGGGTTCCCCCCTTTATAGTCCATAAGGATGTAGGTATGAGTATCATCCATCAGAAGCCTGGTTGGTAGAGCAGAAGGCACTACCTCCCCAACTTTACGAAGCATTCATGGTGAATCAAACAAGCTTTAATATCATCTAGGTACGAGTAATAATAGATGACACTCACCATGTCACCAACTGCTCCAGTCTCTCCATCCTTGCCGGCGAATCCCTAAAACATCAGGAAAAAACAAGGAATTCAATCAATTTAAGATAATAGGTCAAATCTGTGTTTTGTTGAAAGGGTTGATAATGACCAGCTGGAGCTATTGAAGAAAGGCTTGCTTCGCTGGCCGCCAATTTAAATTAAGCATAACGCTATTCGTAGCTATGAGTAGTAGACAGAATATGTGTGTACATGTGCGTATACACACCACCAAAACGCGAACAAAACATTTTCACAAAATATTTTGACAATTTTGCAACCTTCAACAAAACAAGTGGCAGTTTGTCTAGAATTGTGAAACCGTCTCGCCTTTTCACAAAAGGGCGTTTATGAATGTGAATAAAAGAGTTGTGACTCGTTCTTAAACGGCCGTTTAGGAACTCATCATTACCCTTTTATTCCCTTATTTTAAAGTGGAACTTACAACTGGACCAGTCTGACCTGGAGCACCATCTGCACCGCTCTCACCACGGAGACCTGCGATTCCTTGCAGACCACTTTCACCCTGTTCTCCTGCTACACCCTGGTGGTGACAAAAATTGACAAAAATCAGAAAGTGTGGATCACACAAACACATATAATAAATATACTGTGGATTCAAATGGTAATACCTACAAAACTTGAATGTGGTATAAACCACCTGTAAACTTATTTAAATTAAAAAAACAGCCGAGGTAAAAACAACCGGAGAAGTTTGCCTGTGAAGTTCCCACTGTGTGATACTGCCGTTGATTTCACAAAACTCTTTCTAACTTAAGACTAATCTTAGGACTTAGGACGAGTCCCAACCCTGCAATGTAGCATGTAGACCTTAAGATTAATCCTAAGTTAGGACTCGTCCTAACTAGAGATTAGACGAGTCCTAACTCTTTGTGAAATCGACCCCTGGGTGTTAATTGAAAATGCTTAAACTTCTTCAAAAGTTACCACAAATTTATTGAAATAATGTTATGTACTACCAAGTTATCATCATAGCACAATATAACACCTGGTTTAAACAGGCACATGTAAATTTCTTTAAATAATAGTGGCTTCTTAAATAGCGCTCATATCTGTCACTCAGTGACACTCCAGGCACTTCAACCTCCAGTATTTTCATGTAAGGTACTATAGATGCGGAGCTACGTTTTTGAAGTACATAAATAAGACCAATTCCTTTACATAGCACCATGTAATAGTTTACATTTTAGGTAAACAAAAAAACAAACAAACAAACAAACAAACAAACAAAATTTTATCTACCTTGTGACCTGGAGCACCAACAGCTCCCATGATACCTGAGGCTCCGACTGGTCCCTTCATTTAAGAAAAGAAAGATAAACAAGTTTTTAGTTTTGTTAAGGAACTGTATTGGCATCAATCCACATCGCAATCAGTTGTTTCTAAATGACCAGTTTGCAAATTTGTTGTATATTGTTGGCATCTAATGTGTTCGTCTGTCCTTGTTGTCCCTTGTTTTTGTCTTTAGTCTAATTGACCCATTTCACCTGACGTCATCATCAGAATAATCTTGGATGCGTCATTTTGGTGGTCAATGTCAACGTGTGTTATTCAGAGCATCCTTGCTCTATGTTCAGAGAAGTGCGCATTTAGGCGACGCGACGTTTACACGTAAACCGATTGACCACCAACATGGTGAGCGTGGCATCAGTTGCCGTGTGTGACGCGCGTGCAAGAGGTCAATACCCAGTGTAAGTCTGTCAATAGGTGAGAGTATACTAAAGCCAAGGCTTAACAAGATCCTAATTTTTGCCTTTCTAATTTGTTAATAATGTTGGCTACTGTTTATAACTGTCACCGTTAATGTTATGAAACATCAATTATGTATTTTATCATCATGTGAAGCCAATACCGAAATAAGAGTTTTATTGAAGTGAATTGAATTGAATTAAAGGAGGACACATTAACCAGTCTAATTTCACCCCTTTGTGTACGCATTTGGGATTGGGAACAATCATATTTGGATTCAGCAGGTTCATATTGATAAGAATATCCAAAGTTAATGTAACATGCAAGATTGTATCTTGAAGGTAATTTTCTTTCCACATTCTGCGGGGGGTTGATCATGGCCTAACAAAGTGATAAAAAACTTGTATACTTACAGCGTTTCCGATCTCACCATCGTTACCATCTTGGCCTCTGGTTCCCTGTAAAAATAAAATAAAACATGCATGTTACTGAGTCAATTTGTATCATTATTTTTCCCTTTCATAAAAACAGCTCCTTTATTTGTGCTTTTAAAAACAAATACACGTACAATTAACCGATTTCCAGAGTAAGTGGCAAATATCAAATATTTAAGAGACTTAATTTAATGAACCAATGTGTGGTTAGCACTGTATACTCAGTGCTTTCCCATATATTTTGAAAGCAATCCACTGGCATGTAGGTGGGATTCAAACCTACCACCTTCGCCATCCCAGAGTAGAATTCATACCACTAAACCCATGAAACCACTGACATTGTACAATAGCTAGAGGCAGTTCAAATCCTATATACTCTGCATCAATTGTTCTAACTTAAGCTCTGTTCAGGAGTTCACTCGTTTGTTGTATAGGCCATTTCTTCAAAATTTAAAACTTTTGAATATGCCTCAACTTCATAATTTTTTTGTAAGTAGTTCTTGATATTATATCTTTGTTCAGTCGACATTCTTTATATGTATACAAGTGCATTGTGCAATATGGAAACACATGTCAAACTGACTTGAATAGGTGTGAATTGAACAGATGTGAAATTTACATCGAGGATATTAAGACAATAATTTGTGCTTCACCCAGACATCAATTTATGAACCCATCCTAAGTTAGGACGGGTTACTCATCCGAACTCGAGTTAGAGTTAATCCTAGCGTTTCGGCTGCAGGACCCTTAACCTTTTAGTTGACCTATATTTGAATGGTGATTTTCTTCAGTAATATTATTTCAGAGAATGATTTGTAAAGAAGGAAAAAAAATCAACTTACAGCAACACCACGGGATCCACGCTCTCCCCTCTCTCCTTGAATTCCACGCTCTCCCTAGTCAAAAGAAAAATTATACCAAATTAAAACTAGTCATCAAAAATATTGTCCTGTTTCAACAGAAAGTGAGTGTGCACATGCATAATCATAAATAATACACAACTAAAGCATTTGTTCTTTCCCAAGAAGGCATGCATGTGTGTGTAATATTGTCTAAAATCGCTCATTATAACAATACAAGGCATTTATTCGGCGCATAATGTAGAAGCCTTTATGCGAAACACAACAAATAAAACAATGAAACTCAATATTGAAGCAGATGCTTCTTAAAAAACCACATCCATCGATGTTCAAAAGGAGCAAGTGAGTGTCTAGAGTTTTGATATTCTCTTACCCTGGCTCCGGAGGCTCCGGCAGATCCTTGGGCACCATTTTCTCCGTTCTCTCCAAGAGCACCGGTATCACCCTGGACTCCCTTCTTGCCACGTCCACCCTAAACACAAAGATTGGAGTGTGAAAACACCGACAGCATGAATGTCAAATGGACAGTTTGTATTTAGACAGTGAAATTACCAACTGCATCAACCCTTGAAACCATTTGGTTCAGTTTTTCTTACTTCTACATGTAGTTCGTGGACTTATCTAAAATTGTTTTATAAATACCTGAATTTCACAAAAATCATGTTTTTTTTTCTCTCCTTTCTATGTCAACACGTGCTATAAAATAGATCTTTTCATTGTTAATAAACGAATAGCACCGGTTTGTGTGGACAGCCGAATGTTAGCAAAACATTTAGTTCAAAATTGTCTGCAAACTGTCAAGTAAACAAAATACCTCCAATGATTGGTTGCTTTGTTTCCAACAAATTCAACGCTATTTGTTTATAATTGTGTAACATCGTTACGAACTGTAGCTATCTACATGCATTTTTGGTATTGCAGTTATCACTATACAGTTTTCCAACAGCGGTTGGCAAAGACTTGGGCTGTGACTTTGCAAAAGAAATGTCTGTAGACCTTTCTTTTGTTGATAAACAAACCGCCTTGGTTAGCATGGCTGGCCGAATGTTAGTAAAACACTAGATCGTAAAAACAGATGTTTTAACAAAATTCAACATTTTCTGAAAACTTTCAATCAAACAAAATACCTCTCATAATTAGTTGTTTTGTTTTTAACAAAATCAACAAATTTTGTTATATCGTTAACAGAAATAGCGATATTTTCTTAATTTGCACTTATGGCTTTCCAAAGTTTTCCAATCTGGGTTGGCAAAAACTCGGGCTGTGACGTTGCATAGAGGCTGGAGCTATAAACAACCTGGCTTCTTTTTGTCCATGAATATCTACATTGGTTGATTACCATTGTACATAAGAAACTAGACTTACTCTCCATCCTTTGTGTCCCTGAGCTCCACGTCTTCCTGGGAATCCACTTGCACCCTGAGAAAGAAAAAAAAATATATAAAATTAATCGCGGTAAATTTACAACTATCTTCTATCAAATTATCAAGAGAGTGCTGTATTTTTTTTTTTTTTCCTCAGATCCTTTGCTCCGTTTTTGTTTTGTTAATCAACCTTTCAGTTCTATACTCAAAATATGTTTCTCATGAAAAGGGTTCTGTGTCAATATTCAAAACTTAGTTTGTTTGAAAAGCTGCCTCCTGATTACAATCTTAACTTTGCTCTTCAGCTTTGCTGTAACAATTTGAAATTCGAAATTCAGTCTTAGTTAGAACTTCCTTTCAAAAACACTTTAATTGTGAAAAATTAACAGCAAATGGGTTTGTTATGCATTAATTCTTGAGATGAATCTATTCTGTCTCTAAAGATTATATGGCAATGAGTTCTTCAACTTACCTGGCGTCCGGCTGCTCCAGGACGACCAACGGCACCAGTGGAACCATCGCTGCCCTAAAACAAAAAATCAATAATACTGGCTTTATTCTTCACTCCAGTCTTTAGTCAAACTAAATATTTATACAAACATTTCTTTTTTTCTTTGTTGGTCATCCCTCTGAAATTTTATAGGAACTTGGTCTCCTTTGAGACCAACTCCGAGGCAGTGAAGTTCCGTATCCAAATACGTAGGACGCATTGAACCCATCCTAAGTTAGGACGGGTGACTCGTCCTTACCGAGGCAGGATTGATCCTAGCGTTTTGTGATCGCCTGCAGGCTAATTTCCGTCCTAACTTCTTGTAGAAATTACTAAGCAGGACAGTTCTTTTTCAGAACAAAAGAACCCCACCCCCTTTCCCGTCCGGGTTCGGAAATCTACTTTGCAGTTGTAGAATAACATCAAGACAAGTTCTTGCAAGAACATTCTACACAGTCATCTAGATATAACCACCAAAACAAATCAACAGATTTTGATTTAGTCAAATGCTTGAATGTCTAAAAGAGCAAGTTAACCTGATGCACTTCTCCTTTGTTGATTTGTACCCATTCTCTCACTGATGACCCTCCAACCACCCACTACTCCCCGACTAATTTTACTCCATATTTCGGACCAGAGCAAGTTATTCCCATTAGCTATTTTTTTTTTAAGGTATGGTGAACACTTTAGTAGTGCATTGTTTGATTTGGGTGTTTTCACACACATTTACCGAAACCTGAAGAGTCAAATCGCTATGTCCACCATATCTCAGAATGGCTTATCGCACTTTTCCCCTGTAGATTTGTACACTTTTTCTCACTGATGCAACCCCACTATTCCTCACTCTCCCTTGATGAGAAAGTTTAAACGACTAACCTCTCTGCCTTCATCACCATCTTCTCCTCTACGTCCTGGTGGGCCGGAAGGTCCCTGAAAAGAATCAAAACAGACGTGAGCATACAGCAGAACCAAAACCACAAACTAGTAACTGGTATTCTCTTCATCAAATAATTCACTTCCAACAAATTTTTAACATTAAACTATGTGACTCTTTAACTATGTAACTCTTTGTCACTCTAAGCGAATGTTTAGGTTTGAAATCCAGATAAGAGATGTGAATCAATGAAATGATAAAGTAAAAAAGTCACAAATAAGATGAAATTACAGAGTGACATTAAAAGTCTAAATATTATTTCATGTGTTTACAAAATATTGTGAACAAAAATACCGTCTTTTAACATTGTTATGAATTTTTCAGCGAACCAAATGCACCAAATCTTTCCCATAAAGTATGTAAACTGCACACGCAACACCACTTTTTGTTCAGGGCTTTTAATGTATGGCGCGACCCATACACATTTGAGTGTCTGTCTCAATTGCTTTTGCAAACCAACAGTGTCTGTACACGTGCATGAAAGTAATTTGCATAATTCATGGGAAAAGCTAATTTACTTTTGAAACATATTTTTCTCAAATATTCGTTTTGAAACATCTGCTTATGAACAAAATGATTTTGAATTGATGAGAAAGTGAGTTTACAGGAGAAAAAAATAACTCTTTCCATCAAAGTGCCTCTGACATAAGTTTGTTGTATAGTGTGTCGCTCGAAAACTTCAGGATTAAAGACAATTGATCCTCCAAAGACAGAAAATGTTTGAAGTCTATTTTAGAAAGACTTACAGGTTGTCCAACTGATCCAGTTTCTCCCATCATGCCCGCCATTCCACGAGTTCCCTGTTACGGCAAAATATGACATTTATAAGAAGCTGCAATAATGTGTTCAACACACGGAACATAAAAATCACGCAAAATCACAAATGATGGTTTGGCCCCCCCCCCCCCCCTGATTTTCAGCCACTCCGTTCAAGATAGTCTTAACCCCAAATACACCATAAAAACGCTGCCACCATCTTGGTCATGCTCCTTGTAATCAATAGACCGTATTGAATGCTAATATTCATTGTGTCAAAAAGAAACCAGACTATTTCTCCTTTCAGCCTCGATTTGGTTTCATTGATTCGAATGGGAGAAAATCAAAATGGCCACACTAGTACATTTTCAAATCATACAGTTTTGGTCAAACCACTCTCATGGTGAATCTTGTTTCTACATATCTGTCTTTCCCTTAGATTTCACTTTATGGACCAACTTCAGATTTTTAATCTTGAAGGATCTACTCACACGTTGTCCAGATGGTCCTGGGGCACCTGGTGGTCCTGGTGGTCCCTAAAGGAGCAGAAAATAAAACAAAATTATACCAACTTTGATCTCTAAACATTTTACGGATTATTCAACTATGATTTGTACCAACTTTCTTCTTATTATATGCAGCAAAATAAATTTGGTGCAAATAGTAATTTTTTGGTTGCTGTACATGTCTTCTTTATGGATTCTTTAAGAAAAGAACCGATCCAAAAAGAGTTGGTCGCATTTTCTGAATATTTCTACTCTCGATTTGTACCTCGATTTTTGTTCAAGGAACTGTTAAAGATAAAAATAATAAAACTGATGTTTTATGTCACCTGTTATTTTTTGGTTAATTTAATGTCCAATTCAAGTAGATTATTAAAGTTATTCAAATTGGGGGAAACCAGCCTTACCTGAATAACTTGCTGAGGTGCATATCCCATGCTCTGTCCCTTGCTCTGGTACTGTTGTTGGTAGGTTGGGGCGAGGGCCTAGAAAGAGAACAAAATATGTAGATAAAACAATGAATTTGAAGATGAGGTTTTTTTTTCCCCCTGGAGGGGGAATTTTATTCAAGTTACTTCAATGTACAAAATACTGGTAAAACCAACTACTTATAGAACGGTACGAAAACAGAATTGGCAGTGTAGAAATATTGACTGCTCAATAATCGGCACAGGTAAAATTATAGGCACTCGGTGATGTCAATATCGAAGCGAATTATATACCGAATAATATATACTGAATGATATTAAAGATTCTTCTAATCAACAATCCTGACTATGGTGAAAGGTCGTCTGCGAAGAAAGGTCACAGTTCGCGCCTTGACACGGAACGCTATCGTCAGGCAGTAGCCTACACACGAGCAGCCTATTTGTGACTGTTCCGTTTTTTGTTTAAGGGCAGGCACAGTCGATTGCTCAACTATGATGTCATATTAATAGAAAAAGGGGGCCCAGCTATTTCAACGTCTCAATTTTTAACCAATCAGATTTGAGGAATCTATATATGAGGTGTAACTACAATGATTACGATAAACGGTGTTTTGTTAATACTGGCACAGGAGTTGAACAACGCTCTTGAAGGGGCACAGCAAGTTTTCCCTCTGGTAAATGTAAATGTAAAATTGTATTGGAACCTTGCAGAGGGCACCGCAGCAAAAGCACAGGGCACCAGGGCAATTGCTGTGAGCCATTTCGAGGCTTGCGGGCGTGTGCGCATGGTCAACAGGATCCGACTCGAGATGGTGAATGGACAAGTGAGAGTACTGGGCTCTGGATCATGCATATGCATGAGGTGTAGTCATTTAAAGTTTACCTCTCCAGGGGGTCCAGGCTGTCCAGGGGCTCCATCAACTCCGGGAAGTCCAGGTGCTCCTGTGTCTCCATCTGGACCCTGTGAAGCGAAGATGAAACCAGACAAAGCAAATCAAACACGGTTTGTATATAAATGCATTGGAATGAAAAGGTTATCTTTCAACAAAACGTCTTGCCTCTTTTTCTGATGGGGGACTCGGATTGGATACAGATTATGTCAAGTGCATCCAATTGGTTCACAATCAAATTCTTAAGGACTGGGGGTATCAGAGATGCCAACATTTTGCTTCTCGCAGTTAGGGTGATTTAGCACTCTGTTTGTACATTAATGCATTTGAATGAAAAGGTTATATTCCAACAACATTTCTTGCCTCCCTTTTGATGGGGAACTCAGATGGAATACAGATAACCCCAAGTGCATCCAATTGTTTCACGTTCAAATCGAAAAAGGACTGGGGGTAGTTGAGCTGCCAACATTTACATCTTGAAATCAGGGAGATTTTGTACAACAATCATTATTGTTATTATTATTATTATTATTATTATTATTTATTCGCCATAACAGAACAAAAAAAAATACATTTACTACATTATACCCCAAGATGGGCAAGGGACAACAAAAGCAAATACATACTATGATCCGTAGATCTGTTGCCCCACATCTGGGGTACACAATAAAATTAATATAGATTTAACATAATATAGTACACAAAGCAATAATAAAAGCAGAAAATTAAAAACCAATAGAAAATGATAAGTATATATTAAGAATAAAAAATTAATTGAATTAAATTAAAAATAATCAGGGGTATATAGGATTTGAGGCATTGCAAGGTGAGGTAACAATCTATATTTGTATAAAGGATTTGAGGCATTGCATGGTGAGGTATCAATGTATATTTGGTTTGCGGTAACACCATGTGTGTATCTACTTGCCAGGTAGAGTTGTTCTTAGAGAACTGTCTCGCTTTATTCTACTGCCGCAGAGTAGAGGTTCGGGAGACTTCTCAGTTCTGAAAAAGAACTGTCCTGCTTTTTAACTATTACCAGGGCGGATGGTATAGAAAATAGACTGGACTACTACTTTAGCTTATAGGATCGTAATTAACTGTACTGCCGCGGAGTCAGTTCTGAATTGGTCTCAACGTTTCGACTAGCTTGCTCTAGTCATCGTCAGGAAACTGAAGAGGTAAGAGAAGAGTTGGCTTGTTTATAGGGGTTCAATGGATCCACTGCAGGTCAATCAATGCTCTGATTGGTTGTGTCAGGGAGATATTAAGAATTACATTCAACATAATAAGAAAAACGTTTCCATAATCAGTGAGATTTTCAATTTTTTTCATCAGAACAGGAAAAGATGAGGGGTTTTTTTCAGGGAACTTTCTGCATAATTGAGGAGAGTTGGCAGCTCTTCGGGGAGAAACAGAAATATTTTTTGCTCAGAAATGCATTTCCATTTAAAAAAAAAACACAAAAAAACCCAAGCACCCTTGTTTACAGGTTTCCCCAGGTTTGTGAGCTACAGTGATTAAATTCACTTTATGAGGCGCTCTTGGTTTTTCCATAACCAGAAATTACCAGAATAAATTGGTGCTTAGCAGGGGATGGCAGATTGATGCTTACAAGTAGTGGTTACCTACCTTGAATCCAGCTGGTCCCATACGGCCTGGGTATCCCTTGGGGCCATTTGGACCCTGTAAAATGAAGGCAAGTTTGTGTTAGTCAGGCTGCAATTAATTTAGGCTTTAGATATACATGTAATCAACATTGGAGATTCAACACCAGGGGTGGATTTCACAAAGTGTTTTCACACAAGACTAGTCTTATCTTGAGCTATGACGAGTTCCCCGTCCTAACTTAGGACTAGCCTAGGCTTATCTTTGTGAAACCGACCCCAGAACCTACTTGCGACGTCTCAAGGAGATGCAAACTCCACAAGGAGAACGGGTTTCTTTTTAAAATATCTCTGCTTCCTTTTTTCACTCTTCCGTGTAGCCCGTACCTGGAGAGGCCTTTTATGCCTTGTGACAGGCGACTTTTTCAATTTTAACAATTTCTTGCCTGGTGCATGTTCCCCTCCATCCTATAATTATAGACTGTTTCAAGAGGAATATCAATTCCTACCTTCAGAGATCAACTGAGTTATTTTCATCTGTAGTATTTTTCTTCTTGTAGGTTTGATTGGGGGAAACTTGTTTAACAATAAAATAAAAAGAAAAAAACAGCTCAATCACTGATTTTTACTTACAGCAGGTCCAGCTGGCCCAAGGGGTCCGGGTGGTGAATAGGCGGCCATATCCTACATTGAAGAAGGAAAAAAAAAAGTTGTTGCTTTAGTTTCTTTTTCCAGTTCAAACAGATGAAGAATCTGCGCCTTGAACACCCAGCAGGGTGGATATGTGCACATTACAAGTCTTATTATTATTATTATTATTATTATTATTATTATTATTGTGTCTATTCATAACATAATGATCACTGTGTGTTGGCGAGTAGTTATACACATTCAAACCGGGGACCTGTAACTAAAGTGGACAACAGGGTCCACAGTTATGGAAAGGTCCACTGTTGGAAGAGTAAATTTCAGCATACTGTGATTCTTAAAAACATTGCACAATGCAAGTGCTATGATCCGTTAGGTTTTTAACAAAAGTAAGAAAACAAACTTACAGGCATCTCGGCAGGTTCACCCTGGGGGCCCTTATCTCCCCTGGGTCCTTTTTCGGGCTAATGAAAGAACACAAACAAGCAAAGGTTAAATTAAGTCCTCGCTCACGCCTTACCCCCTCCCACCCCCAACAATAAAAAAGACACACACCAGAACCTATTCAAACAAAGATTGCATACTTATAACAAATATTTTATCTCCTACACGTAAAGCTAGATTAAATTTGTAGGTTCCTTACTCAGTACTTCCATAACCCAGTAAAATTAACATTGGAGGTCTCAACCTAACAAGCTTTTTTTAAGGTTAAATGACTAAAATGAATAAAATCATCCTGTAGCATTTTGTAAGGTAACTGATTGAGTGGAAAATAAGCTGAACAGAACTAAACTGAAATGAACTCTATAGCACTGTTACTTTTGATACCAAGGTTCAGGAGATAGTTTAAACATTTCATCATTTCATTTCAACTCTCATTACCTACCTTAACAGCTGTGAGCATCCAATCAATTCAAGAGGGCACCGATGGAAAACAGGCAAGGAAGAGAAAACAAACAGTTGTGAGAAAAGGTACATTATTATATCAACCAAAATAAAATAGAAAAACACACACCATCAGATTAGCATGAACTTTAAAAGATTACAGGATGTTATAGTTAGGATTAGCGATAGATGTTGATTTCTTTGCACATTGTGGTCACACGGGGGTTATAGACAACTACATTATACAATTGCTTGTTCACACACGGCGCCGAGGTAGGCGTCATGACCTCTTACCCTTGACACAGTTTAGTTTTCTACATTTGGTCATTGCGCCCTCGCGGGCCCCGGACAGAGTGAAAGGTATAGAGGGAGTGTCCCCGCGTGACAGCTCGACACACATATATCCGCCTCCCTCCTCGCACGGTACGTCCTCTTTGTCGATGCGTGCAGCGAGATTATTGAAGGTCAATCGGGAGCCAGCTCTTAGATCCCTGCTTCCCATCTCTGGGGTCAGGCTCTGTCGGCTGACGACTCGGCGGGTTCCGCGTCCGGAGGGAGTGTTGGCGATGAAGGTCTCCAGCCTCCAGAGGTTTCTTCCGGTTGCGTCGCCGCTGTTAGGATTGGAGGTGACTGAGACGTCAAATTCCATCTCGTTTTGTCCGTCCGATATGTCAAAGCTATCGGAACGTAGATCAGTGCTGTCAATAGTGATACCTGGATCAGAAGAAAATTCGAATTTAAGAGAATCAATGATTGGAATTCAATAAGAATCTGCACTTATGCTAAAAATGGAACCTTAGTACCCGGATCTCAGACAAATGTACAAACGTGTCCACGTTTTAAATTTTCTCAACTTACACTACTACTACTTAATGATGGCGTGATCGCTAAAGCAGTGGAATGTTTGTTTGACAGCCGAGTGTTTTAAGCAAAATTTATGTAGTTTATACATGTAGTGTGCTATTGCTGAGTTTTGAAGAACCAAATGTTTTGCATAATGATTTTTTTGGACCAAAACTATTTGTTTGCTGAAAGAAAATAAGATGATATACACTGTACTATTAAACACAGGAGAGGGAGTTTCAAAAGCGAAACTAAAAATTGTACTTTTTGGTTTACCTATTCTTCCTCTTGATCAGAAATCATCAATTTATGAATGTATTGTACTCACCATCACACTTTTGACGGAAGCATTTCTTTAGGACGGTACGATCCGGTACGGGTGACAACTCAAAGGGTGGTTCTGGTCTGGCACCCTGAGTCAGCTCGGCACACATATACCGTACATCATTGCAAGACAAGCCTTGCATGTTGAAGTTTGTGTCCACCATTCCGAAGTCAATGTTCTCCCCTGGGTAGGCGTCTTTGTTGACCTGATACTTGCTGAATGCTCCTCTCTGGGCGTTTAGGCGGCGGCCCATACCGGTCTCGCTGTCACTTCCGAACAGGGTGAGGTCCCAAAGACCATCTCCATAAACACCACCACTGTCTGGGGTTGTTAATGCCTTCATGTTAAACATGACTCTATTGTAAGGATCGTTCTCCTTCAGGATAGAGTAATCATTGGTGATGACTTCCAAGCCATTCACTTTCACACCTGTAAATAAAAAGCCAAAATTACTCTCAATCTTGCCCGCTACAAATTTGATTTCTTTGCTCTTCGAGCTAAGCCCCAGCTTATCATGTTCCCGTCTTTGTGCACCATCCAGGAAAGCCCAACAATATTCCATTATCATACGTATGGCAGTTGAAGATTAAATGTTATTGATAACTGGCATACCAAAACAAGGATATCGATGAAATAGGGAGAACGTCAACAAAAGGGCTAGATAGCTCAGTTGTTAGAGTGCCTGTGCATTAATCCAGAGGACGCTGGTTCAAATCCTGCTCCAGAAAATAGCTGTTTGTTCAACCCAATATTGATGCAAATTGAAACCTGGGGCCTTTCTCAAAGCTTGGCTTGGGCTCCGGCTCCGGCTCCGCGTGCTGATATCTGTGCAATACGCGCTGCTCCAAAATGCAGGTTAAATGCAAGCTGCATACACAGCACGCGGAGCCTAAGCCTGAGCCGGAGCCCAAGCCGAGCTTTGAGAAAGGCCCCTGGTATTTATCCTTTCAAAGTTTGTATCAAGTTTGTAAATGTGTATTTTTTATGAGCTAGGTCTGGGAGGGCGCATCTTTTTTGATGACAGTTTTTTTTTTTACTTTGCCCTTCCCTGGACGGCCTGTGCTTGTTTTATTGTTTGGCTTTTTTTTTGTTCGAAAATTTGAAATAAAATAAATAAAATAATCAATGATCTTATTTTGAAAACCTATTTGAATAAAAACAAAAGTAAGGGTGTTTGTTTACCTTTGCGACAGTCTTGGTCTTTGCATCTTGTTATAACTTCTCCTCCATCAGCGGTCTGGAACTTGAAGTCCGGTCGTGCTCTCAGTCCCTTGGCAAACTCAACGCAGAGGTACTGGAACTCAGATTCACAGCCGAGGGCGGACAAATCAAACTCGGTATCCACCGATTCAAAGGAGAGGGTGTCTCCAGCGGTCAGGTCACGGTTGGACTGGTCACGGCTAAGAATCTGGCGTCTAAGCCCTATTTGTTTGCCTTTACCATCGGGCCTTGTGGCGCCGTATGTGCCAACTCTCCACAGAGTGTCACCATTGGCGCTGCCTGCAGTTGCTCTTGAGTCGATGTTGATGCCGAGTCTGATGGGTGAGGCCTGGCCGGATACAACACTGTCGGACAGTACCTTCATGGTCCAATCCATGTCATCGATTATCACACCTGAAGAAAAACAAAATGGAAGTTGAACAAACTTCACTTGAAGACGATCAGAGCATACTGATCGAAACGTCGAGTTGAAACCAACGGTTCTTTTCAGAACCACCCCAACTCATTAGAGATAGTCATTACATGGTGTTACCGCAAACCTTTCTATATCGTATTTCCACCATGCAAAGTTTCAAATCCTACTTAAACTTCACTTTGAGCTCACGCCTTTAATCAATTTAATCAATACTGTTAAATGAGCTATACAATTGTTATTTTTGTTGTTAATGTTCCAGTTCAAGATGTGTTGGACCAATAATCCATTTTTGAGTGAGATTTGACACTATGAATTGCTTAAAGTCACAAGTTACTGCTAAAATTTGACTATAGAGACAGTTGTTTATTAAAAAAGCTTTTGTATAGCAACCTACAGCAAACCCTGGTACTATTGTGGCATACACATTCATTAACAACTTGAAAACGGCTTTTTGGTTTGAGGTTTTACTTTCTAACAAAATGAGATTATAGCAACAACTAAGACCAAGGATAACAATGCTGAAATCATGCCATGTTTCATGGGTGCTGGTTACTGCATGATTAAATATTGCTATACCTGGAGTTGATTTCACAAAGAGTTGTCCTAGGAGATATTAAAAACTTAAGGCTAGTCCTAAGTTGGGACGAGTAACTCGTCCCAACTCGACATAAGACTGGTCTTAACTCTTTGTGAAATCCAGTTTACTGAGTTTACTGAGCAGTTTACTGAGCACCAATCTTAATTTACCTTTACACATGTCTTCAGGAATCTCCATACAGTCTTTGAGTACCTTCGCATTGGGAACAGGGGTCATCTCAAACTCCACTGTGGTTTCTGGGTTACGACTGAACTCTGTACACAGAAATTTCATCTTCCTGCAGTCCACGTCTGTCATATCGAACTCTGCGTCGATGGTCTGGAAGTTGATGGGCTCCCCTGGGGTCATCAGCTCACGGCTGCTGAAGTACTCAGACAGGACCTGGTCTTGTTGGTTGTAACGAGGCCCCTGGCCGTTGGAACGCTGGCTTCCGTACATGTTCAGGCGCCACATGTTACGGCCGACGACGGGAGTGCTCGCGTCTGTCGTCTGTACGACTGTATCAAACCGTAAAGAGTTGCTGGATTTTCCCTCGTAGAGATCACCACCAAGGAGAGTTGAGTCAACACCAGATACATACACACCTGTTGAGACATGCAAGCAATTTGAGAGGATATTAAGTTTGGTTCCTCTTGTATTGGGTTTGAGGGAATTTGCAGGCCAACTCTGGTGGGGCCTGTAGGAGCTCTATTCCCCATCAAATGGCTGGACTGATCGGGTTTCAAGTCTGGGCATGGTGAAGCAGGTATGCGGAGAAAGGGCAATAAAGGCTGGCAGGACAGTGACAAAACTTCGATCAAGAACTGCCCTGATAGCGGTCTTTACAAAAAAAAGATCCGTACCAAAATTTAAATAATTTAATTTCACTTGTACTAAGCATCATATTCTTGACCCAAGTATGTGAAAAAATATCTTGCTACTTTTAATGTTTAAGTTTTAAGTTTGAGATGAGCTAAACAATGATGTAGAACTTCCTTTAACTGTTGTAATATTCCATTAACTCCCAACAAAAGAAAAAAATGATAATCAGGGTTCCAGTTCTTCATTCAGGAAATATGCTTTCCTTTCAGCCTCAGCATGGTTCTATTGATTTCGAATGAGGAATGGAGAACAAGATGGCCGCCACCATCCTAAATATCTATCAATAAACAATACAAACCTCCACATTCTGCAGTCTTGCAGCTGACGATGGAATCGCCAGGGCCAGATGTCCTGAATGCATACTGCGGACTTGGATAGTCTCCTTGGGTGAACTCCATACATAGATATTTGTACTCTCCGCAGCCGAGTTGTTCCATCGGGAAACTGGTACCGACATCGGTGAACTCAACTGGCCCTCCGACTGGCATACTTCTGGCCTGATTGTAGGAATCCAAGACCTGTGTACGCTCCGATTGTCTCATGCCAGAACCGTCTACGTTCCGACTGCCGAAAAGATTCATCTTCCACAGTCCAGAGCCCTGAAGTTCACGACTTTGTGGGGTGGTCCGTACGGTTGCATCGATAGTCACTGGGGTTGTCATTCCATACTGTCTCCTGCCAGCCTCGTATGACCAATCCATATCAGTAAGAGTTACACCTGGGTTTTAAATCAAAGAAGTGAACAGTCAGTTTAATAATGTGCTCAACTTTGGTTCAAACACATATAATTCAGATACATGATTTTCAGCAGAAACAGGCTTCCCTTATATTTGAGTTAACTTTCCACTTTGAGTTTGAGGGAAAACATACTTTTCAGCTTGATGGGCTTGCGAAAACACTAAGTGAAAATCTGTTTAGAGAGGGTTGTGTGGGTTCTGAGAAGAAGCGGTGGTTGATAACTCAACGTTTTGATCAGTATCTTTTTAAATACTGATTAATCAGTATTGGTTTGACTTTTTCTAATCTTTCACTTTTTCTTTAAAGCATTGCACATGTACATGTATACTAAAAACTGATTTTTATCAATCAAAAGGCCAGAATTCTGTGTATCCATCATGCGTTCTATTTAATGCATATGTGCGTCATTTGCAAAAATGAAAGTCGCGCAGCGCACATAAATCCACATCAATATTAGATACTGCGTTACCCGTAAAAACTTTTGTTTTGTAGCGCACACAATGCATTGCACAATGCTTGACGGACGCATTGATTTCTGGCCTTATAAATGAAAAAAACAAACATTTTATTTGTACATATTTTATAGGATATTTTAGCAAACTGAATTATCTACAGATCCAGCATTAACATGGTGAGAGTGTGGAGATCAAGATTACCTTTGCATCTGTCACCGAGTTCAGTGCAAGACACCAGAGCTCTCTGGTTTGGAACGGCATCAAATGTGTAGTCGGGTTTAGCGTTACGATTCTTCCCCAGCTCAGCACACAGATACTTGACGTCCTTGCACTGGAGTCCGGTCATGTCAAAGTTCACCTGAGAATTCATGAAGGGTAGATCGGATTCCATCTGGAGGGTTTGATCCATCTGGGATTGGTCGAGGATCTGGGTTTGGTAGCCGAGTCGGCGACCCTGCCCATTAGCCCTGGCGCTTCCGTAAAGGCCAACTGTCCAGAGGTTGCTGCCCGACACTTCAGTTGACCCTTCACCTGTGACCCCAGTAATGTCCATTTGCAGTGTGTTGTCCTTCTTTTCTTCGATAACTGGACCATCACCTCGGATTGAAGTCTCCAAACCAGTAAAGACGGCACCTGCGATGACCAATCAGAAAAATTAAGGTTTAAGGTTTATTTTCAAACATTAAATTTTTGTAAACATAAAAAGTACACACAAAAATTCTTTTAAAAAAAAGCTTTAAAAACCGAAAATCAATGATAACTTTTCTATCGCTATTAACTTCACTATCGCAGTAATTGATCTCAACGTTTCAACTTTAGCCTGCTCTAGTTATCATCAGGAGCAAGTTACTTACGTAATTACAAGATTGAGTAACTTACGTGCTGAACATTTCTGCTGCTTGCAAGACGTTAAGACGTTCATGGTATCAGAGCGGCCAGAAACTTCAAATCTGAAATCAGGCTCTGGCATGTCTCCTTTGGTGAACTCAGCACACACATAACCATATTCGTTGCAGCCGATGGATCCGATATCAAAGTCAACTTCCTGATTCCTGATGTTCATTGTAGAGCCGCCATCAAGCATGGTGGATGCGCCGTCAGTGTTGAGAGCCTGGCTGACGTAGCCGAAACGATCCGTTGCACTGCCATCAGGACTCTTGCTTCCGTACATACCCATACGCCACAGTCCGCTGCCGGACAAGTCACGGCTTCCGGATCTTGTTGACAGCTGGGCGTTGAAGTTAACAGGCGTTTGTCGACCAGGCATTGGATTTGTAGAAGAGTAATCCCACTCAAATCTGTCCGCAATGACTCCTGCAAAGAAACAAAATTCAAAACGTTTTAGGATCAATACTTTCAGATCTTAAATGAAATCTATTTGCTAAACCTGTTGCTTGGAGCACGAGTACCCTGGGTATCAGTCAATATGTAATTTAGCAGTTGATTTGTTGTGCTTTTCTCTCCTTTGACCTATTTTGAGCAATTTCGGAAGCTATGCATTCTTGTACTTGAAAACAAACTTAAAGTGATGATGATGTAGTACGTTGTATCACTCTCTTAAAGCCATTGGACACTTTCGGTAAACAGTATTGTCCAAAGGTCCACACTTGTATCACAACTGATATAAAAAATAACAAACCTGTGAAAATTTAGGCTCAATTGGTCATCGGAGTCGGGAGAAATAACGGGGAAAACCCACCCTTGTTTCCACACGTTTCGCCGTGTCATGACATGTGTTTAAAATAAATCCGTAATTCTCGACAACGAGAATTGATTTAATGTTTTCTCGAAAAGTAAAGCATTTCATGGAATAATTCAAGAGAAGTCTTTCACCATTACCTTCTGTAAACCCTGTAAGTTATTTGTTAATCTGTGAACTTTTTCTTTTCTTTTCTGTGCCGAAAGTGTATAATGGCTTTAATAAAGTATTACATTCAGTTGATGGCCGGTTTTCATGCCTGATGAAAGACTGTGTGCCACAATCAAGTGTGGGCAGTCAGCTATCATATGGTGCATTCACCACAGTCACAAAACTTTAGGTAATAAACCACAATAGGGAGGCCACCAACATTTGGACTAGACGGCTTAGTTGCAGCGCTGGCACGCAACTCAAAAAGTTATAGGTTCAAATCCTGCTCTGGTAAATGTATCTTTGTTTACCCAAAACTAATGACAAACAGAAAACCCTGAGAGAATGCTTATTAGTATTAGAATAACAGTTATTATGAAAAGTAGAAAGATTCAAAATTTGACAAACCTGAGCACTCTGCTGTCACACAGCTCGTAAGGACACTCTCGTCAGGCTGAGGTTGGAGTCTGAACTCTGGCTCGGGAGTTTCTCCCTTTGCCATCTTCAGACAGATATATTTGACATCTTCACAAGTGAGTCCCGTCATGTCGAAGTTGAAGTCAACATTCTCATAGTTCAGGCGGGTGCTCTGTGCAGGCAGGAAGTTCATATCGGCCTGTCGTTGGTTGAAAAGCTGCGCCGTCTCACCGAGCATCTTGCCAGAACCGTCTGCATTGGTGCTTCCGTAAGCACTCATAGACCACAGGCCTTCTCCAACAATGCCAGTGCCACCACCGTTGGCACTGAATGAGACAGAGTAAGGGTTGACGGCGCGACCATCTGCGACTTCTCCACTGTTAAGTTGGGCACTGGTGCTGCTGATTGTAGTTCCTGTGGAAGTGATAAGTTGGAATGGTGCCTCATTACTTTGGAGAAGAAAAAAAAAATCCTAGAAAAAAAAGCACTGAAACACTGGATGTATATACTAAGGAAACTTTTTTGATTTGTGGGAGTGAACATTTTGAATGATGTCTCATTATTTTGAAAATGTTTTTTTTTTCCTTAAAAAAAGACAAAGCATTGGACGATGGAATTCAAATGTTGAAGAAACTTTACAATTTGTACAAACCTGCTTTGCACTGCTGCTCATTACAAAGAGTCATCGTGTCGCCGGTGGGAAGAGACTTGAACGAGAAGTCGGGATTAGTATCAGGTCCCTTGGAGAAGTCGTAACAGAGGTAGTTGAATCCGTTGCATCCAACAGACAGCCAGTCAAACTCGGCTTTAGCCCCAGTGAAGCTCATTTCCCTGGATCCTCCAGGGGTGAGAGGTTGTGCCTGGTGGGATGAGCTCAGAGTCTGACTCTGGTAGTCGAATTTCTCACCTTTGCCGTCAGCTTTTTTACTACCGAAGATACCCATGCGCCACAGACCATTACCAGATATGTCTCTGCTACCGTCTGTGAACGTTGCTGTTGCATCAATGGTGACATCTGATGATTGTCCGACGACAAGATTGTTGGTTCTACCAGAGGCCCTCAATCCTCGGATCGTAACTCCTGTGGAAATGATGATCTATGTTACATCTCTATTGACCTAATTCACTTGACGTCATCATCAGAGTAATCTTGGATGCGTCATTTTGGTGGTCAATGTGTGTTATTCAGTGAAGCGCGCGATTTAGGCAACGCTGCGTTTGAATGTAAACTTATTGACCACCAAAATGGTGAGCATGGAACAGTCGCCATGTGTGACATGCGTGCAAGAGGTCAATAGTTTAAGTGCGTGTCAAACATAAACACGTAAGGTGGTGATCCTGATTAAATTGATGATCAAAACTGATGATGATTTCTGATTGATTTCATGAGTTGAGACAAGTACATTCATGTTCTGATGTTAGTGAAGTGAAAACAATAAAAACATCACACTGAAACAAGGCTGATCCCGCAGAATGTCACTTCGAGTGAAAATGAAATGAAACCGATATGAATGACATACTACAGGTGATTCAATGGCAAAATACAGTGGAAAATACAGTGAAAAACATGGTGTACAATTGATTACAAATCAAATTTTAACCTTTTCCTCTAACAGATTTGTTTGTCAGCATAAGCCTTTCCTAGATGGTTGGGTCTAAACTCACCAATCTGTTTTGAAGAAGGTCAGAGGTCAATGTGAGGTCAAGAGGTCTTACATGAATCAGGCAATGGTTTCGATGTTCAGGAACGTGTGAATAAGTCCAGCTATTGCAGGGCAAATTGACATCATCATTACAAACGGCTGGGATTTAGTTTTTACAAACTTTTACTGGAGCAATGGTTTAATCTAAATCGTTATAAATTAACAATTTTTTGAATGATGTTCTCTTTTTTTTCTGTGTGTTTTTTTCTTTCAAAATGGTTCAAAAATGAGAAGCACTCATAAATAATTCAGGCCTTGAAATAACCCACTACACCCACAGCAATTGGCGTGGTGCCCTGCGCTTTTGCTGTGGTGCCCTTTGCGAAGTTCTTATGCAAGTTTGAATTATCCCCATAGAAGTGCCCCTTAACAGAGTGAAACTGTGGTGCCCCTCCAAGAACAAATTTCAAGGCCTTTTTTCTTCAGAAGATGGAATTAAAAATGGACAAAATGGAGTGAAACAAACAATTTGATTGATAATGGTGAATTAATGCAGATCCAAACAATGACAATGTTCTACACACAGCTTCAATACCTACACATACGTGCAAGTGAGAAATGAAAACAAATAAAATGAAGTGTGCAATGCTTATGTCAGACATAACTTTTAATACAAAGTATATATGTAAATGCAAATGATGAATATGATATGGTGGAACAATGTCAAAATGAAGATCGTTTTCGTTTGTGAAAACCTGGAATAGTTTCTTTGCAATCTTCTTGTCTGATGTGATTATGTGAAGCACAAGTGAAAACAAGAATGATGTCGAAGGTCCGTTTCTTTTAAAGTACATGTAGATGGTAATGTATGGAATAAAAATAGTACAAAAATATCAATACAATTAGTCAAGACAGATATTTATGCAGTCAAGAGTATAATGGTCATGAATTGCGTAACTTCAACAATGCTTCCACAGCTGACGATCCTTGCTTCTGTAACAAGTTCTAATTGATCTTCCAGTTGATTGTGTCTCCTGAAATTGCTTTGAAAACTTGTTGTTCTCAAGACATTCACCAAGCAAGTTTTAAAAAAGTTGCTTCTTTCAGGTCTGTGTAGCTATTTCAACATGTTTGCCACAATGTCAAGATCAACTCAAATCGACGGTCTACAAAATTTGGAGGAGTTGAAAGTCTACGGTTCCCAACGGAGGAAATCAATTTTCTATGTTGAACTTGTTTTGTTTTTAAAAGAACAGCGGATTTTTTTTTACTAACCAGAACTCAAATGTCTTACCTTGGCACCTCTGTACTTCAGAACAGCCAGTTAGAACAGACTCATCAGGAGTTCCAGAGAAGGAAAAGGTAAGGAAGGATTTTGCTGGCTCAGGTTTTGGACCTTTGCCGAACCTGGCGCAGACATACTTGGCATCGTCACAAGTGTAATCGGTGAGGTCGAAACGGTATCTGACATCACGGATGACGTGCCTGCCACTTGGGTGCTTCTTCAGGTCCTGTGCCTGTTGTCCTTCGGTCAGAGCCTCTTCGACTACCGTTCCCTCAAGTTCCTGTGATCCGTCCTCCGTGCGACTCATCCAAAGTCTTGTCGTCCACAGACCTTGGCCAGTTACACTCGTCGTTTCAGTCGTTTCAATGTAGTGCACGTCCACGTCGAGGGCGATTTCATTTTCAGCACCACCACGGAACTCGGTACCACCCTCTACCCTTGGCGTTACGTCGTCAGCAATCACAACTATATTTTGTTTAATACAAAAAGTCAGTTAGAAAGCAATAGCCACTGTGATTTGAGAACCTCTTCGTTTGATTACAAAACAGGATCTCTAATTAAAAGCCAAAACATCCATGAAAACACTTAAATATTTAAGGATCATGTTTTCAATCGATTTTAAACCTTAAAAACGATGGAAACCTTTAAATAGCGCTCATTACAAGGGTTACCAAAGAGTCATTCTCAACTGTGGAAAAATTATTCTTTTCTCGATTGCCATATTGCCATATTTTTTTTACAGCATGATGGCACGTGTGAACCAAACTCATTTTATGCAAAGAGAGCGAGCAAACTTTTTCCCCCATTGTTGTTTGTATGTATTTCGTCACTGATGCAAAATAACCACACAGTAGACAGCAATACGATCTAAATCTAAAGTGCTTATACAGTCAAAAATATAGTCAATTACATCACTCCATTTACAAGTTCACCAAAAATGGATGCACTTACCGTAGGGGCAAGCTTTACAACATTCACCCTCAAACTTGATGGGCTCCTGGCACCTAATAGGCTGACATGCTTCAAACTCACACCTCAGGGTTGAGTTGTCACACGAACAAAATGAGCACTCAGTCATTTTGTATGTCTCTCCATGCTTAAAAATGACTCCATCATTGTTTTGGCATGGTAAGTTACTTAGAGGTCCAGAGTCACTACCACCTGAGCTTGAACTCGACGCTGAAACAAAACATGTTTTATGAGACAACTTTTAAAGGGAGAGTAAATCATTGGTTTATTTTTTAGGTAGAGTAGATTCATTTACATCCTTGTGTGTTGAATTTACATACCATACTGTTTAAGGCAAAGTATACCTTTGGTTTTTGAAACTGTTTGCTGAGAATCTTGAGAGGTTGTGTCCACGCAGAAAAAATAGTCAGTATTTGGAATACACAGTCTGAAAAACGTTTCATGCAGAATAATTTCTTGGATGTCTTTAAATTCCTTTTTTCTAAAACAACATTCCTCAGAAAGGAATCGTTTCTCACTCATGCTTATTATAGGATTTGGGGCATTGCATGGTGGGGTATCAATGTATATTTGGTTTGCGGTAACACCATGTGTGTATCTACTTGCCAGGTAGAGTTGTTCTTAGGGAACTGTCTTGCTTTATTCTACTGCCGTGGAGTAGAAAATCGGAGGTTCGGGAGACTTCTCAGTTCTGAAAAGAACTGTCCTGCTTGATAACTATTACCAGGGCGGATGGTATAGAAATTAGACTGGACTACTTCTTAGCTTATAGGATCGTAATAACTGTACTGCCGCAGAGTCAGTTCTGAATTGCTCTCAACGTTTCGACTAGCTTGCTCTAGTCATCGTCAGGAGATGCTTATTATGTTATACATTATCAACAGCTTCAGGGCTTCTTAGCAAGCAAGTTTTTTGGGTCATTAATTTTTGGAGCGACTACCAAAGGTACACCCTCCCTTTAATGAGTGGAATTTTTTAAGGCACTAGACACCTTTGGTAATCGTCATAGACCAGTATTTTCACCAAAGTCTTTTAATATTTGAGGGAGAAATTACCTCTTTCTCAAAAAATCTGTTAATTCAGAGGGAGCCGTTTCTCACAATGTTTCATATCAAAAGCTATTCATTGCTCGTTACCAAGTTTTTATGCTAACAATTATTTTGAGTAATTACCAATAATGTCCAGTGCCTTTAATAATGGTTCCAACCACAAAAAAACTTCTGTCCTCTACAAATGCCAAGTTCCATATTTGTGAACATTTGTGCCAAGGGTAGTGCCAGCACGCTAAACTGAAGGCCACAGGTTCCAATCCCACAATAGTAAATTATTCTTTGCTTAACCCCAAAATTATTCAAATTTACCCAATCAGTTTTCCTGGTGGGTTATTACCCAATTTTATTCTTTTCGTATTTTATACCATAATATTATTTTTCATTTCTGTTATGCTTTTAATAGCGCTAAAAATCTTTCTCCTAAAGCGTTGATGTTCAAACTTTAAGTTCGGTATAGGACTAAAAAAAGAGGGGAACAAATACTTTAAAATTCAATCAATGTTTCTCAACTTACCTTTTAAATGACCTTCATCCGTGTTGCATCAAATTATACAATGTTGATGTGTTTATTATAAATAAACTTATATTATACCGAACTAACTTTAACAAATCTAACTGAACAAATATGCAACCTGCTCAACATCAAATGAAACCACTTTTAAATACTGTCCTTAAATATCTGATACTTTTCGTCTCAGAAAAGAACTTGTTTAAAAGAAGAAAACTGTGTTGTCAAGAAAGTTGCACATTTGTGTACAAAATCCAGTACTGAAATCATTTAAAAATTAAATCACTTAAAATATGATGGAAGCTTAAAAGGGAAAGTATACCTTTGGTTTTAGGAACCGTTCGGTTGTTTTAAACCTTTATAAATGTAGATAAAGGTTGTTAGCATTTTTGTTTATCCGTAATTGGAATACACAATCTGAGAAACATATCTGAAAGTAACATTTCTCAGATTCAAATTTGGAGGGGGGGGGGAGTTTTTATCTTCTTTTTTTTTTTTTTTATTATCAAAATGCTTAATACTATCAAAAGCTCCTGTATTTCTAAAAAAATAAGTTTTTATTTCCACTAATTTTAAGAGTAATTACCAAAAATGTACCTTCCTTTTAAATTATACAATCCAACTAAATTACACTTAAATTTTACTAAAACTCTTTTACAGTTTTTAAGACTTTCTTAAAAGGGACTAGTTGTTATTATTTCTGTCTCATATTAATAAACAATATTTTAAAGTCTATTTCAACAAGTTTCAGGCCAGTGTGAAGTTATACTTTTGGTCAGACTTTGGCCACATGCTTATGCTTAGGGGGAAAGTATGTAAACTTAATTGCCTGAAACTTTGGGCATTCTAGACAGACTTAAGATTTTCACATGTGCATTTTTAAAAGTTCAACATTTCATTTGTTTACGCACTTTCTGCCATTGATGTATGGTTATCAGGGGGGGGGGCAAATACTTTGATTCCCTGAAACTTTTACACAGTTAAAAACATAAGTACAATTTCTAATATTGGGTTAATACTTGGGTGCTCTGTCTGTTAACGTTTTTTTTTTTAATTCCCCACTGTTTTGCCCAAACTTTACCCCCATACCCAGGGCTCTACACTTATGCTGTCTGTTCCGGGATGAAAAGTAGATCCAAAAAGCACAAACAAGTCTGTCAAATTTCTAACCTTCAAACTTTGAGCTGAAATCTAGTTGAGTTATAATTTTTTTTTAACAGTTTTTTAAAACTTAAATGATATTCATTGTAAATTAAATATGCTGACAAGACTTGTTTATCTACTCTGAAATATATTGCATAACAAGGCTGGAAATTAGCTAAATTTTGACAAATCTTTTCTCAAACAAACTTCAATGAGTTTTTACTGCAAGACTGTAGTATGTTCTTTGTATGGGGAGACACATTTACTGCATATCCAATTAAAAGGCATTAATCTCTTTCAGTGCCTGCTTTTGTTTGCTTTTTGAACCTAAAATGACCAGTTTTGTGAGTTTTTCAAAATTTTGCATAGAAACAAATATTAGCATAAATATGTGTTTTGCCGATTTGTGCTGCCTTGGTACATCTCCAAGTCAATAGTATTTCTCGTTAGAGTGATAATGCCCTCTCGTATTCAATGGCTTGTACATGAGCAATTGATGGCCCTTTTTGAGTACATAAAATAGATAGTACATGTCTGATAATGACGCTTTCAAATACATAAAATAGATCTTAAATGTAAGACCTTGGTCCAATTTGTCTGTCTTTATTTCTCAACAGAAATTGCTACATTGTCTATACTTTGTTTTACTAAAACTATTAATGGGATGTGAATTTTGGTGGAAATGTTTTTGAAAATGTCCATTGACCCTTAAAGGATTTGGGTACTTTTTCAAAATGTCCATAGATTTACATTAAACTTACAGGGTTTGAAGATAATGATAGAGGAAAGCTTCCCTTCAAGTATTACTTACTGAGGTGCTGTAGTTTTTGAGAAATGAGTAAAACAATGTCATGAAAATCCGTTTGTAAATGATTAAAATAATTTTCGTCTCATGAGACGAAAATTATTTTCATTACATTGTTTTACTCATTTCCCAAAAACTACAGCACCTCAGCACGTAATATTTTCAGGGAAGCTTTCTACTATCGTTATCTTCAAACTGTGTAAGTTTAGTGTAAATCTGTGGACATTGTGTTTTTTGTCCTACAAAAGTTACATAGACCCTTTAAGACCATTAAGGTTACATTGATATAAGACCACCATTCAATAAAATTACCACGGCTGTTCTAATTTTATTTCAAAACACAAGCATAATGCACAAAATTTACACTCGGCATAACATATAAATTCTTGCATCCACCTTAGTGTGACCACAATCTGGAAAATACCAACATCAATCTTCAGTGGGAGAAGGCTTTGGAGCACTTTGTGCAGCAAAGAATCAGGAAAAACAAAATGCATCAATACAAAAGTACAATTATCCACTTAGTGAGAAAGAGAATGAAATGCCAATCAAAATGCATTAGTAACATATGAAATATATTAGTATCGTTGTTTTTAGTTCATGTGAATGTGGGACAAATTAATTGTTTCCAAACATAACATTGATTTTTGTGTATTTCTCGCTTTTTTATTTAATGTAATTTCATTAATTATTCTGTTTTATCTCCAAAGTCTTCATCACAATCAAAAGTATCATTGTGTATTTTGAATATTTTTCTTTACATGCAATTACATGGACTTCCTTTAAGCAGTCGATAAATGTGGCTGCATTTCATAGTATCAATGCAAAAATATGTGTAAAGAAATAAATTTAAAAAGTTTTTTTCAAACATGAAACAGAAAACTTAAAAATGGGGGGAGTGGGAATTCATGCAACACTGATTACACAAATTATGAAGTTTTTCTACAATGCTATGACAACATTTTAAACAAAGAAACAACAAAATTACACTATGCATGCAGATATGGCAAAATGAGCTACTTTGGAAACATGCAATGCACAAAAAAAAAAAAAAAACTGGAGAAGCAAAAAACAAAAAGTGCACAAAAAACAGAAAACATGCAAAGAAGCTTTGTAACTGGATGAGATGCTCACCCATGCATGAATGGTACAGTCTAAGATCAACCCTTTCCCTCAGAAAAATGTATGTAAATAAAGTGACATCAAACACTTTTAAAAGTTATACAAAAATCTACCCCCCCCCCAAAAAAAAAAAAATACCTTGTGATTCCTTCACAAATTTAAGACTTTTCAAAGCTCCACTCTTTTTTAAAAACAATTCTGAGGGTCGCTCCCTTATACTATGGTAAACACTTAAGGGTTGAGGGATACTTTTGAGGGGTGGAGGGGGCAAATCAGGTAGGCACCTTGAAACAGGTGAAGAAAAGTTAATGCTGTTGTCCCCCTTTTCTTTGAAAGGATTTGACCACCTTTTTAGCCACCTTGAACCCCACCCCTGGAAGTTACAAGCTAACTTGTATGTCAACTACTCTCATGCATGGTCATGCAGACTCATTGAATCCACACGGTGAAAACTAACGATGGACTGATATTATGAACAATTTGAAATCTCAGTGAGAAGAAGGAGAGAAAAAAAAGTCAGTCTCTAAAATGAAGAGTCAAGCTAACAAACATAGTTAAAGATAAAGACAAGTACATTCTGTGCTCAAAAAGATAATTGATTCTTTGATCATCTTCAATAACTATGTTTCTACATGTACAAACAAACTACGACCATAACTCTGTATTTGTTATGGACACCCCCCTGGTCCCCTAAACCAAAACCAAATTAGAAAAAGAAGCTCGCTACAAACTTGTAAGTAAATCAAATAAAGTTCAAACATGACTTTTAGTTTTTAACAACGTTTTAGTCAAGAATTTATTTCTTAACTTTCATCTTTTTTTCATGAGATACCTTAGATAAGTGAAGGTAACTGAATTTATTCATATAACTTATGTTCAAATTTCACTTCAAAAATCAGTTTGAGCACAGATTGTATGTTTTTTGAATGAAATATGAAGTTTGAAGCTAATTGTGAAATAAAGGCATTCATTCTCCGTCTCTCCATAGAAGTAATTCCCTTTAAAACCAAACTTATTTTGAAAGTTACAGCCAAGAAAGTGGCATGAGTGGTTTCTCTCGGATAAGTGTCCGCTGGTAAAGAAAAGAAAACAAATTAAAAAGCACATTTTTCATCCTTTTGTGCATTTCAAGATTTTCCAGAGCATTGCATATGAATTGATTTACTTTGGATAAAAAGAATTTGTCGCAATTTAAAAAAAAAAGTAGCCCTATGTGTTTTGAAATAAAATAACATGCAATTCAGACATGTAAGTTCAACTTCAAACTAAAACAAAGCTACACAAAAACAAATGCAAATGAACTAAAATAAAGAATAGCAGAGCTAATAACTAGCTTCCCGTGTTTATAAGTTATCCCAGTAATATTTCCTGCTTAGCTTCCAACATGTTTTCCAACCTTAATCGATACAATAGGCCTAATAAATCCTGTCTAGAACTTAAAAAAAACTTAAGAAACTTTATTTCTTCTACTTTTTCAGATTATTTGTCTAAGTCATGTTTCAAACAGTTATGGTAAAATAAATCCTCAACTATTCAAAATGTTGTATGCTGCCACTTCGTAAGAATATCAGAATTTAGAGAGGGACTATCACAATTTTCCCTACTGGGCCAAATGTTTTGCTGTATTGCAGTTTTTCACTCCATGATTGTAACCAGTATAGCATCACAGACCCCAGCACTGTGTGCCTCTCTCCTGTGATTGGCCAAGGACTCCCGCTGGGCTCCGCCTCCAACGTCCTTGATACCGTGTCAATCATGTCTAACCTGCCAGGTCATCTGAATAGGCTCCGCCCACATTGACAACTCGGCAGCACAGTGGTTTCTAGTTGGACTTGATGGGAAAACCACATGTAAAAGTGCATAGTACTGGGAGTGACCCTCTTTCTACCACTTTATTGAAGGTTCTCCAAAAATATTTTACCCCATGAATGATTTTGCTCAGAGGTTTTGGAAAAATATCAAACTTTTTCTATTTATAATCTGTCCTTTGGTTGGCCTGGCTTTCCAAGAGGTAGACATGTTTGGTTTGATGTCTAGTTAAAATGAAAGTTATTTTTCAGATTGGAAGCGCTAACTGCATAGTCATAGCATAGTATTTTTGTTTAAACTCTAATTAAAGTTGTATTAAGCCTAAACACGATAACAAATCAAGTCTAACGAATCCTTTCAGTTTGTTTAATTAAGTGCTACATCTTCAACATATCACAACTGTTAAAATGTAAACTAAGTTTTTAAAGAAATCCCAAAGAGTGTTAATAATGCAAGTATGGCAGTTTCCAGTTCCCCAAGCTGTCACAGTGGGCGCCTCAAAATCAATCATTTACTGCAAGGCTAGCAGTAAACCCAGTCCAATTTGCAGGAGTAAGCCATTTTTCACAACCTTATCCCCAGCTGTGTGTCTGACCTCAGCTGTGACCTTAGCTGAGGTCAGATGCCACATAACTTCACAAACACTCCCAAGATACTTATAATACTGCAAGTTGGCAATTTTTGCTAAATCCTACACAAGAGTCCTTGTCTGTTACTATGTGTCTGCCGCGTAACCCCCCCCCTTTCATATAAACAAAACTCTCCTTTATGAAGCTGGTCTCCCCTAGCATAGCTTTTTGTGTGTAGGATCAAACTCTTCCCAACCAAAGAAAAGAATAAATTTAATGATCAATTGCCAGAAAAATTAAATAGTAAAAGCTTTATTCTGCAGTCTTCCCTATTTTTAAGTACAAATTTCATTTAGGCTCTTCATAGAATTTTTATTAAGTAAAGATTTTGCCACTATTTCTGACTGCCTAAAAATCTGCAATCAGACCTTAATAGGAAAAATATCATGCATGTTTGGTAGTAATGTTCTCTTTTACAAATCTAAATTATTATTTAACTAAATTGAACACCGCAAGTTTCAGACAACAAATGTGCTTACAAATGATATTTTCCCAAACTTATCAAATTCATTATTTTTTCCATATTATTGAACCCACTTTGTAATTTTTTTTTTTCAAAAGTTTTCTGGATGATTGTTGTTTCTAGCCATAGAGTTTAGATTTAAACACTAAATAACAAAGCTGACTTGATACGAATGTTTATTCCTATCTAGATCGGTTGAATGAACCTGCCTTCAGCAAAAGAAAAGTCACTGGTTTTGCTCTTGCAGAGTATCAACATTACACTTTTACATTTGTAGGTAAAAAAACATGTCTTTACACTGAACAAAACATGGAATCTGCAACTTTTAACTCACAATATTGGACAAGCAGAATACTGGAACTAGTAAACTTGTAGGTAACTGTATAAAAGTCTTTTCGGACGAGTTTTGGCTCTGAAAAGAGCCGCCATACCGACACTCCTTCTAACCAAAAGAGATTTTTTAATGATTTCACCTGCAAGTTTACAATAAGTTATAGTTACTTCCTATTTAGATCCACACCATGCAAAGCTTCAAATAAAGCTACATAACATACATACAAATATGAGTTTAACAAAGTAAATTAGAGAAGACTGAACAAACAAATGGAACTTCCATTCCACAAGTCCCTACGATACTATTACAAGAAAAACTGTGGCCTTTTACACCCAAGAAACAATAGCCACCATACCACTTTAGATAACCTTTTTGCTCCTTACAATAATAATAGTTGAATAGATTCAATGTAATCCGTATAAAAGAGAGCATGGACACACAAGTGAACTTGAAAGACCATCATGCATGAGAGATATATCTCAGTCAAATTCACCCCCAAAATAAGCAAAACAAAAAAACAAAAAAAATACTTTGGGCGATTAGAGATTTTTGGTAGGGTTTTTTTTGTTTTCATGCAAAATGAAACAATACAAAGTTATCTACTTACATGATGATGCACCCTGGGCTGTTACAAAAAGTACGGCAGCTAAAAGAAGGAGCAGGCCCCAGCGATAGCTGGCTGTCTGGCCCACAAAGCTATACATGGTGTACAATCTCTGTGACCAAGAATCAATGTGGAATATCTAGCTGCCAATAACTTTCAGTGGCTGCAGGCTCGCTCAGCACTTGGTGCAGCTTGGTTTTATCTGCCTATTATGGGATGGATGGATCCACATGGCCAGACCTTCGGCCAATAGGAAGGAAGCTGTTTTTTGTGCTGAGTAGTGCATGTAGAGACACTCCCTCGGTCACACAGTACTGGCTGCATGTTGTAAGGTGACACCACAGCCCCATAGGCTCCTGCAAGCCTTCTCTTGACTGGAGTATATCTATAACACATGTTTAAAGGCATAGACAGGGCATTACTGAAATAATACAATCTTAAGTCAAGGTCCACATGATGTGGTATTTCCTTTTTGGGGTTGCTTTGTTCAACACCAAGAAACAAGCCAACAGGATCTGTGTTTCCATTGTTTATATAGTTAGGGGTCATTCATTTTGTGGATAAGTGGTAAGTTCAAGCTTTGTAAATAAGGCAAGCACACAAAAAATGACATCATGGGTGAATTTTCCCTGTTGACAACATTTTTATCACTCATTAATTTGAAGTATCAAAACACAGGGGAAACTTTGTAAAAACAATTGTCTACAAACACAGCCAATTACTTACAAATTCATTTACAAACATGATAATTTACCAGCCTGATGAACTTCTTTCATGACATTACAAATTCATTTACAAACATGATAATTTACCAGCCTGATGAACTTCTTTCATGACAAGGGAAACTGACTGTGTCAACTTTAATTGAGTTTGGGTTGAATTGAACAAAGAAAAGTTGGCTAAAGCGGGATTTGAACCTGCAACCTCCCGATAATCTAGCTCCAGTGTGGGCGGTCTCCCCACTTTGTAAATTTCTTTGTGTGGTGGTGCCAGTCAGAAGCAATACAACCTGTAACTGCCATAACAGCCAGGGATCTAGCCACAGTTTATGATACAACTTTGTAAGCGGCAGGAAAGGAATCACCTTAAAGAGATGCAACATTTTATTTCAGAAATCAAGTAATAAACCATAAGGGAAACTGACTAGGTTAATTTGAAAAACAAATTAAAAAAAACTGGCTTTTATAGAAAAGTTTACATTATTCTGGGTTGAGCAAAGACTTTGGGTTGAACAAAGAAAAAGTTGACAAGAGCGGGATCTGAACCAGCGACCACCTAAGTAGTTTAAATAAACCATGGAGCAAGAATAAAACATGGGCCTGGCTAATCCCCATGTGACAAACATCAAATCCATACTTCAAAAAAGTAGATTGACAAATTTCTCTTTCTAAGATCAGCTTTAGACTTGTGAACAAACCGTTAAATGTTTGTAGCAGCAATGGCTCTGACGCAACTACTCAGCTCTCCAAAAACAGCTGACTCTCAACAACTGCCCGAAATGGTTAGAGCAGAAGTCTCACAGGAGAAGCAGTTTTACAACTGTTGGTCGCGTACAGGCTGTTACCCTACCACCGCAACAAACATTTTACGACTTGGCAACAAATCTAAACTTCAACTTGACTTTTTACCTGGCACTCCTCTCTTTAATCAGACCTCATTGTTTCTTCAAAGGACATACTTCACATGGGTGCCTGATTTTGTGTCTGTTTAATAATTACATAAAAACAACACATTGCATCATGATTTTTATATAAAGCTTGATCAATATATTGCATAGAAACATGAGTGATGATATCATTGAAATAAATGGTAAGCATTTCACAGCTACTTTCACAGCTTCTTAGGCCTTTAAAGTTCAGTCATTCTGGGTGTACTGAAAGGGACTTGCAGCGCCCAAATGCTATCCCTTGATCCGATGTGCTATCATGCAATGCGCCCTCTGTTGCCATAGTCCTGTTTAGGAAAAGACATTCCACTCAATCTAGCAACATGGCTTTTGGCACACATAAGATGAGAGCGAAATTGCAAAACATTGTAAGGTCAAAGCCTTCCACACAGTTTAACACAAGGACACCTGGGGTCGATTTCACAAAGAGTTAGAACTAGTCCTAACTTAGGACTAGTCCTAGGATATATTGAAAACGTATGGCTAGTCCAAAGTTAGGACGAGTAACTGGTCCTAACTCGAGATAAGACTAGTCCTAACTCTTTGTGAAATCCACACCTGGACTAATATTGGGAGTGTGAGACTTTAAACATGGTGTGTTATTCATCAGTTTTCAAACAGCCCAAACTTGCAAAATATAACATAATAAAATAAAACAAATTACCAGCCAGAATACCATAGTTTTCATTGCTGGGACTGGTACCCTGATCATTTCTTGCTTAGCGAGCCAAGAAATTTGCTCAGCAGAGTGTTCTGATTAAAGGCTTTATGAAATCAGGCCCTGGGGTCGATTTCACATAGCAATAAAAAAAAATCATCACAAATCAAATTATCAGTATAATTACCATAGTGATTTGTTTTGTGACAGATTACACTTTACTCAGCCACTACGATTGATTTGCAGTTAAGATCAATCTTATTTTAGCCCTTTGTGAAATCTCTCACCTGAGCTCAGGTTTGTAGAGTTTGGTTGGATTGGTTGAAATATTGCAGGGCATTGTGTGAGACTTTTTTTTTAAAGTTTCACAAAAAGACTCACACAAAAATGTTAAACTTCAAGTGCAAGCATCATGCCCTGCCCAAGGGCAAGCGTCATGCCCTGCCCCAATGGCTAGCTTCATGCCCTGGGCATGCTAGCCCTTTCATCATCTCATGCCCACAGGCTAGTGTCATCTGCCCAAAGGGCTAGCATCATGCTCTGCCCTGAGGGCTTGCATCATGCCCTGCCACACAGGCTATCATCATGCCCTGCCCCAAGGGCAATCATCATTTCCTGTCCCATGGGCAAGCATCATGTCCTTCCCCATGGGCTACATGGGCTATCATGTCTTTTCCCAAAGGCTATCATGTCCTACCCCAAGGGCAAGCATCGTGTCTTGCCCCAAGGGCTAGCATAATGACTTGCCCCAAGGGCTATCATGACTTGCCCCAAGGGCTATCATGTCCTACCCCAAGGGCAAGCATCATGTCTTGCCCCAAGGGCTAGCATAATGACTTGCCCCAAGGGCTATCATGACTTGCCCCAAGGGCTATCATGTCCTGCCCCAAGGGCAAGCATCATGCCCTGCCCCGAGAGCTGGCATTATGACTTGCCCCAAGGGCTATCATGACTTGCCCCAAGGGCTATCATGTCCTACCCCAAGGGCAAGCATCATGCCCTGCCCCGAGAGCTGGCATTATGCCTCAAAACCATTTCAAACTAGAAACTCTCATGAATGTAGACTACTTTATCATTTATTTCTGTCCATACAATAGTCATCAGACAGGGATATTTGCTCCCTTGGTATCTTTTCCCCATTAATATTGGATCTGGTCAGATTTCTAGAAGCAAATCCTATTCTTCGTGTCGAGGAGTCAAAGGTAGGACTGAATCAAAAGAATAACCTTGCTCAATTTCAAAAAGCACTAAGATTTTACTTTTCAGATGAGTTGTCAGTATTGCCATAGTTTTTGTTGTATTGTGTTTTTGTTGTATCAAATTTATCAATTGTAATTGTTTAGAGTGATCTTAACTATGAATTAAAGGAACACGTTGCCTTGGATCGGACGAGTTGGTCAAAACAAAAGCGTTTGTAACCGTTTTTTATAAAATGCATATGGTTGGAAAGATGTTTTAAAAGTAGAATACAATGATCCACACAAGTTTGCCTCGAAATTGCGTGGTTTTCCTTCTACTGTGCGAACAAACATGGTCGGCCATTTATGGGAGTCAAAATTTTGACCCCCATAAATGGCCGACGTGTAAGTCGACGAGATAAAAGGAAAACCACGCAATTTCGAGGCATGTTTGTGTGGATCATTGTATTCTACTTTTACAACATCTTTCTACCCATATGCATTTTATAAAAAACGGTTACAAACGCTTTTCAAAGACCAACTCGACCGATCCAAGGCAACGTGTTCCTTTAATAGCCATCAGCTGGTTACTGGCCAGCTTGTGTTGGTATAACAAAGAGCTAAGATTCATCTTAAACTGTGAATCAATCTTAATTGTTAGCAAGGTCTGATGTCACACTGCAAATCACTATGGTAATGCTGGCACTCACCCATCTTAAGATGAATCGTAGTGCTTATGCTACTCTCACACTAGGGAGAATATGCTAGCGAATGTGCTTACGAACAGAAATATTGAACAGTCACTCAAACTTCGCCACATTTGCAACAAATTCACTACGTTCACAAGTCATTCTCCACCTCCTTATACGAAAATCCGTCACTTTATGCTGCTCTCACATGGCGAATATGCCAGCGAATATGCTATCGGATTTGACAATCGCTCAAGCTTCGCAACATTCGCCGTATCTTTGTAAGCGTTGGTAACAAATTCAGAAACTTCACAAATTATTCCCCACCTCCGTACGAAGATCGCTCAATTTTCAGCGAATGTTGCAAAGACGGTCATTCGGGGTGGTTTTCGTAAGCATTGTTAACGTTGGTAAAGCGTGCATAAGCGTTCGTATAGGCATTGGCAAGTGTTGGTAAGCATTCGTAATATATTGGTAAGGAGAGGGCCGACCGATCAATTCTTTCGAGAACCACCAAGTTACTCAAACCAGATATTCACATGGTGTTTAATACAGCAAAACTCTCTCTTAGTTACACTTCCAGCATGCAAATCCTACACTACTCATATAACTTTTCCTTGTTCCTCTAAAATATTTTCTAAATTGTGATATTTGGAGTTCAAGTAAGACTCCAGGGGGAATTAGGCACCAGACTGCATCAATTGTAGGATATTGTGCTGACTGTGTACTTGTGGGACTATGCTTCTGACCTTTGGCCACGCCATGCCACTATTTGCAAGAACGCTACAGCAGTACCACCTCTCTCTAATTGAAAAAACAGTCAGTACGATATGTTGTCCCAGTTAGAACCGACCTAGTCAAAGCCTCAACAGTCAAGGTCATCAATGTGCTGAAGATAGCTGATCATGTAAAAGTCTCAAGGAAACTGTTTCTTTGAGGGTTCTTCAAGAGATTAGCCTAACTTTCAATGATAAATTCACTTTAAAACATAAAAAATCTACTCGATAACACTTAACTCACCCCTTGCCCCACAAACAACAACCAATAAACAAAACATCAAGAAATCCTTTACAACGTATGAAATTTTTCAAAATGAACAAAAACAATTCTGTACCATCTATCTACACTTTATTGTTTTATTAACTTTGGTTTATAAAACATGGCTCTGCGATTTTTATTTCCATATTTTCACTGCTTCCTTATCTGGCTTAAAATTTTCTAAAAAAAGCACCTTTTTCTTTATGCATCCATACGACATATGAAGCCATCTTCAGTTGCATGAAGAACCAAGTGCGCACGCGCAAACTCACAGACTCTAGGTCGCACAGTGTTTGTATAATAAGGTGTCGGTGATTATGACATGTACGAGGTGTTGTTATAAATTACAGAAGGCCTACCCCAGGTTCGCCTTTTGAAGTCCCCTTCATTCAAACTCCTTCTTATTTCCTTCCTCCTAGAGCCAGTAACTGGGGGCACTGTATTCCTTTTTACAAAATTTTGACATTATCGGCCATAGACCCAGTAGCTAGCTGGGGCGCTGTATTCCCCTTTTCTAAATTTTGACATTATCAGTCATAGCCTACTGACATTTAATATCACTGATAATGTCAAAATTAAAAAAAAAATTAATACAGCGCCCCAGCTGGGTCTACCTTCCTCCTATTGGGATATAATGTAACCCTAACCCTCCCAATGGCGGGAGGAGGGTTACGCTATCGCAACTACCTTCCTCCATGTTTCAATCAATCAATTAAACCTGCGGAAAAGTTTCTGTATGGCGCCACCACTTCGATATGAAATAATAGTAGTATCTAATTTACCTCAATGAGATTCAGATAACCTATCCCTTTTTGTAAAAATTAGTGAAAACGTGGTGGCGCCATGGAAAGTTATCCAAACCTACCCACATGACTTTTGTAAAGAAATACCCTGACAGCACTGATATACACATAATGAATGTTTATGAGTGCAATGGTGCGAATATGTTCATGAGTTGAAAGATGGAATGTTCTATTCAACGAGGCGGAGCCGAGTTGAATGGAACATTCCAGCTTTCAACGAATGAACATATTCGCACCATTGCACGAATGAAAAACATTCATTATTTGTTTTATATAACATCCAAGTAGATCTTTGTCATTTTGATTGAAAGATACAACTTTCAAAACAAACAAAGCGTAGGCCTCCAATTTTTAATTGTAGAAGACGAATGCTAGTAATTTTACTAATATGCCTTGCTGCGTTACCAACGACACGCGCACGCAGTGATGTTTTTACTCAGCTTTTTCGTTGCCAGCGTGCAATGGTACTTTTTTGGATGGAACGAAAAAGCACGGTGAGTGACTCAGCGTGCAATGGTACTTTTATTTGCTATCACGTGACGGACAATCCTCCAATCAAATGGCAAGGATCTGCTTGGGTGTTATATAATAAGTGATATGCACATGAACACCTCAACAAAATATTGTAATGATTTTGTACCCATGGTCGGATCGGGGGTAGTTGCGTGCTACTTCTAGAAACTATCCCCTGCGTGAGCCTTATAGTTTCTAGAAGTAGTTGCGTGCTACTTCCAGAAACTATAATAATCATTAATATAAGGATGCACCTTATTTTCTAGAATGAGCTCTAGAGTCTAGTTGCGTGCTTGACAAGTATTAATAATTAAGCTGGTTGTGAGGGCAGGGGGGGGGGGGGTAATTGTACGAAGTATTGGACAAAAACTGGGGGGTGGGGGTTGACGTGATTGGATTGGGTACACTGTACTAAAGCCGGCCATGTGACTGATCATGATGTAGCTTTACTTACCGAACTTCAAATTCATACGATCATGTGTTGAGATCATCCTTGGGTTGAAAGAAGAACTCCGGCAAATTCCAAAACAAAATAGGACATTTATTAAATAAACTGCTATTCAAAAGCGTGTTCAAATCAATCATAAAGATTACAGTGGTGTTGTAGAAAGAATCTTGTCATGACTCATGAATGAGTAGAGCTTAGTTAATGAGAGGTCAACTATAAACGTTACAATTTTTAAATAGTGCATTTTCGTACGAAGCGACAGGATGAGATTGAGAGCAGGAAAAATACAAAATGTGGAACAAGAAATGAGCGCCACCAACCAAGCACGGATGTTTAACCCATGCAGTAAGACGGGGGAGGGGCGGGGGCAGCAGGCGTTCCACCGGGTATGCAGCTCGCTGACAACTTGTAACGCTAGTGTCACTACCCTCCTAATTAAATGCATGACGAGGTACTCAAATTAAAATTCGTTGTGGATTGTACAAAATGGTCGTCCGTCAAACTCCGCCAGCATAGACACCAATTTCACGTCACCAGCCCCCCCCCCGCCTGATCGGTTGGCCAATCAGTGACGACTCTCCGATAAACCCTTAACTTTTCAGCCAATGAATGCAGACTATCCGCCGTAGACTAGAGAGGGCGGAAGATTTTGTTAGGCGGGAAGGAAAACACTTTATGCCAGCCACTTTCTACCAAAATCGTCAGTCCTTCCAAGAACATGGAACAAGATTATTTTGTTCCTTCTGCTGGCCATGATCGATCCAAAAGTGTGTGATAAAGTTCAGTTATTGCATTTGGGGATTTTCTTCTTCTATATATAAGGCATATACTTTCCCAAACATTAACAACCAAATATAATGGCTTTCTAATACTACTTTTTCGAACGGATATTTCTTGGGCCATACGAGCTGCTTTGCATCTGTCTTAAACCCCACTTTTACTTAAATTGTTTTGGGATGTTTTCCTCTGTTGCAGGCATGATATTGGTCCTTTGATTTGATGAATAAAGTAGAAACATTTTATTTCGTACAAGGGCTGACTTCTAAGTACAAATGGTGTAGGTTTTAATACACCTTTCAGGCCTTATTGAAAACAATTTTATGAAGGGGAAAAAAAGAAATGGAAAACAGACCTTTAAGTCTGTAGTAAGATCATCATGCCTGTAATATTGTGACAATTTACCAGTAAACCCTTTGGAAACATTGAAGGAAAATTAACAATTATGACTTGAGTACAAGTCATAAATTGTATGACTTGTATACCATAATTAAGACTGAGCACCACAAGTCCTAATTATGAGATCTAAGTCATAATTTTGACTTTCCCTTTAATTGGGGGGGGGGGGATTCCGCTCCAAACAAATAACAGTTTTGATGCATATTAAAATTGCCTTGCCAACCCCCACAAGTTTCAAACTTCTTAGCACTTTTGCCTGTGAACATATTTTTGGGCCAGATTTGGGTAGAGTGGAGTGAGTTTGATCATAAAGACAAGGTTCAGAGGGTGAAGCAAGAAACACGAACAAAGTAGAATCACGTGGAGTGAGAGTTTGTACTATCTGCAAGCAAGCGCTAGCTGGGCAGTGTATTCATGCAACTGAAAAATCATAATCTTTTTGTACAAATATTTTATATATATTTGGATACTAAACCAATTTCACTTCCTCCAACAGGCTGAGAGGTTGGTAACTTGCACAATGGGATACTAGCGAGGCAACTTGCTGTGGCAAGAAATCACTATAGAAGAACAAAGAATTGGTTCACATTTTACCCAACAAATTACAGCTATTTTGACAATGGGTCTTGCATTGTTAATACCCCTTTGTGCATGTTTATCAACGCCCTCTAGTGGAAGAAGGAGATAAATCAGAAGAGAACCGAGAAATGAAAAAGGCAACTTTCAGACAACTGTTTTTTTTTTTTTAGAAGCACCAAGTCTTTCCCATGGAAGACATTTGCACGATGTATATTTAACCTTTTCAAAATGCAGCAATATTTTTTCATTACTTTTTTAAATTTACAGGGATTAACCCCTTGTATAAACAAACATGCATGATTTTGTCCTAAACACTAAATTGGAAAGTGTGATCACAATTATACTGGTAGATTATACAATGGTTACTTGTTATAAAAATATATAGATTACTACAATTTTTGTTTATGAATGTAGAAAACTTTCTCAAGGGTCGACCTGAGTCAGCATGGTTGCTTCAATTTTAAGTATTTTGTTTTTTAAAAAGAAACTTTTAAGACTTTTTTTTTCAGTTGGACAAATACAGTTGGCAAGATTGTGACACTTTGGACCTGTGCTTTGGAATCAATCAACGAAACTTCAAACTTTGATGGATACCATTTCAGATAAAATTCTTTCCTTCTGGACAAAATTTCAAAGCACACGTCATTTATTTACTAAAATAACCACTCTACATCTAAACACACCTCATAAAATGCAAAATTGTAGAAAGTATTTCAAATTTTATATTGTTACCCACAGCAACTGGCTTTAATAGTTACAAAATATAACATTTTTGTTTGATTTTACTTCAGTACTTTCTGTGCCTGCAGTCAATGCGAGGAAACTGATATACATAAAGTAGTCTGTTTCTAATGCAATCTATTTGAATGGAATAGTGTGTTGTTGTGTTTTAATCTACAAATGTTATGGTTTTTTTTTAAAGCTCAAGTAGGACATGCATTGAGACACTGAATACTTAAAAACAAACATTTACTTAAAGCACCATTGGAAATGCACATCAATAAAAAAAGTATTTTTTTTATGAAAATGAGGCAGTCTACTTTGCTTATTTCTACTTTTTAAGGAGGTCATTTAATAAGACAATGCATTCTCTAGAACGGGGTTTTTAAAAAAAGACAGACAGAAAAAAATGGCTACTTGATGAATGCTAGCACTGAGACATGTTTAATATTTAGAGAAGTTACTATATTCACACAAGAGTCAATGTTATTGGTTAAGACTGTTTAGACGAAGCATACTGGCTCAATTTCCCAAGTAAACTTTTGGTCAACACCGCCGATATCGCCTGCGGCAACGTCGATGATCGGTAGACGGCTGCTTCTTGTTGTGGATTCATAACCAACTCTTGTCTGGTGCCATTCACCATCTCTTACCTGGTACGGAAAAAAAGAAAGAAAAAAACGGTTAAAAACAGTGTCGCAGAAAAACATAAAAATTATCAAAATCAAGACTTTCTGAGACTGCACAGCATTACTTATGAATTTCAATTGTATCAGGTAATATTACATCAACTTTCCTGGTGTGGAAATAAGGTAAACAGTTGAAATGAGTGTCTCTGATGAACCTACACATTAAACATCTTCCATACAAATTGAGCCAAGTCAGACTTTCCCAAACTGAAGAGCAAATTCTGGGCTTTGAAAGCAAAACTCTCCAATAGTAAAAGTACATCAATTTTGTTGCAACATTGGCCTTTAAAAACAGTTTCAAAAAAGGAAATAGCACAAGGCTTTCAAGTGTTTAAACAACAAACTGGAGATTATGAGATATCAAATAACATTATTCGGAATTTGCGCGCATTTTCAAGAAAAAGTTATTCATCTGCTGTATTGGCTGCTGTGTGAATAATAATTAAGTCTCTTTTAACTCAATCATTCCATTAAAACAGACAAAGAAGGCCCCTTCCATGAACTGCCATCACTGGGCCAAACACTGGGTATGTTCATGTATGTACGCGCCACACGCACAACTTTCAGCTGATGGAATGTCTTCCTTTGACCTCAGTGAGGGCGTTGTTTAAGCTTGCGACATAATATGCAAGGGGGTCTTATTGAATAAGGTAGACATAGAAACTTACTGTGCATTCGTCACTGATCACATCGTACTGGTTCTTTCCTTCTTCGTTCGTCAGCTCAACGTCGATGCTGGTGAGGAGCTTGAGAGATCTCTTGGCATCACCGAGGGCGATGGAGTTCTTGCAGTTGTAGGTGATGGTCTGTGAGACGTTGGTGGTTAGGAGGCGGAGGAAGGTAAGCTGGGAGGCATCGGTGATGTTGTACTCGATCTGAATTTCAGGGAAAAAAGGAAAGACAAAAAAAAAACAAGGACAAATTAGTTATGAATAAGTATCGAAAGGATTTCTATCTCAATTGATTCCAGCAAAAAATAGTTAATGGTCTGATGTTTTCGACCCTATCAGAGGCTTAATCAAAGGCTTAAATTTATTTTTATTTCAGATGATTAAAGTTGCAAAAAGAATGCAATTTTGCAATCTCTCAGATAGCAATTGTTACTTTTGTGTTTGTGGATATAAAAATACCCTTTTTTGGTGAATCAGATAAGATAATTACCAGTGATAACTTGGTTTAACCAGATGATAAAGTTATAAATAATAAATTTGTTTTAACTTGGTTTAACCGGATTTGACCAGTTATAAATGATCGCTCAGTTAAAGCAGACCTATTTGACTGTCAAGAAAAACATTGAATAAAACTACTTACAACTTTGCCGTCATTGAGGGTGCTCAAGTAGACGCTCTTAGATGTACCACTGTAGACAGTGTTGTACTGAAAGATAAAGAGGACCAAACGGTTAATAAAAATGTTTGTTCGCAAGCCTTAAAAAACACATCATTCTGAAACAGTGTCTTGTTTACTTTTTTAACTGCAATACTCTCTGCAGGGAACAGACAATTTGTGCAAAGTGCCTTAGAGCTTGTTTTTTCCATGAATGTTGGCGCTTTGTAAATACTGTACTATTAAACTTATTACTATTATTATAAAATGAGCGCACACTACTGTTACCTGGCATTGCCCTGCACCCTAGAGAAGACAAGACAAATTGTAGAACACAATTTTGCATGAAGTGAAATGTATCAGCAAGACTTCATTTCTTTGTTCTTTTGTTTGCCTCATGGTTCAGTTTAAGATGAGCTTGGTAATGGTCTAAGCAACATGCAATCTCACAATACAAATTGGAGATAAAGTATGGCCGGGTCCGAATTGGTGGCTACGGCTGCGGCTACGACCGTTGCCAGGGGTGTTGCCAAGGGCGTCCTATACTTCAATGCACGACGACACAGCGATCCGGCCCTACACTGCTAAAAACGGTATTCTTGAAACAAGAAAAACATCTTATTTTGATAATATACTTCTTGTGTCACTCCTTAGAAACTTTTTCTAGGGAGTGACACAAGAAGTATTTTCTCAAAATAAGATGTTTTTCTTATTTTAAGAATACCATTTTTAGCAGTGTAGCCATAGCCGTAGACGCCACTTCGGATACGGCCTAATTTCAAGATAAATCTGAGTTCCTCGTTAAAACCGCGCTTCAAGAGGGGCATTTGCTCAGATATAGGGGTAGGAGGGGAGGGGGGGGGAGGCATTGGTTAGTTACCTCAACATCCTTAGCCTCAATGCAAGTCTCGTCGGTCTCCTTGATACATTGAGCCATGAAGGCATCAAGAGCGCTTCCCTGGTTGGGGTCGATGTAGTAGTGTCCTGTATTTAAAAAAAAAACCAAGAATTAGTATTAATAATCATAATAATAATATTCATTTCTTATAAAGCACTTATCACATCCAAGGGTGTCTCAAAGCGCTGATTTTTTTTTCTACAGGATATGCGACCCATTCATTTAGATAGCACAATGTAGTGGTTCACAAGGTGTGTGGTGCAGTCTGCAGCCAACCACACCAGAAAACACCAGGGTGAACCCCTCCTCTTACTGATAAGTGAGCTGCCGTCGATTTAGAAAAAGAGTTAGGACTCGTCATATCTCAAGTTAGAATGAGTAACTTGTCCTAACTTAGGATTAATCTTAAGGTCTGCATGCTACAGTGCAGGGTTGGGACTCGTCCTCAGTCCTAAGATTATTCCTAAGTAATAGGAAGAGTTTTTTTGAAATCGACGGCAGGGTTCTTTACGTGTCAAGATTGGGACCCAAAACCACACTCTACTGGGTCCAACTTCATAGAGCTGTTAAGCACAAAAATTTGCTTAGCATGAAATTTCTTCCTTGATAACAGGTTTACCAACCAAATTTCCATGTGATTTTCAGAATAAGCAAACAAAAGCTGAATACCAGTAACAAGCACTATGTAAATAGAAATTTGGCTGGTAATCCTGTTTTTATCAGGGAAGAAATTTCATGCTTAGCAAATTTTTGTGTGCTTAGCAGCTCTATGAAATTGGGCCCTGATCAGAAAAGCAGAGTAAACTGTACCAAGATATGATTCCTGCACAGGGGTGGACAGTGAAAGGGGGAGAAGGGGGGGGGGGGGGGGTTACCCACCAGTTGGGAAAGTTGGGTTGCACATGAAGAGATCCTTGCAGGTACGTGCTGGGTTGCCCTTGGTGCCGTCAGGTGAGCGGATGCTGTTGATCTGTTTGTCGAGTGAGGCAAGTGCGCTCCTGATCTCGGTGTTATCCATGGGCTTGCCCTTGACTGGCTTGTCTCCGTACTGCAGTAATTAAACAACAGAATCTTGTTTAGTATTCATGACCCAACACTTCACTTCTTTTGTTGTATTTTTAAGTTCAGACAATTTATTATGCTCAAGAGACTACACATTTGTGGAGTCATGGGTGCTTCTTACGTTTTTTTTTGTTGACAGAGAAAGTGAAAGAAGAGTTCATGTTGAAGTTTGTTTGCACAACTAGTTCAAAGCCCACACATCACACAAATGAACAACTCTAGGAATTGACTCCCCCTCAGTTAAGTGGAATAGTCCAGTCTAGGATACCAAGAATTTTGACTCCCCAGGAACCCAGGACATTGCACTTCAGAACACAATGAAATCAAGAACATTTGGAGAGTAATAGTGTTGGTTCTCACACTTGCAAGTTTTTTACAAATGTGAACTTTTCCAAATGCGAATTAAAATGTTTGCTAGAACTAACCCAGTAAATCACAATGAGTATAAGATTCAATGAATGAAAGCTTTTGAATACTTACATATCCACCATAGCTACCGTATGGGTCGCTTGCTCCCTTTCCTGCGCTGGCGGCGTATGGGTATGAGAGTCCGTAGCTAGCTTGCTGTTGGGAAGAAAGAATGAACAAGAGATGAAGCATAGCAGTGTGTGGTTATTATGAATACCAAAAGCTAGTTTCTTCTCGTGGGTTTATTTTGTTATACGAAATCTCCATGTAGTTTAAATAGATTACTGCAGCTATTTTGCTTGACTTTTGTTCAAAGAAATTGTTGTTAGAGAAAACTGTACAAAATGTTTTCTCTTTAGACATTCTTGTTAAATTGTAAGTGACAAAAACTTACTTATGTTTTTTTTTTTACTGAAAACATTGAATGAAAAGAAAGATTTTTTTTTACCTTTAAAACCACTTTGTATGTTTACTGATAAATGGCTGAATTCAATTAAAGTTGTGAGATTATCTGAGTCTTTAAAAGAGTAAAAATTACTTTTTTGAGTCAAATCAAAATGAAAGTTTTCACTTACCACCTCTCCTGGGGGTCCCTGTTATGAAAGAGAACAAGAAAACATGAAAATGTGTTAATAAAAATCTCAATTTATTGTACACATATTCTCTAATTCCAAGTTAGAAATGTGCTTACTATAGCTACATATCATGTAAAAAGGTTGATATTAATTTTCAGGTGGTAGATGGATAGCGCTGCTAAAACCACAAGCACAAAAAATCCATGCCAACCATTCGGTGCTTACTTTATGAAAATGAGTGACGCAACAATGCAAATCCCTAGAAACGCGCAAGCCAACTGCCTAATTTTCTTGCTAACCTGCGAAATACGCTTACGCTTAAGCAAATTTGTCTGTAAGCGGCACTATGAAATTAGCCCAAAGTCTCTTGAATTGTGTCTAGATGATACATTTCGTTTTGTGTTCAGTTGATTCTTAATGTGTGGGAGCAATCACTCTATGGTTTCCCAGCATGTCCAGGTTTTTCTGTTTGTCTATTCTTATAAGTATCCATTATGTGTTTTATATTGATTGAGTTATTACTTCCTGTACATCATACTTATTAGGGCGCCATTTCAAACTCCTTACGCAAGTATGTATTTTGATGACATTTTTGTGAAGTTTACTTTTTTGTCAAGGCCCTGGGAGCATTGTATATGTAATGGATTTATATACATGTCTTTGTATTAATATTCTACTTCTTCCAACTTACTGGGGGTCCTGGGGGTCCAGCAGGTCCAGCGGGTCCAGATGGTCCATCAGATCCACGTGGTCCACGGGGTCCCTATTCATAAAGGCAAACAATCATAAAAGTATTAGATTCAGACTTTTGGGTGTTTTCAATCACTACAAAATAATAAAAATAACAAACAAAAATGCTTTCACCGAGCAGTTCAAGAAATGAAGATAAAGAAATTATCTTACATCTTGTCCATCAAATCCACGGGGTCCAGCAACACCATCCTTTCCATTGTTTCCACGCTGTCCTGGGGGTCCCTGAATAAGAATGAAATGAGAGAAAGAGGCAGTTAACTTCCAATGTTACCCTTTTTTTAGACGTTTCATCTGACAAGTTTTCAAGTAATCTGCTGCTAGTTTAAAGATTCACTTACAGACAAAACCCAAGATGAAACACTGTGTTGAAATAGTTTACCTGGTAAAGTAGGATAGCTCACAGGGAAGGGGCTTTAGTGAACTTATTTTGGCAAGAGGATTAAACTGGAGAGATCAGTTCTTGACCAGGGAAAGAATTTCCTCTTTAAAGGCAGTGGACACTATTGGTAATTACTCAAAATAGTTATTGCCATAAAACCTTACTTGGTGACAAGTAATGGGGTTAGGTTGATGGTATAAAACATTGTGAGAAAGGCTCCCTCTCAAGTGCCATAGTTTTAGAGAAAGACGTAATTTTCCACAAGTTTGATTTCAAGACCTCAGATTTAGAACTTGAGGTCTCGAAATCAACCATCAAAACGCGCACAACTTCGTGTGACAAGGGTGTTTTTAGTTTTTGTCTTTATTATCTCGCAACTTCGATGACCGATTGAGCTCAAATTTTCACAGGTTTGTTATTTTATGCATATGTTGAGGTACACCAACTGTGACCATTACCAATAGTGTACACTGCCTTTAAGTAATACTTTTTTTTGAAAACAGACCCCAAACAAAAGACTCCCCTCCTATATATAAAAGTGAGCACTTACTCTTTGTCCAGGAGCACCAGATTCACCAGGGGATCCAATCTCTCCAGCAACACCAGGTGGTCCCTGGATTCCGGGAAGGCCTGGCTGTCCTGGGTGTCCCTTAGCTCCTTGTGCTCCAGTAGATCCACGCTCACCAGCAGGTCCAGATGGGCCAGCGGGTCCAGCGGGTCCAGTGTTTCCACGTGCTCCAGAGGGTCCAGCGGGTCCAGCGGGTCCAGATGAGCCAGAGTCTCCACGCTCACCAGCGGGTCCAGATGGTCCTGGGGCTCCAGCAAGGCCATGGGCTCCTGGTGGTCCAGTTGGTCCTCCTGGTCCTTGGTCTCCCTTATCTCCGCGAGCTCCGCTTGGTCCTGGGGCGCCATCACGTCCATTCTCACCCTGTAGAATTGGTCAAATTGAACATTCGGGTTTATTACAATATTAATCCTATGAAGACTCTGAGTAGCTGGTGGGTACCGATGAAATTCAACTTGTTTTCTTATCTCATTAAGTGTAAACTCATATTACGAAGAACATTTAACAGGAAAACTCCAAGTTAATTCCTTGTAAAGTTTCCAAGTCTTGATGACTCACCTCTGGTCCAGCATCTCCAGATGGTCCAGCAATGCCAGCAGGTCCTGGTGCTCCTGGGGCTCCTCGCTCTCCTGGTGCTCCATCATTTCCTGGGCGTCCAGCCTCTCCCTGAAATTTCACAAGTAAAACGAGCTCAGATCCAACATCAAAAATACTCAACGTGCTCACAACATACATAAACAAACCTCTGAAAAAACCCAGTGCTTTACTCTAGATGCACAAGGTAAGGCAAACAAAAGACAAAGTTAAGTCTGTTTCGAGCCAATAAGACTCATCAGGCTGCCGTTTATATCTGGTTTAAATAGCATTAAACAACTTAGAATATTGCTATTCCGCCTGCTAACTCTCGGCGGTACCCATTTGAACTCATGGGGTGGAGGGAAGCAACTATGCAAAGTGTCTTGCAAGTGACACAAGTGTTCTCTCTTCATTTGTGCCTTGTGAATTTTACTGGGTTTTTTTCTTGTCTGCATTTTTGACTAGCTGTCTTGTTATCTTTTCACTTGATGTACAAAATGTCCGCAATTCAGCCTTTGTCTGCCATTAATTAATTTGGATGTTTAAACCATGAATGAATGAATGAGTGTAACAGTGTAGCAACTGACCAGGCTAGGATTCGACCCCACATTTTGTAAAGTACAAAATTTCAGTCCACGTCACCCAGCAACAAAAGAAGGCTACTTCACTTCTGAGATTGCAAGAAATACTTACATTAATACCAGCTGGGCCGGAGCCTCCACGTGGTCCTGGTGGTCCATTGATTCCCTAGGAGAACGAAAAAGAGACACAATTGAAGTATTCCATTGAAGAAAGAGGCAAGAAAATCAATACAGTCAAAAATAATGTAAGTTTTGCTGGACAATGCATACCATCCTCAAGTAGATATCATAATTTACTTTGCTTTCTTGTATCATAATCACTTTTGTTTTCTTGATTATTCATAAACCATTTTTATCAAATTTATCATTTAATCCAAATAATGTTTTTCTCATAAAATACCGGAAAATATTTTCTAGAAAATCAAAAACAATATCAATATCTGGTTTGCTTTTTTTACTTACAAGGTTTCCGATTTGTCCAGCAGGTCCTGGTGGTCCTGGGGGTCCAGCAGATCCCTGGATTGAAACAAGAATTAAAACATTATTAAAACAAAAGGATACCATTGAGGTCTCCAAAGAATGTCTTACTATCCTCACTTCAATTCCACATCTGACATACAGAGGACGTCAGCATCTTTTAAACCATACCCATGTATGACTTTGTGCTTGATTATTCAGTACGAAAAATGCCTGTTGTATGAGAAAAGTCCAAGGACCCTTTGCACCCACTTAGTATGTCATTACTCGGGAGTCTCCAAGCTTCTAAGAGGAACTGTACTTGAAGGAAGATAGATCCATTGACTATCAAGTCAAACTCTGAAAAAAGAGGCAGATCCTTTGACAATAGCTGTTCTCTGTGCGTAAAAAGTGCGAGTGACCTCAGCACCTGTAGCGCTTCGCGTTATGCAAGGGGAAGATCTTGATTTCTTGTACAATACAGAACGCGCCTCAGAATCAGTGCGCGTAATTTTGGGTGTCAACTCTCTTTTGTGCATGTTTGTTTATGATTTTGACACCCCAAATGACACCCAGGATTGGCACATGTGAGTACGCTGCGCGTATCGAAAGGGGTCTATACATGTAGATAGATGGATAGTAAACTTACAACATCACCATCATCTCCACGGTCTCCCTTCTCTCCAGATGGTCCGGGAAGTCCCTGTACACCTTGGTCTCCAGAGCGGCCTGGGGAACCAGATTCTCCGCGGGCTCCCTACATAGTTGTAAAAAAGTAAGATAAACTTAGTGACAGCTCAAGAATATCTTGAGGCATTGCATGGTGAGGTATCAATGTATACTCGGTATGCAGGTATACCATGTGTGTATATCTACTTTGCCATGTAGTTTTGTTTTGGGAACCAAGTCTTGCTTTTGAATCTAGTGCCGCGGAGTAGATATCAGAATTCTAGAGACTACTTGGTTCTGAAAAGAACTATTCTGCTTATGAGCTACTATCTGGGTGGAAGGTAGGAAGTTGGCCCGAACTACTTATTTCACTTGATGGATTAAGAGGACTTCTCTTTATTAACAAAACTAGCATGGGGTGAAATTTTTTTGACTAGCTTGCTGAAGTCATCGGCAAGCATAATGTCATCTTACAATTAAATGTTTTGTAGATTGCTCGTAGTGTCAATGAAACATGGCTTAATATAGTTGACTGACGACAGATTAGCAGAGCTGAATAATCTTCTTATTTTTATCTAGATCCAAGTTATGTTTTAAAATTACGGACAAGATAAGAGTAATGTCACTTACTGGTGGTCCGTCATTTCCAGATGGGCCAGCGGGTCCGGCTGGTCCAGTTGGTCCCTAAAATAAAACAAAAACAACCATTAGTCAAACCATTGATGGAATCTTCAATTTTATCAACCGGTTTTGTTTCAATATTTTAAATACCTGCAACCGCGATCTTGTTTCAATATTTGAAATACTCACACAATCTTAACACCCCCCTCCCCACATTTGAAATGTCTAACTCTTTATATCATGCCAACATTTAAAGTACTCAAGATGATATTTGAACCCAAACCACTTACAATTGAAATTTGTTCACACATGACATTTGAAATATCCGCAAATTTGAATTCGCCCCAACATTAACATTTAAAGTACTAAACATTTTATTGAATCCAGAATACCTGCAATTCAATTTTGTTCCATCATTTGAAATACTGCAAAATTGGTGCAATCATTTCAAATACTTTCCTCCTTTAAGTGATCACAAAAATACTCACAGCAAGTCCTGGTGCTCCAACTGGTCCCATGGGTCCAGATGGTCCTTGAGATCCCTAAAATAAAATTGAAAAACAATTGAAGAATTCATCATAATCATATCCTACAATATTTTCATTGGCGGTATGCTACTGGTTTATTCCTAGTAGAAAACTAACTTTCATCAGCTACTTGTTAAGCTTTAAAGAATCTAAGCATAAGAGTTTGAGGGGATCTCATATTTTCAAAGAAAACAGTCCGATCAAAAGCAATGTTTTTGGTACTTTTCAACGCTTGTTGCAACCAGCGATTATAATTATAGACAAAAGAGCTTCCAGATAAACAACACATGATTTCAGTGTTCCCAACAAATGAAGTATCATCACAAAATACCAGGATAATTTCATAGTTTTCCAAAAAAATGAAATACATCATCACAAAATACCAGCATAAATTTAAACAATCCTACACCATGATTTCACAGTTTTCCAAACAAATGAAATATCATCACAAAATACTAGCATAAATATTATTTAAATTGATGTATTTTACTCTCTTCTCTATGGAATATCATCTGTTGACTGTCAACGCCTTCAACGGCTCCAAAATCGTGCAGCTAAACTGATCTACCAGGCCAAGAAATATGACAGAGTCACTCCCATTCTTCACGATCTTCACTGGCTGACAGTCTCCAACCGTATCAACTTTAAAATACTTACCCTGGTCTTCAAATGTCTCAATACCGCCTCTGCGCCTTCATACCTAACGGATCTCATTCAGTTGTACAAACCTAACAGATACCTCCGGTCATCTACTGACACCAGACTACTTGCCATCCCCAAAACACGCACCACTACTGGTGAAAAAAGCTTCCACGCTGCTGCCCCCAAACTCTGGAATGATTTACCTCACAGCATCCGCCACTCTAGCTCACTAGCAGCCTTCAAGAAATCTCTCAAAACCCACCTGTTCACCTGATTTGCTAGCTTTTATTTATTCTTTGCTCTTTGTTTATTTTGTGTGTACAGCGCTGTGGTACTTTCCCCTGTTAGTTAGAGCGCTTTATAAATACCTTGTATTATTATTATTATGTATTTAAGGCAACTGATGCTTAGCATTGTTTTTAAGCTTACCTGTGGTCCAGACTCTCCACGGTCTCCTGGGGCGCCAACTGCTCCAGCGGGTCCCTGTAAACAATCAAACACTTACAGTTAGCGCTAAACAAATTATTAACCATGAGTTGCCGAATTTGAGCAGATTTTATATGAAGTCATAGACATATCTGCTTGTGGGTTTTTTTCTACAGAACTTTGAGTATACAGTGCTTAAAACACATTGGTGTTAGGGTAATAAAAAAATTATCCTCGATGCAAAACTAAAATTATACTTGCTTTGTTGTACATCCACCAGCAAAGCGTAAATAACAAAGCTAATTAATAGGGGACCCCAAAGAAATGTTCAGTTTTAGTAGTGGGAGGGAAACTCAAAAAGTGTTTTTAAAAAAACAAGAGACTGAAAACCCATTCCAGATGCAAAGGCTCTGGCGATATTCGCTCCTGGTTCCACAGCAGTTGAAAGACAAAGAAAGAAACAGCTAAGCCAACCTGATTCCAAAAATAATTGATTATTGATTGTATTCTTACTGCTTCCTTCCAAATTTTTGCTCGCATATTGATAATGTGTTCAAGTGTCGTGGATTTGAATCCCAGCCGAGTAATATGCCGGTGATATTTTTTCACAGGACTCGGGGAAAGTACTGAGTATACAGTGCTATTAAACACACATCGGAGTATGGGTAAAAACCAAAATTAATATTGTTTATCCCCGATGCAAATTTAACGTCGATTGTGTTCAATACGCATGTTCAATTTATTATAAATCTGTTGGTCAAGCATGTTAAGTTGGCCAATACACCCTGGCTACTTACTGGGGCTCCGGCATCACCTGGGGCTCCAGTTGGTCCAGCTGGTCCAGACTCTCCTCTATCTCCAGATGGTCCATTCTCTCCACGTTGTCCCTGGATTCCTGGGCGGCCCTGTCAAACAAAAACAAACAAAAAACATCCAATTGCGGTTCAGTTTGCAACAACAACAATCCACATCGTAGTAAATTAATATAACAAAAATCCTCGTAAGAATACTTATATTTTAGAGGAAATTTCTGGTACTTATCAAGAATTATGAAAACGTAACTATACAAATAACAAACAAAAACCTCCAATGACAGCTTCAAAAACTCACTTTTGATAATGTGTTGTTTTTATTTATGTAGAGGAAACTTCTGGTACTTAGAATTAAGAAAACAACAAATTATAAAATAACAAAACGGATTTAATTAATTTAAGAAATTGTTTTTTAAAGAAACCAAAACTTACAGTGGCGCCAGCGAAACCTTGTGGTCCTGGGGGTCCAGATGCTCCTTGCTCTCCCTGCATTTAAACAAAAACAAACACAATTAATGGTTGAGCTTTTCCAAAATAAATAATAACAAACCCAAAAACTCATCAATCAATCAATCAATCAATCAAAATCAGTTTCAAAAAGGTAAGTGTTAACTTTTATCATCCAATTTTTCAAAAGTGAATTGAATATAGGAGGTGGCAAATATGTAAAATCTTCAGCTACAGTTCTTGATTCAACTCCTCTTCGTTTTGGGGCATTTTCTCCTGAAGAAATAGTCCACGACTAAGAAACTGAACTCTTTGCTGTAAGAATCTTTCTATTTCTAAGGAAAGAGTAGATAAGAAATCAAAAACTTACAGTGTCTCCTCGTGGTCCAGTAGCACCTGATGGTCCTGGTTCTCCAGCATCTCCCTAAAAATGGAGAAAAAACAAGATTAAGTTTTAAGCTGGAACATTTTATCAAATTCAAAGAAGTATGTTTTATCTTGAAAGGAAGGTATACAATTGGCAAACTTACATGGTTAGAAGTACAGAAGTTTTTGATACTATAAAGCATTTTTTAAATCATTGCACTTCAAAGATATGTGGAAAAATATTTGAATACGAGGAATGTTTCCGTCACAAACATTTTTTAGATTGTGTATTCCAATTATGGATTATTCTTACTGCATGGACATAATCACTCTGGATTGATATCTCAAAAGCGCAACCACCTTTTGAAATGAAATTTTCACAGGCTACTTTCTTGTATATTTCTATCTGTACAGGATCCGAAGACCAAAGGTATATGCTTGTTTTTATCTTCTGATGTTCTGATGTTCTGAAGGACCGGACTATAGACGATGTGACCTCTGACGTCACTCGAAAACCAGAATAGGATTTGCGCACATACCACTGGGCAAAACCTTTGTGTTTAGGCAGCCAGCTAGAAAGTACGCGCAATTTTACCATGACTACGCGTCTTTTTGCCCGGCGAAACATGACGTGTACAGTGTTTTGTCAACAGAGGGCGGTTTGATTGTAAACATAGGTCACATCATCTATAACTGAATGTAAAGTGTTACTTACTGGGGCTCCTGGCATGCCAATAGCTCCAGATGGTCCAATAGGTCCAATGGGTCCCTGTAAAACAAATCAAAATCAGAATAATTAAGATACAACAAAACTGAAGCGACAGGAAAAGTTGTTTGGTAAACTCAGACCTAACTGTTATCAAATTCTACAAGCAACAGATTACACAAACAACAAAGATTCTCATTTTAATCTGATTTCCATATTCATTTTCAATTCATATAAAAACAAATTCGTAATTTTGAGTCAAACAATGCAATTTGCAAATCCATTTTAATGTCCAAATAGACACAATTTTTTTGACAAGAGCAGTTGAACAAACAAAAAATCAGTATTTGACGACCTCCACCAAAACACCGAAAATGTGAGATGAAAGAAACAAAATATTACTTACAGTAGCGCCATCAGATCCAGATGGTCCTGGGGCTCCAGATGGTCCAACAGATCCCTGAAAATAAAAGGATTATTTATTAGTTTAATCCTATGACACAATTGTTTATAATAATAATGAAATCGCTACTAGTGTACATATTTACCAATAAGGTATTATAATAGTAATGAACTCGTTTATAGTGCATTTATCTATCAATAAGGTATTCAGGATGAACAATGTGGAACATTTTAAATTACCAAAAAAGTTTTGAACTAGGAGACCTATTTAAGTAGCACCTTGTAATTTTTATGAATAATAATCACTGTATACAACATTTGGCCACTTTCGTTGTATCAAAAAAGTTGATTAAATTCTTTGTCAGGTTCAATGGTGATTAGAACATTTATCAATTTCTCCAAAAAGAGTAATCTACAGAAATATTGATTAATTTCATGAATTTCTTGAACATGATTACTTACAACTGGTCCAGCAGGTCCTGATGGTCCAGCGGGTCCACGCTCACCTGGGGCTCCCTGTAAGCAAAATGAAGAGTTTATCAATATCACAAATTTGTAATAATTGTTTTCTTTAACCGATCAAGAAAAGTAGGTTTTCTTGCAAATTTTGGAGACCACTACTTGTTTCATGTTTAAAATTTAAAATTGTTGTTTATTTAAATAAATAAAACACAGAATAATTGAATATTTACCTGTGGGCCAGATGGTCCCTGAATTCCAGCATCTCCCTTCTGTCCTGGCTCTCCCTGTTACAATGAAAATAAACAAACTCTTGTAAGGTCACATAAAACTGCAATTTCAATAACATTTCTTAGATAGGCGTCATTTTTATGGGCAGCTTTGGTTGGCTTCCAGCTGTATGAAGCGCTCAGAATTTTCTACGCAGAAGTGGTTCTCGGACCAATCATGAGAGAATTTTGATAACTCCCTCGCTGCACACTGTATTTACGCATAACGCAAAGTTTAATATGTGTTTGGAAAAAAAAGGAACAAAAGGGGCCCATTATCGACACCATTAAAGAGCTCTTGTTAACGAGATCTGGAGCCGATTTCACAAAGCAATTCAATTCATCGCAAGACAAAATTGTCAGTATTACCATAGTGATTTGTATTGTGACATCACACTTTATCTAGCAACTACGACTGATTTGCAGTTAAGATCAATCTTAGATCTTTGTGAAATAGGCTTCAGTGAACAATTATAAAGCACCTAGAACAGAGTTTGTTTCAGGATTTGTATCAATTGATGAATAAGACCAGTCCTACCTTGTTTCCATCAGATCCACTGCGTCCAGCTGTTCCACGCTTTCCTGGAAGACCTGAGGGTCCAGCGGGTCCACGCTCACCACCAGATCCACGCTCTCCCTACGCAAAGACAAAAGAAAACAGTCTGTTTAACAAAAGGCTAGTTTTACAATTACTTGATGGGGAAGAAGGGGAGGTACTGTGAAAAAGACTTGACATGGTGAAGACTACAAAGTTATGAAGTGAAATGAAACTGGAAACAACAAGATGTCGCCATCTGGAGTTGCTAAGCTGACACCTATATTTGTAAGTAGTCTTTGCATAGTATTTAAAAAGAGGAAACACAATTTGGGCTCATCAATGGCACTCGCAGCAAACAAAGAAGCAGAATATTAAATCAATCCAACAGCAGGTCTTCTAAACAAAAAATGACTTTTTAATTTACAGCATAACCAGTTTACCAACTTACACTTCAGTTGACAGGTAACGGTTTAGGAATAATTTCCTGTCTCATTTTAAATATTGGCATTAAACAAAGTGGTAACTTCCAAAGTGGTAACTTACACGTGGTCCCATTGGTCCAGAGGGTCCAGATTCACCAGGTGGTCCAACATCTCCAGCAGGTCCAACCTCACCAACGGGTCCGCTTGGTCCTGGGGGTCCCTATCAAAAGAAAAAAAAACCCACAAGATTGCCTTTTAGTTATACACCGTCCGAGATTCAAGTATTCAGCTTCTATTTGTAGCACTGCAGAGTTATATTATGCACAATAACGAAAGGGTCATGTCATTTAAATGTGGATGCCGTTCTTTAATGGCTTCTTATCTGAAAAAGAAGGCCTCTTTGGGCCAAAATTTGAAGGGAAACTTCACATTTGTACTTATGTTTTTACTGATCAAGGAAATATATCTTGTAAATTGATTATTGCAACCCATTTATTTCCTTTACAGCAATCTGCATCTTATGAAGTAAAACTTGGGTACATATTTGTTCCATTCTATCGAACCTATCATTAAGTATTCCGCGACTGCTGTTGGGAGTAAGTTATACCTACCATTGGTCCACCGGCTCCCTGGGGTCCAGATGGTCCACGCTCTCCTTGAGATCCTGGGCTTCCAGCGGGTCCTGGTGGTCCAGCATTTCCTTGTTTTCCAGCCTCACCCTGTGGAATTCACATAAAACGAAACAGTGATAATTCCTCCATCTTAATAAAAAAAAAAATTCTACATCCAAGAAAGGCTTGAAAATCATCTTGAAGTGTATTTTGCTGGGGTCAGTGTGAGCCTTCTATATGTTAAATGGAGGGTATACCTGTGGTAGTTACTCCCCAAAAAGTTAATATAAAGTCTAACTTGGTAAGAAGAACTGTTGATAATGTTTATCAATTTGAGAACTGATTTCCTCTCAATTGAGAGAAAGGAATTCAGCAAATTTTCAACCTGAGAAACGTTTCACGCAGAAACAGATTGTGTAGTCCAATTATGGATCATTCTTCCTGGAAGTAAAAAACCACTCCAGATTTTTGGGTAAATATCTCAAAAACCCTACAAACTTTTGAGTTAAGGTTAGTTTTTTTGCACATATCAACATTTGAATAGGGTTATAACTATCGGATGGTTCCTAAAACCAATTGTATACTTTGCCTTTGGGGCATGTGAAGGACGCCAGCATATCCCTTAAATAAAGATGGAGGAGGGATTGTTATTTTGGATTGGGAAATGGGGAAGGGAGGTTTAATACTTACTGCAGCTCCCTGAGCACCGGATGGTCCTGGGGCACCATCAGCTCCACGGTCACCCTGTAGGAAGTCAAACACAAAATCCGATTGAGTAAACCCGTTTTTAAACATCGACATTTAGAAGTCAACCTTTCCAGGTTAAAAGTAAAAGGGATAAAATTGAGAGAGCATAATCAAACAACAATACACAAGCTTAAAACGCCTTTGTTAATTATCTTTAAATGACCTGGTGGAATAACACATAATGTAAGATCTCAAAAACGGAAAAGAAAAAGATTATTTTGAAAAGATGGCCGACTTACAGTTGCTCCTGGGGCTCCTGGTAGTCCTTGCATTCCTGGGAGTCCACGAGCTCCCTGGAAAAGAAATAAAACACAAAAGTTAATTTTAGAAATGGGCATTCATTCAACTTGTTGTAGACCCATGTTAAAACTTAGTTTTCAAGAAATGTATCTCACTTAAACCAGCAACACTTTACTCCCACAGATCATACTGTTTTATCAATTTGGGGGTTCGGGAGACTTCTCAGTTCTGAAAAGAACTATCCTGCTTATTAACTATTACCTGGGCGGATGGTATAGAAAATAGGCTGGGACTACTACTTTAGCTTATAGGATCGTGATTAACTGTGTTACCGCGGAGTAATTTCTTAAATTTTCAAACAAGAGAGCATTTAATAAAAGTGCTTGGCTTAGAGATACTAAACAGACAAGACTAGATTTTTGTTTTACCTGAGCTCCTTGGTTACCTGGGCGACCGTCATCACCAGATGGTCCCTGTTGATGAGAAAGAGAAAAATGGAGGTAATTATCACATTTAAGGAGAATGCACTCATCCGAGGCCTTCTTATTAATCATACAAATGGCATCTTTAGAAGTCAGGAATCAACTTCCTTGAGTAAAAGCCGAAGCCACACTGCAGCGACAACGAAAACGATAACGATCATGACGCGAAGATGACGCATTCTTTTGGTTGAATTGCTCCACGCAGAATACCCCCCACGCTCATTCAACCAATCGAGGGCGTCGGTGTTAAGATTCTTGTTTTCGTTCTCGTTATCGAGGCCTGTGTGACCGCGCCTTAACGGAGACACAGAGAGTGGAGGAGAGATACTTACAGCTGGTCCTGGCTTTCCATCACGTCCCTCTTTGCCTGGGGCTCCGGTCAATCCCTACGTAGACAAAAAACACAAATTTGAAAATGATTTTCAATTTGAAGATAGCATTCTGTCAAAACAGGATTCTGTGAACTTCAACAGCATAGTTGTCTACTGTCTTGAAAACATGCAAGTGTGAAACTTTTCAGATTGAATATTAATTTGTCATTTAACAAAAGTAAACAAATAATAAAGTGATATACTAGAAAGTCGTTCAGACGAAACACTTATACTTGTCAATAATTGTCCTACTTTCCTGAATTTGTTGTTGTCAATAAATTGTGATCAAAAAGTTTCAAATGCAGAGTCAGACCACAAAATTGAATCCAATAGTGAGGCTGTGCACCAACTGATGACTTTTTCTTTGGATCCTGACATTTACTGTTAGCCACAGCCAAAAGGATGTGCAATTTGGACATGGCTTGGTTCTTCAACAAACACTTTTCCAGAACTTTGATAAAAAACTTACACGTGATCCTGGGATTCCTGGCTCTCCTGCACGTCCTGGCTCTCCCTATAACAAGAAAGAACAAAGAATTGAACATAAATAAGACGGCAAAGTTCCCTCCATTTTGTTCTCTCCTCAGATGAGGTCATCACAGCATCGTCAAGATGTAAGCATCGAGACAAAAATCAAAGATATTATTAACTTCCACGATCGCAAATATCAAATGTCTCACAAGATCCCCAAAGTATTATTTTTATTTTTGAGGTATGTATTTGCTGTCATCTTTGAAGTAAGATGCAATTATTATTATAGTTATGAAAAGGTTTTTTTAGAGCACTTAATCCATGGGCGTCTCAAAAGGTGCATTAGTTCAGCAGCCACTGCAAGAAATACCCGGGCAAAACCCTTCTTGAAAAGTGTAACTCGGTTCTTGTACGTGCATTACACAACACACGGGACCAACAGCTTTATGTCCAATCCAAAGGATGAAGCATTAAGTGTTAGGTTAAGTGTTAAAACCATGACTCAAACCCACATCTTGCTGAAAACCCAGAGCTCTGAAAAAAGAAAACCCTCTCTGAAATCCCAGAGCTGGAGTCGGCAATGATACTCCATGAGTTATTATCTTTCTTACTCGTTACATTTTTCAAGACTTTTTGTTCATTCTGGACTTACCTCGGATCCCTTCTGTCCTTGCTCTCCTCTGGCTCCACGCTCTCCAGTGTTTCCCTAAACAGTTCAAAATAAAAAATTATTTTATAATCTGCACCATTTACTTCATAATTTCAACACCATCAACATTTCTAAGTTGGGTTTCTCAATAAATCTTCTTCTTTTGGTTCTTGTAGTAGCTTTGTATTTATTATACTTTTTTTTCTTCTATTGATTTTACAGTTTGCGCCATGAGCATCTTGTGTGATGGATACCTGCCCGCTATTCATATTATTTATTATTTATTACATATTTATAAGGTCTTTACACATAAAAAAGATGAACTTCACCTATATATAGTTGGCCAAACAAATGTTGTTTTCCCTTAGTAACAATTTAATTTCTTTTTCCGGAATGTAAAATTTAACAATTTCAAACTACCCATGTTCTGAACAAGACCTACCTTAGCTCCCTGTGGTCCAGCAGGTCCTGGGGCTCCAATTGGTCCGATTGATCCCTGGAAAAAAATGAAGACAACCAAATGTGAATTCCAAAACAGAAACAAAACCAAACAAAACACATACACACACCTCATTGCTTCCTAGGTTTTATCTTTAACTTGGGATTGATCCCCGGGTACATAGCAGTTTAAGATTAAATGGTTTTTGAATGGTACCCCAAACAGACTGTCAACCTTGGGGCTAGATAGCTCAATTTGTAGAGCGCCAGCAAGTTAGTCTGGGGATCACAGATTCAAGTCCAGCTCCAGTCATATACTCTTAGTTAAACCCTTAACTTGTTTAGACTTGGGTGATGGATTAAAAGTTACTTACACGCTCGCCAGGGGCACCAATTGGTCCAGTTGGTCCAGGGGATCCGCGGGAACCCTGGGGAAAAGAAAAACAATCATTTAAAACTAACAATACTCTGATTTTACAAAGATTCAAAAATGATACTTTCAAAACTCAAATTTTACAAGGGTCCTACAAGGTTCCTATTGGATGCTCAAATGAATAAATCTTTTTGCTGAAAAGAACAATGACGCTAGTTTAAGAATGACAAGTTTGTGTGCAATTTCGAGGGCGGGAAATTATACTTATCAAAATACAAGAATGTTTATAATTATTGGCCTTTCATGGCTTCCAAAGATGCACCAGAGGCTTGATAAGAATTTCCACAAATGAAGTTTAGCAATATACCCAACACTAAAGATAATCAAAGTCAGTGGCAATACATGAAAAACAAATGTGATGAGTTCTTACTCTGGCTCCATCTTGTCCAGACTCTCCTGGGCTTCCTTGTGGTCCACTCTCACCGGTGGGTCCTGGTGGTCCAGTCTCTCCACGCTCACCACTTGGTCCTGGTGCTCCTTGGTCTCCCTTAGCTCCAGATGCTCCAACTGCTCCTGGAAGTCCTGGGGCTCCAGTAGCTCCTTGGAATCCGGGTGCACCCATGGGTCCTGGGGCACCAGTTGCTCCCTTAGATCCAACACTGCCATCACGTCCTGCTGCACCGGGTGCTCCTGGGGCTCCTGAAGAACCATCTGATCCACGCTCGCCACGTACACCCTGAAGACCCTGTGGTCCACGTCCTCCCTGGGCACCAGCATCTCCCTTTGCTCCTGATGGTCCTGGCATTCCTGGGGCACCGGATGGTCCTGGTGGGCCAGAAGGTCCTTGGGATCCTGGGGAACCATCAGAACCAGCTGGGCCAGCCTCTCCTTGGGCTCCATTACGTCCTCTCTCTCCCTGTGCACCTTGGGCTCCTGGAAGACCAGGGGCACCAGAGGGGCCAGTTGCACCATCAGATCCACGGTCTCCCTTGTTTCCTGTCTCTCCCTTCATTCCTGGAAGTCCTGGGAATCCAGCATGTCCCTTCATGCCACTTGCTCCTGGTCTGCCTGGGGTACCTCTTGGTCCAGTGCTTCCTGGTGGTCCAGCGGGTCCTTGGGCTCCATCTTTGCCATCGTCACCCTATCAAATCCCCAAGTATACTTTATTAAGAATCACTTATATGCGGTTTGTTCAGCCATAATGCTGTAGTTTTATGTTCTTCTTGAAGTACGGTTTTTTATATCTAACTCAAATAAATGAGCACATTTTTTAAAGTCATCAAACAGTTCCTCTGTTCCAATGCCTGCTGGTTTATGGAGTAGAGGGTCTTAATTCTTCCAGCATTATCATTTACAATAGGAAACGATTAAAACTTATTTATATTTGAAACAAACACTTACATCATCACCACCACGTCCCTGGGGTCCTGGGGGTCCAGCGGGTCCAGATGGTCCCTAGAAAAGAAAAACAAAACAAAATCCCAATAAAAAAAACAGGTCTTTGCTCCAAAGCTGATGCATCTAATTGTTAATTCACCATTAACGTAAAGCTTCAATCGCTTTCATAAGCCTTTTTGAGGTATGGCGGACACAATGCTACAACACTGTAAAGTTGCGGTAAATTTGTGCGTACTGACCATAGAAATAGAACGTATGTTATTCAGAGAAATGCGCATTTTAGGCGACGCAGCGTTTTCACGTAAACCTATTGACCACCAACATGGTGAGCGTGGCATCAGTCGCGGCGTGTTACATGCGCGTATCACGTCCGTCATACCTCAAAAAGGCTTATTGATTTGTTGATAGAACTAACAGAAAAGATACTAGAACAGAGAAGAAATTGAATGGAAAAGATGCCAGACAGAAATGAGTTGAGAAGTCTTGTTCAATATGTCCAAGCAACGGAGGTTTTTATTTCCAAGAATTTTGCTCAGAAATAATTTGAAAACAAGTTTGGTTTTCTTAAGAGAGAAGATAGAGTCTTCCATCAAGTTGTATTTTATTTAAGATACACTAGAAACTTGCTCAAAATATAATCAACTTGGATAATCAACTTACAGAGGGTCCGGGCTCACCAGTAGGTCCAGCAGGTCCCATCAAACCTTGTGCTCCCTAGAATGCAAATTAAAAAAAATCATGGTCAACAAATGTTTTCCCAAACACATATCAACACACAAAATGATATATTTATTGAATAGAGAATTAAAAACCTTATTGTTTGTTTTAACATCAACTTACTCGGTTTCCTGGGCTACCTGGAAGACCACGTGGTCCTGGGGGTCCCTGTAAACAAAAAAATTCAAAACAGCAATATATTAAAAAAAAGAATACAAGCGAAGCGACTTGTTTGGTAATCACTTTTCATAAATGGCAATAAATAAAATATTACTTGGTAAGAAGAATAGCAGCTTTAGAAACCAGAAATTAGTAGGAAGAATATCATTGGGGGATATATTGTTTCCGCACGTTTCGCTGTGTCATGACATGTGTTTACTATACATGTAAATCTGTAATTCTCGATGTCGAGAATTGATAAATGTTTTAATGTTTTTTCAAAAGATAAAGCATTTCATGAAATAATATTTCAAGTGAAGTCTTTTACCATTACCTTGTAAAACCCTGTAAGTAATTTGTAAATCTGTGAACTTTTGTTTTTCTGTTCCGAAAGTGTATAATGGCTTTAAGCGATTTCTTTAGAAAACTTGAAGGCTCATGGCTTTAAGAACTTTGATAACAGGAACAAACATCCTGAGAAATCACATGCCTGTAACTGTCTTAAATAAGAACATTGCTTTTGCTAATAAAGGTATGTTGTTGGGGGGAGGGGTGGGGGGGGCAAGGAGGGCGAAAAAATGTTCCAAGAAGGAAGATTTTTGAAATAACCAGAACTTACTTGAACGGAGGCTTGTGGGTACTGGTAGGCTCCTGGGAGGACTCCCTTGTAGGATTGTTGTCCAATGTTGGCACTCTGGGCAATCTGTGATGGGGAGGGAAGGATTTAAAACAAAACAATTGAACAAAAATTAAACTTTAAAATATAAGGCGTTATACAAAAAAAGCATGCAATCTTTGTGTGTTGAAAACCATCATGTGTTTTTTATCGCCAAAAATAAAAACAAGCCAACAATTATTTTGTGTGTGTGAAAAATATGACGATTCATATAACATCATCAACTTTTCACTATACAGAATGCATCTTTATATAAACTACATAAAGCAGATAAAATCAGAACAATCAAAGTAAAGGAAATGCAGCTTTCTCAGTTGAAACGGATTCAGTGCATGCACCATTTCTTTTCTGATGAGATATCGTTTTTGTATAACTTCAAGGCAAAACTTAGAGAGCAGCAACAAAATTGGTTTAGTTTGCAACATTCACTACTGGATATGTAATAGTACATACAGTTCCTGGGGGTCCTGGTGGTCCAGCGCGTCCAGGTTGACCGGGAAGTCCATTCAATCCACGAGATCCAGCATTTCCCTGAAATGATGAAAAATATGATTTTTTTTTAGATGAACAAGAAATATTTTTTACAAGGTGGAATTGATAAAGAAGTCGGCAATATGACAGTATACAAATATTGACTGCTTTCAGTGCTATGGTTAAAACAACGAGGTGATCCTAAGAGTGTTCTATAAATATACACCATTTGCTATTGATGTAGTACACTAGTAGCTATCGGTATAATGTAAAGGTTGCCAAGGGTATAGTAAACTGTTTGATTTCGTATATGGCATGTCACACTCCTGCGGCTTTTCAGTAAAACTAAGACATATCATGTGGCGTGCTCTAAACCAATCAAATTTTTTTATATCTTTTAAAAATTCTCACCTTCTGTCCATAGGGTCCGGATGGTCCTGGATCACCAATCTCACCACGAGATCCCTTTCATGGAGAAACACGAGGAGAAAACAAAGTTGATTACAAAGCGAACACAATAATGATGTGAAAAATAAAGAAGCAGAACAAGAATGATTAAAAATACTTTTTTTAAAAAACGCAAACTCATAAATACTTACAGATGGTCCTGGGGGTCCTGGGTTTCCTGGTGGCCCAGCTCTTGGTACAAACTGTAAATGAAGGTGACAAGAAAAGACACATTAACAAATTGTTTTTAAAACATGGTTATCATTTAACAAGTCTTAAACAAAATTCTGGACAAAGTTTATAAAAACGATTTACTCCAAAAATTATCCCCTTCTCAAATACTCACCCCGCTGCCACCGCCTCCGAAGGCCTCTCCAGGCTCTCCTTTTGGTCCTCGGTCACCCTTGGCGCCAAACTGCCAAAACAAAACAAAAATCCTGATTAATAATGGGATTTGAAAGTAGTATCCAAAATTCATAATTTTGACAAGACCACAACTAACCAGAATGTACTAAACTATTAAAAGAAGAGTATCATTGTCAAAGTGTAAAAGAAGTCAGTTTTAAAAGTCGACATTTTACAGAAATGAAGAAATGCTTGTTTGCACAGAATCTTGACAGTTATGGGGAAAACACTAACATTTATCGGAACTGAATTAATGAAAGAAGGTAAAGTGAATGCTTACAATTTTATTGGCAGCTGTTGGCAGAAGGATCCAGGCGATCAGGTAACAACACAAGAAGGAGAGAACAAAAAGAAAATAGAAAGAACTAGTTAATATCGGAGGGAAAACATATCCAAAAGGGTCAAACAGAATGCTAACCAAGACTCTGGCTTCGTAATTTTTGAGGGAATTGACACTTCTTTTGTAGAGTGGTGTTGTTAACTGTGATGATACATTGCTCAACGAGGGTTAATGATTTGACATACAGATGATATGACCAACAAACAAATGACAAGAAAACAGAAAGCAGAAAAGTAAACCTCAGACAAACCTCGCAGTAACTCACACAACATGAAGAATCCTTTTGTGTCTCACTTTAACATCCATGCAAACAAACAAAACATAAAAATTCCACTGTACACTACACCACACTCTTTCATCCATTATCAGAGAAAAGAAGTAAATTTGAACAGTCAAGACCTTCCTTTTTGAAAGAAGAACAGTAAACAAAAAAAAGTCGAAGGAAAAGTGTCAGATATATTCTGATAGATTCTTCGAAAGTAGCTCTTCTCCACTAACTAACGTTTTTTGGCACAGCTAACTTCTTTGCAGTTCGTGAGAGCCCTGTCTGAGGAGCCCTCGAGTCTGAAATCAACAGAGGGTCTGTCCCCGCGGTATAAATTAACACAAATGTACGTTTTCCCTTGGCAGTTGACAAGATCGCGATCCACCTGCGCCGCAAGATTGGTGAACGTCAGCTGTGACCCGGAGCGAAGATTTCTACTCGCCAAGTTGGGGGTCAGAGACTGAGTTTGCAGGACGGTTTTGTCCTTAATGCCATCCCTGTCTTTAGCCGTGAACACTTCCAGCCTCCACAAGTCATTGCCTTCGACTTCTGCACCATTGTTATTCGATACAACAGAAACAGAGAAATCCATCTCATTCACGCCAGGGTCAAGCTCTTCACTTTGTGATGACAGCTCTAACCGGGTACCATCTACAATCACACCTGGAGGAACAAAGGGAAAACAATTTATTGATTTAAGATAAACACTTTTTACAGAAGTTGTGAATTCAATATGTTTATATGTTGATTAAGTTCACTCGATTGAGATCTAGTTTAAATTTGATAATCCAACTAGGGGATATTGTCAATAGGCTTTGCTGTGTACAGACTTGTGAAATCAGCGGTAATTTTAGTGTATTTCAAATAAAAAACAATTGAACAATTTCAGTCAATTCTCCTTACCATCGCACTTGATTCTAAAGCAGTCTGTCAGGACACGATTATCGGGTACCGGTACAAGCTCAAAATCTGGCGAGGGACTGTCGTGTTTTCTTAGTGTCGCACAAATAAAGTTGATGTCATTACACACTAAGCCAGTCATATCAAAATTGGTGTCAACAAAACCGTAATTTACTACACCGCCTCCTGTGGCTGTCTTAGCCTCTTGATATCTATTGAAATTGTAGGAGTATTTAAGGGCATGTTTGACACCATCACCAACAGGGTTTTGACTTCCAAATATTGACAAGTCCCATAGTCTCTCGCCAGACACAGAGCCACTGTCGGGGGTTGTGGTTGCTTCGAAGGTGAACATCACTCTATTGAAAGTGGATCCCTCTACCAAAGCTGGATTGGTTCCTACAATGTCCGCTCTAACTTGTGCAATTTCCACAGCTGCAAGATAAAAAGTAACAACTATAATAATAACAGATACTGAAGAAAAGAAGTGGTTACTTTCAATATCAATATCTTATAAATATGGAGGAAGTTAAACAAAAAATATTTTAACAGCAATTCACAAACTTACGTTTCTTGCATTCAACCTCCTTGCATTTGATAAGACTGCTCCCTCTGCCGCTCTCTACTTTTAAGCTGAAGTCCGGTTCAGCCTTGTAGCCTTTTGCGAATTCCACACAAAAGAACTGATACTCTAACCCGCAGCCAAGCCTAGAGAAATCAAATGATGTGGGAATGTTGTCCATTTCCAAGAAGGAGCCTGGGGTGAGAGAAGTAGAGGCTGTCTGCCTATCTAGGATCTGCCCTCGGTAGCCTAATCTGTCTCCAGTCCCATCGCCGTTTTTACTTCCGAAGGTGCCCACTCGCCAGAGGCGGCTCCCAGTAACTTGGGCACCACCTGGGAGGGAGTCCACTCGGACATCCAGATCAAAATCATTCCCTTGGTCGTTGAGAAGTTTTCCATTGTCAATGTTCCAATCAAGATTGCTTAACACCAGACCTGAGGAAAACAAAGAGAGAGGAATTTGCTAAAACTTGAAATCCGACACAAATTATCACAGATTAATTCCAACTTATGAAGAGTAGCTACCTTCAATTGTTAAATAAATTTGCAAATCAACGCAAATGAAATCAGGTAAACTTCTTCCAATTAATGAACAGTAGCCACTTTTAATTGTTCAACGATTAAAACTGAGAAGTGTTCGGGACTAACCTGTGCATGCACGTCTTGGTACAGGAAAACAACTCTTTAACACTTCTTCACTTGGAATCGCCATCAACTGAAACGGTGGCGCCGACATTGGGTTTTTACTAAGCACTGTACAGATGTGTCTCACATCAGAACACCTGACTCCTCTCATGTCCAAGTTGGTTCGGACGGTGCGGAAGTCCAGATTATCTCCTGCGTGCCGGAGAGGAATACTGCTCTGATAACCTGACAGGGCTTGGGATTGGAAGCCGTATCGGGGGCCATTACCTCCCGGCCGGCTGCTTCCATAGACAGCCAACCGCCAGAGATTGAGGCCTTCCACTCCGATACCAAGAGGAGAGCTTGATGCCACCGAGGAGAACTCTATTTCATTTGTCGTACTCCCTTCTCGGAGTTCCATTACGCCCGGCTGGCTAACCAAACCAGTGAGATAAACACCTGTGCAAAAAAAGTAAAATCAGAATGTCAAGTCTTTAGTGATACAAATTCTTTGCTTGTGACACCTTAGCCCACAACATATTAATATGGTGTGAAATGAATGAAGATTTAGAAAATGATTTCTGAATGAGTGTTGGTTTAATCCTATTAAAAAGAGATTTACACATGGTGTAACCACAACTCTCACCTGAATGTCACTTTATTGTTTTGTTTTGTTTGGTTTTTCTTTCAAAGTGTCCCCAAGTATATCAACTCAAACCAAAAATGTCCAACAAATTAAAAAGGTTAACAAGAATAATATGTACTTGATTAATAACAAAATTAAAGTACCTTGACATGGTTGTGGCTTGCAGGAAACCAGCGTGTTCTCCCCCGTCGACACTCTATAAGCAAAATCAGGTTGAGCCGATTGCCCCTTGTCAAACTCCACACACAGATATTGATAGTCGGTGCATCCAATCTGACTTAGATCAAATCGAGTTGTTATATCTCTGAGCTGCAGGGGGTTCCCACCGCTTAGGCCGTTTGCCTGGTGGTATGAGTTCAAAATCTGGTCGACATTTCCCAATCGTTGGCCCCCTCCATCCGCCTGTCTACTGCCAAAGAGGCCAAGTCGCCACAGCCCCAGGCCGTCAACGTCACGACTCTCCTCTGTGGTTGGGATGGCGACATTGAGGCTCAAAGTAGCCGGCTGTCCAGCCATAAAGTTGTTGGTTTCATGGCTCCATTCAATGCCCGTGGCAACCACCCCTGGTGTTAGGAAAAACAATGATGACATCATGGTTAATTGGACAATGATGTGGGAGCTTGTTGTGTGCAATGCATTAATGAGGTTGGCTGAAGTGCAGTGAACCCTTCAAACTTTCAGAAAGAATGAAGCAATATGAGCCATTTTATTAGCTTGCAATAAATATTTTGTATACTCTATTCAAGTCCAAAAGAAGAAACGTAAAAATTGTGCAAGATAAAAAGTAACAATTTTGTTGTCGTTTATCATAAACAGCAGGATTCTTCTCAATAATTTTACATTATTTAAACGTTTTATTAAGATGGAGGGAATTGAACAACATACCTTCACATCTACTTGTGATGTCGACGCAATCAGTCAGTATATCATTATTTGGAACTCCATGCATTGTAAATTCCATTGAAGGGTCTGTGTTCTTCTCCAGAGTCACGCAAAGATACGGCGTCTTGGAACAAGTTAAGTCGGACATGTCAAGCGGCACGCTCATGTCATCCCAGATCAGAGAGCCAGCCGGCTTCAGCGGGTCATTCTGCTGGGTAGGGGATAAGATTTGCTCGGTGGCTGCGTACTTCCTGCCTCTACCATCTTGGTTAGGGGAGAGGTAAGATTTGAGTTTCCAGAGGTTCTCTCCCATGACTGAGCTGCTGTCGAGACCAGCTAGAGCTACAGTGGAAAGGGAGACCTCATTGTCTCGATGATCCTCTAGGATTGGATTGGTATCCATGAGATTTGCATTCAAGTTGATAAACTCAGCTCCTTTTGAGAGAGAAAGAAAGACAGAGCAAACCCATCAAAAATTACATTTAATATTTCTATTTCTAGTTTAATAATATCAAGCTCACACATTTCGATTATAAGAGGGTACATGTATGAAATTTGTCTTCTTTATTTGATAAAATAAATGAAAGCAGAACTTACTTGCTTCACAAGGAGCTGGTTTGCAGGACACTATTTTCTCCTCTGCAGATTCACTTCTTTTATTTGCAACTGTGAAGCTGAAATCGGGCTCTGCATTGTCACCTTTTGCAAACTCTACACATACGTACTTGAAGTCAGTGCATCCGAGAGCACCAGCATCAAATTGTGTGTTGATGTCAGCCAAGTCAAGATTTTTACCAGACTCGATCATTTGACTGGCTTTATCGTCGTTGAGGGTTTGATGAATGAAGTCATGCCTCTCTCCGATCCCATCTGGACTCTGACTTCCGAAGAGACCAAGCCTCCATAAGCCGTCTCCGCTTAGTTCCCGCGTGCCATCAGCCATTGAGACACTGGCTTGAATAGAGAATGGAGTCTGTTCGCCAGGAACCACGTTGGTTGCTTCGTAGGACCAGTCAATACTGTTAGCCCTCACACCTTTACACTCCAAATGATTGCAAGCTTTTAAGATGCTTCCCTCAGGTACGGTTAGCAGATCAAACGTAGCACTCGGTGATGGTCCTTTGCTGAGTTCAACACATAGATAACCCATCTCATTGCACTGTACTGATGTCAAATCGTGTTTGTAATCAACGCTCCCAAAGTCTAGGATTGATCTTTGTCTGAGGATAAGATCTTGTTGAGGTTTTGATAGGATCTGAGTCTGTGGCGCCAACTTGATATCTGATGTCGGATCAGGGGTGACATATGAATCGAGCTGCCACAATCCAGTACCAGCAACACCTTTTGAGTCTTGGGCAGGCGTGGCTCGGACAAGAAGTCTGAACAAGTTACCGGAACCTTCAACAACGTTGTTGTCGGACATTGTAGCAGAAAGCCCAGACAATATGACATCTGTAAGAGTGAATAAAAAAAAATGAGTTACTGAAAGCTCAATTTGACAGGGGAAATAAATGTATTCTATCCAAAGATTTTATTTCAAACTGAATGGATTTTGTCTGTTCTTACCTGCGGCGCATTCCACTTCAATGCATTCGGTTATAACGTCCCTTCCCCGAGAAATTTCAAACTTGAATTCTGGGGATGGATTCTCCCCCTGGGTAAACTCTGCACAAATGTGAGTGAATTCTGAGCATCCAAGTGAACCGATATCAAACTCAGTCTGCACACTGCGTAGAGACAACGGGTACCCGCTGGGTAGAGATGTTGAAGCTGCTCTTGCGTTCAGTATCTGCTCAGTGTAGTTGAGACGTGGGCCAGTGCCGTTATTGTTTCTACTCCCGTAAAGACCCAAACGCCACAGATCAGAACCAGACAACTGCCGGCTATCGTTTGTGAAGATAGTGGCGTCAATTGTCAACGGACTGGGTTGGTTGATCACAGTGTTTCTTTCAGTGTACTCCCAGCTCATTGCCTCGGCTAAAACACCTGTGAATGGAATACAAATGGAATTGCTCAATTGCTTCAGAAACAAAGGTACAATTATGAGAGCATATTTTTGGGGCAACAGCTTCATAACAATTAACAGGTTGATAAGCTCTCCAAACAGAAGTCATAAAGAACTGAACATAATTATAAGAACTTTGTGTTCAAGCTTCTTACCTCTACAATCCACTGGTTGACAATCCACCAACACGCTCTCATCTGGTGACCCTTCCAATGTGTAATCAATACTCGCAGCAGGGTTCTTACTGAGTCTGGCGCAGATATAACCCATTGAAGCGCAGTCAATGCCTAACATGTTATAGTTGACGCCTACAGCTCCGAAATCAATCGGGCTTCCTGGTTCCAGGTCCAAATCAAGCTGATCCCCAGTGAGAACTTGCTGCTGGGGATTCAGTTCTGGGCCGTCGCCGATTGGGCTGTCGCTGCCAAAGACGCTCACTTGCCAAAGGTTTGTGCCACTGAGGCCTGATGTGTCTGGAGCGGGGATGGCCGAGAGGTTGAAAATCAACGGATTTACTGGTCTACCCTCGACAACATCTCCCGAGATAGGTGATGACTCCATGCCTGATATACCAATGGCTGTTCAGAAAGAAGAAAGATTTCTTTTAAGTATAATTCAATTGAGAAACCGTGATATGGAAGTATGGGGGTTCATAAATGTGGATGTTCTCCTGAAAAAGAGAGTATTTTAAAGAATTATCTAAATTGATTTTTAATTTACCTGATTGACATGTTCGTTGCTTGCAGCTGACAAGTGTTTCTGTCCCAGCCTCAGTGAACATGTAAAATGTTGGTTCTGGACGTTGGCCCCTCTCAAACTCCAGGCAGAGATACCCATAGTCACCGCATCCTATCGCACCCAAATCAAACGATGCCTTGACATCGAGGAGATTCAGGGGGGTCCCACCGGCAAGAGGCTGGCTAGCTGTTGGTTCTTTGAGAATACGTCTCTGTAAGCGGTTACGTTCACCGACGCCGTCTTCGCTGCGACTTGCAAAGAGATTCAACTGCCAGAGACCCTCCCCCTCAACATCTCTGGTGGCTTCTTTGCTCTCAACGATGGCAAAGATAGTCATGTCTGTCTCCTCACCAAGCATGATGGTGTCATGTTCATACAACCATTCAAGTGACTTGAAGAAAACTCCTACAAAACAAGCAACATGGGTATGAGTATTATGAAATATGCCAGAAAAATCAACTGACCAAGCTATAATATGTCAGCATTGCTACTTCCAACTTTTATCAAGCTGTTCAGCTGAATATTCTGCTTCAAAAAAATTCTTAGTTAAGCAAGAAAAGACTGGAGTATAAAAGACTATAATGGTAACTGTATTCTGGATGGTAAACATTTTTGCAAAGGAAATTTTTGTTGTGCTAAGGATTTCTTTGCGCTAAAAGTCTTTATGAATTTGAGTCTGGAGCTTTTGTTCCCCTGAGAACACAAAACACAAAACCACAAAAGCAGAAATGAGATAAGAGTATTCTTTATACGCAGAACCTCTTTATAACTAGAGTTGAGTGTACTTACCATCACATTTGACTGGCTGACAACTTGTCAGAGCACTTTCATCAGGTACAGGCTCGATGACAAAGTCCACAGATGCTCTTGGATTTTTCCTGAGCTCCACACATACGTACTGAACCTCCCCGCATCCGTTGTCTCTCATGTCAAGATCAAAGTCCACAACTCCGAAATCCAGGAGCTCTCCAGGGTTCAAAGGAGTGTCGCCCTGAGCTGGGGTAAGAACCTGGCGTTTCTCTAGGTACTTTGTCCCCGATCCATCAGGGTTGCTGCTACCAAAGGCTGCTAGTTCCCATAGACGGTTTCCGTCGACACCAACATCACTACCATCTGTTGACACTTGCATTTGAATTCGGTTTTGCGGTCTGCCATCAACAACGGAGCCAGATGTAATAGAGGTTTGCAGTGGATTAAGTTTCAGAGCTAAAGGGAAAATGAACAATATAAGAATAGCCATGTAAGTCTGATAGATAACACTAAAAAGGTAGTGGTAGCGCTTGAAGACTACGAAAAAAAACTGCACAAATTAATTTAATAACCAAAGATTGAGTCAGTGACTAAAGAACATCTATTCCTGGCAGAAGATGAAGAAGAACCAAATGTTAGTAGTTTGTCAAATTGTCCCATATTAGTGTTTGAAAACAATGAATATCTCCTTAATAATTAATCTACAAATTATCTTACCTGAAGAGCAGGGTCTTTCTTGGCATTTGATCAGTGTTGGCTCACCACCGACTGTGAAAAAGTGGAATGGAGGCTTTGGGCTGTTGATCTGTCCAAACTCTAAACAGGCGTATCTCCAGTCAGTGCACCCAATGGCTCCAACATTAAACAGAGTGGAACTGTCCGGAAGAACCATTGTTGATCCTCGTTGGGCAGATTGACCAATACCTTCTTGGTTTAGGATCTGTTCACTCTCGCTGAATCGATCACCCTCACCGTTTGGGTCTTTACTGCCAAAGAGACTGGCCTTCCAGAGTTTCTGGCCAGATATATCTGACCCCAAGTCGGCCATTGTCACGTTTGCATGGATGATGACCGGACTCTTTTGACCCAGGACAACCTCTGTGGTATCAAGTGTCCACTCAAGGTTTTCAGCATAAATACCTAGAGGAGAAATTGTAGAGCACTGATCAGAATACCTTTTACTTATAAAACTTCTCATCCATCTCACAAAGATTCTACATGATTACAAAAGAAATCATACTTTTTTACAAAAATATTATTACAAAATGATGTGGCTTACCTTCACAGACTAAGGGCTGACAGCTAGTCAGTGCAGACTGATCTGGCTGGGGCTCTAGCGTAAACTCAACACTCGCCCTCGGATCTCGACTCAACGTTGTGCAGATAAATCTAACATCAGCACAGCCAAGTCCTGTCATGTCAAAGTTCATGTCGATGGGCCCAAAATCAAGTTCTTCCCCATCGGGGGGAAGCATCTTATTGGTTTGTCTCTGGTTGAGGATTTGAGATTGCTCAGCGTAGCGAGTGCCTGCTCCATCGTCGTTATTACTACCATAGGCCGATAGCTGCCACAGGTCTGTTCCAGCCACACCCAGATCGACACTGCTTATCATTGGATCCAACCGTATCGGGTTGATCGGACGATTATCAACGATCGACCCTCTTCGCAAGTTGGTGGTTAAAGGCTTCACAGCAACATCTGCAAAAGAAAACAGTTACGATTGGAAAGATATTAGTGTAGATATTAGTGTGTAGATTATGTCTTGTGTGATCACTGAGAGTAATTGATTCTTTAAAATCAAAGACTAGACCTAGTCCTTTGATTTACCGTTTCAAAATCAAAGACTAGACCTAGTCCTTTGAATTACCATTTCAAAATCAAAGACTAGACCTAGTCCTTTGATTTACTGTTTCAAAATCAAAGACTAGACCTAGTCCTTTGATTTACCGTTTCAAAATCAAAGACTAGTCCTTTGATTTACTGTTTCAAAATCAAAGACTAGACCTAGTCCTTTGATTTACCAATTCAAAATCAAAGACTAGACCTAGTCCTTTGATTTACTGTTTCAAAATCAAAGATTAGACCTAGTCCTTTGATTTACCGTTTCAAAATCAAAGACTAGACCTAGTCCTTTGATTTACTGTTTCAAAATCACAGACTCGACCTAGTCCTTTGATTCACCATTTCAAAACCAACGTCAAGACCTTGTCCTTTTCTAAGACTCAAACTTTTATGTATCGTTGATAATGCCACCAAAATTTGACATACATTTATAACTATTTTCTAGGAGGAAAGAAAACAGATTTTGTTATCAGTCTTACTTGAGGTGCAGGATCTCTCTTGACATTGCACCAGAGATGAGGAGCCATCTTCAGTGAAGAAATAGAAGTCGGGCCTCGGCGTCTGAGACTGCTCAAACTCAACACAGATGTGGGTATAGTCTGTACAGCCGATTGCTCCGATATCAAAGATGGTGCCCGTATTGCTGAAATCTAGCGTTGTGCCCAGTTTGGCGTAATCCAATCTTTCCTGACTCCGACTCAGAATCTGTCTCTTGGCATTGAAGCGTCGACCTTCGCCTGTTGGGGACTTGCTGCCAAATAGGCCGAGTTGCCAGAGGCTGGATCCGGAGATCGGGCTGCCCATGTTGGCCATTTCTACCATTGCGTTGACTACCAGAGGACTGTCTTGGCCTAGGGTAATACTCCCTGGTTGATAGTCCCAGGAAACACTACTAGCATAAACACCTAAATGACAATACAAAAACGATATATTACAATCAATATTTTAGCCTTTGAGAAAGATTCTGCTAGGGTTGAACCATCAGGCCATACCAATTATTTGCGTTTATACCACAGGGACTTTTTGATGATAAGCAATTTGCAACAGCTCATTCTATTTTCTCAATAAATATAATCTACATTCCCATCTACATCTTCTTCTCTTGCCCACCAATTTGAATGTTTTGAGTGCTTTTCTCTGGGGTTAATTGTAAATGTAAGAAAATAAAAAAACCTATGATTGTTAAGAATTGGTTCAAATACATTAAGATTGAGCATTTTTTCCATACATTTTCAAGATTTTAAGATTGACAACATTAACCACAACTAAATGCTCCTCGAATGTTCAGGTTGGAATTTCAGGTTGAAATAAATGAAATTTATGGTTCTGATGAAACAAACTCACCTTCGCATCTAAGCTCCATGCACCTCGTTAGCCCGCCTTCAGACTCCAGAGAGAAAATCACAGATGAGCTGGGGTCCCTTTGCAACTCCAGGCAGATGTACTTCACCTCGCTGCAGCCGAGTTCCTCCATATCAAAATTCAGACCGATAGGAACAAAGTTCAGGGTATCGTGAGCTGCCATGCCCGTGTCTTGCTGAAGATTGGTCAGCACCTGGTCCAACTCATTGTACCTCACCCCACTCCCATCAGAGTTTGTGCTACCGTAAGCCTTCATCTTCCAGAGATCATCGCCCTCAATGCCAGAATCGGTACTGTCAATTGAGGCTCTGAGTTGTAGCCTGTTGCTGCGGCGGCCATCGACAATGGAGCCCTTCACGAGTCGGGCTTGGAAGTTTTCCGCTGACAACACTGCAAGACAAATCCAAAGAAACATATTTTAAAGACCTTTTACCAAATTTCTGAGACCTGCTCAATCGAAAATAGTTTCATTTGCGAAATTAGAATCTAGAATAGAGCCAATTCAAACTAAAAGGTTAGAGACATGTTCGCACATATTATTTGCAGGCTAAAGATAGACAATGGCTTGACGTTTCGACCCAAGCGGAGTCTTTCAAAGGCTAATAAATGCTGATTCCACCACACCCTTCAATTTTATAACCTTGGTTTGAATAAGTAATGACCTTGTTTCCTAGTGTTTTCTAAAAACTGTGTCTGAAAAACTTGTCATTCTCTTGAAGTTTGATTTTAATTAAGGCTCGTAACAATTGGCGACAGTAAGACAAGCATCCTCTTCCTGTGTTTATTTACCAGCTGATTTCCTCAATCAAAAACGACTAAGTACACCAATATTGAAGCCATTAAAGCACTCACCTGATGAGCATTCCATTCTCTTGCAACGAACTAAAGATGTCGTGTTCGTCTCGTATAGCAAATGAAACTCAGGTTGAGAATTCTCAGCCTGTGAGAACTCCATACAGAAGAAATCATACTCGGCACATCCCAACGCCCCCAGTTCAAACTCGGTCGTGATGCCTTCGAACTGTAGGGTTGACCCCGAATAATAGGGTGTAGCAGACTGGGAGGCATCGAGGAGCTGTTCGGTGGGAGTAAATCTGTCCCCTGTCCCCCGTTTGTTTTTCCCTCCGAAGAGTGTGAGTTTCCACAGGTCGGTGCCTGTGACATTCTCACCCGTTGGTGTGAAGTGGACTGTGCTACTCAACACGAGTGGAGTTTTCGTTCCTAGAGTGATCTCCTCGGACTCGTAGTCCCAGGTTAACTGACGAGCATAAACAGCTACAGAAGAAGAAAATAACAAGAAAGAAAAAAAAACATCAAAATCTTAAATTTCTAAGAAACTCATATAAAAACTTGAATGTTTAACACAAATTAAATAAAGTGCATATTCTAGGAAAAAAATTTGCAATCTATGCACAACTTTTAAATTAGAAATATGGGACCACCATATCTTCATCAAGTGATTTTAAAATCCTTTTTTACAATTAGACAAGTAAGATAAAACTAAACACTTACATACGAACTGCAAATAAAAAGCCATTTCAATCAGAACGGAAAGATAAAAAGTGCACACTTGATGTAGTTAATTTACAATTTTTAAAGAAGGTTGTTGAAATGCTACCTACCCTCGCAATGAGTCGGTTCACACTGTGTGAGAATGCTTTCGTCTGGGACTGGATTCAACGAAAACACTGTGGTGGCCTCGTCCAGCTTGCTGAACGACAAGCACATGTATTTGACCTGTTTGCAAGTCAGATCGGTCATGTCAAAATTGAAATTGACGGGACCGAGATCCATCGGTTGGAGAAGTTCCAATGTTATGTCCTGCTGCTCCTCGTTCAGAACTTGGGACTGGACGCCAAACTTTTCCCCGAGCCCGTCGGGCGATTCGCTGCCGAAGGCACTGACCCTCCAGAGGTCCTCGCCTGCCGCTCCAACATTTCCACCATCGATCTCCATGGTGATGCTGAAGGGGTTGATGGGACGACTGTCAAGGATCGACCCATACTTAAGCTCAGTGTCAATATCTAAAATGTGCGATACTGGACAAACACAAGAATAAGAAACACGTCAATTTACATGAATAGTCTTTCTCTATTTTCTTTTGATGGTTTATAGTAGAAGTTGTCAAGAATGACAACAATGTCAATGATTCTTATAAATTTGTAATTGTTTTAGCACCGGGACTACGATAGCATTGTTATAATAAATCAGATAAAAATCTTAAGAAAATCATTGGCCCTTGAAGAAAGTTATTTCCTTTCCACACAGCATTGTTGAATTTGGACTCAAGTCACATCTGTTTTTCTTTTGAGGAAAGTTTGTTTCTGTTCTGCTTTGTGAATATATCTAGACTAGGCAGAAAAGTTTTCTGGGGGCTTTTAAATTTTTTAGTCGTTGTATTTCTAGATAAGGCAAAAGTTTTGTAAACATTTGCAGAAAGCTATTTAACTTTTCAGTTGTTGTATTTCTAGGTGAGGCAAAGTTGTAGAAAAAGATTTCAGGAAACTCTTTCAGTTTGTAAGTTATATTTACCAGCTCTGCATGTCGCCATTTCACAAAGCGTCAGAACATCGTCACCGTCCTCGTCATCCAAAACCGAATGTGTGAAATCAGGGGACGGCCTGTCCCCTTTCGTCAGCTCCATACACGCATAATTGAATCCATTGCAGCCAATCGCTGCGATATCAAACTCCGCCATAGCATCGGCGTACTTGATATCGTTTCCGTCCACCAACGGCATATTGGCATCTGCTGCTGGCAGTGTCTGTCGGACGTAGTTGAACCGTTCCCCGGTCCCCTCTTCATTCCTGGATCCGAAAATACCAAGACGCCATAGTCTCTTCCCGGACACACTACTACTGGTGGAGGTGAAGTGAGCCACTGCGTTGATGAAGAGTGGGTTTGCCTGACCAGCAATTACAGTCATTGCATTGTAGCTCCATGTCAGACCCCTAATGACAACACCTGAAATCAAAAGAGTTAGAAAATATATACATCTTAGATGATGATTGTAGTAGGCGTGAGTTGCAGCAGCACCCTCCGCGAGGTAAAAATGCATTATTATCATTACTTATTCAGATCAATTTAAAAGATATGAAGAAAACATCAACAACATGAAGAAAACTGTGGGATTTAAGTTTTTTCATGGTGAGGATATCATTGTTTATTTGGTTCAGGGCTCACGCCATTTTGCATTATCTACTTAAACCAGTTCTTTTTGGAACCAAGAAATCTCTCAAATTCCAAAAAAGAAATCTATTCTGCAGCATTAGAATAAAAAGCAAGACAAGTTCTCAAAAGAACATAATCTACCCAGCAAGTAGATACACACATGGTGTGACCGCAAACCAAATATACAATAAAGAAAACTTCAAATAGTTGCTTATGACTTTTTTTTTAAATGACAAACGGACAACTTTTTTTACAGTACACACTTACCATGACAGGCAGGTGCTTCAATACACTCCGTCAACACTTCATCATCCGGCTCAGCACTGAAGAAAAAATCAGGGTTTGGCTTCTCCCCCTGTGCAAATCTCACACAAATAAACTTAACATCTGAACATCTCTCACCCGTCAAGTCCATCGGGTAATTTATATAGCGAAAGCGAAATGGACTCCTCTTTAGCAAGGGTGTGTTTTCTTGGGCCGTCGAGAAGGCTTGTTCAACAAAACCAACCTTCGCAGCTTCGCCCCTTTTATCTCGGCTGGTCCACACACTCAACTGCCAAAGTTTTTTACCATTTATTGATGTGGTATCTTGTGAATCAACAAAATTTATGTCGAGATCAAGTTGGACTCTGTTTTCCTCTCCTTCTGCTACAGATCCTGAGGCCCCCGTCAATGAGGGCGACAGTTGAGTTATTATTGCATCTAGCAAGAAAAAAGGGCGGGAAGTTATTAGTGGCTTTTTCATTTTCCTTTTTCAGCATATTTTGATTTCACGAAAGTATTCAAACATACTGCAGTTGTCATTACATCTAGCAAGAAATAGGGGCCGGAAATGATTAATGCCATTTCAATGTCATTGGGATTTCTTACGGGCATCATTTGCTTGAACAAAATTTAGGTTATAAGGTTATACAGTTTTTAGGTTATTAAAAAACACTACTTCCTTAGTAATTTGATAATCCAATTTTTAACTCAAAAGGCCCTTAAGTTTAAAAGAATTTAACTTTATTTTTCTTAAATAAAACCACCTAGAAGTAAATTAATTTCCCCATTGATTCAAAAGCTTACTTACAGAAAGGGCATTTTTGGCAGCATTCACCCTTAAGCTTGATAGGTTCAGAGCATGGTAATCGCGGACAACTCTCCATGTCACATCTAGTTGTGGAATTATCGCAAAAGCACGTTGTGCAATCATCATACTTCCACTCAGATCCGTGCATGTACAGCTCGCTCAAGTGAAAACACGGAAGATGATTACCAACGTATGTCGAGCTTAAGTACGACGATGACGACGACGAGGCATCTTCCTCAGCTCCTGGCAACACTGGAACCAAAATGTGGCACGCGAACTATCCAGTTTCAAAATCATCACAATTTTCAATCAATGCCAATATTAAATTTTATTTGGCAAGGGTGAACGATCAAACACTTTTGAAATTTCCGCAGCAAACCGCCTCTCATTTTTAAGGCCCACCAACGATATTATAGGATTTTTTTCCCCGTGTTAAATCAATGGATGGATGGGTATAAATCCAAGTAGTAACTTCAAAAGATTTCAAGGTGACATGACCAAAAATAAATATTCTTTAATCATTTAGTATTCCACAAATTCAAAGTTTTCATTTCCGGGTCAACTTTCCTTGTCATCAGTTTTTTTTTTTTTTTTTTTTTTAACTTTGATCTTGACCAGGACAATTTTATATGTTTATGTACTTATGTTCGAAGGTTTCAAATAAAAAAAATTAAAAATGCACTACACCTGGGTTGAGTACCTGGGTCTGTGTTTAGTTTTTATGTCAAAACCCAAAGTCAGCAAAAGTCATGTCTCATACTTTTATTGTTTTCTTAAGTTTACATCAACCTTTACTTATTCTATTGAAGTTTTAGTTGTGGATAAATTGTTTTCTTTACTGTTCATAAAACTGTTTAAAAAACACAAAACCTCTCTCACATCCTCACACAAACAAGATTCCAAGCCACTCTACTCTCCGTAATTCAACAAACAAAGAACACAAAAATGGCAAAGGAGACTTTAATGGTTGTGTGGAGAGCAGACACAAAAATCCGTCAACAACATCAAACAAAGACAAACTTCTCTTACTTTTAAAAACAATTTCAAAACAGCGGACAAAACTACTATCAACAAAAGTCAAAACAATGATGTGGGCGACAACAAAATGAGGTTTGAGGCTACAAAACGGTGGCGGGTAAAAACAGGAGGCTTCACAAAAAATCTTTGAGGCTACAGAATGATATGGAAACTACAATAAGGAGGGGAGGTTACAGACAGACAAGGAAAATGTAAGGAATGATGCAACCAGGTTGCAGATCTTGGAGGCAACAGAATGACATGGGAGGCTACAGAATGCTCTGTATGACAATAGAGGGGAGGAGGCCATAGAAACAGGGGTATGAAAATGGATAAAGCAAATATGGAATCAACAACACCAACTCTTTGTTTTGAAAAGTCACCAGGTTCGAACTGTAGAGCCTTGTCTACTTGAAGTAGGGAAGAAATCATGTGACTTGGGTCACATGATCAGTGGAAGCCAGAGTCCCGGAGGAGAAACAAGTGGACCATAATGACTGCACAGAAAGTAACTAAAACATCAACATAAAATCAAAATGAAATGAAAGAAATCTTAGGTTTTTGTTGATCCATTTTGCAAAATGTTTAGCTATACTTGTTTTATGGAAAGAAACAAAGATCGGAACAAAGTCTTCAGATGGAATATTTTCAGAAAAACTTCTTTGTTTCAAGTGAGATATTGATTCTGAAAAAAGAAAAAGCAAACGAATTCAATTCTGGAAGATTACTGGAAGAAATCTGGATTCAATTTCATTAATTCTAAAAATGGATCAACACTAACCTTTTAAAGTTGAAATCAAAACAACATGCAAATAACAAAACCATAAAACTCAAGATTTCTGGCAACAACTCCTCCTAATTACTAGATTGGGGTACATTTAGAAACATAGAGTGCATAATATAAGTGCATTGTGATTTGCTGATTGGCTGATGACTGTTAAATCCAGCACGGCTAACCAATCATAGAGCAGATCTAAAAATGAACTTCCAATAACACTTTTGGTGCTTCTGCATATTCAAGATTTTTGTGTTGTGTGCTTTTTTTCCCTTCTTTTTTTTCGAGTTGGGCAATCATCTTTGCTGTTACAAAACATCACACACATGTAACTTTTGTTTGTCATGCAGTTCAAATTAAACAAGACATGCACAGTTTCTGAAACATATCATGCAGTCCAAAAGCCATTTTGAGACATGTATTTTAGAGGTGAAAACTTGACAGAAATCTTGGAAAGAAACTTTGTTAAATGAAAGAAAGTTTCAAAATATTTGTCATGCATGCAGTTCACAAAAATTTAAAAATAAAAACAAAAATAAAGGAACGTCAACATCATGCATATCAAAAACAAGCATAACATTCAAAATGCAATTCAATACAATAACAAATCATTTCAAACAGGCAAACATGCAATACAGTAAATACACAAAAGAACAAAATCAACAAAATATACAATTAAAAAAACACTTATAACATGCAAACAAGAATTTTTAGATAAAGAGTTCAATCTCATGCATGATCATTCTGAGAAAAGCTAAAGAAGCCCAAAGTTTTAGAAATAGAAAAAAAAAAACATTCCAAGAACAAAAAGTAAATTTCAGAAAAGTGAAAAAAAATTGTGGTGTTCAATAGCAAACCACCAAAGCTTACTTGTATGTTTAACATGCTTGTCCATGCAAATGCAACATAAAAGTTACAGGAAAAAAAAACACAAAACAGTAACGAGTACAGATAATCTACAGTAATGAAAGTTGCTGACGTTCTAAGTTCTTGATCATCTTTGATAAAAACAAAGAGTTCAGATTTCACAAGCGATACTTTTTCATTCATTATTGTTCTCGAATGACTGCAACTATCAAATGACTGCAAATCTTCAACGCTAATCGCTCTGCAATGAAACAGCAAATAACTGCAAAGTGCTTAAATTGCCATCGAGTAGAAATTTCAGGGGGATCAATGCAAGAAATGAAAGCGACAAAAAATTCAATTGGTAGTCGAAGGGAAACTGCTAGATAAAAGGCAAAACTTTGCAATTTCTTTTAACATCAAAATATTCATTTTCATGAAGAGTAACTCCAACAGGTTGCAAAGGAAAAGACTGATATAAAATTTGTGAAAATTATATAAATTAATTGAACAAAGAACCTGGACTTGGAACTTGGCTTTACTTCATTAGAAAGTGTTTACAGAATGTCATAGGCCTACTACATTCTGATTTACAAAAAAAAGACAACAAAATGAAACAGAATCACATTCCCAACCGAACCAGAGGCTTTGTCTTTCTCCTTCAAAATCAGTTAGACGAGAACACTAACACACTTTCAACCAATCAGAGCCTCCCATGTGTACCTGTGTGCGCGATCGACCAACAGTTTACCACCTTCAACACAAAAATTGCTGAGAAAAGCCTTTTGCCCCACGCATTTGCTGACAGAGCAAAATCATGTGACCTCCTTTTTTTCTCTCTTTGTAGTAATTTGGAACCCTGGGTAGTATAAAAAAAAGTAAAAAAAAAAAAAAAAAAAACCTCAATGGCCTTCCAAATCCAAATCCATGGGAAACCCATCTGTATTTTGACCTTCCCAGTGACTTCCCCTTTATGGCCAACCTTTACACCGTAGAGCAAGGCCCAGACTCCAGTTTGCAAAGTCAGCTGTTAAATTGATTTTGGGAGGCAACTTCTGATTGGCCCAAACCAGCTTCACTGAGGTCACAAGTCAATTCTGTTAACTCTTTCCCCCAAGTTTTATGGCTGTTTGCCATTATGCCTGCTCAACTAATCTGACCGGCTGGCCGCTGGGTCTTTGTGTCCCCCCCCGAGGGAAACAGTTTTGAAAAATGATCTTTCAAGTTACTTTTTGTTCCCTGCATTTTGATGATATTTCAAGATGATGTGAAATACCATTAGCCTTGACAAAAGAGGAGGGTATAATTCAAAATATTTGTCCCATGACTGTTATCAAAGAAAAAGTTCAATTGGAGACTTCTTTGGGGCCCAAATTTCAGGGTTGCTCGGTTTGTCATTTGGAAACCCGATCAAGCCTTGTTAAACTTTCATGCTCACCAAAAGAAAGACAACAAAAAACGAGAGCAGGGCAATCCTTAGGGGGGAACATAAGTTTAAATTGCTCTAATCAATCTTGGAGGGGAGTAATTAGCTTTTTGGTTGATCCCAGAGCAAGTGGAACTAATATCAGCCTTGTCAGGTCAGAGGGTAACTCAGCATCTGCCAGATCCTTCAGGGTCATTCAAGAATCTCACAAAAACTTGCTGATTTAGCTGTTCAAATTGGGTCGACTTGGCACCCTGCCTTTACCAAGTGATATGCTCACAAAACTTTAAAAAGTTCTCCTAAAAATCTAGGTTTTTGTAAAATTGTCCATGTGTTGAAACCATCTTCAACACACCCACCCACCCCTAGCAAACAAACATGCAAAGAAAACACAAAACAGGTAGTAACTCTACCAACAACTTCAAGACAATCTTCAACAACATAAAACTGGGTTTGGTAATATTTTCCTTCTGTTGAAACTACCTACCCCCACCCAGCAAATAAACATCTCAAGAAAACACAAAATAAGTCACATAGAAACTCTTCCAACAACTTCATGACAATCTTCAACAAAGACACAGTTTCAATTGACAACTAATAACAAGATCACTACATATAAATCCTAGTAAAAAAGAAAGAAATTTGAACAAAGGAACTTTTCATTGAGCTTGCAGAGAAACATAACTTTAAAGCCTTTTGATCCAAGTTGCTGAGCCAGCAGTTATTTCTTAAAAGCACAAACACCAAATGTCAATCAAAAACTTGACTCCTCCCACTCTTTCATGAATATTAAACAGGGGCGAGACAAGACAATACTTGGCAAAGTGTGTATTCCAATTGGTGTTGAACAAATTGTAAATGTAGCAAGTGTTTTTCATTAGGGAGTTTCTTTTCAAATGTTTAATTGCTTTTAGCAGACTGGAAAGAAAAATGGAGTCCTGTCAAGACCATTAGTTTATGTATTTAATCATCACCATATGCCGTGGCATTGTTAATCTTGTTGATTTTTTGCCCTGTTATTTTCAGGAAAAAGTGTCGCGAAATATATTCAGGAACAAAATGCATTTAATTTTCTTAACATGGGAAACATTGGAAAAAAAGGTTGAATCAGTCCAATAATTTTTTTTCTTTCTTCCACTGAGGGCATTTCAGTTCAAGTTTGTGGCCGCTATGGTTTGTTTTTAGGGGAGGGGATATGTCTGGTAAAATTTTTACAACATGGAATTCTTAAATGGATAGAAATAGAACACAATCTTTATAAGTATCTGCATTGTTCATTGAACGGTTTGTCTCTTACAACAGACAAGATCAACTTTAGGCAAGTTGGCAAAATGTGAAACTCAACCACCAGCAAGTGATTCCTTTCAATTTCACCAATTAGAAATAAAATAAACGGGTTTTTATCAGTACAATTTTTTTTCAAGACAATTCTTACAACGATCTTTTGTACAAAGGCTACAATCTAATCCAATCAGATAATTCAAAATAGTGGACACGATCTTCTATCAGTTTTGAAGTGTGTTTGTTTTGGAACCATTAGCTCTGTCCTGAATCAAGATTTAGTCTTTAAATGATCATTTCCTGATCAAGTGTCCCTTACATGTCATCGCTCGAGTCAACGTGTGATTTGCTTTCACCGACTTCAAACCACTGCTATCGGATCACTCCCAGAGTCTAACACACTGAGGCTATAAATGATGGACTACCATGGAGCTAGTAGAACAACGGACAACAGGGTACAATCAACAACAACTTAAAGTTACTCATATCCACCAGACGTTCTATCATTTTGAAGACTTGATTTATGGAAAACATATTTCTGCGTTTGGTTTGCAATCGGTAGAAGCGGCTTACGGCAAAACCAAAATTCTTGACACTGACATATTCATAGATTAAAAACAACTTATTGTTTCCAACAAAGTATCACCAAAACAGTTGGAACTGGAAATATGTATAATAATTTGCTTTGCGATGAGTAGACTTTTGTTTCAATTGGTCTGTTCAATGAAGGAATTTTTCTCAAACTGGAACTTCAAAGAGTACAGCCCAATGATAGAACAACAACAAAAGACTATTTAAAAAATAAATGAACAATACAAGTTTGACTAAAACTTGTCCACACAAGTTCTCCCACTGTACAAAAGAATATCATTTACAGATATGATAAATACCCATTCACGATTGATTTTTTTCTTGGTCCGTAAATAATTTTTACTCAAGTAATAAACCACAATATTTTTTTTAGCGATTTTTGCAAGGATCGTTAGGGGGTATTTGGGAGAGAGGCAGGCATGCAGAGCATTTCAAAAGTGCTTAGAGATAAAACATCATTCAGATTGTAAGTAATTCTTAAAAGCATGCAATAACATTTGTAAAAAAACTTTGTGAAAAACACAGGATAAAAAATTTCATAAACATTTTGTTTTGTTTGTGCTCAAAGTTTTTTTGTTTCCAAACACACAAGTAAGCTTGTTGACTTTACCATCATGCATGAGATTGAATCAAGAATACAACCAAAAAACACAACTTCTTTGGCAACTTTATACTTGGGGGAAAAAAAATAGAAAATAAAATTGACTTACATTGGGCCTCGGCTATGGTGAACAGCACAGCTATGACCAGAAGTAACCGCCTGTAACGGGTGGATAGACCTACAAAGCTATACATGATGTACAATCTCTGTAGTCCCTTCAATAAAGTTATAAAAACTGGAGATGTGGCCTCAGTTCAGTTCCTCGGCTGGGGCTCTCCGATACACAGAAATACCGCTGGTTTTATTCCTCTTATTATGGGATAGCTGACATAGGGGTCATTCTTTAGTCCAATCACAGACCTGCAAAACTCCTATGGGTAGTAATTTAGCTGGCTGTACACCTAGGCAGGAAAAAGGCCTGAGCAAGCAGACAATTTGTGTAGAGGCTAGCTAGCTGCTGGTTCTACCAACCAAACCAGGGCTTGGGGAACGGTATGCCCTTGTCAAGTCAGCAGTTCGGAACTGCTTGCTTATGTCGCCATTTTTTGTGTAATGGATGTTTTCTTTTTTGGCTGACACAGTAGACACTCTTCCCAATTATCTCTACATGTTCACTGTGTTCAGATAGATTAGTGACTCACTTTGTTTCCTTTAGTGTGTGATTAAGGATATGCCATAGGAGATGGATGGTGCCAGTAACTCATAAATAAATAAACACTTTAAAAGAAGAAAACAATTCTCAACTGCCACAACTATGTTCATTCCCTGTCTTTGACATAGTGTTTTCAAACATATTTTGTGATATTTTGTTTTATTTTTAAAATGTGTAAAACCATTTTTTGTTAAGTTAAGAATATCTTGCTTGTTGTGAGGTAATACTTAGTCATCCATGAGCAGTTGTTCACTAATATTCACTGAATTATGGTAGTAGTTTCTTCTGACCAATGAGAAATGGATAAAACACTTGTAAATTAATCTTTATAAACATAAGATAACTTCCATTTTAATAGAATTAAACTTGAAGAAGTTCTGGTCTGATTTCAACTGTGGAGTTGCTTTTCTATTAGATATCACACAAACATAGGTGTATACAAACGTTGGGTTGACATAAGTGCATTTTTGAGTGAGGTGAAAAATGAAACACTCAATTTTAAAAGTTATATTTTGTGACAATACATGAACAAAAACACATTCCCAAAACTTGTTTCACACAACTCACAAATAGATTTGATCAAAAAAACCTCATAGACATGCACGGAAACTTATCCGCTGGACAAACTAAAAATTAAAAACCCAAAACTTCTAAACAACAGGGTAACTCCATGTAGACACAACTAATGTCTGCTGTGACACGTCATGGCCACATTTGGTCAAAAGAAAAGACAGGAACAAATTTCTGCTTTATAAATTCTTAAATATGATGACATGTAAGGGACACTTGATCAGGAAATGATCATTTAAAGACTAATTATTATTTTTTTTACCCATACACCGATGTGTGTTTGCACTGTATACTCAGCACTTTCCCGAGTCCTGTGAAAAAAAATCACATGCATGTTACTCGGGCCTGACTCGAACCCATGACCCTTGCAATTCTAGAGCAGTATCTTACCAACTAGACTACCGAGGTTGCCCGGTAGCTAGAGGCAGTTCGAATCCTATGTTTTGGCAGCGGGTACCGCAACGATATAATAGATGTTAAATTTGCATCGGGGATAAAGAAGTATGCTTTGTACCAAAAACTAACTGAGCACAACAAACTTATGCTCACAAGAATAAGGTTACCAGCAGGTTACCAGCCACATCACATGTACAACTTTTGACTAGCATTTTAAAAAAAAATATATAAAAATATTCTGCTCATTTCTGCTTAACAAATCAATTTTGAGCAATATTTTCTACCTAAGCAGATTTGGTGCAATCTGGACCCAATTTCACAGAGGTCTATGAAATGGTTTATGAAATTGTGCTTAAATTGCACAAAATCAAATGAATAAAAAAAAATTGCACTTCAGTAAAGGAACAGCCAGCTCCAAAGACCAATTTTAGCCTTTGAGAAAAACCCTGCCATCATAGGGCCACTAACTAGTATGTTTTGCATTTATAAGCAGTTTGCAACAGCTAAATCTATTTTCTCAATATTGAAAAGGCCACAACATTTGAGGTATTAAAGCAATATTGAAGGAAACTCACTTTTAAGAGGACTCTTTTCTCACTAAGTAAAGCTGTTGTGAAGGACATCAGCTCTTGAGTCTTCCAATAATAAATGGGAGGGAAGTCTGGAAATGTTCTATTACTCATTTTAAAGGGATCAATCCCTTTGGGGGGAAGGAGACGGTTTACACGAATCCTGAGTAGCTGTGAAGTGCATCACATCAAAGGTGCCTCCCCCCCCCCACCCCAGGATACTGGGGTGGATTTTTCTGGCAATTATATCAGGAACATTAACTTTTTGCTCTGTAAAGTTTGCTATTAGTGCTACGAGTCAAGATAAAATAACAAAGAGCTTCTTTTTGGATATCTGTGCTATTGCCAAGAAACGTTTCCGGTAATCCTTGGGAATTAAATTGTTGAGTTCCATATTTCTTTTTTGCCAAACAATTGGACTGAGCGTTTGAAGAATAGAACAATTTCACATTCCAACCCCCCCCCCCCCAAAAAAAAAAACAGGCCTATAGTGTCTTCACCAATCACAAACGTCATTTCACATGGTCCAGTGGCCAAACATTTACATAGACAACAATCAACAGGTTGTAATTTCTTTCTCCGATAATCACCAAAAAATTTACCATGTGTTCAGAAAAGGGTTAACAATTGTTAATTGCAGTATTTCATCCCAAAAAAACAATTATGCGTTTCTTTTCTCCATTTTCTTAATTGACAGAACCTTTCATTAGAAAAATTTCATTTTTAGTAATTCCCCCCCCCCCCCCTTAAAAACAAAATGCAATTTTTAAATTTTATTTATCGTATCAGTCATACATGGACTTGGGTAAAACAGTTAAAGACAACCAAGGTTACCAGCGTCTTAGTTTGATTACACCAAAATAGAACAAGCATGCATATGAAAATCCACAAAATCCTTGCAAAATGAGTGCAAGGATTTATGGCACCCAAAGTACTTTCTGTCCCAGTAACAGAAGACTGTAAGCAATAAAATGGCTCCACAGAAAAACATGGCATTGATGTTACATTTTCGTTGCTTGAGTGACCCTTAAAGACATGTTTTCCCATTCACATGCAGAATTAAAACGATTAAATGTTTCCGCTTATAGTTGTCTCGAAACACACTTTTGCACATTAATTGCTTGCACCCTTTCTCCGGTAATGTTTCATTACATCCTTCTTCCGGGCCTCGCAACGACTTAGTTTCAAACTAAAACAGGATAACCTGATATTTTTTTTTTCACGAGGCTTGAAACTATTGGAATGAATTTACTGTTCTGTAGACCAGTGATGTAGTTTAACCTTAAAAGATGATGTGGCCAAAAACAGATTGAAACAATAACCCCTTGGCAACAATCAGTCACAAGCACTTGACTTTATAGTCCTATATAACTGAAAAGGTCAGAGTATAGTTAATTTCCTGAATTGACAATGGACTTTTATAAGTCAATGTTCTACTCTTTACATCAAACTACCATTTAGTGGTCTGGTTGCTGTACGTGGCCCAATTTCATAGAGCTGCTAAGCACAACAATCTGCTTAGCATGAAATTTCTTCCTCGATAAAAAAAGGGTTACCAACCAAGTATCCATTTGTTGCATACTGCTTGTTACTGGTATTCAGCTGTTGCTTGCTTATCCTGAAAACCAAGTGGAAATTTGGTTGGTTAACCGTTTTTTGTCCATACAAATTTTTCTTGCTAAGCAAATTTGTTGTGCTAAGCAAAAAGATGAAGGCCAATGATTATTTTGTCAAGGGGAAATACACACAAGAAAACACTTTATTTGCAAGATGATTTGTTCAGATTTCAAGAAGGTTTTATCCCCAGCTTTAAAACAATGTTCCATATTGAAAATGGAGAAAACAAGTGGCAGCAACAACTGAAGATGTGTCAACATGGGAAGACGCCAATTAGAGTAGAATTCAATGACTTCTTAATGTTTCAAATCTTGAACAGTCCATGTCCAGAATGAAGAACAAACTTAAAGGCACTGGACACCTTTGGTAATTATCAAACAGCAGTCTCGTCACTTGGTGTATGTCAACATGCAAAATAACAAAAGTGTGAAAACTTGAACTCAACTGGTCGCCAAAGTTGTGAGAGAAATAAATGGGGAAAAAAAAAACTTTTTGCACAAATTGTGTGCTTTCAGATGCTTGAATTCGAGACCTCAGCTCAAAAGGTCTCAAAATCAATTCAAATATTTTAGTGAGAAAGTACTTCTTAAAAAACTATGTTACTTCAGTGGAAACCGTTTCTCACGTTGTTTTATACAATCAACAGCTCTCCATTGCTCGTTACACAAGTAAGTTTTTTATGCTAAAAATTATTTTGAGTAATTACCAAATGTGTCCAGCGCCTTTAAAGGGAAGGTACACAGTTGGTAACTACTCGAAACAAATGTTAACTTAAAATCTGACTTGGTAACTATAGCACTGGAGAGCTGTTGATAGTTTAAAACGTTGTGGGGAAACGACTCCCTCTAAACGTAGTTTCTGAAAAAGAGGTAATTTCTCACTAAAATATTAAAAGACTTCTAGATAAGAGTCTTTTATTCCTATCTGAAAGCACACACATTCGTCCAACAAGGGTGTTTTTTCTTTCATCATTTTCTCCCAACTCTGATGACCGATTGAGCTGAAATTTTCACAGGTTTGTTATTTTATGCATATGTTGAGATACACCAAGTGAGAACACTAGTCTTTGACATTTACCAAAAGTGTAAGTTCCCTTTAAGTCTTACAAAAGACAACATCTGTGCGGTTGTTTTGGAGCCCAGACCAGCAAGTGACAACATTTTGAAGTAATGGATAAAACACAATATCTGAAGTTATGCTCAGCAGAATTTACGGACAGCAGTCCTCTGAGAGTACTGTGGGGTTTGCTGATTGTGCCTTTTTTGAGTTTTCTGGATCACCTGGAAAAAAATCCCTCAGAAGATCTGATATATATTGGTTAAATATAGACTCAGCAGAACATGTTTTTTTTTCTCCTGAAGATCTGACTATATAAGAAATAAGGGAATCAATGTGTGGTGAAGAGGTTTTCAACTAGTAGTTTAATCCCAACGAGGTCTGGTTCTTGATAATTTTACAGAGACAAAGTTGAGGTAAATTATCAAGAACCAGGCCTCGGCCGGTTCAAACCACTAATTGAAAACCGATTCAACACACTTTGTTTCCAATTCATAAAAACCTTTTCGGTCAAAAAGTAAAATAAATGCAAAAGTTATAATTGTTCAATAATTTCTTACAACACAATACCCCTCCAGCTATGAAATGATAAAGTCCTCCGCTGCCCTGGGGTAAACAACTCCTTATAAGGGAATGCTGTGCGCGTCGCGCGTATCGCGTGAAGTGGCACAACTGTTTCAGCCAATGCTCTCGACCAATAGGAATGAAGAAACTGTCTTATAAGCACAGGTGCAAGCTCGCGTGTCACGCCCATTTTTCAACACTTTTTTACTGGTCATAAGTGAAGGTTTATACACACCCATGTGACGCGCTCTCCACCAATAGGAATGGCGAAACTGTCTGAGGTATCTATGAATTTATATTTGATAAAATAGTTGGTAGGACAAAAACAGCACTCATTGCTTTGAGACTTGAGATTCTTGTTACCTTTTTTCTTTTCAAATGGATTCCGAAAACCAGAAGAGATTTAACAATTTCGCATACAACAGGCATGAAGTTGGGTATTGTTGGGGAAAAAAATAGGAACATTTTATTGAGTACAAGAGCTATTCTACATGTAAACATCATGCAGGCCCAAATAAACTTTTCAATTTAGTACACACTTTTTCCAAGGGCAAAACAAATTCTACACGGAATTCAGACTAAAGTTAAACGAATACCATGTCTGATCCAGCCAGACGTCATACAGTGCTGTGTCGTGGGCTAACAGTTAAGAGCACTGGACTCAAGCTCTGGTGTTTCTGATCAACACAGAGTGGGTTCGAGTCCCAGGCATGACCTCCTTGCCCTTAAGCAAGACACTTAACGATGATGCTTCGTCCTTCGGATGGGGCGTAAAGCAGTTAATCCTGTGTGTTGTGAAACACACACATAAAAGAACCTAGTGCACTTTATATTAGAAAGAGAAGGGGTTCGCCTCGGTGTTCCTGGTTTGATTGGCAGCAAGTTGCACAACAGCACCTTGTAAACCAAGACATGGTGCTTTATTAAAGGAATACATCTCAAAACGCGGCTCCACATACTTTACAAGAAATCAAGTGTATTTGATACACCCCTTTATAGGTGTGATAAAGCACTATATATAAGAACCAAGTATTATTATTATTAAGATACAATAGAAAACATCACCAGCAACATTAAACACAGTCAGTGACATAACCAGCAAGGGGGGGGTAGTAGCTCCACCTTTGTTAGTAACCACTCGCCCTAAAAAGTAACACAATACACTTATAAGAACAAAGTTCTATTGTTTTAAAAAAAAAATACAAAACCATGAACTCTCAGAGAGTTTGGACGTTAAGAATGGAAGGATATCCGTGAGGAATCGGCCCAGATGGATTGTAATATTTTTAGAGCGATCCAAGGTTAGTTCTGATCTTCATGGCCAATTTCCACAACGAAACTCATACCAATTATTTGAAAGGTTCTGCCCTGAAGTGTCAAACTCAAAACAGCACAGGAAATGTCCAGTTGGCTGGATTCCAGGATAAACAAAACAACTGTAACAAAGGCTACCCACTCAATGCTCTTTGCACATGTTTAAAAACAATTATTTATGGTTTAAAAAAAAAGGGGAAAATACTATGGATAATAAAGGGAGACTTTGGACTGCTACGATCCCGGCCGTATCTTGTGGGCTCTCATTGCAGTCTTCTGCCATCCAATCACCATTGAGTGGGGGGACGGGGGCAGGGGGACGGGGGGGCGGGGGACGGGGGGCGGGGGGACGGGGGAAAGGGGAGAGAATGTTTATTGTCAGGGGGGGAAGTGGACAGGGAATGTTTATTGTAACGCTGTGAATGGGTGGCCCAAACATTTTGGCTAGGATTGTAGGTGGCAGCAGACATGTCAGGTAAATCTTTATTAGTTACGTAATTTTGAGCCTTATTATCAACATGAAATGCGTTTTACATGCTAAAATAATTTTCGCGACTTGTTTAACTCATTTCTTTAAAAAAAGAGCACCTCAGTAAGTAATAATTTAAAGGAAGCTTTCTACTATCATTATCTTCAAGCGTGTAAGTTTAATGCAAATCTGTGTACATGTACATTGTGTTTTTGTGTCTACATAAGGTACGCAGCCGTCGATTAACCAAACTCTTTCTAAGTTAGGATTAATCTTAGGACTTAGGATGGGTTCAGAGCCGCATAATAATAATCATCTCGGTAAAATTATCAAGAACCAGGCCTCGGCGGGTTTAAACCACTAATTGAAAACCTTTTCACCACACATTGTTTCCCTTAATAATAAAAAACAAATTAATGGGCTCTGAACAGTAGCGGGGGCCGCTATAACTAACACAGCCTGACCAACAACCACTTTTTGTACAGATGGTGGGAGCAAGTGTTGTTGCGTATCCAAATATGTAGGACGCATTGAACCCTTCATAAGTTAGGACGGGTTACTCCTCCTAACTCGAGTTAGGATTAATCGAAGTGTTTCGTGAAATCGGCTGCTGAACTTTTAAAGTTATTATTTAATGATGAATTCTGAAGCCCTGTCCTTAGTTGGCCCATAGAGGGCCATAGTGAATTCCTTCACTCATTATCACCAGACCTCGCTAATTTACACGTAATACCTACCAACCCCTACTGCCTCACTAAGAGTACAACTATTAACGAACAATGAACCCTCCTACCCTATAAATATAATATAGAGAGGTCGAATAAAGGTCGGCTGAAAAATGAGACAAGCAGCCGTAAAAGATTCACCTTTGACCTTGAAGATGGACCCCCCACTAATACCCAGGTAATTATAAGATATCCAAGTAAAAAAAGCTGCAATGTAGATCTTTTTGTTTATATATTCATAAGTAAAACCATGAACGGAAAAACAGTAACAACAGCAATTAAGAACAAGGACACGTACAGACTGTCAAAAGTTAGCGTCTAGGCGAGAAATTATTTTCAAAACTGTTAAATATTTACAGTGTTGGGTTTGGTGACGGAACTTTAGCACAACTTGGATACTGAGTTGTATGCTGACCACATGTGGGTCAAATGTAGACCATATTTCAAAGCTGTACACCCCTCTGAGAGATTTCATAAGTTCACAGTTCATCCATTTATGTCTCCCCCAGAACTGTCTGTTCATTGATTAAAAAGAAATTTAATACATACCATACAAACTTTTCTCAAAATGATGCATGAAATGACTTTAAATTATTTTGGAAACAATCAGGGAATGTGTAAACAAAATAAAAAACAAAACAAATTGCGATAAATTGACTTCCTAAAAGACACTGGACACTATTTATAATTGTCAAAGACTAGTCTTCACAGTTGGTGTATCTCAAATTCTGTTGGTGAGCTCAAGCGGTCGTCAGAGTTGCGAGATAACAATGAAAGAAAAAAACACCTTTGTCACACAAAATTGTGTGCTTTCAGATGCTTGATTTCGAGACCTCAAGTTCTAAATCTGAGGTCTCGAAATCAAATCCGTGAAAATTACTTTGTTCTAAAAAATAACGTTACTTCAGAGGGAGCCGTTTCTCATAATGTTTTATACTATCATTCTCTCCCCATCACTCGTAATCAAGTAAGGTTTTATGATAATAATTATTTTGAGTAATTACCAATAGTGTCCACTGCCTTTAATGTACAAATCGTCACTCAGAACTATAAGGTCATTAGTGGAGTTTGTATGGATTTCATACAAATTTGTTTTCTTATTTTGGAGCTCTTGGTAACGGGAGTTTGTTGATCAAGAGTGGTCACCAAAATAATTGTTTGGTAAAGGGTAACATTAATTTTCTAAGAAAAACATTTATTTGATGGATTTTGATTTGACAACCCTTTGATCATAAAAAAAAATAAATTGCTATTAAAAACCTCATAGCACTGGGACGGTGCAATAATGATAGAAAAACCTTTACTTTTTGCACAAGTAACATTAAAGACAGTGGACACTGGTAATTACTCAAAATAATAATCGGCATAAAACCTCACTTGTAAACGAGTAATGGGGAGAGCTTGACGGTATAAAACATTGTGAGAAACGGCTCCCTCTGAAGTTAATTAGTTTTTGAGACAGAAGTAATTTTCAACGAATTTGATTTTGAGACCTCAAGTTTAGAATTTGAGGTCTTGAAATCAAGCATCTGAAAGCACACAACTTCAGGTGACAAGGGTGTTTTGTTTTTCTTTCATAGTTATTTCGCCACTCCGACGACCAATAGAGCTGAAATTTTCACAGGTTTGTTATTTTATGCATATGTTGAGATAAACCAAGTGAAAAGACTAATCTTTGACAACAACCAATAGTGTCCACACTGTCTTTAAAAGAAAAAGGTTGTAAAACTTTTGGGCCAGAACTGTATTGAACATACCTAAGTTAAAGTTATCTAATATGGGGTGAAGTTGAACTGGATATTTTTTCGCCACAACAGCAGAAATTTATTACCACCGCTGCAAGAATTGGTCTGCATTTTTACCATGGGGATTGTAACATCATCTAATGGTTTCTGATTTGCAAGATAAGCGCAGAATTACCTGCTTCCGTAAGCATGATTCTTCAATATAGGTAAAGCAGGGCCATGAGATTTTGCTCTTATCATCAGGAAAAAGCATTATAATCAACTCTGTCTATAGACAAGTCCAGCAAAAACGGCTACACCAAAAAAAGGCAGCAAAAGTCACAGCTCCATGTTTTTTCTGATAACTGCTGTTATTTGTGGACAGTTTAGGCTGCTTTTGGTTGATACAAACTTTGCTCACAGAATTTACGTTATTTGCCAACCCCCCCCCCCCCCTAAAAACAAAAACCCCAAAAACAAAAACCTATCAATTAATTTGTATGGCTTGTGTCTGACTGTCCAGTCTAAACCATAACATAACCCACAGACTAAAAACAAACACACAGAAACCACCTTGGCCAGATTAAAGTGAATTCCGGTTCTACAGGAAATTTTGTCATTAACCCACCCAAACTATCACCCTGGTCCTCCCAACCTATTATAATACACTAGCCTTCATGACTTCATTAACAAAACACCTACAGCAATTCATAGTACGTAACCATGAACCCGTATAGGATAAATTAACTCGGAAGTAATTCCTTTTAGTTATCTTTGATGGTGAGATTTATCGATGTGTTCTTATCATCAATGAGCAAAACCTTTGGAAATCGAAAGTACAGCAATAAGTACAACTCTGAATCTTAATTGGCGTGGAACGCAACTACACTGATAACACAGAATAAGTAAAGGTTTCAAAGAGGTTACGCAACTTTTTTAGTTCAAGGCTTAACACAGACTTCTGGCTTTGCCAAAACCCTTTTATTATCAAAGTACACAAATAAGTACAGCTCTAATAGTTAATTGCAGTGGAACAAAATTACACTGATAACGGGCGGAATTATTAACAGGTTGTGTTACTTTTAGTTCAAGGCTTAACGCAGACTTTACGCTTCAGAGGGGGAAGTTCCAAAAGATAACAAAAGTACAGTGACCGAAAGAAAGGTAACATTGAACAAATTGTACTCAAAATATTCCCAACATTTCTGAAAAGGATATTTGTGTTCCTAATACCCCAATATATATATATATATATATATATATGGAAAGTTCATAATTGATCTTCTTTTGCTACTATTCTCTCAAAAAATTAGATTGAAATTAGACCTTATTCTTTTTAGATTGAATATAACAATTTGAGCTCTTGATAAAATGTGCAAAATTTGTTTTTAATAGCAATCAGTGATTCAGATTTGTATATCATTTTTGGTCCAAGAAGGATATTCATGGTGAGAAATATTAAGTCTTTCTACAATATGTAAGAATTTTTTTACAGTTGTTGTAGACAAACTTTGATAATGAAACAATTTGTAGTTAAGTTGTCAAAAAGCAGTCCATTTAAAAATGACCAGAAATAACCACATACTTTATCAAAGCAATTTCAAAAACCTTCAATGGACAATTGAACTAAATCAAAGTCCTTCGAAATAAGGCAAATTTTGCTGAAAGTTTCCTTTTGTTTTCTACTGTCTGCAAGAGGCAGTCTGACTTGTTCACACACTACAATAACTTTTTTAGTTGACCCTAAATAGAGTCTCGAAGCATACTGAAGGTGAGGACATGTTCAGGCTGTCCCTTACAGAGTAAAAATGCTGAAATAAGCAAGAACTCTCTATGTGGGACATTCTGGGACCTTCAACTCAGGCTAAGGTCACTGGTTCCTTCAAACTTTGCTACAGTCTGCAAGGTTTCTGGATGATGAAAAATCGGCAGTTTTTACTATCCTTGATTCATTTTTTTTTTTTCTACATATTTTGTTTATTGAAAGGTGCGGGTGGGGATGGGGATGGGGTTGGGCGGAGTGGGTTTGAGAGCTTTACTTGTAAACTGGAAAGATTGGGTTGGAATGGGCTGATGGGTGGAGGGGCGTGGCACTTAATGACAAACAAGCAGTGTGGTTTTTACAACAACAAAATTGTTTTTTTAAATCTTGTTGTAAAGAGGTAAACAAATACATTTATACATTTTTTACTTTTACAAAGTTCTTATTTCACTTGAAAAATGTTTGGAGAAACTGTGTCGTTATATTTGTCATTCCTTTATCTCATTTTTGAATGCCCAAATATTTTACCAAATGCTATGGTAAAAGTTTTCTCTTTGTTCTGATAACAAGTGGTTTGAATTATTGGCCGACTCCCTGTTTCAAAATAAGACTACAGGGTCGATTTCACAAAGAGTTAGGACTCGTCTTATCTCAAGTTAGGACGAGTAACTTGTCTAACTTAGGATTAATCATAAGGTCTGCATGCTACAGTGCAGGATTTGGACTTGTCCTAAGTCATAAGATTAAGTTAGGAAGAGTTTTGTGAAATCAACGACAGTAGTTTTTATTTTTTGCATAAACTATAACTGACATCTCCCAAAGTCTTATTTCGGGCACAGGTAAAAACAGCATCATAATATTGGGCCCATGTCACTTGTACCATCTGTAGACGGTATGCTGCTTATTTTTGCTAAGAAGAAACTTGTTAAAGGGAAGGTACACGTTTGACAAATATTAACTTTAAAACTGACTTGGTAATGAGCATTGGAGAGTTGTTGATAGTATAAAACGTTGTGAGAAATGATTCCCTCTGAAGTAGCATAGATTTTGAGAATGAGGTAATCTCTAACTAAAATAATAAAAGACTTCTAGCTAGAAGTCTTTTAAACCTATCTGAAAGCACACAAATTCGTCCAACAAGGGTGTTTTTTGTCTCATAATTTTCTCGCCACTGCGATGACCAATTTAGCTCAAATTTCACATGCTTGTTATTTTATGCTTATGATGGGATACACCAAGTGAGAAGACTGGTCTTTCAAAATTACCAAACATGTACCTTCCCTTTAAGCAATATTTTCTGCTGAAGCAACTAAATGAAAATGGAATAAATAGTCTTAAAAACAAGATGGAGGCTCCAAGAAGGTGTTTTTTTGGACTGTGTGAGTTTTGGACAACTTGGATCCCAGACAAGGGTATACTGCAACCCTGGGTTTTAACCACCACCATATGGGAAGCCAATCAGGCCAGATCAGGGTGCCTCTGTCAGGGTCAGCTAGCTTGCTTGACCTCACACTAAGGACACTTTAGGAGGTGAACAGGTTTTGGTAAAAAGTTGGTGCAGACCACAACCTAGCCTACATGTGTACATGGTGAAGAGTTTTTAAATGTTGTACAAGCACCCACACCTTATTCTTACAGAAGGCCATTACCCTTTGTTTACACAGTCAAGAACAAAACAAATCATGTATATGAAGAGAATAAAATCTTATGTTCAGATTTATTTTTGAAACCTGATATTCCAAAGGAATAACTTTTTTTAACTCTAAATTGTTGACAAAAACTTAGGGAAGGTACACGTTTGGTGATTACTCAAAACAAATACTAACTTAAAAACTGACTTGGTAACCAGCATTGGAGAGCTGTTGATAGTATAAAACATTGTGGGAAACGACTCCCCCTGAAGTAACATAGTTTTTGAGAAAGAGGTAATTTCTCACTAAAATAATCTGAAAGGACACAAATTTGTTCAACAAAGGTGTTTTTTCTTTCATCATTTTCTCACAACTTTGATGACCAATTGAGCCCAAATTTTCACAGGCTCGTTTTTTTATGCTTATGATGGGATACATCAAGTGAGAACACTGGTCTTTGACAATTACAAAACATGTACAGTGCCTAACACACAAATTACACTATAGGCCTATATTATTCTTATTTGTCTTGAGAAAATGCCAACCTTGTGAACACAAGTTCTCTATTTATTGAATTTTGAGCAATAAATTTCATGAGCAAGCAATCCAAAAGAGATTTGAAATTCATATTGTGGAAATATGAAATGCACACATTAAAAGTTTAACCCGAGTGGGTCAATCTGGCACCATTAAAATCAAGATCCAACTTCATGCGTTTGCTTTTTTTTTGGGGGGGGGAGCTAGCACTAGCAGAAGCACAAAAACGTTTTACTCATCTCAAAAAACTACAGCACTTCAGCAAAACATATATATTTTAAAGGAAACTTTCTAAATCTGTGGCGTATTGTGTTTTGTGTCGTACAAAAAGTACCCAAACCCTTTAAGAAATCTACTGGTGGGTACAAGGATTATCTATAAGCAAGGAGCTTATTATTTTGACCTTCATATGAAGAAACCATTACCACGGTAACTGTACAGCATGTGGGCCCCTTTTGAGACAAACAACCTGTTGGGCCTCTGACTAGAGAGGGCGGTATTGTACTTTTGTGGTGTCCTCAACAGCTAGAACTTGGGGTGTGGTATTTTCTTGCTGACTGGGTTGTTGATCATGAGAAATCGTTGTGGTGTTGATAATTTCAACTTACAGAATCAGCATAATATCTGCTATGAGTTTTCCTTGGTTTTTCTCAGATGTAGAAATTAAGTATTCAAATACAATCTTATTTAGCAATGTTCACAATAAGTTAAGCTTCATTAAGCTTCCCCTTTTCAGTGTAACAAAAGCATGAACTTGAAGCAGAAAAAACCACCATGGTTTTCAAGTCTGTATTAAAAGTTTATCAATGATTATTTGTGATAAAAGATCATATTTTTGGGGAAAACCCAATCTATCCTAACCAATAAAAACAAATGTTTTTGTTTGTTATTATCCTGAAAAGGTATAGACAAAGTTTGGTAAAGAAAACACCAACATCCTACAATACTGTTGCCCCAGGCTGGCTGCTGAACTCAGCTGTCTAGTATGCTAATGAGATGCCTGTCAATCACACCCATTATGCAAATTGTGAAGTGGGTGTGAATATATTACATATAAGCACGGCCCACTTGACAAACCTGCTGTGCAGCTACACATTGCAATAAACCTGACACAAAAGTCTTGGATTCTGTTTAAATTCTTGATGGTGTTGAAAAATTTGTGATTATTTTTTTTATGATTCCTATCATAAATTTAGAAAATGGGTTGGGGAATCAAAGAGTGTTCAAGGCATTTCTGATGAAAGACAAACTAATTCCTCTTTTAAAGGCACTGGACACTATTGGTAGTCACTCAAAATAAATGTTAGCACAAAAACTTACTTGATAATGATCAATGGAGAGCTGTTGATAGTATAAAACATTGTGAGAAACGGCTCCTTCTGAAGTAACATAGTTTTTGAGAAAGGAGTAATTCCTCACTATAATATTTGAATTAGATTTTGAGGTCTTGAAATCAAGCATCTGAAAGCACACAACTTGTGCGACAAGGCGTTTTTCGTCCATTATTCTCTCACAACTTCGACGACCAATTGAGCTCAAATTTTCACAGGTCTGTTAACATAGTTTTTGAGAAAGAGGTCACTTCTCACTCAAATATTAGAAGACTTTAGGTCTGAAGCCATGTTTAGGCATCTGAAGCCACACAAATTGCAACAAGGGTATTTTTTTCTTTCATTATTCTCTTGCAACTTTGATAGCCAATTGAGTCAAAATTTTCACAGATTTCGTATTCTATTCATATGTTTGGATACACTCTACTGGTTTTTAACAATTACCAAAGGTGTCCAGTGCCTTTAAGAACGTAGTAAAATCTCCAATACTTGAATAAAACTTTAAAAGTTGTCATTCTGCTGACAATGCAGTCTAGTGCATTTAAACTTCTTTCTGAACTTCCCCCATGGGGGGAGAAAAGGGTAAAAAAAGTTTGCAGTACAAAGATCTCACTGACTGTATCTGCCATCATCAATCAAATAAACAGGTCAGCTAGATCAGCAAGTAACTCTCTTCTGATTGGCTTCCTATTTATTGATCTTTCAAGGGAATATCTATGGTTTTCATGGAGGAACGACCTTTGACATCAAGTGAGTTTGGGAGTTCAGTTTTACTTTCAAGTTTAACCCAGGGTCCAATGAATATGGGGTGACATTTTAAGGGAGGGGGGGGGATATATTCAGTCATGCTGCGGTTGAATTGCACTGTCAGATGTGAAATTATAGGAACGTGTTCTTCAAGCATTCTCTGCTTCCAAGCAATAAATATGGGGGGAAAATACTCTTCAAACTTTAAAGGGAGTAATCATTGGTCTGGCGACTTCAAACTCTCTGCATCATCATTTTTATTTATGTGTAAGCATACAAACTTTTATGTTTCCTAGCCTTTCACCTCTGTGAACCCCTGGTACGAATCCATCCAAGAACCAAAACCTTGCACATGAATTGGGCTTTAAAGGCAGTGGACACTATTGGTAATTGTCAAAGACTAGCCTTCACAGTTGGTGTATCCCAACATTTGCATAAAATAACCAACCTGTGAAAATTTGAACTCAATCGGCCGTTGCCGAAGTTGCGAGATAATAATGAAAGAAAAATCACCCTTGTCACACGAAGTGGTGTGCGTTTAGATGGTTGAGTTCGAGACCTCAAGGTCTAAATCTGAGGTCTCAAAATCAAATTTGTGAAAAATTACTTCTTTCTCGAAAGCTATAGCACTTCAGAGGGAGCCGTTTCTCACAATTTTTTATACTATCAACCTCTCCCCATTACTCGTCACTAAGAAAGGTTTTGTGCTAATAATTATTTTTAGTTTTCGTCCCACAACCCTCAAAAAATGAAAAATTTCATCTTGTTTTATTTCCAGCCTGATATATTGTCGCTTATTGTGCTGTTGCATGTGTTATAAAATAACCAATAAATATATAGGCCAACATTAGAAACATTTAAAAACATTAACATGGTCTTAAAAGGTAAACATACAGCAAGCGGTGGTAGGGACAGGATGTGACCGACCTAGCTTCAAAGTTCGGTCATGAAAGGTCACGACCTACACCAGAACCAGAGAGGAGAATTTTCATAAAAAGGAGGAAAATGTAACAGTCTTCCTGGCTGTTTCATGTCCAAAACGCTGACAAGCCCAGCAGGGTGCAATGTTTGGGCAATGAGTCTAAAACAAAAAAACCTGCTGTCTAAAAAGGGCAGTTAATAAAAACTGTACAGCTTTTTCTAGTAATGTAGTTGTGTGGGGGCGGTATAGTGGTATTAAGTACCTATGGATACTTCCTTGCATGGGAAAAAAATCAACAGCAGGACACTAAGCAAATTACCACAGGTTTTAGTTGGTAATGTTTCAGTAAAGAATGCATTGACCTCAGTTGGATGCCTGAAAACAATGCTAAACAAACTTGAACTTTCGGGTCCAGCTGTATACAAATGCTCCTGAGAAACTTTCCAATTTTATGAATGGATTTTGTCACAAGTCAGAGTAATTTTGACTGTGTGAGGGCATGTTTGAACCAAATTGATGTAATGCAAAATGAGTAAAATGATTGTAAAATGTTGTTATTTTTTGGTGATTGACACAAAATAAGATAAAACTGTAATTGTGATTCAAGGGGGAAAATATGTAAAATCGCCCTTAGCAGTCCAACCAATTAATTAATTTTATTTTGTGGGCGTCTACAATCCATGAAATTTATGGAAACTTAGATTCGACAAAACTTGAATACAAATAAGTTGATTCTTTGTTTAGATGATCTTCCCTTCAGGGAACTCGGCAAACTCCCACAAGGGGATATACACACCAAGCTGGCAACAGCCAATCTCTCTCATAGAAACATTGGTTTAACGTCTATGATTATGAATTACACAAATTAAGAAATGGTGTTTCAGTAACACTTATTAAGACAACACTTATTCTAGTCATTGTGAAATCAGCAGTTAGCTTGGTAGGATTTGAACCCACAACCCTGTGGTTGCAAGTCCTGCAGTCAAAAACCATGTAATTTTAACCATTCATAAGGTGTAACATTGATCAAAATAAGGATACTTAAAGGAACACGTTGCCTTGGATCGAACGAGTTGGTCTTTGAAAAGCGTTTGTAACCGTTTTTTAGAAAATGCATATGGGCAGAAAGATGTTGTAAAAGTAGAATACAATGATCCACACAAACATGCATCGAAATTGCACGGTTTTCCTTTTACCTCGTACACTAACACAGTCGGCCATTTATGGGAGTCAAATTGTTGACTCCCATAAATGGCCGACCGTGTTAGTTCGCACAGTAAAAGGAAAACTACGCAATTTCGAGGCAAACTTGTGTGGATCATTGTATTCTACTTTTAAAACATCTTTCCAACCATATGCATTTTATAAAAAATGGTTACAAACGCTTTTTATAGACCAACTCGTCCGATCTAAGGCAACGTGTTCCTTTAACACGTATTGCTAAGTATGAGATGAAACATGTTAGACACATTCCCCAAGACAAAGGAACCCAAAGAAAACTGAAAACACCCTAGATTCACACATGCTTTCTACTCCGCCTATCTAGAAAACCTAACATAGGTTCAGGTTGAATGACTTCTGACAAGCACCCCTGAACAAAGATATTAGGGACTTTTCGTTTTCAAAGACGGATGATTCTGCGACGGTAAAGATGACATTTGGCGTCATCTGCGCATGCATCGGCTTTGAGGACACTCGTCCCTCAACTACTACGACAGTACTTGGGATGAATCTTCATTGTGCTGAAAACGACAACGTTTAGCTGAACAACCGTCGCAGAACCATCCGTCGTCGAAATCGAAAAGTCCCTATTAACAAGATGGGGGAGACTGCCAATTAGGGCTAGATAGCTCAGTTGATAGAACACCAGCGCATTAATCTTGAGGTCGCAGGTTCAAATCCCATTCTAATCAATACTTCTTTGTTTGTTCACCCCAAAATTGGGTTTGTTAGTTAAGTGTGCTTGTTAAATTTATTGTTTTTGTTTTATCTAACTTTAGTTCTCATATCGTCTCTTTTGACTTTCGCTTTTAAATTTGTAATGTTTCTTGTGTATAAATATTCTCCTGTGCTTTAAAAAACAAATTTATATAAAAATGTAAACCTGTATTTTAATTCAGTCTCTGGACTGCGACAAACAGATGTTTTTACCATAAACCAGAAACAATAATAATAAGAATAATAATATAAATTGACTTGGATTTACCCAGTCAGCTCCCCTTGTGGTTTATCACTAGTTATTTAAAAATACATCTTTTTCAGACAAATTTCAGGGGATGAATCTATACACGGGTTAACAGGACAAGTGAACAAACACATCGGAATACAAAAAACCCTTTTTAAACCCAGGTACTAACTGCCATTATCAACCCATCTCAACTTTGCAAAGACCTTTCGGTCATGGCCATTGCTGAAAACAACTTCCTCCAGAAATTACCAGCGCAATCAAAATCTACTAACCAGCTGTTGCCAGACAAAGCTACCTTTATTTCTTGGTTCAGTTTTGTGCAAAATTGCAAGGGACTGAAATAAAATTGTTTGTCCTCAAGAAGGAAAGGTCAAAGGATGCAAACCAAACAGTTTACAGCAAGGTTTTTTATTTTATTTCCTTGCCGTCCTAGTTCCTCTCACTGGTGTGAAAAGTTCAAGCCTATAAAGTGGTGTGATCTACGATGGAGCAATCTGCCTAACTTGAATGATCGCTCAACAGTGAGCACTCCTAAACTGCCTAACTACGCCAATGATCTGCTGAGTGTGCAACTGAAAATGTCGCCTAACTTTGTAGATAAACTGCAGGCCTCAATTTCACAGCTCTGCTTTACGTAAAACAAAGAGTCCGCCCTTACAGAAGCAGAGAATTTTGGCTAACATCTAGTCTATTTCATGGGTTAGTAGAAGGAATGAGCAGTCAGGGATGAAGGAAATTCTGCGCTTACATCAGGTTTATTTCACGGCTTGGAATTTTTGCCTGTGGGCGCCATGATTTTTCCGGGGGTGGGGGGGGGGGGGTGGGGGGGATCCGGAGGGTCTACTTTTAAAATATCTTTCTAATCATATGCATTCTATAACAAATGGTTACATAAGCTTTTCAAGACCAACTCGACCGATCCAAGGCAACGTGTTCCTTTAAGCCCGCTTGGTGCAATCCGCCCCTGGAGTTTTTAACTAGAAGTTTAATGTCATGCCGCCCCCAACAGGCTGGTCCTCTCGAGAGAGGGCAAACAGTTTATTAAATTCAATAAGTTATAATAGTTTTTCTTAAATTCTATACTATGAATCTAACCTTGACCAAACTAAACTTGACTTTTCCACTTTTATTTCGAACAAGACTTTTCAAATCTTTCTGGATCCCTGGGGTTACGTATTAAGAGAAACTCTGTTCGCTGATAGCCATGGTTTGGTTTTGGCGCAAAAGGCTAGAAAACAACAGGAAGTTTGCAATTCCTAACTCCGTGGGATTTCTCCGGGGGTAGAAAGACTTTTGATCAACATCCAGGAGTTGAGCACCAACTAGGAGCCCACTTTAAAAGGAATTGTATCAGTTTGGTAATTGGCACCGACTATTTGTTTCAATCCATAGTTGTAGATAAACACCATAAAACCAAACTGTAAAAATGTTCATTGCCGAAAATCTGGAGCGGTTATGTCCACACAGGAAGAATAATTTGAGAAATGTTACTGCCAGTAACGCTTCTAAAAGATTCAAATATTTGTTGGGGATAAAAAGTGTATCTTTTGCCATACTCATGGTACTTCGAAGTTGAAAGTTTCTCAAAGTGCTTAATACTACCGAAAGCTGCTAGTTAGTTATTGCCACTAATGGTAAGAGTGATTACCACACGTGTACCCTCCTAAAGTCTTAAGTCAAATTCAGGGGCTCTTAAGTCAAACTCAGTTTTGTGATCCACCCATTTTCACAAAGATACAGCCCTAAGGAAAATGTTGGAAAAATGTTGAGTCTCCAACCTCTTGTTGAAACAGTGTAAAAGGCTGCTGTGATAACTTTCAAGTGCATTTTTTTGTCAAAATCCAAAAACATTAGATGACCTCACATTTCAAATATATGGTCGGAACATTTTTATACAGAGAATTTGTTTGTCCATTCATTTGTTTGTCCATCCCCGATGCAAAAGTCTACATTCTGTAGCACAAAACCCCCCAGATGTTCACTCTTTGACTCTACAAGCTTTCAGTTTGCTTCTTTGAAGTTTTTCCAACCTTAGTGCTACTCTCACACTAGGGAGAATATGCTAGCAAATGTGCTTACAAACGGAAATATCGCCACAAAAGCTCACTACGTTCACAAGTCACTCTCCACCTCCTTACGAAGATCGGTCAATTTATGCTGCTCTCACACGGCCAATATGCTTGCGAATATGCTAACGGAAGGAAATGTTTGACACTCGCTCAAACTTCCCAACGTTCACCGTGTCTTCATAAGCGTTCGTAACCAATTTGGAACGTTCACAAATTAAAATCAGATAATTTGTTTGTCCATTCATGAATTTTGATGATATTAATCCAACACTGCATTTAATTTGATTTTCTGATTGGTGCACAACGTCCTCTTTGGGATGTACAGACCCAATTATTTTGATGTTTGATGGCGGGCGTCATGTTTCAAACTTTGCTCTAAAAGAATATTTAATAAAATTACAATATACAACATTTTAACCTGAGGTTATTTTGTCCCCACTTTCATGAGGACTCAAGCAACAGAAAACTGTCTTTTACCTGGGAATCCCTCTTTAACGAGGTTCAGTTGGCTGTCAATGATATTTCTTTCCCACACTTGCCTAATTTGCTGGCTCAGTCATGTTGTCTTGTCTGGGTCATGGGTTCATGTCTTACCCGCACACCACTCCAAGTTTTTGAACCCTTTTTCAACTCAAAAAGCCGCAAGTACAAAAAAAAGTAATTTAAAGTCTGAACATGCACAAAACCACACAAAACAGAACAACTGTAAGCCTTCGATTCTACACGGCAGAATTCTTGAGTTGATTTAGCCTGCATTTTTTTGTTTGATAATTTTTTAACGTCAATATGTTGTGAATCAGTTGCACAACTGGACAGTCTCGTTTTCTTGTTTGGTTAGGGGGAGGGGGGCCAAAAAATAATTTTGGGAGCTTATTTTAAGAAACAAAACAGCAATCTAGTATATTCTTTGATAACAATCTCATTCGGGGAAAAGAGTCTGGTAGTGATATTATTTCCTACCTTCAGCTCCCCCGAGTTTTTTTCATCTCAAAAACTATTTTTTCTTCTTCTTGTAGCCCTATACAAAGAGTAGGTTTAGCCCCCAATTAAATAACAAATTCTCTAAACAAACAAAACAAATGGTTTTAAATTACAATCCAAAATTACTTGGATTCTGATGTTTGTATGGGAAACATACCTGAAGGCTTTATAAATGATAACTGAAAGTATGAAAACTGTCATCAGAGAAATGTTTAACACAGAAATAGATTATGGGTGTTCAGTCAGCAGCAGCTTATAGCAGGAAAAACAAAACAATAAAAGACAAAGGACAAACTGATACAAAATGGTAATTTTGCGGACTGAGAAAAGGGAGACTATGTTTTTATGTGAAAATGATCTAGTGGCAATCTATAAGATATCAGAGTGTTGATAAAAAGGAAAGAGAGGACGGGTGTTAACCTCAGAAGTAAACTTGTGGACAAGTCGTTAAATGTTTGTCGCAGTTTATGAACAAGTTGAGCTGTGTTGATACACTCAGCTCTCTGCAATCGAAGACTGCTCTCGTGGGATCACTGTTTTTGCGCTAGGCTGCTGGCTCCCTGACTGCTCTCCATTAAGTGAGAGCATCAGTCTAATCGGGCCAGCAGGCTTGCGAGAACATCACCAGTGATGCGAGAATCGCAGAAAGAGTCGTCACAATATCATCGCGACTTGTGTTTTCGAAGACTGAAAGACTCTGCTAGTGTCAGAACGTCAGGCATTGCATTTAACCATATACCATAGATCAATTCGGTTTATTAGCTGTTTACAACAGCTAATTCCATTTTCTCTACTTACATGTATCTTTAAGTCTAAGTAAGAATAAGCATTCAGCCCAAAACACCTGAACAAAAATAAAGGACAAACATACTTAAAAATGGCCAGTCTTTGGTATAGTTAAAGGGGGCTGGGGGGTTAAGGGGGAATCAAGATTAATTGAGGAATAGGCACATGTTGAAGCTGAAAAACCAAATGAAGGCTGGAGGGTCATAAAACTTCAACCACTTGTTTCAAGTTCAGTGTGTATTTTTGCAAGCTTTCAGAAAGAAAGAAAAAACCTGACCCTAGCTTGACGCTTCTCTGTATCTGAAAAAGCAATCCAAGGAATTTGGAACAGGGTCAGATCCTTCACTTAAGAGAGCCCTTGGTAGTCAAAAATGCAATCTGTTTGCATTTATGGAGGGTTTAAGATTGATGGGGGCCATGGAGGTCAAAAACTTGAAGGTTCTCTACCATTTTCTGCAGGTGTAGATAGGCTGTTATATTAAACTCAAGCTAACAAAGGTTACTGCATTCTGACAATTGGTGAGTTGGGAGAAGTTTTTTTTTTCTTTTTCAAATCGTTTTTCTGCAAGGTAGCAAACATTCTAAGTGGGGGGAAAAACAACTGTGTTTGTATTCCTACTTGGGCAAATTAACTTAATCTATTTTGAGGATGGAACATTCTATCTCAATTTATGAAGTATTTCAACTTCTGAAGCTCATTACTTTCTGTAGTAAGTTTGTTGAAAAGTCATGGCCGAGCGGTCAAGTGCACTGGACTCGAGTTTTTGGTGTTTCTAATCAGCAGAGTGTGGATTCGAGTTTTGGTCTTGACACTTACCAATATCTTACAAATAAATTATGAACGCTTACCCATGCTTGCCAATGCCTTTGCGAATGTTGCCAATGCTTACGCACGCTTTACCAACGCTTACGAAAATCGACGGCAAATGACCGTCTTCACAACATTCGCTGAAATTTAGATACCCGCTTGTAAATTGACCGATTTTCGTAAAGGAGGTGGGGAATAATTTGTGAACGCTTCGAATTTGTTACCAACGCTTACGAAGACACGGCTAACGTTGGGAAGTTTTAGCGAGTGTCAAACATTTCCTTCCGTTAGCATATTTGCTAGCATATTCCCCGTGTGAGAGCAGCATAAATTGACCGATCTTCATAAGGAGGTGGAGAGTGACTTGTGAACGTAGTGAATTTGTGGCGATATTTCTGTTCATAAGCACATGCGCTAGCATATTCTCCGTAGTGTGAGAGTAGCATTAAGGTTGGAAAAACTTTAAAGAAGCAAACTGAAAGCTTGAAGAGTCAAAGAGTGAACATCTGGAGGTTTTTGTGCTACAGAATGTAGACTTTTGCATCTGGGATAAAGAACATCATTTTGTTTTAACCCTAACCCAATGTGTAATAGGCACAACACTCTGTATTTTCCCGAGTTCTGTGTCAACAAAAACACAGGCAAAAGACTTACAAACAGCACAGATTTATCTACCCAACTACTCTCTAAAATTATTGTTATTTGTTCCTCAAATATAGGTCGAAGTCAACAGAGTTTCTAGCCTTTCAAGCTTCTGTTTCCTGAAAACCACCTGTCCTTCTGTTTGCAAAGAGGTCCCTGACCTCTAGTAGGAAGGATGGATGGGCTATGAAAACTACTTTTGGTTTATACTCATCCCAAGCACATCCATTCAACTGGGAAGTCAAGGCTTTTAGGGTTTTGTAGCCACCCCCCCCCCCCCCATCCCAACATCTGGTACATTTGAGGTGAGAAGATAACGTTTGGATTGTTCCTTCCTGTCTTCCTATGCAACCCGGCCTGGTTCTATGACTACAATAACCATCCTTTTGGCCTACGCTCCAGTTCTTCGATAAGGGAGCGTGGCGGTCAGAACAAAAAAATTATCCTTGTGAAAAATTAAAAACCCAATCTGCGGGAACAATTGGTGGACAATTTCAAGGAGAGTTAAACAAGGCCATTATGGGTTCATTGACAGGTTACAACAAGGTGTTCTTTAATCTAGGTCACGTAACACAATTATTTATTTATTTTATTGTTTTTAACTTGGACCTCCCTGGATGAGATAAACAGAATGCGTGTCGTGTCATCATTTCTACTACCTGGGTTAAAACTTCACCTTCCTACCGTCAAAACATTGCAACAATCTGTATCAGTTTGCACATTGGCAATATTTGTTGCATCTGGCCTTGAATTGCGTTCTTGAAGGGGAAAAGCAGTTTTCCCTCTGTTAAGGGGCACTTCTTTGAGGACAATTGCACCGCAGCAAAAGCACAGGGCACGAAGGCAATTGTTGTGGGTGCTGTGGGCTGTTTCAAAGGCCTGTAGCACTTATCATTAAATTGGGTGGAAAATGTTACTGTAACATTATTTATTTCATTCATTTCATTTCATTTATTAATTTCACAGGCAAAAATTCAAGCACAGACAATAAGAACAGTAAGAAAACAAAAACAAGAACATACAATACAATAAAAAAAAAAGCAGCACCCCTGAAGGATTTAAAAAAATGTAAACTAAATTACTATCGAGTTAATCTCCTGATGCCACAATTTACGAAGAGACAAAAAGGGACATTACAGATGGACATTATTAAAATATGGCATACAGTATAAAAATATAGAACTATACAAGCATTTATGCAGGAAAAATTATTCAAATTCAGGTTTAAAGGCAGTGGACACTATTGGTAAGTACTCAAAATAATTATCTGCATAAAACCTTTCTTATTAACGAGTAATTGGGAGAGGTTGATAGTACAAAACATTGTGAGAAACAGCTCCCTCTGAAGTAATGTAATTTTCACGAAAGAAGTAGTTTTCCACGTATTTGATTTCGAGACCTCAGATTTAGAATTTGAGGTCTCAAAATCAAGCATAAGAAAGCACACAACTTCGTGCGACAAGGGTGTTTTTTCCTTTCATTATTATCTCGCAACTTCGACGACCGTTTGAGCTCAAATTTTCACAGGTTTGTTATTTTATGCATATGTTGAGATACACCAACTTTGAAGGCTAGTCTTTGACAATTACCAATAGTGTCCAGTGTCTTTAAAGCTTAACAAAGACTTAAAGAAAAGTGTTTGCCACTACTGTGTGAAAAAGTCCAATCAACATCCATAATCGAACGCTCGAATGAAATTAAATTATATCAAAATGCCATGAGGGTTTCCGAAAGGGTTAAAATAAACGGTTACAAAACGGCAATGCAGCATTTTTAATAACTTAACACATGACATTTGTGTCTAACCATGAACGGTCGGTCTACCTTTAATTCATCACCTGTTGTCTCATCAAATATTCCAACCTTCCAACCGAGCGCATGAGGTGGTTACCATGGTAATTATGCATTGTTGCAGGCATCCAACCCTGTGAGTAAGATTTGGTTAAAGACAGTGGACACTATTGGTAATTGTCAAAGACTAGCCTTCACAGTTGATGTATCTCAACATATGCATAAAATAACAAACCTGTGAAAATTTGAGCTCAATCGGTCATCGAACTTGCGAGATAATAATGACAGATAAAAACACCCTTGTCACACGAAGTTGTGTGCGTTTAGATGGTTGATTTCGAGACCTCAAGTTCTAAATCTGAGGTCTCGAAATCAAAGTCATGGAAAATTACTTCTTTCTCGAAAACTGTGGCACTTCAGAGGGAGCCGTTTCTCACAATGTTTTATACCATCAACCTCTCCCCATTACTCGTCATCAAGAAAGGTTTTATGCTAATAATTATTTTGAGTAATTACCAATAGTGTCCATTGCCTTTACTTTTGATTGTTACAACAGATATAAAATTGCGATTAATAACCCTTAAGCACTGAGCTGAAGAAATACAATGACATTTTACACCATTTTAACTTTGGATTAGAGGCTTGTAATTCTCTCTCGCCCTTTCATAAGGACTTTATCTATAAGGCCCTTTCATTGCAAAGAGAAAAACAAGTTAAGAGATAAGCTGTTTTGCCAAAAAAATTGCATAAATGTTATACCCACAAAACAGCCTCAGTTTACCAAGTTACAATCTGAAATTAAAAATGAATACAAAATTCAAGCTGAGCTGTTTTGCAATGGGAATGGATATTTGAAAAATGAGCACATTATAAAACTGAATTTGACTTGGAGTCCCTCTTATATACTTTTGACGAGATGAATAAGAAAGGAGAGAGTCAAGAGCTGTTGCCAAAAACAACAATAAAATCATGGTTTGGCCTGTTCAGGATAAAATAATAAACAAAGTTTCTCTGTTCCCCACATGAGGGTACATTTGACAGCTGATCTTGGAAGTCTGGTGTTTTCATGTCCTTCATTTTTATGAGAACCTTGTAAAGTGGGATTTACGGCTGATTTAACGTCTTCACCTCGCACCAAAATCCATGATCTATGGTTAGAATGTAGTGATGAAAAGATTTGAGGCCTCCCCCCTCCAGCCCCCTCAAGTTAAAGTTTATAGGAACTCAGATGACATTTATCTCAAACATTTGATAAGTTTCTAAGATGGCAAGTTATCTCCAAATGTTTCTAAGATGGCAAGTTATCTCCAAATGTTTCTAAGATGGCAAGTTATCTCCAAATGTTTTTAAGATGGCAAGTTATCTCCAAATGTTTCTAAGATGGCAAGTTATCTCCAAATAATTCTAAGATGGCAAGTTATCTCCAAATGTTTCTAAGATGGCAAGTTATCTCCGAATGTTTCTAAGATTGCAAGTTATCTCCAAATATTTCTAAGATGGCAAGTTATCTCAAAATGTTTCTAAGATGGCAAGTTATCTCCAAATGTTTCTAAGCTGGCAAGTTATCTCTTACATTGTTATAAATAAGTTACAATGGTTGCCAACAAAAATAAACCTGGGGATCAGGTTACCTCAGTGGTTTCTTTCCCAGCCTTTCAACTTTGTGGACCCTGGTTCGAATCCTACCTCAGACCTCGTGTACAAGACACATTACGTTTGAATTCCCTGCTTCCGTAAGCGCCGATTCCTTGCTTACGGTAAGCAGAGCCATGAAATTGGGCCCTGAATTCAAAATTAAGCGGGAACTGGTGACTAGGCAAGCCATTGTACCAGACATTATTCGAATCTAATTTGCAAATGGCTGACTGGAAATGACCTCCACCTACAGTGTCAAAGCTAAAGCACTTCAAATTACACTTTTAACAACTAAACCAACAAACTGAGGAAAACAATCAGTCAGTATTTTCCTTTTGAGGACTGTGGGATCCGGAATTCGCGTCTGTCTAACGAGTGTGGTTCCCCTCTTCCGTCAACCAATTTTCTGCTCTGATTATTTTTGTTTCAGGGCAGAATTTTTATTTTTTATTTTAAAGGGTTGCCACCAAAGAGTTATCGAGGAAAAAAAACCACCATGCTAGGGAGGAACTATACTCGTAACTCAATAGTGAGACCATACGAAGGACACAAACACGCCCCCTTTTTTCTAGAATGATGGTTTTTGGGGTGTTTTTTTACTTGGTTTTATTTCAAAAAGGGAGTTGTTATTTATTTTCGGTTACCGCTACCTTTGATGGCGAACCCAGGGTTACATTATGTATTTACAACAAAACCATATCACATGACATGCATATATGGAAAAGTTTGTCAGTTTTTAAAACATGGTCATACAATCCTTAAACCAGCCAATCGTAGTACAAGGGACCAATGGCTCAATGTCCCATCGAAAGGACAAAGCAATTATGGCAAAGTAGCTTGCTGAATGATACAAGTGTCATGACCAGGATTCAAACCCACACTCTCTACTGATCAGAAACGTACCCAGAGCTTGAGTGCAGTGCTCTTAACCACTTTCCGAAGACCTTTTCTTCGAGACCGTACCACCTAAGAAGAGTTGAGCGGGGTTTTTTTCTTTTAGAATGTCCAAACTGTCAAACCTATTGTTTTAGCACCCCCGAAATCACAGTAAGCGGAACTTGTTGCTTTGACAACGCCCCACAAATGGACAAACAGTTTAATGAGACACCAACAATAACAAACGTATGAAGAAATTTGGTCTGGTTCCCAGAACCTAGAACAGGTATAAAAAGTACAGCTCTTGTGAGATCACCATTAGGGGTTAACGTCCTTGGTCCATAAAGTACATTCAAAATGTTCCCACACTTCATTGTCTCATGCATGAACCGCAACAGAGTCATTACACCAGTCTCGACATAGACTTGATGACAAGTCGTTAGGCGCTGCCTATTTGACTGCCTTTCATGCAACAGTCACAGTGCGATGTTACACGTGCAACAGTGACTCACACACACATACTGGGATCGAGGGTGTGTGTATCGTCCCCGTAGCTACACCGCGCTGTAACAATTACCGTCTTGACTTCAAGACTAGTCTCGACATAAATGTTGCCTTCCTCGACGAGAGTGTAACATGAGAAGGTCTGATGATACATTTAATGGGAACTGTCTGCAATGTTACCGCACCCTCAAAACCAAATAATTGCGGAATATGAGAGGGGAACTTAATCATTACTCGGTTCATCTCAACTTGGCATAAATTGGCCGAGACGGGTTTTTTAAATGGGAATCTTAATAAACCACAAGCCACCTGCCTCTACTGAACATGAGCAATCCATTTGCGAGTTAGATTTAAATGTCTGGTACAATGACTTGCTTACTCACGACGACGTTTAAATTACATTGAATTCCTCAGACTATAATGACAGTTGCTATGCAAAATGGTTCTGGGCAAGCCTTTGCATAGCAGCCTCCAGATGAGCGAACCCTGATACCGTTGTGCTATACACATCCATTTAAAATTGTGTTGCCGTCTCTAATTCGTAACTACGTAAAAGCTTGCCCCGAATCATGTGACATGGCAACTGTCTCGATAGTCTGAGCATAGAGCAAGGTCTGGGGAATTCAAATTTAATTGTTATACCTCTGTACAAATTGTGAAGTTTGATTGGTCGAGAACCAATCACGTGCCGTGCAACAAATACGCATGTATCATGGCTAAAGATGCGCGCTACGCGTAATGCACAGCGCGCCGGGTAACATGAAAAGTGATGTACACCGGTGTACATCACCTTGATTGTTCTCACCGTTGGTCGATTTCCAGCGCTGTATGAAACACGCGCGGGTTCGAGGGAACTGTCAGGAATTATTTCTTGTTCGTCTGCTAATTAAACAATGAATACTCCGTCGTAAATGTTTAAGATTACAACAGAACTTCGAAAAGAGGAATACTAATGTTACCCAGGTATAACAAAAACAATTGTTGCACCCTGTGATTGGGGTCCATGGGTTTTGTACACCCTCGGGGGGAAATGGCACCCTCGGCTTCGCCTCGGGTTCCATTTACCCCCTCGGGTGTACAAAACGCCATGGACCCCGTCACAGCGTGCAACAATTGTATAGTGGCAACTTGTGCTAAAGTATGTCATTGTACCAGACAATATATTTAAATCTAACACGCAAATGGCTTACTGCCATGTTACCTTTTTCACATGAGATCCTCCATTAAACCGTGATCCACCACCAACAACAAACAATATTTGGGCAGCACAAAAACCACCCCCTTCCTCTCCGTCTTCATCAAATCTCCCCACCCCAAAGAAATTTTCAAAATCGAAATTCCTGCGAGTGACTAAATAAACAACTATACAAATTTATATAATTCATTTTGTTACCCTTCCACAGATGTGTTTTTTAGCACTGGTTACTTAGTTATTTCTGTCAGAAAAATTCACAGGCAAATCACTCGGTGGGATTCAAACCCACAACCTTTGCATTGCCAGAGCAGATGTCCTACCACTAGACCACCGAGCTAGCCTAGTGGCTAGAGGCAGTTGGAATCCTATGTTTAAGCAGCGGGTACGAAAACAACAAATTTACATGTCAAAGAAAAAAAGAGAAAAAAATTAAATTACAGAAAATTCCTCCTTCCTAACTCTATATGTACTACATCTTGTTTATCCCACTCAAACCCTCACCAACTCAATCCTTCTCACCCTCCCAATAAAAAATAGACTTAAACCAACAATTTTCTTCAAAACCTAAGGCAAAATATTTTCAACAATTGTAAGAAGACATGTTTAAAGTCACGTTTGCCAACAATTTATCTCGGCCTCACATCCGAAGAAAACAAAATTCCACAGGGCCTTTGGTTGGGTTCGGGAGCAAGGTCAAACTGGTACCCTGGTATTAAAGGTCAGCGAGGGACAACATTTTCCACTTCTGTCAACTTCTGTCTAGACATGCCAAGGACGCCATGGAAACAAAAAGTTGTTTTAAGATTTAATGGTTAACACTTACAGAGAGAATCCTGCAGGAATTTGGGCATGGGGTGGATGGGAAGACAATATCGAGGAGGGGGGAGGGGCAGAAGAGACCACAACATGATGACGGCGAGGAAAACAAACAGGGCCCATTTTCAAAACCAAACGCGTGATATTTTCATATCTAAGGATGCTCCCATTGTTTTGGGATATCGCCGGAAATCAGGAGGGATGTCCACACCGAAGAATAATCCCTCATAAAGGAATTCACAATCTGAGAAACGTTACTGACAGTATGTTTCTCAGGTTTAATAGAGCTGCTTAAGGCAGTGGACACTATTGGTAATTACTCAGAATAATTATTAGCGTAAAACTTTTCTTGATTACGAGTAATAGGGAGAGGTTGATGGCATAAAACATTGTGAGAAACAGCTCCCTCTGAAGTGACGTAGTTTTCGAGAAAGAAGTAATTTTTCACGAAGTTTATTTCGAGACCTCAGATTTAGAATTTGATGTCTCGAAATCAAGCATCTGAAAGCACACGACTTTGTGTGACAAGGGTGTTTTTTCTTTTATTATTATCTCGCAACTTCGATGACCGATTGAGCTCAAATTTTCTCAGGTTTTTTATTTTATGCATATGTTGAGATAGACCAAGTGCGAAGACTGGTCTTTGACAGTTACCAATAGTGCCACTGCCTTTAAGAAGAATTTTATGCCTAATATCTCTTCTGATTAGCAAAAACAGCAGGATCCTGGAGTCTTTTGAAAGTTTTCACAGATAAAGCTGCCTTACAAGTGCTGTGGTATTATTATTATTATTACTTGTCACAGATTGTGCATGTGGAAATGTATTAACAGGTATCCTTATTCTGGTAAGCAACATTTTGTTGTGCTTAGCTAATTTTTGTGCTTAAGCGGCTCTATGAAACTAGGCCAAGACCTTGCATTCATGGATACAGTTTCTACTTCTCTGGTGATAGTGACCCTTTCGGTACAGGAAAAAAAAAAAAGTTCACAGATTTACAAATAATTTACAGGGTTTACAGAAGGTAATGGTGAAAGACTTCTCTTGAAATATTAGTCCATGAAATGCTTTACTTTTTGAGAAAACGGTAAAACAATATAAATTCTCGTTAGCGAGAATTATGGATTTATTTTAAACACATGTCATGACACGGCGAAACGCGCGGAAACAAGAGTGGGTTTTCCCGTTATTTTCTCCCGACTCCGATGACCGACTGAGCCTAAATTTTCACAGGTTTATAGTTTTACATATAAGTTGTGATACACGAAGCATGGGACTTGGACAATACTGTTTACCAAAAGTGTATAATGGCTTAAAAGGCAACGGACACAATTGGTAATTTATACTCAAATTAGTTGTTAGCATAGAAACATACTTGGTAATGAGCAATAGACTTGATGTACAAAACATTGTGAGAAACTGCTCCATCTGAAGTAAATTCGTTTTTGAGGAAGTGGTAATTTCTCACTCAAATAATAAAAGACTTACGGCCTGAAGCCTTTTATTAGGCATCTGAAAGCACACACAACAAGCTTGTTTTTTCTTTTATTATTCTCTCTTGCAACTTCAATGACCAAATGAGTCAAAATGTTCACAGATTGGTTATTTTATGTATACGTTGGGATACACCAAATGAGAATACTGGTCTATGACAATTTAACAAAAGGTGTCCAGTGTGGTTAAGTGATGACGGGAAACATACAGTTCTTGCTACCATGGAGACAGGTTGTAATTCTCCAGTATTAGCGAGTGACGTATTAGCCAAAAATCAGAACAAAATGTTGAGGTTGTTTTCACAACCGTGACCTTGTTTGTCTCCATGCTCATATTTGATGGATTATTCCATTCATCATCGAGTTCAAACTGCTGCAACTAAAGACACTGGCGCAGGAGTGTATGGAATAAAGTGCTCTGTTCGACTCCCTTCCAAGTGCTCATTAGCGAAAATCAGAACTAAATATTAAGGTTGTATTCCACAACCGTGACCTTGTTTGTCACCATCGGCATTTTATGACTGATTATTCCATTCATCATTGAGTAAATACAACTGCTGCAAATAATGCAGATGTGAATGACAACTCAATTCTGGATCCCCCCCCACCCCTTCTTCCTGTAATCAAAGGAATTAACTGTTAAGCTGATTGAAATTTCTTTGACAGATTTATGATTCTTAAATTGCTTGAACAAAGAGGCCCTTCATGAATATGGTTTATAATGTATGTGAACAATATTCTTTTACTTTTAAAAATTACATGTAAAACCAGATTTAATCTGTCAGATGGGTCTGAGGTCATTTGGGAAGTGTTTATTACCATCAAATCAATTTTGCTTTATAATAATTTTAAGTCAAGCTCTGGTCCTCGTTATTTAAAAAAAGAAAAAAAAAATGTTAAAATATTTTCTTAGAGTTTCACTAGACAGGCATGATATTTGGCCTTTGAAAAAAAAGTAGGAAAATTAAATTGAGTACAAAGGGCTGACATGTTATCATACACTAGGAATATGCTGCCATAGACTTTTCTCGCTTTTTAACAACAATTTTGCTGATTTTTCTGAGGGCTAAAAAAAATGGTAAACCGATTAAAGTAGGAAAGAATATCAAGCCTGAATAGACAATTTGGGGCTTGCCAGTCCTTATTAACCAGCCAACCACAGACAGCCACACATAGTGTCAAATTCACTCTATCACACCGTCATTTCAGACTCCAATAAACCAGTATGTCTGGGCCCACCAGACAACAGGGGCGATATCCTTAGAGATCCAGGCATGCTGTTATCCAGACCTTCTCTCCCAAGCAACCAACCCCAAACCCAAAGTCAGCGACATGGCCTTCCCTCCCTCTAGGTTCTCTACCACTAGACCTGGCCTGACCTGCTGCCACATGTTGCAGAGAATACTGAAATAGGAGCCACCTTACATTAGGTTGGCTCAGCTGGGGGCTGTTTTTCTTACCCTACCAGCTGCTACCAGTCTGTCAAAGCCAAGATGTGTACTTTTCTTGAGATGTGGCCCCCAAGGTACCTTCAATTAAGTCTGAAGGATTTCTCTTTTTGACCCCCAGATGGTGGATTCCTACAAATCTTCACCTCTAAAAGATTTTTTTTTTTTCCACTTTTTTTTTTTTTTTTGCAAACCAGGCAATAATAATGGCCAAGTTCCTTGAAAAAAAATAAAATGAAAGAAAGGATGTAAACGTAACTTGCAAAAGAGAAATATTCCCACGAAGAAAATTAAACGGAAATGTGGACCATGAAACTGATTATTTGTGTCATATTTTTCCCCAAAAAGTTGTTTGAAATACTGAGTTTAAAATTAGTAATCTGTGGATTGTTTTTATTTGATTGCAACATTTATTTATGGTTTTCACTTTTCCAATCGTCTGCATACTTTGTTAGAATTAATCTTTGAACAAATCAAAACGGCACAAAAGTCAGGAAAACACTTTAAAAACTATTGTTAAAATGAATTAGTTGACAACACAAGAGGGCGGTATACCAAAATAGAGACTCTGATCCTCTGAATCAGAGAAATGCTAATGTAAAAGTTTTCATGCTGACTTAAAATAAACAACAGAGGGCAGCATACTAGAAAAGTGGTCCTGCAAAAGCACCAATAAGTCTTTTAGAGGTATGGCGGACTCGATGCTATACAGTTTATGTAAATTTTTCTGTATACATCAAGATCAAACAGTGGGTGTCTACCATACCTTAAAAAAAGAAGAGTTTACTTTATACTTGTTCTGGGAAAAAAAGGGTAAATAATTTTTAGTTTGGGAATTATTATGGCTATCAATAAAAGTGGGAATGTTACCAAATCCTTGATTTATGATTTCAAATGGAAGAGAGATCATTTTGAGTGTGGCCAACCGTCCGGCATTGTTATGTTTTGCAAGGTCTCATAAAACAAACCAATTAAATTAAAAATAATTAAAAAGAGTAGCGGGTATAACACAAACTCTAAAAAATGACATAACATTTCAGGCAAAGTGATTATCAGTTTTGTTAAGTTACATTTTATCTTTCGTCAAAAGAAGTCACTTGGTGGATGCAACAATTGCATCAAGATACAGAATGGTATTTCGGGTTTCACAATATTACAAAATAATTTCAACAACAAAAAATGAAAAAAATTTACAGCGAAGAAATCATCAATGTTTTAAAGTTATATCTTATCTTTCAAAAGTCACTTGAATAACTAGCAATAGTGCTTAGTACCATTAACTTTTATAACTGAAATTTGGGCTTAGTTCTGCTAATAATTTGTTCGCTAAAAACCAGTGCTGAGGACAACTTACTTTTATAAGTCTAACTAGTAACTAGAGCTTAGCACTAGTTACTTTTCAAAACCGATAGTTTGGCTTGATAGTACTACTTACTTTTATAACTAGTAACTAGTGCTAAGGACTACTTACTTGAGATGACTAGTAACTAGTGCTTAGGACTAATTAGTTGTATAACTAGTAACTAGAGCTTAGCACTAGTTGCTTTTCAAAACCGATAGTTTGGCTTAATAGTACTACTTACTTTTATAACTAGTAACTAGTGCTAAGGACTACTTACTTGAGATGACTAGTAACTAGTGCTTAGGACTATTTATTTGTATAACTAGTAACTAGAGCTTAGCACTAGTTACTTTTCTAGTTGCTTTGTTCTACTCACATTAATTACTAGTGCTAAGGAAAACTTACTTTTATAACTAATAAGTATTAAGCAGTAGTTACTTTAGTTCCAAGATATCGATTAATAACACCAAATAAAATAAAAAATAAGTAATGACTTGTGTACAAAAATAGTAAATCCGTTAACTTTATGAGATATGATACATTAATTTGCACTATAGTATTTACTTGCATCCAAATGATAGGGTATTTTATATTATAAGAGGGTATATAAAAGGATATTTCATGTATCTAATGAAGGTTCTACTGGGTAATTATACCCCAGACCTGATACTTTTACAAGGCAACATGGGCAATTATTGCCCCTGGTTATTGACTCAGTGCCCCTCGAAATGTTCCAATAGAAATGCACAACTTCCTCATAGAGGTGCCCTAAACAAAAGGCCTTGGTGCCCTTGCTCTTTCAAAATCGAAGCATCAGGCCTGCTAGTCTATTGGAAAGGAAAGGCATTTAAAAAGAAAAAGAAAAAATAGAGAAAGTACCCTTTGTATAACAGGTCTTTTATGAAAGTATAGAATTTCAGAAGATTTGTTTTTTAACTAGGCATAGACTGATCTTTATAATAATCCAATTGTGAGTACAACAAGTATTAATGAAACTTCAAAAATAATGTGAAAAAAGTATCAGTCTCTTTCAATTTCAGAAATATTAGACGAGTTACAGTACTAAGGCTAGACAATGAATCAATTTTTCAAAATATTTCTATGAGTACACAAAACATTTTCTACTACCCCACTCTCACAAGTTATTACAAATTATTCCCTGTATATATACACAAATTTGGGTGAACATTACCTCCGGTAGAAATCTTTAAAAATTCTCAAGAAGGGCTATTAATATCGAAGAGTTCAAATCAGCAAACTCAATCTTAAACTTTCCACCATAGCAGTTTTCAATTCTACCCAGTCCGCACAAATTAAACTTGCATAAGTTGGCACAAAAGGTCAATAACTAATGGTAATGCACAAATTCATACTATTCAACAATTTATAGATCTATATATAACATCTGTAGAACTAACATTTATAATACAAATACATTTTTTTATCAAAAGTACACGAAGGTTGGCGCGTAGCAAGGTGTTCTTAAAAGTGGGGTGGCAATTTAGTTAACAATCCTTAGGAGCAGTGGCATTCCGTAAAAAAAACTTAACAATAGTATCAATGAATCACGGCAGTGGTTTGGGAGGGGTATACCACAGGGGGAAACCTTTCTTCAAATATAGCGCAACCAAGACTAAATTGTGGTCATGATGTCAGGTGAGTTGGAATAATAGACCTCTTGCAATGGTCTACCATGTTCAGAATCAAATTGCAAGATATCTGGTTAAATTTCACAAAAAGTGCGACATTAAAACTTAGGGCTAGTTCCAAGTTAGGACAAGTAACTCAGGACGAGTAACTCGTCCTAACTCGAGATAAGACTAGTCTCAACTCTTTGTGAAATCCACCCCGGTGCACTACACAGTAACACAAAGAGCAGTTTGACTTCCAAAATGGCGTCACTCAGGTTTGTGATGGGTGATGTTGCCCAATATAGAAAGCACTCAGGGCCAAGTTTGTGCAATGATTATGTTGACTATAGACCGTATTGAATAACCCCTTTTTGCTATGAAAAGTCGCCATCTTGTAGGGCAAACCGTGTGCACGTCTAAACGCGTACATCAGCGAAGCATGCAGCACGCAACATTCCCAATTTGATTTCTAAGGCACATGCACGCACACGCACACGCACAAACGCCATCTTGCAGGTCAGATATTTGAGCCGCGTGACGCCATATTCAATACGGTCTATAGCTTGACTAAGTTAGCCTGAACTCAGGACTTCGGAGGGAGACTATTTGGAACTAGCCTACTGGGCATGGTTGCATCGCTGGTTATCAATAGCAGTTTTCTTAGCAAAGTGGACAAGTTATTAGTCAATCATAACGCACGTTGAACAGCCGATCGCGTAGAACATGACATGACACGATTTGAGTTGTATGCACTTCAACTTCTGTGTGTGAGCCCATCCAATGTCACTAAACTCCCACTACATAACCACGGGTCCTTTCACAAACTTAGTGTTTACGCTACCAAAGTTAGAAGGTTTCATAAAGTAAGAGGTCTACAAGGTACCAAATTGGTCAGTCAAAAAAGGTTGTTTAAAGAATTATCAAAACGTGACTTCCTAACTCAAACATAAAGACAATGAATGGAAAATGAAAGTACGAATTTAGCCCATTATAAAACATTTTGATGAAGTTACCACTGCATCATTTAGACCTCACAACAAACACAGTAGCTAAAAGACAAATGTAAGTGTTGGGACATCTAAAACTTACCTTCAATCTCTAATGATGTTCAAGAAAAAAAAGTATTACATACAATGTACATAAATATACCGGTCACCTGACAGGTCACCTGACAAGTAAACTGACTGTCATTATGACGTAAAATTAGACCGCAACAAAAGGTGTGTTTCAGGTAGAAATAATAAGAGTTGAAAGTTATGCTTAGAAAATGGTTGTAAAATTTCTTTTTTTTACAGAATTATTAGCAGAAAACATTTAATGAAACACACCGTTTATTTAAAGACACTGGACACATTTGGTTATTGTCAAAGACCAGTATTCTCACTTGGTGGAACCAAACAGATGCATAAATCAACCAAATCTGTGAAAATTTGAGCTCAATTGGTCATTGAAGTTGCAAACAATGAAAGAAAAACACCCTTGTTGCACAAGTTTGTGTGCTTTCAGATGCCTGAGAAAGGCTTCAGGCCTTAGGTCTTTCTAGGTGAGAAATTACCTGTTTCTCAAAAACTACATTACTTCAGAGGGAGTTGTTTCTCACAATGCTTTGTTTCATCAACATTTCTTCGTTGATCATTACCAAGTAAGTTTTTATGCTTATAATATATATTTTGAGGAATAACCAAAGGTGTCCAGTGCCTTTATCGCTTACAAACGTGCTTCACCGAAGGATACAATTTTACCCCAAACCATGCATAAAACATGAATACAACTTATGCGTTAATAAACAAAGTGATGTTAACATTGTGATGACATTTATTAGTAAAAAAAACTTTAACACAAAATGCTGTCGTCCAGAAAGGCTGTCAAAAATTAGATGTAATTTTCTCACTTTTAAACTCCTCTTTACTAGGATTTTTTTTATCAGCAAGAAACTTATTGTCGTTTTTGTACAATCAAGAGGCGATAGAATAAGGCACGATAATATTCAAGAGTTTACATCAAGTTGTGTTGCTGCATAATTATAGCAAACAAGGCACATTTCTTTGAAACAAATTATCAAAGAAAATTATTCTTCCCACAAATGGAGAACTTTTGACCTCTGAAAGATCTGAGAGGCATTTAAAGGAACACTATGCCTTGGATCGGACGAATTGGTCTATTGTAACAGTTTGTTATGAAATGCATATGGTTAGAAAGATGTTTTCAAAGTAGAATATAATGATCCACACAAGTATCACTCAAAATTGCACGGTTTTCATTTTACGCCGCGAACTAACACGGTCAAACTTTTCACTCCTATAAATGGACGACCGTGTTTGTCGATGAGGTAAACAAAAACCACGCAATTTCGAGGCATATTTGTGTAGATCATTGTGTTCTACTTTTACAACATCTTTCTAACCATACCGATTTTATAACAAACGGTTATAGAACGCTTTTCAAAGACCAACTCGATCGATCCAAGGCAACGTGTTCCTTTAAAGAACATGAAACGCAGACAGTATAATGTTCTGTAAGTAAACTCTTGTACAAAATATAGAATAACTTGCAATGTGATACCAATGAGTTAACAATGAATGTGAATTGGATTTACACACGTATTTCATGAACACTATCATCTTATAGGTAATGTCAATTAAAGGGAAGGTACACCTTTGGTAATTGTCAAAGACCAGTCTTCTCACTTGGTGTATCCCAACATAAGCATAAAATACCGAGCCTGTGAATATTTGAGCTCAGTTGGTCATCGAAGTTGCGAGAAAATGATGAGAGAGAAAAACACCATTGTTGGACGAATTTGTGTGCTTTCAGATAGGAATAAAAGACTTCTAGCTAGAAGTCTTTTATAAGTTTTAGTGAGGAATAACCTCTTTCTCAAAATCTGCTCACAATGTTTTACACGATCAACATCTCTCCAATGCTCGTTACCAAGTCAGTTTTTAAGTTAATATTTGTTTTGAGTAATTACCAAACGTGTACCTTCCCTTTAACAAGTCAGTTTATTAGAAAATCTACAATAAATTGGTAGCACTCTTGGCGATTTTTTTTTTTTTTTTTTTTTTACTATGGAGGAAGTCAAACTAGCTAATCCGGGATCCAAAATGCAAACCGAAATGGCTCCACTATCTATATCATTACTGTTGTTGTAAACAAAGGGTGTTGTTGTAAACAAAGGGTGTTGTTGTAAACAAAGGGTGTTGTTGTAAACAAAGGGTGTTGTTGTAAACAAAGGGTGTTGTTGTAAACAAAGGGTGTTGTTGTAAATAAAGGGTGTTGTTGTAAACAAAGGATGCTGTTGTAAACAACGGGTATTGTGGTGGGCTAGTCCAAGAGTTCTGCACGGGACATTCAGTAAGTTGAACCCTCTGAAAAGAATTTTAGACAGTCGTTGATTTCAGTGACTTTTTTAATTCTAATGTTGGGCATCTGCAAGGCGTGTATACATGTATACCCAAAAGATTTTCTGTTATTAGTTGCCATTCAGTTGTTTCAAACAGCTTTTCCTGTCTTAAACAAACAGCTCAGTTTGTAGTTTTATCAGGAATGAAAATTGATGATCTTGGCCAGCTGGGTGGTTTTTTTTCGTCTTCATTTTTGTTTGCTCAAATGTTTTTGTTTTTTTTAATAAAAACTGAATTTCAGTGTTCAGTTATTTCATTTGTCCCACCCATCAAAAATTTTGAAACAATAGACCTTTATGCACATGATGTCATTTCAGTACGGCGCCCCCTGCATTGAGGTCAAAAGGAGGTTGTCCATTGGCCATCTATGTGCGTTTCGATTGTTTCGTCACCGTTTGACCTAAAAGATGGCGGCTGGATGACGTCAATGCATAAGGTCTACTCATTTTGTTTTTAAACATTTACTATTCTGAATGGCCTCCAATTCCTTGGGATGACTGTGTACGTAAAACCATTTAGAAAATGGTGCGATGTGTTTAGGACCAAGGGGTGATCTTTTCTTGGACTAGCCCTGATTCATGTGGAATGATATGAAGCATGCATTAACGGTCAACTCCAACAACGAAACGAAGATGATGAAGGAGGAGTCACCTGATGTTGTTCCCATGGCGATGAGGCACCCGATGTTGCCATGGTGATGAGGCACATGATGTTGTCGCCATGGTGATGAGGCACATGATGTTGTTGCAATGATGGTTAGGCACATGATCTTGTTGCCATGGTGATGATACAGCTGTTGTAGATGCTTTCCTTAGCAAAAAGGCACGTTGCCGTGGTAATGAAGCACTCGGTGTTGTTGCCATGGTGATGAAGTCCTCCGTCGCCTCTCGTTTAACAATTACTCAGGTTTTTCAACGGGTCCAAGTCGGCCAATGACAGGTCCTCAGTCCCAATGGTCAATCCGTGAGAAAACCCTTCCTAATAATTGGAGGGATTTCAGACAAAATCTCAGTCAAAATGGGGAATGGCCTCACAATTTAATAAACGAACAATACCAAGTGGTTGCACATAACCTAGTTCACCCACTGCCCCAAAACAGTTTAGATAAGTGTAAGCTTGCTGCTCGTGGGTTCAACTTAATTAATGCGCTTCCTTCACCCTACGCTTAACGAATCCCTTGCCCCCTACTGCAGCAAGTTTTAAGAAACAGATTCTATTAGGTGGGGCACATGGAGCATGCCCAGATTTCTATCACCCGTTTCAGACAGGCGCTCCAGAGTCGCGCCGAACCAAATTCTGAATTAAGTACATGTTAAAAGTTTGACAACTGCAACAGTTAGGAGCGACTTAACACACTAGAAGTCGAAAGATCGACTGTTGCAGTCGCTCAGAATGACTCTGGAGTGACTTGGTTTCAGGCGTCAATCTTGTCATGAGCCGAGCCAATGTAATGTCATGTTAAGTTGGCCTGTCTGAAACCAAAATTTACTTGGGTCGATTTTAAAGTCGTTCCTACTTTATTTGGTTCGTTGAGACTCTTGCGCGGCTGTCTGAAACGTGTATAACCGTGGTCTTTATTGTACATGTCCTTGTGGTTTTAGATCTAGGTAGTGGACACTATTGGTAATTGTCGAAGACTAGCCTTCACAGTTGGTGTATCTCAACATATGCATAAAATAACAAACCAGTACAAATTTGAGCTCAATCGGTCATTGAAGTTGCGAGATAATAATGAAAGAAAAAAACACCCTTGTCACACGAAGTTGTGTGCGTTTACATGGTTGATTTCGAGACCTCAAGTTCTAAACCTGAGGTCTCGAAATCAAACTCTTGGACAATTACTCCTTTCTTGAAAACTACGTCACTTCAGGGGGAGCCGTTTCCCGGAATGTTTATACTACCAACCTCTCTCTATTACTCGTTACCAAGAAAAGTTTTATGCCAATAATTATTTTGAGTAATTACCAATAGTGTCCACTGCCTTTAAGATTTGTTTTTTTACATTGTATACCTGGCGATTACATTAATTTGGCTGTTCTTACATTTCAATATCTGTTTAATGTTCTTGGTAATTATCTTTTTATATAAATGTTTTGTTTGTAGCGTGGGTTACACAAAGAGTTGCAAGACTACTCTTATCTTGAGTTGGGATTTAATAAGCCTTACCAAGGACTAGCCTCTATTTTTAATAACTCATAAACAGACAAGTCCTAAGTACGGACTTTCCATTGTGAAATTGACCCCTGAGCACCTCTGAAAAAAACATCTTTATGCATCTTTTACAAATAATTATGATTTTGGGGGTTGAACAAAGAATTGACTAGAGTGGGATTCAAACCAACAACTTCTGGATTAACGTCAATTCTTCGTTCAACCCCCCAAAAAAATCATTTTTAAAAGTTACCCAGTCAGGTTCTCGTGTGGTTTAAATTGATATACAAATAATTAAGATTACAATTTTTACCAACCTGTATTTCCTGGTAATTATTGTTTCCTGAATTCTCCAGGTGTGAAAGAGAAGCGTGGAAAGGATTACTCCGAGCAACTCCAGGGGATTGGTTCTGACCGAACGGAGTCTGGCCAAAGGGGTCATTAGAACGATCTCCAAAGGCATCTGTAAATAAACCAAATTAAAAAGCACGTAAACAATTCTGCTTTAGCCCTTTTCACACGAAAGCAGAAAAAAAACAGCATTCCTGGTGAAATTTTCTCACTGGCTGTAAAATGTAACAACATGAGCTTTGAAAGGACTGAAAAAATTTGAAATGTTCTACATTCCTTGCGAAATTTTCTCAAACATTGTGAATTTTTGTAGTAGGTACCGACCTTCGACAAAAACTTACGCTAGTGGAATTTTTTGCAAAGAACCATGTGCACTCCCTCGTCTGAACTAATCCGTTGTTTTTTGTTTTTTTCAGACCGTTCTTAAGAAAGCGGCCTTACCAGCGAATGTTAGCAATACCGCTTTTAAAATGTGCTTCACTCTTACAATCTAAAATTCAAACTTCACTTCTTTTTTTTTTTTCCCTTTTTCAATTATTGTTTTCTACATGTATCTCTATGTTCTACAGTCCGGTGGCATACCTATCCAGGGCTTGGGATGGACAGCTGGGCATTGGAGGTGGGAGGGAGTTATATTGAAGTCAGTGTTGATGTGCACTTTTTAGCAGTAAATATCCTAGCAACAATTTTTTTTTCCAATTTGGGATTGAATTTAAAGAGCTACTTTAAGATAACCTTACCTGGCCTAATCAAAGATGAAGCGCTTGTTGTTTGCCTTCTAGGTCTATTGGTTGGTGGGGGAGGAGCAAGGCTTGGAACTGTAAAAAAAGATCATAACTTTCAACTCATTCAACTTTCTATAAAACACTTTTTTTCTCTATCTTCTGGTGAGTAAAATCTATCGATGTATCTCTATGAGCCATTTTGAGATAAGTTGGACACACAATACTATGACACTATTACGTTTGGGAACATTGTCTGTATACACCCAAACCAAACTGTACGCTCAAAAACGCTATTTATAAAAGAGGAGAACATTTAAAGTTTTGAACACATATAAAGTTAATAGTTTAGTGTCACTAAGCATCATCAATAGACTGAGCAAGTCTGCTACATACTCCGTGAGCTGGTTTGAGTTGTAAAGCCCAGTTTATACTTCCTGCGAATGCGAAGCCAATTTGACATGAATTTGACGTCTCAACTATTCTTTTTCGGAGCGATATTCGCAAGTGAGTTGCACAGAGCTGAACTGCTGCAAATATTCGTTGCGAATTTTGAGAAGTCAACATTCGCTTCGCATTCGCACTCGCAGGAAGTATAAACCGGGCTAAACAGACAGAGTGGTAATGGGCCGTTTGAGAAGTACATGTAACAGGCAGGGAGGTTTCAGGCGGTTTGAGGAGAAACAGGCAGGGTGGTTTGGGGTGGGACAGTTTTGGGTGGTTTGTAGAGTAACAGGCTGGGCGGCTTTGGGCAGTTTTAAGACTAACTGGTTGGTAAGGACTTTTGTTTGAGGGCATAATTGTCTACATACTTTTTATACATTTTGTTTACATTATAACTGAGTTCATTTTTACCTTGCGGGATTGTTGCCAAACCTTGAGGTCTCGGTCTGCTCTTAACCGAAGTACCTGCTGATACAAACAGTTCAAATAATAACTTTACATTTAACCGGGTACGGGTGAGTGTGTGTGTACACCAAGAAGAATCCTGTAGGAATATTTCATCAAAGTCTTCTCAAACAGTCATTAATGTTATACCACGGTAATAGATCGTCAATTTCATGCATGACTTTTGAGACGCTAGCAGCAGCAGGCATCACGGTCTTTATTTTTTCGGCACTGAGCATGCGCGCACATGCTCAGTATTGCGCGCCTAGGTCTAAGCACGCTCACTACTTGCGATAACTATGAAAAAGGACCATCCAAAAATCTCCCATTGATCGAGAACCAATCACATGAGGTGCTAGAAAGCAATAAGTATATGGCTCAGGGGAACCTGAGTGATGTACTTTGAACGTACCCACCATTTGTTGATTGCACTGCAATGTATGAGGTTGTACTTCACAGGTACTACGTTATTTGATTGACATTCTTGCGGGATGTGTCAAAAGGAACAGGGAATATTTCCGTCAACAATTACCATTGTTGTTCACCAAACATGTGTTTGCTACTGGCACTGTTCTTCAGCTCATGACTACAGGTCGCCCCCAATCTTATAGACCGTATCGAATATGACACTTCCATTCAAAACCTGCCCATCATGTACAACATGGCGTATGTGAACGTGTGCATGTGCGTATGCGTGTGCCATAGAAATCAAACCAGAAATGCTGCGAGCTACGTGCTTCATTGATGTGCGCGTTCATACGCACATACGGCCTGCCCAACGATATAGCCACTTTCACAGCAACAAAGGGGTTATTCGATACGGTCTATTACCATGGTACAACAAAGCAAGTATTGCATGCTGTGACAGGGGCATATGGCATCTTCATACAAAACACCATGTGTACAAAACACTAAGCCCGTATCACAGTGTGCAACAGTTGTATTATGACTTTTAATAATATTCAGAATATTCAGCCATCATCCATTTGTCCAGTTTTTGTTTTGGTAGTTTTGTGTTGTTCGTACATATATCTGTCTAGTGTTAACTGTGATTCACAAGGCATTTCAAATAAAGCCTCTCAGTTTTGGTAATGTAGTATGAATTCAAAATACCAACTCCAAATTTGACACAATTCTTTAAGTGAAAAACCATATTGTTTGTTTTTTGCTCAACTACCATGCAGCTGGTTAAGGAGCTTGCATTTTAAAATAAATCAGCACATTCAGAAGAAGTAAATCAAAAAGTCTGACAGACAAACAAAAAAGGGGTTGGATTAAATACTAGTTAATTAGGAATTGTCAAGGCACTGGACACGTTTGAAGTACTTAAAATATACATTAGCATAAAAACTTACTTGGTAACAAGCAATAGAGAGCTGTTGATAGTATCAAATACTGTGAGAAACAACTCCCTGTGAAGTAACTTAGTTTTTGAGAAAGAGGTATCTCTTTAATACTAAAATATTTGAATCTGAGAAAGACCTCAGGCCTGAAGCCTTTCTCAGGCATCAGGCAAGAGTGTTTTTTTCTTTCATTATTTTCTAGCAACTTCAAGGACAAATTGAGCCAAAAGTTTTCACAGATTTGTTATTTTATGTTTATGTTGGGACACACCAAGTGAGAATACTGGTCTTTGACAACTACCAAAGGTATCCAGGGGTGGATTTCACAAAGAGTTAAGACTAGTCTTATCTCGAGTTAGGACGAGTTAGTCATCCTAACTTAGGACTAGCCATACATTTTTAAAATCTAGTCCTAAGTTAGGACTAGTCCTAACTCTTGTGTGAAATCCACCCCGTTGCCTTCAAGTATGGGTTTAAAGGTAGACAGACAAGAAGAAAAGGATAACTTTCCGTATGGCGCCACCACTTTTTCACTCATTTTTCACAAAAAAGGGATATCTCATTAAGGTAAATCAGATACTATTTTATTTCATATCGAATGAAAGAGTGATGGCGCCATACGGAAAATTTTCCGAAGAAAGGCTAACAAAAACAACAGCAGCAACTAATACTTAACCGGCATCCTCAATAAACGAAGGAAGAGTAGAAGAGCGTGGACGCCGAATACGAATAGGAGAAGCTTGTGGACTACCTTAGGTTAGTAAACACAAACAGAAAAACAACCATGCAAGTACTTTGGCTTCAAGAAGGTTAAAGGAACAGTTTGCCTTGGTTCGGACGAGTTGGTCTATCAAAAAGCGTTTGTAACCGTTAGTTATAAAATGCACATGGTTGGAAAGATGTTTTAAAAGTAGAATACAATGATCCACACAAATTTGCCTCAGAATTGCATGGTTTTCCATTTACTATAAGAACTAGAACGGTCGGCCATGTACGGGAGTCAAAAATTTGACTCCCATTAGTGGCCGACCGTAGAAGTCGACGAGGTACAAGGAAAACCGTGCAATTTCGACGCATGTTTGAGTGGATCATTGTATTCTACTTTTTTCAACATCATCTTTCTACCCATATGCATATTTATAACAAACAGTTACAAACGCTTTGCAAAGACCAACTCAACCGATCCAAGGCAACGTACAATACAGCAATGTGTATTAAAGCACTGTATACTGTAGTCTATTCCAGGTCCTGTGAAAACAAACTCAACGGGCAAATCACTCGAGTGGGATTAGAACCTGTGAGCTTTGCATTGCTAGAGCAGATGCCTTATGACTAGACCACCAAGCTAGCCCGGTGGCTAGAGGCAGTTCAACATATAAGCAGCTGATGATTTGTCTGTGGATTTTTTTGTTTTCACAGAATTCAAGAAAGTACTGAGTATAAAGTGCTTCATACATATAGGTGTAAGGGTAAAACAACCAACCATATTCTTTATCGACCAAATCCACTGAGCTGCTTAACTAACAATAATATGGCTTCATGCATTTATTTGAAGACAAAGTTAAATGGGACTGTTAAATATGAAAAAACAAAAAAACGATTGCTATTAATGTGAAATCTGACTGATAACAAGGTCTCAACCGTCCCGTGCAGAGAAATTGTTTCTTCTGAAATATTATCATGCTGAGAAAAAAGCATTTGACGACCCCAAAAAGTTTATTCTAATAGGAATGTGCCAAAAAGTACGGCCATAACTTACGAACTTTATCTCATTGTTTTCACACAAATGTGACTAATGAATTTTATTGAAATTTCCACAAGTTGGTTACTGTGTACAGTGTTTTTACTGCAAACAAAAGAAAGAAAATGAATCTTTTTTTTTCTCACAAAACATTGATGTACTTTGCCTTATATGACAAACAGCAGATGGTGGGGAAAGGTTTCAACAAAATTCAAAGTATAAGCTCTTTTTGCGAGGCAATTTGTCTAGGCTTAGCAAATTGATGTAGTTAAACAGCTCTATGCAGTTGGTCAAAGGTGTGTGTGTGTGCATTGCTGAAATTACTACCATTCACAGGAATTAGAGGTTGCATGCAAAACACTGGTAACTTGGTCCAGTGTTTTGGGGTGTTTTTTTTTAAGAAAGAAAAAAAACATTGACAGTTTAAGAGAAATAGGATGTTAGTAAAAAAAAACGGTGCAAGTGGATTTGGTTAAAAATAATGGCGCATCATGAAAGGAAGAACATTGTTAATTAATTGTTAGTTTAACTCTTTAAGGCATGCCTCTATGAATATTCAACACACTTTCGTACAGCTTGTTTGATTTCTTAGAACACTCTTTCCAGTAACACCAAAGAATGAATACGCAAAATTAATTTTGAAATAGAACCTTTTTCCATCAAACGAGTAAGCAAGGAATAGAAACAAGTCAAGTTTTCCAAAATAAGAAAAACAGCTAACGTAACCTGACAGAAAAAATGGGGCCAGGGGCCAATGGGATAAAACCTGCTAGCAGAGTTTTCTGCTCATGAAACGTACCGCTTTATTTCCCATGCAAAGGACAAAGCAATTAATGGTAACGTATCTTGCTCAAGTGTCATGACCGGGATTCAAACCCACACTCTGCTGAGAACACCAGAGCTCGAGTCTGGTGCTCTTGACGGTTTGGCCAAAAAACGCCCAGGTGACTGAGTCTTAAAGTTCCTACTGCATATTAGCTCATTCTTGTAAGCGGCAATGCAAATTAGATGTGAATGCATAAAATAGCTGTAAAATGTTCTCGATAATTTTATGAAGTACGCCTTTGCTTTTATGCACAAAAAAAAAAAAAACTTTTATGAAAAAAATACCTTGCATATGTCACAAGCGCAAACAGCGCCTTTACTGAGGTCAACAGAAAACCTATCAAAGTCTGAGAGTTGTGCATGTTGCATACACATTAAGCACGTTTACATTGTTTTACCTCATCAATGGCGGTCTACTGGACCCACAGCCCAATTTCATAGAGTTGCTTTTAAAAGCAGAAACAATTGCTTAGCATTTTTTTTTGCTTTAGTAGAAATGAGCAGGATACCAGTCACAATTTGCACATGTGACAGGGCAGTTTGGCTGGTAATCTAATTCTGTAAGCTAGTTTTGTTGTGCTAAGCAACTGTTTTTGCTGAAGCAGCTCTATGAATTTGGGCCCAGGTCTAAAATGACTCACCTCTCCAAAAATAAGTCATTCAGAACAAAATCCATTTACAAACAGAAATACCACCACTTTAAAGAGACAACAACATGCAAATTAGTATTAAAACAAAGCGCTTTGTGCAAGCAATACAAACAACACAAATTCAACGGCAATACCTGGGCTGCTACTATATGTGGGTGATGCAACGCCATTGGTCGTCCCAGCCATCCCCGATCCATACAGGAATTCAGCCTCGGATGAGATATGTGATGGAGACTGGGCCGGGGGTCCTGTTGTTGCTGCAGCGGCAGTGGGAGGGGATGCATTTACAGGAATAGCCCCCGACGTAGGGGGTGTGTTTTGTTGCTGGAAAAGCATACTCTCAAAGCTGCCCTGTGGGGTTAGCTGTGGACTTGAGGAACCCACCAGGTCCTGTGAAACAAGTACAGAAGATTTTTAAAAAGTGTTCACATTTTCTATGGGATTTGAGGCATTGCAAGTTGAGGTATCAGTTCTGCGCCTTTTCGGATATGTGCGCAGTACAAGTCTTTATTATTATTATTATTGTATCAATGAATATTTGATTTGTGGTAACATCATGCATATATATCTACTTGCTGGGATTTAACTATGTTCTTTTGAGGAACTTGTCTTTCTGTGTATTCTACTGCCACTGAGCACATTTTTAGGAATTCGGGAGACTGCTCTTTTGCCGCAGAACACATTCTTTGAAGTTGCTTCCCAGTTCCAAAAAGAACTGTGCTGCTTGAGCGAATTTGTTTTTGACGGGTATGTCATTTACTTTTGTTTATAACACGTTTGCTTACCATTTAAATGTAGTTTTGGTATCTGTACACTTCTTCAAATTTTCGATCAGTATACTCTGCTAGTCTTTACGAGGAAAAAATGTGAAGAGACAGCACAAGTGATTTCCAAAGGATTTCACTATTAGGGTTTTCGGTAACACCACATGTGTACTTGTCACATGTGTACTACTCGGGGGTGTCGTGGCCGAGCGGATAAGAGCACCGAATTCAAGCTCTGATGCTTCTGTTCAGCAGAGTGTGGGTTCGAATCCCGGTCGTGACACTTGTGTCTCTGAGCAAGACACTTAACTATAATTGCTTCTCTCCACCCAGGGGTAAATGGGTACCTGTGAGGGCAGAGATGGTTCTTGTGGTTGATTTAGCCGAGTAGCGCATATTAATGTTGCACAGGCTGCATACTCCCCACCAGGGAGCTGAGATGGTTTAAGGAGTGAATTAAGGCCCAGTGACCAGGGGTAATAATGTGAAGCGCTTTGGGACGCCCTCCGGGTGTGAAAAGCGCTATATAAAAACGGGTTATTATTATTATTATTACTTGGCACCATTTCGGTAACACCATGTGTCTACTTGCCACGTGGATTTAGTTTTTTTTGAGAACTTGTCTTGTTTTATATTTTACTACTGCAAAGTAGATTTTCAGAAAAGAGCTGTCGTGCTTATTAAAGGCAGTGGACACTAAGTTGTGTGCGTTTAGATGGTTGATTTTGAGACCTCAAGTTCTAAATATGAGGTCTCGAAATCAAATTCTTGGAAAATTACTTATTTCTCAAAAACTATGGCACTTCAGAGGGAGCCGTTTCTCACAATGTTTTATACCATCAACCTCTCCCCATTACTCGTCACCAGGAAAGGTTTTATGCTAATAATTATTTTGAGTAATTACCAATAGTGTCCACTGCCTTTAACTACTCCCCGGGCGGAAGGTAGAAAATCGGCCAGGTCTAAATGTACTACTTTAGCTTTAGTGGACTTCTCGTTATAAACTTCATTACTGCAGAATGAGTTCTTAGGTCTCAGCAGTTCGTCTAGTTTGCTTGTTCTGTATTCTGGTTGGCTGAAACACGGTCACGTTGGATGATTTAATATTGTCTAGTGATCGCGCGTGCATGTTTTGCGGTAACTACTAGAACCTGGACGGGCACTAGTCTTTGAAATTAGTGCCCGGTTACAGCGCCCTCTCTTGACTTGAACCGTGAACAGCAACTACAAAACTTCATATCTTTTACAGATTTCTGTTCTTATTTGACATTTAAGACCAAGCTGTGTTATAAAACACATATTGACTGGCATAATTCGGTAACTAGGGGAGCAACCTTTTTCCCGAGGCCGTCGGGAAATAGGTCACTCTTCTGGTCACTCAAAGTCCCTCGGGTGAATAGACGTACACTAGTTACCTCATTGCCAGTCAATATGCGCATACTAGTCATGGTCAGGATTTTACCTTAAGTAAAGGAGGTTGGACAGGACTGGAGTTTGACTCGCTGTAGGGTGGTGGCTGATGTCCTCGCAAAGCTTCAAGTTCAACAACGCGCATTCTCAACTTGACGTTTTCCGTCTCCAACTCTTGCACCTGAAACACAGAGATGATGTATTTAAAGACAATGTACACAGTTGGTACTACCAAGTGAGAAAACTTGTTCTCACTTGGTGTATCCCATCAAAACATAGAGCCATATGTATTGACTAGAGCGCTAACACCCGGTTATACACGCACTAAGGTTTTGAAGCCCTGTGGGCACATCCATGTTTATGTACAAACCAATACAAAAGCATGATAGTGCGATTGTTCTTTTCTGTGTGTCATCGAACCAAAAAGTGCAGCAAATGTGAACGCACAATCTGCTGATGAGCGTACAAACTGCGAGCTTCATGTGCGTCATGTTTAAAAGGCGCGTATACTTTTTGAGTACGTCAATCAGGTTGATCTTACAGTTTCTCAGTGCAGACGTACGTGAATGGGCAGTCGCGTACGTAAGCGCACACGTAAAATGAATTTTGCTGAATTTGAACAATGAACCTGTGGACACATTTCTGCATTGCACACAGCTCTCGCGCCCAACCAAATAGATTGGGAGCGACTCTAGGTTGACCAAAAGAAATTGTGGGTCCAGAAGGACCTTTTCGACTTCAATTGGTCCACTCGCTCCTATCTGCTTTAATTGTCAAACTGTGCGTGTACTTAATTCAGGTCTTTAATTTGGCGCGACTTTGGCGCGCCTGTCTTAAACGGGTGTAACAGAACCCAGGTGTCTATAAACTACCTTTTTCTGAAGTGAGAGCAATTGTTTCTGCGTTCCCATCTCCTTGCCAGAAGTTTGCATGAACTGCTGATAAGCCAAGTCAAAGGCCTGGCCTACAGTTAGAGTTATCTCCTCAGCCTGAAACGAAAGGAAAGAGTAAGAGAAGAAGACCAATTACTGAAAGTTTTTAATAATATTAATAAACAGTATTTATATGTTGGATTTGAGTCATTACATAGTGAGGTATCAATCTATATTATCTGTATATAGGATTTGGGGCATTGCATGGTGAGGTATCAATGTATATTTGCTTTGCGGTAACACCATGTGTGTATCTACTTGCCAGGTAGAGTTGTTCTTAGAGAACTGTCTTGCTTTATTCTACTGCCGTGGAGTAGATAATCGGGTGTTCGGGAGACTTCTCAGTTCTGAAAAGAACTGTCCTGCTTTTAACTATTACCAGGGCGGATGGTATAGAAATTAGACTGGACTACTACTTTAGCTTATAGGATCGTAATTAACTGTACTGCCACGGAGTCAGTTCTGAATTGGTCTCATTGTTTCGACTAGCTTGCGACTATATTTGGTTGACGGTAACAACATGTATTTATCTACCTGCTGGTTAGATTTAAGTTTTTTTCTTTGTATATTGTATATTTCTATAATTGCTTGTCATTGTTCGCTTGAAATTGTTTTCTGATTTTAAACTTAAGTTTATACCTTGTAGTTTTTTCTGTTTATCTATATTGTGATTTTGTTTTTAAATGTTTCTCAGAATTGAGCGCCATGGAGCATTGCTTTAGATTGGTTTAGCGATATATAAATTTTTACTGTTTAATAAAATTATTACATATTAAACTACCCTAGAGTAGCTTTTACGGAATTCAAAAGACTCTACTACTACAAAGTAGATTTTGAGGAGTTTGGAAGACTTCTCAGATCTAAAAAGAACTGCCCTGCTTATTAACTACTATGTGGGCGGAAGGTAGGAAGTCGACCAGGACTACTAGTCATATTTGGGCTTTAACGTCAATCCTGATGTAAATTTATACAAAACAAGGGTTGCACACATACCCCTAGACTGGTCACCTGTCTTTACCCTTGCAGAAAAAGAAAGGCACTGGTCTTACAGGGCCAACGGTTTTATTGTATTAAATGATTTCATTTGATAAACATACTGTGACGTAAGCTTTCCTTATCCGTGTTATATTTGGTCTAAGGTGATGTAGTTTATCAGCTTACTTTCAATTATAAACATATACAGCATGTGCATAATGTTGCCTGTAATGTTGTTTTATATTCACCAGTTTATATATATGGGTGAATTCACTGCAAACCTCTTTGTGAAATGAATGGGGCAGCATCCAGTCAGGTTGTTATCTGGCATTATTCATGAGCCTCGACATGCCACATTAGGGCTCTGCACTTACATCAAGTGTATTTCATGGGTTAACAGAGAATTTGTTTCTGAAAAGAACTGTCCTGCTTTTAACTATTACCAGGGCGGATGGTATAGAAATTAGACTGGACTACTACTTTAGCTTATAGGATCGTAATTAACTGTACTGCCACGGAGTCAGTTCTGAATTGGTCTCATTGTTTCGACTAGCTTGCGACTATATTTGGTTGACGGTAACAACATGTATTTATCTACCTGCTGGTTAGATTTAAGTTTTTTTCTTTGTATATTGTATATTTCTATAATTGCTTGTCATTGTTCGCTTGAAATTGTTTTCTGATTTTAAACTTAAGTTTATACCTTGTAGTTTTTTCTGTTTATCTATATTGTGATTTTGTTTTTAAATGTTTCTCAGAATTGAGCGCCATGGAGCATTGCTTTAGATTAGTTTAGCGATATATAAATTTTTACTGTTTAATAAAATTATTACATATTAAACTACCCTAGAGTAGCTTTTACGGAATTCAAAAGACTCTACTACTACAAAGTAGATTTTGAGGAGTTTGGAAGACTTCTCAGATCTAAAAAGAACTGCCCTGCTTATTAACTACTATGTGGGCGGATGGTAGGAAGTCGACCAGGACTACTAGTCATATTTGGGCTTTAACGTCAATCCTGAAGTAAATTTATACAAAACAAGGGTTGCACACATACCCCTAGACTGGTCACCTGTCTTTACCCTTGCAGAAAAAGAAAGGCACTGGTCTTACAGGGCCAACGGTTTTATTGTATTAAATGATTTCATTTGATAAACATACTGTGACGTAAGCTTTCCTTATCCGTGTTATATTTGGTCTAAGGTGATGTAGTTTATCAGCTTACTTTCAATCATAAACATATACAGCATAGTGCACAATGTTGCCTGTAATGTTGTTTTATATTCACCAGTTTATATATATGGGTGAATTCACTGCAAACCTCTTTGTGAAATGAATGGGGCAGCATCCAGTCAGGTTGTTATCTGGCATTATTCATGAGCCTCGACATGCCACATTAGGGCTCTGCACTTACATCAAGTGTATTTCATGGGTTAACAGAGAATTTGTTTCTGAAAAGAACTGTCCTGCTTTTAACTATTACCAGGGCGGATGGTATAGAAATTAGACTGGACTACTACTTTAGCTTATAGGATCGTAATTAACTGTACTGCCACGGAGTCAGTTCTGAATTGGTCTCATTGTTTCGACTAGCTTGCGACTATATTTGGTTGACGGTAACAACATGTATTTATCTACCTGCTGGTTAGATTTAAGTTTTTTTCTTTGTATATTGTATATTTCTATAATTGCTTGTCATTGTTCGCTTGAAATTGTTTTCTGATTTTAAACTTAAGTTTATACCTTGTAGTTTTTTCTGTTTATCTATATTGTGATTTTGTTTTTAAATGTTTCTCAGAATTGAGCGCCATGGAGCATTGCTTTAGATTGGTTTAGCGATATATAAATTTTTACTGTTTAATAAAATTATTACATATTAAACTACCCTAGAGTAGCTTTTACGGAATTCAAAAGACTCTACTACTACAAAGTAGATTTTGAGGAGTTTGGAAGACTTCTCAGATCTAAAAAGAACTGCCCTGCTTATTAACTACTATGTGGGCGGATGGTAGGAAGTCGACCAGGACTACTAGTCATATTTGGGCTTTAACGTCAATCCTGAAGTAAATTTATACAAAACAAGGGTTGCACACATACCCCTAGACTGGTCACCTGTCTTTACCCTTGCAGAAAAAGAAAGGCACTGGTCTTACAGGGCCAACGGTTTTATTGTATTAAATGATTTCATTTGATAAACATACTGTGACGTAAGCTTTCCTTATCCGTGTTATATTTGGTCTAAGGTGATGTAGTTTATCAGCTTACTTTCAATCATAAACATATACAGCATAGTGCACAATGTTGCCTGTAATGTTGTTTTATATTCACCAGTTTATATATATGGGTGAATTCACTGCAAACCTCTTTGTGAAATGAATGGGGCAGCATCCAGTCAGGTTGTTATCTGGCATTATTCATGAGCCTCGACATGCCACATTAGGGCTCTGCACTTACATCAAGTGTATTTCATGGGTTAACAGAGAATTTGTTTCTGAAAAGAACTGTCCTGCTTTTAACTATTACCAGGGCGGATGGTATAGAAATTAGACTGGACTACTACTTTAGCTTATAGGATCGTAATTAACTGTACTGCCACGGAGTCAGTTCTGAATTGGTCTCATTGTTTCGACTAGCTTGCGACTATATTTGGTTGACGGTAACAACATGTATTTATCTACCTGCTGGTTAGATTTAAGTTTTTTTCTTTGTATATTGTATATTTCTATAATTGCTTGTCATTGTTCGCTTGAAATTGTTTTCTGATTTTAAACTTAAGTTTATACCTTGTAGTTTTTTCTGTTTATCTATATTGTGATTTTGTTTTTAAATGTTTCTCAGAATTGAGCGCCATGGAGCATTGCTTTAGATTGGTTTAGCGATATATAAATTTTTACTGTTTAATAAAATTATTACATATTAAACTACCCTAGAGTAGCTTTTACGGAATTCAAAAGACTCTACTACTACAAAGTAGATTTTGAGGAGTTTGGAAGACTTCTCAGATCTAAAAAGAACTGCCCTGCTTATTAACTACTATGTGGGCGGAAGGTAGGAAGTCGACCAGGACTACTAGTCATATTTGGGCTTTAACGTCAATCCTGATGTAAATTTATACAAAACAAGGGTTGCACACATACCCCTAGACTGGTCACCTGTCTTTACCCTTGCAGAAAAAGAAAGGCACTGGTCTTACAGGGCCAACGGTTTTATTGTATTAAATGATTTCATTTGATAAACATACTGTGACGTAAGCTTTCCTTATCCATGTTATATTTGGTCTAAGGTGATGTAGTTTATCAGCTTGTACTTTCAATCATAAACATATACAGCATGTGCATAATGTTGCCTGTAATGTTGTTTTATATGCGCTAGTTTATATGTATGGGTGAATTCACTGCAAACCTCTTTGTGAAATGAATGGGGCAGCATCCAGTCAGGTTGTTATCTGGCATTATTCATGAGCCTCGACATGTCACATTAGGGCCCAATTTCATCGACGCTTCTGTAAGAAGGGAGTTCTGCACTTACATCAAGTGTATTTCATGGGTTAACAGAGAATTTGTTCATGTGTGCATATGTACTCCACGTTACTAAGCATTCCTAGCTTACACAGCTAGGGCAGAAACGTGGCACTTGCACACATCAGCGGAGACTGGTGGTCATAGGCGCGGAATCCGGCAGTAAGCAGAGCCATGAAAGTGGGCCTTGATTTTCAGGCTAACATTAAACATACCCCTGGGAAGATATCAATAGAGGGCGGTATAGAAGTACATAAACAAAGGGCACTTGGTCTATGATACTTACACATTTCTCACTGTCAATGACAAAGCAGACGTTCTTGTTTGAAACCTCCTCCTTACAAACGAAGGCACAGATTCTCTTGTCTTGCTTATCGTCAGCGCAGTAAGAAATCCGATGCAGGGGGAAGGTGTGAAGTCGAGTCTAAAACACAGAATATACAAATGAACAAATTAGAAAAACAACAAAGTTAAAAACCAAAGCCAGAACTCAAATCAAAGAAATCCGATGCAGGGGGTAGGTGTGAAGTCGAGTCTAAAACACAGAATATACAAATGAACAATTTAGAAAAACAACAAAGTTTAAAACCAAAGCAAGAACTCAAGTCAAAGATATTTGATGCAGGGGGAATGTGTGAAGTCAAGTCTAAAACACAGAATATACAAATGAACAAATCAGAAAAAACAACAAAGTTTAAAGCAAGAACTCAAATCAAAGAAATCCGATGCAGAGGGGAATGTGTGACGTCGAGTCTAAAACACAGAATATACAAATGAACAAAATTAGAAAAAAAGAAGACATCAAGACAGACAAAACAGTTTAAAACCAAAGCAGGAACTCAAGTCTGACAAGTCAAAATATTTGGGCATGAAGAGAAACACTTATCTCGAGTTAGGACCAGTTACTCGTCCTAACTTAGGACTATCAATGCAATTTGTATATCTCCTAGGACTAGTCCTAAGTTAGGACTAGTCCTAACTCTTTGTGAAATGGACCCCTGATCTCACAAACCATCACCAAGCTTCTTAAACTTGCTTGTTACATTCCCAAAATAACCTAATACACCTTGACACCCATGGCAACACAATGCAAATATCGTGTCGCCGAGACAATTACTTCCCGCTATATCTGCGAAAGGGGGGAAATATTTATTACCTTGGTTTGTCTATCTTGGATTGCCACTCCCATTGTTGAGATGGTCAGCTCCACCTTGGCAGGTTTTTCTCCATCAGCTCTCTTCAGTTGTCTGTTAAACTAAAACCAAAAGAACAAAAGAAATATGTCAACCCGATAATTAAATTATTCACAAACAAGATTCCACATTTTGAACTTTTGTTTTAAAAGCACTGGAAACGATTTGGTAATTGTCAAAGACCTGCCGTCAGTTTCACAAACTCTTTCTAACTTAGGATTAATCTTAGGACTTAGGACGAGTCCCAACCCTGCACTGTAGCATGTAAACCTAAAGATTAAACCTCAGTTAGGACGAACTACTCAGGAAGAGTTACTCGTCCTAACTCGAGATAAGACAAGTTTTGACTCTTTGTGAAATCGACGGTAGGATTCTTACTTGTTGTATCTCAACATATGTGTAAAATAATAAACCTGTGAACATTTAGGCTCAATAGGTCATCAAAGCTGCAAGAAAATAATGACAGAGAAACACCCTTGTTGCACAAATTGGTGTGCTTTCAGTTGCTTAAAGCCATTGGACCCTTTCGGTACAGGAAAAAAAAAAGTTCACAGATTTACAAATAACTTACAGGGTTTACAGAAGGTAATGGTGAAAGACTTCTCTTGAAAATTAGTCCATGAAATGCTTTACTTTTTGAGAAAACAGTAAAACAATATCAATTCTCGTTAGCGAGAATTACGGATTTATTTTAAACACATGTCATGACACGGCGAAACGCGCGGATACAAGGGTGGGTTTTCCCGTTATTTTCTCCCGACTCCGATGACCGATTGAGCCTAAATTTTCACAGGTTTGTTATTTGATATAGAAGTTGTGATACACGAAGTGTGGGCCTTGGACAATACTGTTTACCAAAAGGGTCCAATGGCTTTAAGGAAGGCTTCAGGCCTGAAGTCTTTTTCAGATTCAAATATTTTATGTGAGAAACTACGGTACTTCAGAGAGTCTTTTCTCAAAATGTTTGACACTATCAACAGCTCTCCATTGCTTGTTACCAAGTAAGTTGTTATGGTCATATATATTTTGAGTAATTACCAAACTTGTCCAGTGCCTTCAAAAGAAATATGTACCCAAGGGAATGTTGTGTGATCGATATCAACATTTAGGTACACGCTTTGGGCCTACCCTTTAAAACAGACACAAATGTAAGACCAAGGAACTGTAAGTAACTAATACATACCAAGAAAAAAAAAGGTTAAAAAATTAGACACCCAGGGAATCTCAAACTCTACAATTACAAATAATAGGGATGTGTAGGTTGCCTTTAAAGACACTGGACACTATTGGTAATTGTCAAAAACCAGTCTCCTCACTTGGTGAATCTCAACATATGCATAAAATAACAAACCTGTGAATATTTGAGCTCAACTGGTTGTCGAAGTTGCAAGATAATAATGAAAGAAAAAACACCCAAGTCACACGAAGTTGTGTGCATTCAGATGCTTGATCTTGTGACCTCAAACTCTAAATCTGAGGTCTCGAAATCAAATTCGTGGAAAATTACTTCTTTCTTGAAAACTACTCCACTTCAGAGGGAGCCGTTTCTCACACTGTTTTATACCATCAACCTCTCCCCATTACTCGTCACCAAGTAAGGTTTTATGCTAATAATTATGTTGACTAATTACCAATAGTGTCCACTGCCTTTAACTTCTCAGAACAATTCCTCAGTAATAACATTTCATAAAAGGTAAACCAATATCTCTGACAACATGAGTGTCTGTCCATAAAGTACATGTATGGTTCATCAACGCAGAGATACGACTACAAGAATATGTTTTTCAATAAACAACAAAGAGAGAGATTTGTTTTCCAAAAAAGAAATTCACAACATACACTCTGTTTGATAATATAGTCATGTTATGAGGATGTACATGTACACTGTCCGTGCATAAATACAAAGAAAAAACTGTCAGATGTTTTCGAACTGTCTTTGCTGTAGGTAACAGAGTTTGGGTACATCAATTTTGGTTTTACCCATACATACACCGATGTATGTTAGCACTGTATACTCAAGTCCAGTGGAAAAAAATATCACAGGCATGTAGTTTTGAACATTTTGCTACTATAACATTATTTGTGCAGGCCTAGATGTTAAAGAGAGCATGGCCATTTTCATTTTGCAAAGGGCATTTTCATTTGAAAGTCTATAGAAAACATGTGAAGGGGCACAATGAGAAGTCCAGTACAACATAGACCATGCCCTATGTGGCCTCCACTTAATTTCAGGTCTGGTTGTTCCAATTTGAGAGATGGTTACAATACACGTCATCGACCGCCATCTTTGATGTGTACGCGCTGCGCGTGACTCTCAGCCAGTAGCTCTTCACGCAGGCACAATCTGGTGACGCCTAACAATCCATCTATTTTATAAAAAATGTTTCATAATAAAAAAAAACATTTTCACAAGTCTCTTAAATTTAAGGTGTCATCTTTGAACCCCCCCCCCCCCCTCTCAACTTGGTGAAAATAAAGGCATTATCTGTGAAGCCACAACATTATTTTTACAAATTCAGGTTTTGGTTTGTACAAACATTACTCTGATTGAAAATCTGTGAACTTGTGTGAAATTTCAATGACATGTTCAAACTTTTTGTGTAAACTTTAGACTTCTGTATCTGTAAGTGATGTTGATTTTAGACTTTGAGTTTCGACTTGTTCTCAAAGTGTTATAACCAGTACAAATAGACACGTTTAAGGGCTAATGTAAACTACACTGCATGCATGAACAGTAATCTTTGTACACCAATAAACAGAACTTTGTGCCACTTATGTACGGACTTGTTATTCACTTACTGTTAAATTATTAAACCATCCCCTTGTCAAACACTGTATCAGGGACATACATATTTGTTTGATACAATTTTTATACAAAAAACAATGGATGAACAGTTAGTCTTTGTACACCAATAAACATTTTAGAGTTGTGTGCCACTTGTGTGTGGACTTTGTTAATAACTTGTTTTTCAAGTTATTAAAGCCGTTGGACACTTTCGGTAAACAGTATTGTCCAAGGCCCACACTTCGTGTATCATATAAAATAACAAACCTGTGAAAATTTAGGCTCACTCGGTCATCGGAGTCGAGAGAAAATAACGGGAAAACCCACCCTTGTTTCCGCAAGTTTCACCCTGTCATGACGTGTGTTTAAAATAAATCCATAATTCTCAATATCGAGAATTGATACATGTTTTAATGTTTTCTCAAAAAGTCAAGCATTTCATCGAATAATATTTCAAGAGAAGTCTTTCACCATTACCTTCTGTAAACCCTGTAAGTTATTTGTAAATCTGTAAACTTTTATTTATTTTTCTGTTCCGAAAGTGTCCAATGGCTTTAAATCATCCCCTTAACAAACAATGTACAAGGGACCTAAATATCTGGTTGATGAAACTTGTTTGATACACAAACTTTGTTTGCATTTTTTTCTTTTTACAAAAAGTTCCTAATGAAAAATACTAAAATAATTATTACAGAGTTGTTTTCTTTCTAACAAAACAGTTGCTGGCATAATCCACCATAACAAAAGCTGACAAGCCTGTTTGGGATCGATCGTTAGAGTAGGGTTTAGAAAGTGCATTTTAAACAAATACGTGCATTAAATATTTAAATAAGTGGTATGACATAGAATATAACTACATCACAGGCACACACAGCAGTGGGTAAACGTATTGTCAAGAAAAACAAACAAACAAACAAACAAACACACAAAATAAAAAATACCAGCTAGTTTCCAGTATTTCTAAACCATGAAGGGCGTGGTGTGAACAAAATTTATATGTATCGGTAATGCAAAACAAGTAAAACAAAGTGATATTTCATTGTTGTTATTATTATTGTTAATTATTAACCACAAGAAAACAACAAACAGCCAGTCAAAGATGAGATAAAACTGTAATTGTGTTTTTAAGATGAAAAGTTAAGTGCTGAAAACATTAAAAGCACCCCATGTGGTCCAAAATATGGTGAATTAAAACACCAACATCTTTGAGTTTTTTTTTATTTCATTTAATAATATATATAAACAAAGTCTTATATAGCGCACGTATCTACCAAACAAGGTATTCAAGGCGCTGAGTATATACAAACTTTCAGAAAGATAGGTTATTGCAGTGATGAATTCTGAGACCCAATTGTGTAGCACTTATAAGGGTTTACAAGGTGCTAAGGCGCATTAAGCAGCCACAACCAGGTACACCGGGGCGAACCCCTTCTCTTTCCGATAAGTACACTGGGTTCTTTTACATGCGTTACTCAATACATGGGACCAACGGCTTTACGTCCCATCCAAAGGTCGAGGCAATGGTAAAGTGTCTTGCTTAAGGACACAAGTGTCACAGCTTGGGATTCGAACCCACACTCTGCTGATCAGAAACACCAGAAATTGAATTCGGTGCTCTTAACCGCTCGGCCACGACACTTCAAGTATTCTAGTTGTCAAGCCAAGGACTCAGTAATACAAACTTAATCACTGTACTAGCCAAAAACCCAATGGCGAGAAAACAAGGAAGGAAGTTTCAGATTTAAAAAAAAAACAAATTTTTTCCAGGGAAAGCCCACGCATCAGGGCCCAATTTCATGGCTCTGCTTATCGACGAATTCAACGCTTACGATCACCAATTCCCCCCCACTTAGGTGCAAGCGCCAAATTTCTGCGCTAGCCTTGTGAGCGTAGAATGCCTAGTAACCTCGAGTACGACCGCGCAGAAGCCAAAATTCACCTGCTTCCATAAGTAGAGCCATGAAAACCAAATTCACATAGTGCCCCAGTGTTATTCAAATATAGGTCCTTGAAGTTGAAGGAGAGTAAAGATACCACTATCAGACTATACCAACCCGATCGCCCTTATCACCAAAGAGCCCAATTATACCCAATGCCTTAGGGTCAAAACCATCATATATTCTATTTCTGTGTATCTTTGCTTATGGAGAAATTCAGTTTTATTTCTGAAAGCACACCTTACACCCAGCTCTAATTTTGTTGCCATTTAAGCTCTAGAACAAGGACTCCAATTGCATTTTTTTTTTTTTTTTTTTTTTTTTTTTGAGCAATCACTCAACTCACATGGCCAGACGGCCACTTTAAGGTGAGGGCTACATTTAACTGAATTGAATATCGACCCAAATCAACTGTCACCTACTATTGGGCCTGAATCAGGGTTAGCCTCCTTCATAAGGTTTATCGTGTTATGGGTAGGCAGAGGGGGCAATTGACAACCGCGGTGAATGTTGTCATCCATGATGTGCACACGCATGGCCTATATCATTGTGTGGGTTCAACAGCGCCCTCTCTTGATATTTTGCTATTTGCGATAAACCAACGTAGGCATGGGTATCCTCCACTATAGGAGTTTGGTTGGTAGAGCAGAATGCACTACCTTCCCAACTTTAAGGTTACATGTAAGTGCCTTGCTTAAGGGCACAAGTGTCATGGCTTGGGAATCGAACCCACACTCTACTGCTGACAACACTAGAGCTTGGAAGAAATTATTTTATGTAAAAAAATACATGAAACCCTTTCATGTAGTTCTAGAGATTAAAGTGAAAATTGAGAGTGATGTTTGGCTAAGGTTGACTTAAACGGAGAATGAAGCGCAAACAGGCGGACTTCTTTTTATTGTGTGTTTGTATGCTTGGGGTTTCTACAAACTTGTTTGCTATATGTACATGTGTGTTTAATGACAAAGTAAATGATAAGTTAAGGGGCTACAGCCTAGTTTTATGTTTTTATAGAGCTGCTTAAAGGCCCTGGACACCTTTGGTAACTGTCAAAGACTAGTCTTCTTACTTAGTGTATCCCAATATGCATAAAATAACAAACCTGTGAAAATTTGGCCTCAATTGGTCGTCGAAGTTGTGAGAGAACAATGGAAGAAAAAACACCCTTGTTGCACAAGATTTGTGCTTTTAGATGCACTGAATTTGAGACCTCAGCTGAGGTCTCAAATTCAATTCAAATATTTTAGTGCAAAATTACTTCTTTCTCCCCCCAAAAAACATGTTACTTTAGAGGGAGCCGTTTCTCACAATGTTTTATACTGTCAACAGCTCTCCATTGCTTGTTACCAAGAAGGTTTTGATGCTAACAATTATTCTGAGTAATTACTGAAAGTGTCCAGTGCCTTTAACAGGCCACAGCCTAGTCTCATAGGAGAGCTGCTTCAGCACAAAAAGGAGTGGAGCACAATAAAATTATGCTTACCAGAATAAGGTTGCAAGTAGTTGCAAGCCAAAATACCATATTACATATTATATAGAAGAGTTTGCGGTAACACCATGTAATAACAATCTCTAAATGAGTTGTGGTGGTTCTGAAAAGAACCGTTGGATTAACTCGACGTTTCGATCAGTATGCTCTGATCGTCTTCTGGAGAGATTGTCTTCTGGAGATTCTCAAGAAGACGATCAGAGCATACTGATCGAAACGTCGAGTTAAACCAACGGTTCTTTTCAGAACCACCCCAACTCATTTAGAGATTGTTATTACATGGTGTTACCGCAAACTCTTCTATATCTTATTTCCACCATGCAAAGTTTCAAATCCTACTTATATTACATATTCCAACTGCTTTCCTGCATGTGTTTGGTTAGCAGAGAGTTGTTTTTAAATCATAATTTTCTGCTTAAACGGCTCCATGAAATTGATAATTACCAATTTGTGAATACAAGTAAATTTTTTCCAACCTAAGACCTTACTCCTACTGAGTACCAATCCCCAGAAAAATATTTCTCTCTGAAATACTGTGACAGTAAAAAAAGAATTAAGCTACTATAAGTTATCACACAAGCGCGAGTGGAATACGGAAAAATATAGCGCTTCTGCGTCCCATATCTAACGAGGCCGAAGGCCGAGTTGGATATGGGACGCAGACGTGCTATATTTTCCGTATTTCCACGAGCGCGCGTGTGATAACGTATTTATCTTCAAGCAAACTTGGCCCGTGACATAGAACACACAAGACGCATGGTAGTGATATTAGCCGTGCAATATACCGTATTTTCCTGCGGATAAGACGCTCGGCGGACAAGGCGCAAGACGCTAAAATGACAAAAAAAAATTCAAACGTCAGCAGACAAGGCGCACCACCGCACAAGGCGCACGTTTAACCGCAAACAAAAGAACACCTGGCGCCACCCGGTGTCGGTACATTGACACAAAGACGTAATTTGTTGCCTTTGAGAACCTACGTATACCGACCTTTATCAAATCAGCCAACGCTGTATATTGTAAATAACATAAAGTTCGGCCCAATCAGCGGGCAGAAACCATGGTCCACGCACTGTCTGAAGTTAATTTTATTTGCAACATGAACACAATGCCTCCCTGGACACATCCGACGTCCCCACAAACTACGAGGATCTTTGCTGATTACAGATACATTGCAGCGACAGACGGACGTAGCGTGTGGGTGTAGTAATGTATCCTCCGGCCGGGATGTCGCTGCATGCACATTAATATGCACATGTACACAGTGGATTGCGCTGCTCAATCTCGAGAATCCACAACAGATGTTGGAGACCATGTGGGCACCGTATTGAACGATGTTCGCCGACGGGTTGCGCTAAGCCGTCGCATTTGCGCTGCCTGGAAATGCGCCAAAATTCCCACGTGACTGTGCGGATCCCAAGCATGCCCAGACATAGCCTGAACGTATGCAATCAAATTCCATTGCGGACTTGAGAGCAGTGACTATTGGGCATCTATATCACTGCACGTTCATTGTATCCAAAGGGAATCACTGGATCTAGCGGCAGGGACCTTCCGGATAAAGACAGGGGCGCAGTCTAGCCCAGACACGTCGAGTCTTGTCTCAATGCGTTTATTGCTGGTTCGCGTAATTTTTACCAATAGAGGGCGTTTAACCTCACGCTATTACATCGTTCCAAAACGCCCTCTAGCGTTCAATGTTTCTTGTATTTATTGTCACACTCACAGTAACAACGACTATAGGCGACATCTGCTTTTGTGTTGCGTGATTAAATTTACAGACCTTGGAACGGTTGCGTTTTGGGGCTAATTTTCTGTGTCGTTTTGAGAGATTTTCGAGTCTGAACTTGGACATCGTTGATTTTACAGGCAAGTTTCATGCAAGGGCAACCATGATTTTAACAACCGTTCCTACCCGAAGTTTTGAAGCAATAAAATAAAATAAACCCTCAAAGTTTACCACACAATAGCGGTTGGGTGAATGACGTTTGTATGAAGTTATTGACTATCAATCGTTTTCGGAACGAATACCCGGCCACACAGAAAAACGTTTGTACACTGCCGACGTCTGTTGGGCCGAAAGCTAGATGCATTGCGGCATTAATGGAATGAAAGCACGGTCATGGGGAATAAACACGTTGCAGCATTGTTGGAATAATTGGACCGTCTGGGGGATTGCGGCATTGTTCGAACGAAAATACGGTCACAGTGTCTGAATAGTCTTGTTCGACCGCATTATTGAGTAAGGATTCTTCACACAAAGATCGTTGATTTGAACTGGACATGAAGGTATTTTTTATTTCACGCAGTGATCATTAAAAAAAATCAATCGTCAGCAGACAAGGCGCACCGAAAGATAAGACGCATCGATGTTTTTGGGGTCTAAAAAGTCAGATAAGACGCGTCTTATCCGCAGGAAAATACGGTAGGTTGTTATCACCACTCCATTCTGCCAATCTGATTGGAGGATTAGCGCGTACTTGAAGATAAAAGCTGTTGTCAGTTGGTGGTGCGACCAACGAGTTCTACCCGGAACATGTGTTGAAAAGAGAGTACAGTACAGTACAAGTAAGACATTAGATTAGAGTGATTTTTGTACATGAATATATGAATTTGTTAATGTTAATTTGGGGCAATTTGGACCAACACAAAATTGCAGTCTTTAAAGGCACTGAACACTATTGCTAATTACTTAAAATAATTGTTAGCATTAAAAACTTTCTTGGTAACGAGCAATGGAGAGCTGTTTACAGTATAAAACATTGTGAGAAAAAGATTATTTTTCTTCTACCATTATTATCTCGCAACTTCGACAACCAATTGAGTTCAAATTTTCACAGGTTTGTTATTTTGTGCACAAATGTTGAGATACATTAAGTGAGAAGACTGGTCTTTGAAGGGTCTGAATACGTTTGGTAATAACTCTGAAAATTAACGGAAATAAAACCTTACCTAGTAGGTTTTAAAGCTAACAGTTATTTTTAGAAATTACCAAAAGTGTCCAGTGTCTTTAATACGGATACATAATCCATGAGCAACGGTGTGAAACAACATAGTTTCATTCTAGCGTTTGGCTCCGTAGGGCCATAAAACCTTACTTAGTAGGTTTTAAAGCTAACAGTTATTTTTAGAAATTACCAAAAGTGTCCAGTGTCTTTAATACGGATACATAATCCTTGAGCAACGGTGTGAAACAACATAGTTTCATTCTAGCGTTTGGTTCCGTAGGGCCATAAAACCTTACTTAGTAAGTTTTAAAGCTAACAGTTATTTTTAGAAATTACCAAAAGTGTTCAGTGTCTTTAATACGGATACATAATCCTTGGGCATAGTATCAGCTTTCTCGGTTTGGATTCACATTGTCCTACTTACATGAATCTTGCGCAGAGATCCTTGCGTATCAAGCTGTATATAACATGAGTTTAATATCACACACAAACAATAAATCAAAAATGGATGTCTGGTTTTGTAATCACCATAAACGTCGGCTAGCTGTTGTCAAATGAACATGAAAGGAAAGAAGTTGATGTGAAATCAAATCACTGTACAATTTTCCTTTTTTTTTTTTTTTTTTTTTAATGTTTCATTTATTGTACTCTTGTTTTAGGGAAGGGAGGGGAAACTCAGTCTCTTTTTTTACTATGAGTGAAATACTATGTTACTATTGGGTTTTTTATTTGACAGAAACATATGTTTGGGCAGCCTTCAAGCCTTAAATTAACCAAGAATTTACACCGCAGGTTATTTGATCTGATTATTACCAGCACAATGCACGACAAAAGGAAACAAATTAGTCCAACAAATTAAAGCAAGTAGACATAAAAAAAAAGATTGATTTACAAAAATTAAAAGGCTTGAGAAAAAAATGTGAAAATCTGTTATTACAGCAAACAAGAAGCCTTGTGGATTGACCTTTGACATAAGTCTGGAACCCTGACTAAGTAATTGTTTCCGATATAACAAACTATCCTTCCTCAGTTACACACATGGGGCTCAAACAGGTCTGCGTCCAGGGCCCAGTTTCATAGAGCTGCTAAGCGGCCAATTTCAAGTTTCCAACCTTACGGTATACCTGTGCTTATACTATATGAAAATGAATGATGTAACAATGCATCCATTGTGAACGTGCAAGCTGGCCGCCTAACTTTCTTGCTTACTTGTGAATACAAGTGCGCTTAAGCATTTTTTGTTGCTTAAGTCAGCACAAATTTTTTTTATCATTTAGCAGCACTATGAAAAATGGTCCAATGAGACTTAACAAAATGTGTGCATGATGGAATCAAGGGTTAGTGCTTTACTCAATTTACAGTATTAAGCCCGGTTCATACTTCCTGCGAATGCAAATGCGATACAAATGTTGACGTCACAAATTCGCAACGAATAATTCCCAGCAGTTCAACTCTGCTCAAACTCACTTGCGAATATCAGTGCAAAAGGAGGGTTGTGCCGTCAAATTCACATCAAAATCGCTTCGCATTCGCATTCACAGGAAGTATGAATCAGGCTTTCATCTTTGAAATGAAGTTCCCACAGACTGCTGTTCTACTTAAGTGTCGTACTATCATGGCCTGGGCCAAATTTTGTAAAGCTGCTAAAGCCTAAAACACAGCGTTACAAATTTTCTGCTAAGCAATAACAAGCAGGGTACCTGTCACAAATTGTACATACGTGACATGGTGTTTTGGCTGGTAACCGTATTCTGGTTAATGTAATTTTATTTTGCTTTACTTATGTTGTGCTCAAACAACTTTTTGAAGTTGGGCCTGCTTACATGCACAACATGCAATGTTAGTTCGTAGCCATACCCAATATTTTGACTACCATATTGTAGCTCTGCATCATGTGTTTGCACACTGCAGTCTGAGTACGGTAATCCTATTCAAACATGATCTTACAAACAACTCCAGTCTTGGCACCAGACACAGGTCAAAGGTTACACAGCAAAAGCAAACTCGATTTAGGAATCAATGCTATTAGAAATAGGACAAACCTTGCTAGTGCTATTATAAACCTCCAAGTATCACAAGTAAATGTTTAGAAAGTAATGAACAAAATAGAAAAAAATTAATTCACAAAAGCATTTTTGGGCAAGAACCTACTTTTAATTTAATATTTTCAAAATCCATAATTTTTCACCTATAGATCCTACAAGATCCCACGACACTTCCACAACTAGAATTCAAAAAGCACAATAGAGCGGTTCCAAAATTATTCATCCAGAGATTTATTTCCTCTTGATAGCAATAATGTGCTCCAGGAACATTGAAATGAAATGCCACGAAACAAAAAACCTCAGGAAATATTGAGAATAAAATGTCAAGGATGAAACCAAGCTCTCCTTACAAGAATGTGTTATTAAAAGTAATGGTCATTGTTTGGATTTTGTCAACATCATGCTTAAAGGCAGTGGACACTATTGGTAATTACTCAAAATAATCATTAGCATAAAACCTTACTTGCTGACGAGTAATGGGGAGAGGTTGATGTTATAAAACATTGTGAGAAATGGCTCCCTCTGAAGTGACATAGTTTTCGAGAAAGAAGTAATTTCCACAAATTTGATTTAGAGTTTGAGGTCTCGAAATCAACCATCTAAACGCACACAACTTTGTGTGACAAGGGTGTTTTTTCTTATATTATTATCTCGCAACTTCCGCGACCAATTGAGCTCAAATTTTCACAGGTTTGTTATTTTATGCATATGTTGAGATACACCAAGTGAGGAGACTGGTCTTTGACAATTACCAATAGTGTCCAGTGTCTTTAAAATTACCAAGAGCTGCAAAGCACAAATATTTGCTAAACATGAAATTTCTTTCTTGATAAAAACAGGATTACCTACAAAATTTCCATATTGCTTGGTACCTGTATTCAGCTGTTGATTGATTATCCTGAAAATCACTTGGAATTTGGTCAATAAATCCTGATTTTATCAAAGCAAAATTTTCATGCTAAGCACAAATGAAATTGGGCCCATGGCATTTCAGCTGAATAATTTCGCAGGATGCTTACAACCATTGCCATCCTTATACCAAGTAATCATTATTTTCAACAACAGGTGCACACATATATGTTTAAATTATGAGACCCATTTACTAGCACCTTGTGAGTGTTTTAAAAGGTGCTGCGGTGCAACATACTGCCAACTTGCTCAATTCCAAAATGGCCAAAGCTTTTCTGAATTCCTTGTACGTGGCTAGTTAATAACTTGATTCAGAACTTTTATATTTTTTTTTATTTTTGAAGTGAATTCCCTATATGTGGCTAGTAAAATAACTTGATTCAGAATAAAAAAATTAAAAAACATTTTTTTGAAGGGAATTCCCAGTAAGTGGTGAGTTAATAACTTGATTCAGAATAATTCTAGGGTATTACCTTGAGTTTGCGGACAGCCTCTCTCACCACTTCAGCACCTTTTGGATTTTCTACTTCAGTGTTTCCGATGAGCTGCAAAGACCAAATGAAGAAAAAAAAAGTTTTTTTTAACGATGGTCTGAAGAAGTATGCCTGGAGCTGCATTGGTTTCAAATATTCTTGAAATTGAAGAACTATGTGCCAAACAGTAGCTAAGCGAATGCAGCTGAACGCACTACCTTCCAAACTTTTTACAAAGCAATTATGGTTAAGTGCCTTGCTCACAAGGGCACAAGTGTCATGACGCCACCAGGGCTTGGGTCCCATGAAGTACACTGCTCGGCCATGACGCACCAGTTGATGATACAAGCATGGAATTTGTCTAGAGTCATCGTCTAGAGCAAGCTAGTCGAAACGTTGAGACCAATTCAGAACTGACTCCGTGGCAGTACAGTTATTACGATCCTATATAAAGCTAAAGTAGTAGTCCAGTCTAATTTCTATACCATTGGCCCTGGTAATAGTTAAAAAGCAGGACAGTTCTTTTCAGAACTGAGAAGTCTCCCGAACCTTCGATTATCTACTCTGCGGCAGTAGAATAAAGCGAGACAGTTCTCTAAGAACAACTCTACCTGGCAAGTAGATACACACATGGTGTTACCGCAAACCAAATATACATTGATACCCCACCATGCAATGCCTCAAATCCTATATAAGGGAAGTGTATTTACCTTGACGTTGTAAACCACATGTCCGCTTGTCAGAGCTGTTGTAGGGTGCACCCATCTTCTTCCTTCAAATCAAACGGAATTTTTTTCACTCACGTTAACATTTCAAAATCAGACTCAAATACAAACAAGTGAAAAGGGATTAAATCATTTTAGCGAAATCAAGAATCAAACCAGTTATAAAATGTGAGACTCAAAATTAAGAATTGCATCAAATTTCATTTACTAAAAATCATTATCCCAACCTTTCAGAGAAATTTAAAGACGAATTTCAAATTTCCAGCAACTCTTTTTAGCACAAGTACACTTAAAAGACTCTGGACACTATTGGTAATTGTCAAAGACCAGTCTTCTCACTTGCTATATCTCAACATGCATAAAGTAACAAACCCGTGAAAATTTCAGCTCAATTGGTCATCGAAGTTGGGAGATAATAATGGTAGAAAAACACCCTTGTCACACAAAGTTATGTGCTTTCTGATGCTTGATTTTTGAGACCTCAAGTTCTAAATCTGAGGTCTCGAAATCAAATTCATGGAAAATTACTTCCTTCTGGAAAACTACGTTATTTCAGAGGGAGCCGTTTCTCACAGAGTTTTATACTATCAACCTCTCCTACCCATTACCAAGTAAGTTTTTATGCTAATAATTATTTTGAGTAATTACCAATAGTGTCCACTGCCTTTAACTCCAAAACCTTTGATTTGATCAAGAGGCTGAAAACCGACTGAATCTACCAAATTTAGGCAAATCCAGGGTCATGTTGGGGAATTTGCCTACCACCTGAGGAAATATTGCTTTAAAATTTTCTGCTAAAGCAGAAATAAGCACTAGCAGGACACCGGGTAACTATGCTGCATATGACATGGTATTTTGGCTGATAACCGTATTATGTTAGGCATATAATTTTGGTAGTCTTATCTACTTGTTCTGCTTTAAAGCAGCTTTTTGAAATTGTGCCCTATCATTACAGCCTAATTAACAACCATTCACAAATACCCCAGACAATTTAGCTATTCTATTTGGTAGAGATCGCATCACGTGGGGGTGTTTAAACCTTTGATAATGACCGGTGTTTATAACCGGTTGTGAGTGGAGACTCCGCGCTAGTCTTGATGCAAGACGTTTCTTGTTACCGCCGATGCAGGTGCTGTCGGTGAGTTGGCCGCGCTGTGTGTGAAAGGAAAACCAGCGAATATGCACCTAGACTATATGCACATGCGCACCAACGGAACATGAAAACACACGCGTACGGATGTCGTACATGTATGTAACATGTACTGTACATACCATGGAGGTAGAAACATACAGAGCTCAAGTACTCGGAAACGGATAAGTTTTACCGAGTTTCTTACTTTATTACGCCTTTTAACCAAAAAGGTGTTTATGAATGGGAATAAAAGGGTTGCTACTAGTTCTTTCACGGCCGTTTAAAACCTTGCAGGGTTGAATTGCCGTGTAATACTGCGAGGGCCTTTATCACAAGGCAGTTCGACCGTGCCTATTTTAAACGACCGTGAAAGAACTAGTCGCTACACATTTATTCCCTTATTACTAAATACCCCAGGCAATTTCGCTATTCTTATTGGTAGAGAGCGCATCACTTGGGGGTGTTTAAACGGTTGATAAAGACCAGCTGGAGCTGTTTATAACTGGCTTTGTCACGCGGAACGCAATTCATAACTATTAGTAATAGCGCCTGAAGTATGTCTAAACGCGCGTACACACAACCCATGCGCACCAAATAGATTTTTTACAAAGTTTTCGGAAAAACCTCAAATTTTCCGATTGTCAAATAGTCTTTAGTTGTAATTTGTAACATTTTTTCAACAAAAGGGCATGTATGAATCGGAAAAAAGGAGTAGTGACTCATTCGTAAACGACCATTTAAAACCTTGCAGGATAGTGGCTTACGGCTTGGGCCTTTATCGCATGCCCACGATCCGGCCAGTTTTAAACGGCCATTTAGGACCTTGTCATTACCCTTTTATTCCCTTATTTAAAAACCAAGTTCACATACCCGACTGCTTAGATCCACTTTTCTTGCTCATTTTGAGAAGTTGGTCAGTAATCCTCTAGTTCGATTAAAACACCATCTGATCAAGAAGAAGAAAAAACATGAACTACATGAAATGAATGCAGTTAGTCTGTTTGGGTGATAGTATACAAATATTGACTGCTTCGAGTGCTATGGATTTAAAAACTATGACTCCCAACATGATCCCCGGAGCATTCTATAGAACGCTCCCGGGATCACCGAGTCAATATTTGTTTTATAACACCCCAAACATGTCTAAATACTGTACTATTATTATTAAGTTACAGACCTGAATGCTACAATCCACGGACGACGCGAATACAGATTGCAAAAACTTTTACTGACATGCTGCATGTAGTGTCATGTAATCCGAAATGGTTACAGACTATTAATTTATCATCCTCGTACACGCAACGGACGTCTGGGTACTGCACGCCGTGTGCTAGTCTTCGGACTAGCGCACGGCAAACCAACGCACTATCACACGGCCGTCGTCTAGCAAAACTAAGACATGTCATGTGACGCGCTCTAAACCAATGAGCAGGCAGAATAATTGTAAGGGGTGTTATAATAAGCAATGTTCATAGTCAGTGATTTGTTTTAAATCATTCATTTATTCAAATAAACTAAGTAATTATAGACAGCTCTTATTTCTTGTCGGGTCAGTATACATTTGGTAATGAATCTGAAAATGAGCGGCAATAAAACCTTACAGTTGGTAAGAAGTACAGCAGCACTGTATAGTACACGTAATGCATTTTGAGAAACTTGTCGCTTCAAAGTACTGCGATATATGGACAATTATATCACTTTTTACCACTAAAGATATGAATCTGAGAGATGTAACTGTCTGAAATGTTACTGACAGTTATCTCAGATTGTGTATGCCAATGAATTATGGATTATTCTTCTTGCATGGATATCCATGGATATTTTGGCAATATCTTGAAGACATTCTCAGGTTAGTTTTAAAGACCCTGGACACCATTGGTAATTGTCAAAGACCAGTCTCCTCACTTGGTGTATCTCAACATATGCATTAAATAACAAACCTGTGAAAATTTGAGCTCAATTGGTCGTCGAAGTTGCGAGATAATAGTGAAAACAAAACCACCCCTGTCACACCAAGTTGTGTGCTTTCAGATGCTTGATTCAAGACCTCAAATTCTAAATTTGAGGTCTCAAAATCAAATTCGCAGAAAATTACTTCTTTTTTGAAAACTATGCAGTTCAGAGGGAGCCGTTACTCACAATGTTTTATACTATCAACCTATCCCCATTACTCGTAACCAAGTAAGGGTTTATGCTAATAATTATTTTGAGTAATTACCAATAGTGTCCACTGCCTTTAATGGTACAATGTACATTATCAAGGATTGAAAAACACAGTGAGTTCCAATTACCAATCACATACAATTCCTTTATAATACAAATGAGTTGTTGTTTTATGAGCACAGTGGTTGAAATATTTTCACAAGTTGAAATATAGAACATACCATCTTCAAATGAAAAGTTTGTAATTCTCATTGGCTGTACGTGCTGAAGTCTGTGCTTAATCACACACAGGCAGTGCAGTTGTTAAAAATACCTCAAACAATTAGATACATCAAATTAGATCCATTCAATCAATAAATAAACTGAAATCAAAGTGCAAAAGACAATTCCTAAATTGTCAATACCACCAGGGTCAACTACTCTGACACTTTGACCTTGTCAACAGTGTATCATCAACAAGGACAAGAGACAATAAATACAAAGACTGTATCACATACATGAATCAGCTACCAATGTTCAATGTTTATAACAAAACACTATCAACCTTGAAATGAAGACATTGTGCATTGTGTATTGTAACTCTCTGTGTTGATCCATGCATAAGTAACCTTTGACCTTGAATTAGTTTCCATTGTAAATGTGGTGAACATGACACTGCTCGACTATAGGGCATTGTCCAATCATGGAGAAAGAATCCTCCATGGTCCAATGGTCCAAATATCGCAGATTGAAGAGAAATGGTGAGGTTCATCAGGGCAGAGGAGATGTTAAAGAGACAACTGTCAATATAAACATTTCCTTTGATTTCTTTTAACAAACTTTTGTCACCTTCATTATGTCAACATTAGTTTATTTTCATGTTGAAACTTATTTCAACTACAAATGTAAAGAAGAATTTCTCATAGTTATGAGTTGGAACATTATGAGTTCAATACTGAATTACATCAACATTAATGTCAATGTTTTCCTTGTGGAGAACGTAACATTTGCACCCAGGTCATTGTGGCTTGGTGAGGCCAAGCACTGCAGTCAAGTACACCGAATTCAAGCTCTAGTGTTTCCGATCAGCAGTGTGTTCAATGTCCCGGTTTTGACAATTGTGTCATTATATATAAGCAATGTATTTAGCGTTTTGGCGTTAACAATGGCACTTAACCATAATTGCTTCACCCTTTGGATTCATTACAACGTGAAGCCATAGGTCCCCTGTCACGTCAAAGCACCCTCTAACCATTTTAATCGCTAAGAGAAAGGGTTTGCCTGTGGGTTTCTGGCATTGGCCAACAAGTGCACTGCAGCATGTGTGACAGGTGAAACCTGCATGGTTTTGTTTTCACTGTTAAGTTGTTTAATTCCCTCTATTCCCTTTGATTTTAGAGATGATCACCATGGTTTTTATCTTCATCACAATGTTGTTTCCAGACTTGATAAAGAACTCTCTGTGTCACACATGTGTAAACTGTACACATGTATGTAATATAAAAATATAAGGCGAACTACATATAAGGGCTCATCATTCAAAAACTTCAACACTTGTCTCAAAAGGTATTACAGTGTGTTCAAGCGCCTTGGCCCCATAAGGTTCAAATTGATCAACAAAATTGGAATTTTGTTCATCATTACCATGAAATAACAGTAAGAGGCAGGCCTATTGTACAAAAATGGTGGCACTTACGTCATGATTTCCATGAAATAACAGTAGGGGTCTACTGTACAACATAGTGGCACTTTTGTCAACATTATATGAATTAACGGTAACCTGGGATACATTTTCCAGAAAACCCAAAATAAATTAAACTATTATACTTTTAAGCGAGGTTGGAGATTCAGTGACAAGAATATATATAATCCATTCTGCTTAAATTAATACAATGAGCTTTACCCTCAATAATACAGTATCTGGTATCTCCTTGGATTTTAACCTTGAAACTGTTTTTTTTCTGTTCTATCAGTATCTGACACATATCATGAGTGGGTTGCAGTGACCTCTGTACACATTACTAGGCTAAGGCTATCACAACGCCTTGTTGACCTTGGGGTCACACTGCACTGAATGATTTCACAATGGAGGTAGGATTGGATTTCACTTTGTAGTCTTGGTTCCAAGACCATTGGTGTTGCGCGGTCACACACAACCAACGTTCCGATCTATGCGCGGCAAAAACTGTACACGCTTTGTAATGACCGAACGCTAGCGGGCGCTCTGTTTCTCTGATTACAATCTCACCTTGGTGAGATCATGGTGAGAGAGATCCGAAAATCAGAGAAACACAGCGCCCGCTAGCATTCGGTCTTTACAAAGCGTGTACAGTTTTTGCCATGCATAGATCGGAACGTTGGTTGTGTGTGACCGCGCAACACCAATGGTCTTGGAACCAAGACTAGATTTCACTTGAAGTAGCTGCCCAAAATATATTCAGTTGAGCTACTCATAAATTCATCATTTGCTAACAACACTGTGAAGGCATTTGGTCCTTGTGAAAAAGTGGTAAACAGTTATCAAGCGCTAAGACTGTCCTACACCTGTACATAGTACACATCATGGAGGAAGACAATTTTCTTTCTCCATGGGATGGTACACATGGTGTAAGCTGTAACAGGCTTTATCAAACTGATTAATAACATTTTTGTAGTATTAACCAGTAATAATGCTATCTGAAGCCATTCAATTTGAACACTTCTTTGATTCAAGTCGATTTATACCATACTGATCTATCTCGCAATGGTTTCCAGGGAAACATTTTTCCTTCACTAAAGAAATCCAGGGCAGAACCATGATGAAATTGTTCCCCGTCTTGTGTTCCCACAAGTAAATCTACAATAAGCTTAGTAGGCCTACACCACCACTGTCATTCCAGTCCAGGGATGTAAAATATGCACACAAAAAGATTGCAATCTTGGACAATTGTACCATGATCAAGTACCGTATGAAAAGCCAAGCCCCTACCTGTGTATGTCGGCTACTCCCCCTGTGCAAGGTAGGGCTGATTATGTGCGAATAGTGTGCAAAACAAAAATGAATATACAACAAATTAATTCACATATCAAACACATTTGCGAATGCCCCAGATTGCACAGGGTGCTGAGTTAAATTTTTATTGTAATCAAATGCAACATTTCTGGTGTTGTTTTGTTTACATGGGTGATGCAGGCCTGATACTTCACGGAGGCAACGGAGGCGATTGCCTCCATTGCCCCTTGTCATTGCCTTGGTGCCCTTGAAATGCTCCAGTAAAAATTTACAATTTCCTCATAGGGTGCCTTTTACCAAAGAGAAAACGCATTGGTGCCCTTGCCCTTTCAAAAACGAGGCATACAGCCCTGGTGATGACTTGGTTGAAAATCACCGATTAGGTGAGCATTTCAAACCAAAACAAGGATACCCAACAATTTGGTATGTGTAGCCTACCATTTTACTTTCGTTACATGTCACACAGGCTACAGCAAAAACCTTGAAAAATTAACAGGTTAAAAGTATGATGCTGAGGATTTGAAACTTTGCACGGCGGAAATACGATAATAAAGAAAAGTTTGTGGTAACACCATGTAATGACTATCTCTAATGAGTTGGTGTGGTTCTGAAAAGAACCGCTGGTTTCAACTCGACGTTTCGATCAGTATGCTCTGATCGTCTTCTGGAATCTCCAGAAGACGATAGACGTTAGACGGGAATCTGGTGAGTTTTTGTGCTTTTTCTTCAAATTATTTCCTCAATGGTGTTTTAAATTATATGGTTGGTAGGTACTTCTAGGAGCCTTATAGTTTCTAGAAGTAGTTTGTATGATTCATTTATCCCCATTTTTAGACATTGAGGATCAGGTTCGTGTTCCTAGTATTTACTATTTGTGTCATGATTATCAAAAGTGGTAAAAATTGAGAAAAATCTGCTGACTAGCTGTCGAAATGGTACGTGTTTAACAATTTCGCCCTGCACACAATTTCGCCCTGCGGAAGCTTCGTAACCCTCCGGCCTGGCGGCCGTCGGGAGGAGGGTAATGTTATCGCAACTAATGCAACGGAGGAGTCCAACCTGGGCTAGAGAATTAGAGAGCGAGGTAATGTAGTTACCTCTAATAATAGTAATAATGATGATGATCCAAGCACCGTTTCATAATTAATCTATCATCATGAACAATATCATCATCACACTCACACAGTCACATACGTCAGTAATTACACACTCAGCAGTGACACAGTGTCAGCAGTAAACATTTATCAATCATGGTGGTTTTATAAAAAATGTTACTTGTTAGTCACAGTGACGTGTTAGTTACTAAACTTAAACTAGTGTGGGTTAACGTTAGTTGAGAAACTACAATCAATGTTTGGTTCATACTGACACATATGATAAAGACGTCGGCAAAAGTGGCAGACGGATGGAGAATTGTTTCCGAAAGTTGTTTAAAACTTACTTGTGACTTCAGTAACTTCCGCAATAATATGACAGGCACACCGGTTTTGGTCGACCAATACACACGCCTTCAGTTCGGTATGCTACGTGCACTGTACTTGTAGATACGACGTACGGCGTCACGGTGTCACGGTGTGGTGTGGGCCGGGGTTTTTTATCCACAAAAAGACCATTACAGTTGTATAGCGCCCTCTCTTGCCTAATGAGCGGATTGCCTTGTACTAGTGAGTTTTGTTAATGAGTTTTTGTTAACTTTCAGCAGAAAATGTTCCCATTAGAGTTTACATCTCTTTGTCTCTTCCGAGAAAATTTATAAATTAATTTGTGCTTACCAAAGCCCTTCAGTTGGGAAGCCCATTGGTGTCAAGGGGAATACATTAATTTCACATTGGCATTATTTAGTTTATTTAGTAAATAATTTATTTGCAGCTACCCGGTAATTAAACTAGGCCTATACTTCCCGCCACCTCCCGTAACCCAAACTGGGAGTGTTATGACCAATCACATATCGCGTACGATCTTTAGTTGTGGCTCTCTAGTAACATCGATCAGTTTTTATATAGGCTTTTTGACGCAAGGCGACTATGAAAAGTTAACAACGGCTCACAACTGGTTTGGCCTATACACTTTGGTCCTTTGTGGTGGCCGCCAGATAATAAACCTGCCAAATAATATTGTGCAAGTTTCAAAATAACATCTTTGAATTCGTAGCTTCCTCGTCCAAATAGAATTGTCTAGGTGAAGCGGCGAAAAAGTTATTGTGTGGCTTCTCACCATAGAGACAAATACGGCCACCCCCAAATATTTGAAGTCATGGGATGCCCGCAATGTGGGCAGAGGATCCAGGTTCACAAGCTCCCATCCCTCACCATTCCCCCCCCCCCCCCCCCCCCCCCGCTGCACAGAGATGTAGGCCCATCCGCAGCAATGAACACGAAATATGGGTTAGACCTACAAAATACCCCAATCGAACACCAAAATGAACATTATTATTATGCCCTGCAGTAATTGTGACGTTTGTAGCCATTGGTTCCAAAATGGAAAGGAGATGGATCACACCATGCAGTAAGTATAGGCCTCAAGCAAACAATAAGATGGAGATCCATGGGAATCTGAATTGTTCTTACTTAATTAAAAACAAATTTAAAGTAAAGCTTCTGGGGTACTCTTGATCCCTACAATTGTGTCATTTTAAATAATGCACTTTCAAAACCTCACCAGAAAAAAAGTACCAAAAGCTGTTGCAACCAATCAAAGGAACCTAAATTATTCCGACAAAACAGTGAGTGGCCGCAGACCTGATTTTTCGACCCTATAGGAGAGCACCGTTTTAATTTTTGTTTTACTGTGATCCATCTCCTTTCCACTTTGGGACCAATGGCTACAAACGTCACCACTGCACTGGCATAATATAATAATGTCCTTTGTGGTGCTCGATGGGGTCGTGTTCTTGCTGCCTTGGAATTACAAGAAGGATGGGCCTCATTGAAGGCTACAAATTACACTGGTGTAACAGAATTGAAGCAGATGAAAGCACACAGATAAAACAGAGGATGGACCGGGGGTAACAACAAGGGAGAGGTCAGTGGAAGGAGCTGCTATAAACCCCTACATGGGGTGGGGGAATCAACGCTGGATATAGGGGGAGGACAATTATTATTTCATAACCCTAACTTTGTTGAGTACAGAAAAACAATTTATCAAAGCTATTGCAAATTGTTTACCAACAAAAATGACCTAAATAAAAAATGCAAACTAAACAGTAGGCTATAAGTGGCAAGTGGCCTGATTTATCGACCTTCAATGTAGCAGTCTTCACTGGAAGGCTAATGAATTACACTTAGGGGCCTAGTGTTGTAACAAAAGTATTCAAGTGGTTAGGCCCCCCCCCCTCCCCCAAATTGATGAAGAATAGATGAAAGCACTCAGAGAGTAAAAAGAAAGGAGAGTATGAGGGTCAGGGCTCAGGGGAGAGAAAAGTTAATGAGGCAGATTAGAGGGGAAAATTGTGGTAAAAGGGAGGGCAAAGATACAGGGTTATTATTTACATTTACTTATTGAATGTTCAGACCATGAGGTTGGTTGGTATGGAGATGCCTCCCGCAAGTTCTCCCTTCAGACGAAAAGAAATATCTGTGCGTTTTCCAATAATGCCTCAATGCTATAACAATCAATCCCCTCTTTATGTTTAAACAAAAAACCCATTGCCTTTGAATTACTTCATTTAAGAACTTGTGTTTATGTTTGGGTTTACAATGTATTTCCTACATTTTTAGTCGAACAACCACAAAGGCAATATCAACCCTCCGCCCAGATTCATCCTAATGTTGCTGATATTGAAGAAAGACATTATTTGCTATTATACAATTATTTTTCTTTGACCTAATATTGCTAGGGTTCAACATTCTTTCAAATGGTAAGGAAAGCTTTTGTTCTAAAACGATTAAAAAAGGGGAATGCTTGAAAAAGAACATCAGGATTTTTGAGGATGGAAATTTTGAATGTACAGAAAAAAAGTTGCTGGCGAGTACGAGCGATGACAGGCTAGCAAGGCATGATGAGCGAAAGTGCCGTCAAAAAGTTTCTCGCTGACTAATATCCGACTATAGATGGCGCGCTTTGTAAGATGCGGAAAGGATACCCAGACTACTCTCTATGTTTTATGAACAGCATTTATTAGCAGGAGTATGGTGTCTGACTGAATTTCATGCTCGTGTTGTTTTTGTGTGATCTAGGCATGCAAATCGGTCTCGCAACAAAAGTTTTTGCTGCTCAAAAGTAAGCTCCAAACAATTAAAATGCCTGGAATTCCGAAGGGATTGTTACGATTGTGTCGACTGGGCAGCAAAAGAAGGAACCATAATAGTAGCGCTGATCCAGAAAGCGGTCAAAATGGTAATCATGATTCAACAAAAGAGATAACTGGGTCTCCGAGACCGATTGAAAAGATTGCGGGCATTCCTGACGACTGTAGCGGGTCCAACGCTTCGATTAACGGTGCAACTGCACAGTCATGCAATGGCATCAGTGGGGAAGTAATAGAAATGGCATTTCCTTGTTTGAGGCGTCCGCTGTCTTGTTTAGAGGAAGGAAACAAAGGTAGGCAAATAAGCTTATGAAATACAATAGTTAGCTTTATCTAAATCCAAATGGAGGTAAAAACAGGTGGAAACAGTTTTGACTTGCGCGTGATTGTGAGCAAATTTAGCACTGCATTCCTGCAAGAATACTGTACCTAAGTTAACAACATGTATCCTCCCCTTACCAGTTTTCACGCTATTATGCCTTTTTCTTTGAATTGGGAAAAAAGTAATGATGCCTCATATCAACCGATGCCCTGATTACCTTCTTTTGTTAATATGAAGTATGCAAACATATATTAAAATTTGATGGACATTTAAATGTTCACACTACACACCGATCTTTGATGACTTCAGCTAGCCCCAATTGTTTTGAGTTTTTCCTGTTTTCACGGCAAACAAGAAAGCATGGTTTCCCGGTGAAGCCATACATGTAGGCAGTTTCCATCAAGTTGATTTTATGTATACCAAAACACACACACACACAGCCCCCCCAAAAAAGAGCGAAATATATTAAATCATAACTCACATTTTGTACAACTCACAACTATGAGACTTAACAGCAGGCAGGAGCATTCTCTCCTCGTGCTTACATTTCACAAATATTCGAAATCGGATGAATAGTTTCGGAGATATTGTAAAAAAAAGAGAGCAACGACAAAAAACAGAGGCTTGGCCTGGCGTGCAGCGCCCATTCGTTTGTGCATGATGTCAACTTTGAACCCCGTGGACAACGGATTTCGGAAATCTTCGGAAAGCGCGGAAGAAGCCCGAAGACGTTTTTTTGCGATGCGGGAGCACATGTTTACACAAAATGAGATAACGATTACATCATCGTGTAGCCGATAAAATTCCGCACATCGTACAGCTAGTCGCATAGCTTTTACTATAAAAACCTATTTTTGTCGGCGTTTTCCATTTTTTGAATCAAGATTTCTTCCAGAGACAATCATCAAAATTGAATGCGACTTTGTCAGTGCTAATTCCCATACTTTTAAGTTTAACTTGTGAAAATTTGGTGTAATTTGATTATGTTTTCTTCTCCCGCCGAAAGGTTTTGTTAGACCATTTCTTGCAAAGTTGTCCTAAATACGCACGATTGTACATGTACGTCGTACTCGTACATCTTCGTGTTTCCATGATGTGCCACCACAAAAGGGCATGTGTTACAATAAGTTTGATAGGCCGGGGCTCTAATAATAGAAAGCTGGAAAGCTGCCCGATCTTGTTTCTTTGATAATTTCTACGTTCTGAATTGATAATAACAGACTGCTCATCTTGAGTCAAAAGAAACTAGTATTGTTATATACTTTTAAAGGCCTATACTAATTGAAGCGAAAGTTGAACAAAAAATTGATTGTATATTGGTTTTTAGAAATTGTCTTTGTAAATATAACACAAATAATCAATGTATACCAATGCCTTCATCCTCAAGTTTTTTGAAGATTGTTCTAAATTTTTAATTTGTTAATGCTACAATTTTAAATCAAAGGAGCAACTGATCTTAAATTAAAGAAAACACCAGTCATAAACTCTTTAATTTTATTCCATTCTGGTTAATTTAATAATGCTATTTGTTGACGTAATTAATAAGGAATATTCACACATACACCTGCAAAACATAACACATATTCAATTTTTATAGTTAACAATTTCCCCCACGATGCCGCTCCTCAGTTTGATTCACAAAAATATCACTTTTTGCCGTTCATAAAAAATCATACTAGCGCCTCAAAGCACAGTTTGTAAACTTCCTCATTGATAGAGGGCGCTCGCCTAGTGTGCGCCCTCTATTGCCATAGGCTGTGCATTAAACTTGGCCTTGGCCGATATGAAGAAAAACATCTTGTCAGAGAAAAAAATCACCTGCATTAAATTTGACTGAAACAGCCTAATACATGGAAGAAACATCTACAGTGACTACAAGTGTTCTTTGAGACTCTGTGTATGACTCTATAGCCAGCAGTTGTCTTCATTTTATTCAAAATATTTTGTAATGAAATTTTAAAATTACCATGGTAATTTGCAAAAAATAACAAAAATAAATAATTTAATAAAAAGTGTGAATAATCATTGGCTTTCAAATCTGATTTTTATTTATTTTTTCCCCCTTTTTTTTCTCTTAAAATTTATAATAAAGCGTATAAATAAACAGTGATAATTGAATCAACAAGCTGCTCGTTTAAATTTTAATATAAATAATAATATTGATTGGAGGGTTAAAAACAAAATCTCCAAAAGTATTAGAAAATGATTCTTTAAGCCTCTGTATTTTTTTTCCAGAATGCTCAGCAAACTATTCAGTCACATGATTTGATCATCATGAATTGTGAATTGAAATAGTGTTTGATGAAACTTTTTCGGTGGGCAAATATTTTTATATGTGGCCTCAACGTTATGACATATTTTTGTACCTTGTAGAAATGCCTAAAATACCAAACTTTTTGCATTTACAAGTGCAAATATCCAGTGGAGCCTTACGTGTTTCTAAGTTTTGGTCAAGGGAGAGGAGACTATTTGCTTGGCAAATAAAACCGCACAATTTTTATCTTGGGACTGTTTACATCGCGCACAGAGAGGTAAAAGATTTGCCACGATTTTAGGGACACCTCAAAAACAGGACCTCCTACGATATGTGTAGCAATGATTAATGAACATTTTTGGTTAATTATGTTTTTATATAGACGAAACTGTCTGACTGTGGCCCTGCCTGTACAAACACACCTCCCTACATATTTTATTTTAAATTAGGCCTAAAATCATCTCTACTATTGTATTACTAGGCCACACTACAGTGACTACTCTACTCAACTCAACTGCCAAATTTCACAATCTGTGACTGTTGTGTCCGGAAATAGAGAAACAATTATGAATTCTACCATCATCTACCTTCATGATTAGACCCAGTAACTGGAGCGCTGTACTCCTTTAAAAAAAATTGCTTGTCATTATCGGTCGCGCCCCAGTTACTGGGTCTAATTATGAATAATATATGGGATAACTTTCCGTATCACACCACCACTTTTTCACTAATTTTTACAAAAAGGAATTTATCTCATTGAGGTGAATTAGATACTATATTATTTCATATTGAATGAAAAAGTGTGATACGGAAACCTGTCCTGAAGTGGTTTCATAACTTTGGTTTCAGTTAAATTTATTTTGCCCTGTCATCCAAAGTTAAAATAAAAAATAATAATATAGGCCTAGGCCTAAACTACTGTACGGAGGAACATAAGAAACCTTCCCACTCAATGTTTAAAAAAAAAACGGAAAAGTTTCCGTATGGCGCCACCACTTTTTCATTCGATATGAAATAATATAGTATCTAATTTATCTCAATGAGAAATCCCTTTTGGTAAAAATGAGTGATCAAGTGGTGGTGCCATACGGAAAGTTATCCAAAAAACCCAATAAGAATAGAAATAATTTCTTTTTAAACAAATAGCCACACACTAATTCATAATGAGTAAATGATTGCCAACTGTGTGGAAATTGTGAAAGTATTGTGAATAAATAATGTTCATTTCGATGCTAATAATGTTAAAGATGCTAGGTTAAAAGCCTTTTTTAAGGTTTTGCAAAACAAGAAAAAATGTATGTTTGTGGTCTGCCTGTGGCATATTGCAAAGGTTGTTGTATGTTTTTGGTTTTGAAACAGCATTTGGGATAGCTGTTAAAATTTGTTCAGGGACAAAGTTATTTGAACAAATTATTTCAGCAAAAAAACAGCCCATCCAACTTTTAAGTTCTATAGCCCAATCTGCAACTCCAGAAGTAATACAAAAGGCCTCACTGTTCTGAGTGATCGTGTTGCGAAGTATTCTGAAATGACACTAATCCGAATTTGACTATATAGCTAGAGGATAAACCCCACAGCAAAAAACCCACGCAGGGACAGAAAACCCGTCCTCATTTAAAGGAACACGTTGCCTTGGATCGGTTGAGTTGGTCTTTGAAAATCGTTCTGTAACCCTTTGTTGTAAAATGTATATGGTTAGAAAGATATTGTAAAAGTAGAATACAATGATCTACACAAATATGCCTCGAAACTGCGTGGTTTTCTTTTTAACCTGTCGACTAACACGGTTGGTCATTTATGGGAGTCAAAATTTTGACTCCCATAAATGGCCGACCGTGATAGTTCGCGACGTAAAAGGAAAACCGTGCAGTTTCGAGTGATACTTGTGTGGATCATTATATTCTACTTTTAAAACATCTTTCTAACCATATGCATTTCATAACAAACGGTTTCAAACGCTTTTAATAGACCAACTCGTCCGATCCAAGGCAACGTGTTCCTTTAAGGCTCGAGGTTGAGTATTCGAACCAGGATCGACAGAGGTGAAATGCAGGGACAGAAATGGACTGCATTTGTTGTTAAAGACAGTGGACACTATTGGTAATTGTCAAAGACCAGTCTTCTCGAGTAGTGTATATCAACATATATGCATAAAATAACAAACCTGTGAAAATTTGAGCTCAATTGGTCATTGGAGTTGTGACATACATGTAACTATGAAAGATAAAAACACCCTTGTCACACGAAGTTATGTGTTAGATGCTTGATTTTGAGACCTCAAATTCTAAACTTGAGGTCTCGAAATCAAATTCGTGGAAAATTACTTCTTTCTCGAAAACTACATCACTTCAGAGGGAGCCGTTTCTCACAATGTTTTATACTTTCAACCTCTTCCCATTACTCGTTACCAAGTGAGGTTTTATGCTGATAATTATTTTTTAGTAATTACCAATAGTGTATACTGCCTTTAAGTCTGAATTGCTGTAAAACTAAACCCAATTTTTTTCTGATTGTCTTTTAAACACATAAATTGTTTTCATCCATGTTTATTAGATTCAAATGTGGCGTTAATGATTTTAAACCAACCTCTGGATGCGTTACGACAGCAACTTACAGTTTTATGGAATCGGTCAGTACTCAAAGCTGTTGTAGATGGAGGTGCTAACAGACTGTATGAATGTGTAATTGGAAATCACCAGAAGTAAGTCTAGATAACTTTTCCTAAATGGTTCAAAATCTTATTCAGGGAACTGTCTGAATTTGTAGACCCAAAGAATAATGGCTCATAGATCAATATATACTTGGTTTGCGTTAACACCATGTGTGTATCTACTTGCCAGGTAGAGTTTGTTCTTAGAGAACTGTCTTTCTTATTCTTCACTACCCTGCAGTAGATTTATTGGATTGTTTGGGAGACTTCTCAGTTCTGAAAATAACTGTCCTGCTTTTTAATGCCAAAGGTATAGATAGTTGAATGGGACTACCACTTAAAAGGATCGTTATTAACTGCACTACCGCGGAGTGAGTTCTTAAATTGGTCTCACTGTTTCAACTAGCTTGCTCTAGCCATCTTCATAGGTCAATGTCATGTGAGTAATTTTGTGACATAGGTATGGTGGCCCCAAAGGGACATCGCATAACGCAAACGTGTGCGCACACGAATGCAATGTCGTGAAACAATTCGCGAATATATGCGCACACGTATACAATATCGTGAAATAATTCGCGAATATGTGCGCACACGTATGCAATGTCGTGAAACAATTCGCGAATATGTGCGCACACGTATGCAATGTCGTGAACCAAATCGTGAATATGTGCGCACACGTATGCAATTTCGTGAACCAAATCGTGAATATGTGCGCACACGAGTGCGATTTGTTTTGCAATGTCGTGAATTTTATTGCATACCATGTTGCATACCATTAGGGTGATGTCATAGTTGTGGATAATTTGTTACTGATCTAGGGAGTACTGTGGCGCTACAGCAGGCTCCCTCTGTAAAGCATGTGTATACCCAGGAACTTGGCACCAGGCCAAGGACGACCACACGCCTCGCTTGCCTCACAACAAAGACTACTGCTGCAATGACTACCGCTTATCTCACTGTTGGAAAGAAACCCCCCAGATCATTAGGCATTTTATTCAAAGGTATGCAACATGGTATGCAATAAAATTCACGACATCGCAAATAATATTCGCAGACGTGTGCGCACATATTCGCGAATTGTTTCGCGACATTGCATACGTGTGCGCACATATTCGCGAATTGTTTCACGACATTGCATACGTGTGCGCACATATTTGCGAATTGTTTCACGACATTGCATACGTGTGCGCACATTTTCGCGAATTGTTTCACGACATTGCATTCGTGTGCGCACATATTTGCGAATTGTTTCACGACATTGCATACGTATGCACACACGTTTGCGATATGCGATGTCCCTTCAGGGCCACCATACATAGGCCTACCAATCTTACCCAAGTCCAAACCAAACATTTGTGTGTTGAGGTTCATGTACCACATACCATTGAGTGGCAGATATGGGACAGCGTCTAGCCAATATGTAAACAATGTAACTTGTAAGCAAATGTTGATGTAAACAAGAAGCGAATATTGTCTGGTTATGTGGACTACACACGTGTACAAGCAGAAATTCCCTGCTTACCTGTTAGATAGGCCTGACGTATTAGAGCAGAATTCCCTGCTTCTGTAAACGCTGATTTCTTAATTACAGTAAGCAGGGCCACGAAATTGGACCCACATCCTTTGATCATGATTCATCAACTTCCAGTGTTTTGTTTCTCGTTTAAGTAAGGTCATCGAGATAAAAAAAAAGTTGTAAGTAATTGCTGTCCTTGCTTGCCAAGGTTTTATACAATACGGTAGAGGTCATCACTCAGTGGTTTGACCCAGCAGGTACCAACCAAGAGAACAAATGACTTGCCTGTTTTTATTTATTTAAAATATTATTTGGGTGGGAAGTTTCAAACCACATGGCCCCAAAACAGGCCAGTTAGAGTAAGCGAATAAAAGGGGAATGGGTATAAAAGAAGTATGACATTAATGTGGGGAGAAGCTTGATGAATCCTGTCTTAGATCTACATCTATCCAGCTACTTGTAAAAGCCTATTCAGCATCTAGACAAGGGTGCGGCTGCAGATGGTGGACGGCTTGTGTGCTCAGTGGGTGCCAAAATATATACAAAAATAGAGATAAAATGTGCAAGTAAAAACATGACTCTAGATGCCTACTCGCATCTGATGGCCTCCTTGAACTGCTCAAAGGTGGGCAGCTCAATGATGTCTCGAGGAAGCTCATCCAAGTCTTTTATGGTGCGAGGAAAGAAGCTGTATTTGTATGAGTCTGACGATGTTCTTAGTCTTCTGCCATGTTTACTTCTGGTTGCTCTGGCCTTATGTTTGATGTAGTCTGTGAGAGGAATGGCTATCTGATGGTTGAGGAATCATGACTAGACTTGATTGTAATCGTCGTTCTTGAAGTAGATGTAGGAAACAAGAAGACATTTTTAGTTTTAGATGGGGGAGGAAAACCTATGCAATCATCAGGGAGGGACTGAAAAGCTCAATGAAAGCTCAGTATGGTCTGGTCTGAGGTGGGATTCAAACCAGTGTCCATAAAGTTAAAAAAGACGGGGAAAGAAACCACTCGGCAAAACTGAATTGCATTGATTGTGATTCTAGAGCTAAATGTAAAAGATGAATGACATACTGTATTGTAAAACTTAAACTTGTCTCATTTGCTTGTGCAGTTATGTTCCAGATTTAATATCAGGAGATTTTGACTCTATACGACCTGAGATTCTCCTTTACTACCAGAGCAAGGTAAATCTAACTACCTCTGAATTAAATTTTGAGGTCTTGAAATCAAGCATCTGAAAGCACACAACTTCGGTTGACAAAGGTGTTTTTCTTTTATAGTTATCTCGCAACTTCAAAGGAATCCTATGCAACAGAGCATGAATTATTGGCTTTACATATATATTATAAGCACTGGTCAGTGATTTCAAGATGGTTGGTTCATTCTTGTTGTGTTTATAGACACTGGACACTTTTGGTAATTTTCAAAGACCAGTCTTTTCACTTGGTGTACCTCAACATTATGCATAAAATGACAAACCTGTGAAAATTTGAGCTCAGTTGGTCGTTTGAAGTGGGAGATAACTATAAAAGAAAAAACACCCTTGTCACACGAATTTGTGTGCGTTCAGATGCTTGATTTTGAGACCTCAAAGTTTAATTCTGAGATCTCAAAATCAAATTCGTGGAAAATTACTTCTTTCTTGAAAACTGTGCACTTCAGAGGGAGCCGTTTCTCACAATGTTTTATACCATCAACCTCTTCCCATTACTCGTTACCAAGTTAGGTTTTATGCTAATAATTATTTTGAGAATTTACCAATTAGTGTCCAATGCCTTTAAGCTTGTCATGTGGATATAATATTCTAGAATTTTATGCAGAGTCTCCAATGTGTCTTTAAGTTTTGAGTCGATGCCTTTTTTCAATGAATGGGATTTCAAGCTATAGGAAAACGATTCACAAACCTTTTTTCGTTTAAAGAGTTGACAAATATTTACTGTTTAATCCATTCCTTTCTGATAACAGGGAGCCAAAATAGTTAAAACGCCTGACCAGAACTACACAGATTTCACAAAATGCCTGAGACTGGTTGTGGACACAATAGAGTGCAGCAAGCAAGAGGCAAGTCAACTTACTTAACTTTACTGTATTTTCTGCCTAAAATTTATAACAACATTGGTTCGGTACATTATTTTTTACCAATATTGGTACAATGGAAACTAGTTGATGTTTCCTGTTTGTGTCAAGGTGGATTCTATAAACGTTTCCCAACTTAATTCCTTTTACCACCTTATACCATAGAGCAAGATGAAACTTAAGCAAACATTTACAACCTATGAAGTGGACTTAGTAAAACAATTAAAACAAATGTGTGTTTCTGTGGCCATATCAAAACTAACGTTTGTATCCTGTTGTTTCAAGGTGGGTTTCTGTCGTGGTACTAAATTCCTTTTGAGACTCTTATTATGAAACTTATGCAAAACACTAACAAACTTTATAGTCAACAAGATTTAAAAGAAAAATTGCTGTGGGAGGCCATCGAAATACAAGCGCATCATACAGTTCCACGAGACACTGGTTTCCTCATCAACGACATCAGGGCCCAATTTCATGGCTCTGCTTACCGTAAGCAGAAAATCGGCGCTTACGGCAGCAGGGAATTATGTGCTTACGGCAAGCGCATTTCACGTGTTAGCGGCGTATTTTGGCATCTGCGCGTGTGTGCTCCACGTTACTTGGTATTCTACGCTTACAAGGCTAGTGCAGAAATTCGGCGCTTGCCTGAAGCGGGGAATCGTGATTGTAAGCGCAGAATTCGGCTGTAAGCAGAGCCATGAAATTGGGCCCTGGTCACCAATCGTCACGCCAACCCTTCCAGCACCAGCTCACCACAAGAATGTCACAAACCAACGCACACACATCGAGCCAGCAACCAACCATCACGCATCACCGCCCAAGCACAGCCTCGATCCTTCCCGCCCAAATGCTCATCCATCCAGCACTACTAAAGCTCCACCACTACCAGACAGCAGACCTGCATTCTCCTGAAGATGAGCAGAGTTACTGTTCGAAACATCGAGACTAAACTGGCTCTTTTCAGAGCCAACACTCGCCCTAATAGATTTACAAATGGGGTTGTACCCGCAACTTTTTATTTATAGATTCTTCTTATTTCTCCAAACCATGCAAAACTTCAAACAATACTAAACTGCACTGTGCGTGTTGATGTGGCCATATCAAAACTAATCTAAATTTCCTGTTTACTTCCAGGTGGATTGTATCGTAGTACTTGGTGCCTTTGGAGATCGTTTAGACCAAACTTTAGCAAACATTAACACACTTTATGAAGCCAACTTAATCACCAAAGTACCAGTGTATCTCTTAGCGGACGGATCCCTGGGGTGTTTACTTAGACCGGTGAGTCTTTATGCTACAAACAACTGTTGTCTTATAAAATTTAGTTGTGTTTATTTTGTACCATAACCAAACCATCAGGGCTTGAATTTTGGGCGAATATCCACAAGACCACAGGGCTTGTTACTTGTACCTCAAACCTTTTACTGGACTAGAATTTATTTTGCAAGACCAGAATCAAAATGAGTTGAACAATGAGTTGTGGCGTGTCATGACCGAGCGGTTAAGAGCACCAGATTCAAGCTCTGGTGTTTGATCACCAGAGTGTGGGTTCGAATCCCGGTCGTGACACTTGCTACGGAAAAATTTAGGAGGTAGTGTTTTCTGCTCTACCGGCCAGGCTTCGGATTGATGATACCCAAGCCTAGCAACGGCCTCTGGAAAAAAATAATTGTAGCCCACACCTTGAAGTGGCCTTCAGGTCTTGTGTGTCTGGCGACTTGCATAAAAAAGAAAAAGAAAAAAAGAAGGCACTATGAGATAATCAATCTCATTTGTTTTATGGGTAAGAGTACTTTGATACTCAACAGATATTGAAAGATATTTATCAGATTCATACTAGTAGTTAGCAAGTTTGTCACAAAGATATTTTTCAGTGGGGTATGATTATTAAGTGAAAAAACAGAAGACCACCTGGCTTGCTTAGGCATCACTAAAATTAATGGCCCGACATTAAAATCACTGGCCACGGGCCAATACGGTTCAGTGTTAATTTCAAGCCCTGGCCATGTCTAATTGGCATGAGGGTGGGGTATATATTTGCTTGAGAAGGTTTGCTTTTTTGTCAGTAGATGGTAGACAACGGTAATCGTTAAAGACCAACCAGCACCTTTTGTGACCCAACATATGAAATAACAAACCTGTGAAAGTTTAAAGCCATTGGACACTTTCGATAAACAGTATTGTCCAAAGGCCCACACTTCGTGTATCACAACTTATATATAAAATAACAAACCTGTGAAAATGTAGGCTCAATCGGTCATCGGAGTCGGGAGAAAATAACGGGAAAACCCACTCTTGTTTTTGCACATTTAGCCGTGTCATGACATGTGTTTCCTATAAATCCGTAACTCATGATGTTGAGAATTGATAACTGTTTCAATGTTTTCTCAAAAAGTAAAGCATTTCATGGAATAATTTTTCAAGAGAAGTCTTTTACTACTACCTTCTGTAAACCCTGTAAGTTATTTGTAAATCTGTGAACTTTTTTTTCTTTTTCTGTTCCGAAAGTATGGTTTTAGAGGTAGGGTCATAAATTGTTTTTGTCAATGTATGCTGCTTTATAGGCAAAACTATAAAGAAAGAAACAATAAAAGTCACGTGTGGCAGTTTCAGTTGAGTACAGTGTGGGACTTAAACCCACACTCTGCTGATCAGGTGACCAAAGCTTGAATCCAGTGCTCTTGACCACTCGGCCACGACACGCCCCTATCCGTTTAAGGACACGAGTGTCAAGAACGGGACTCGAACCCACACTCTGCTGATCAGAAACACTAGAGCTTGAGTCCAGTGCACTTGACCACTCGGCCACGACATACCAGGGCTATCCTCCTTAAGGGCACAAGTTTTCAAGAATGGGGCTGGAACCCACACTCTGCTGATCAGAAAAAATAAAGCTTGAGTCCAGTACACTTGACCGCTTGGTCGTGACACGCCACTATCCCTATGTATAAGAACACAAGTATCAAAACCGGGACTCAAACCCACACTCTGCTGATCAGAAACACTAGATCTTGAGTCCAGTACACTTGACCGCTTGGTCGTGACACGCCACTATCCCTATGTATAAGAACACAAGTATCAAAACCGGGACTCAAACCCACACTCTGCTGATCAGAAACACTAGATCTTGAGTCCAGTACACTTGACCGCTTGGTCGTGACATGTCACTATCCCTATGTATAAGGACACAAGTATCAAAACCGGGACTCGAACCCACACTCTACTGATCAGAAACACTCCAGTCCAGTGCACTTGACTGCTCGCCAAGTAGGTTTTGTGTAAATCTATGATTTTTTGTATTTCAATCTTACCAGTGTTATGCACACCCTTTACATGTATGTGAATCTTGTGATATTTGTTCTTCGTGTGATTGTTGTTGTTTTTGGTTTCCAGGGGAAACATGTAATAGAAGTCAATACGGGTCTAGAGAGTGACTGGTGCGGGTTGGTTCCGATCGGACACAAATGCAGACAGGTTACAACTACAGGTCTAAAATGGAATCTCGGTAAGAGCTATGTGCACAAATTATTACCAAACGAAATAATAATAATAATAATAATAACAACAATAATAGACCGTTTTTATATAGCGCTTTTCACACCCGAGTGGTGTCTCACAGCGCTTCCGACATTATTACCCCTGGTCACTGGGCCTTAAATCATTCCTTAAACCATCTCAGCTCCCTGGGGAGTATGGGCACAGCTTGCCCCCAACCATGTTAGGAACACTGGGGGGGGGGGGAACCCATGCTCTTCATGATAAGTGTACTGGTCTTTTTTATACCTCTGCACCATGGGGAAGTATAGTCATTGGCAACGGCACCCAATCATGCATCCGTTGAGCGTGGCACTTTCATTTCCTTGACCTTAAATTGAGTTACATGTAGAAGTGACATTTGGACTTGAACAATCCTGGGGAGAATACTGCTGTAATGCGTAACAAAGCAAGGCCCCTGTGTAGTTAATGTTTTATCCCCAGTCATAATGCGCTGTTGAATTCTTTCTCAACTTTATGTTTCAACAAAGATAAGGTTTAGTAAAGATAGGATATATCTGGTCATTTTGAACTCTCTGTTTGTTTCAGACCATCAGCCAATGCAGTTTGGAAGCCTTATCAGCACGTCTAATACTTACTCTGAGGGGGCTGAGGTAGTGACTGTCCAGACTGACCAACCACTGCTATGGACAATGGGAATAAGGAGCGATAAATCCAAATAGCGGGGGGCTTCGGCTGTCATGCCAGGGGCCGATTTCACAAAGAGATAAAACTGCAATTCAGTCGCAGTTGCTAAGTTAAGTGTAAAGATGCTGCTTCACCCTCCTAGTAGGCCGATTGTGGAGGCTTCTTTTTCACCATTCAAAATAATGTATACTCTTCACTGATCATGTATGGTTGTGTGCCCTTTGATACAATAGACCTTTATCATGGTGCAGCCATCTTGAATTTCTCCCATTGATATCAAAGTTACCAAACCGAGGCTGGAAGAACAAAATAGTCTGGTTCCTATTTGCAAGATGATTATTAGCATTCATTATTGTTATTTGATACGAGTAACAAGACTAAAATGGAGGCAGCATGATAAAAGGTCTATGGTAAAGTTGCTCTGTCCCAACTTTAGAATCATCCCAGTAGTTTGGACTAGTCCCATCATGAGTGTTACAGTTGGGACGGCCCAACTAAAAGTTGCCAACTATAGCTGGAATTGCCCAATAGTGATAGTGATGTAGATAACCACAATTAGTTGGGTTTCTGAAAGGATTTTGATCCTCAGAAATTTCTCTGGGCTTGCATTTTGGCTCATAAGTGAAACATGTTAAAACATAAATTTCTAATATGGATGAGAAATTTCAGACATTTTGTTGTGTCGACCCTGCTCATGGCAAAACTTGAGCAAAAATAAATTGTTCGTTTTTTTTTCTTCTCATAAATAACCACAAGCGGTCTAGTTAGTAGTTAACACTGGTTCTTGCTTGGCTTGGTGACATATCTCTGGATCCCGGGTATAGGTATTAGGCCGTCCCAACCATAACACTTGTGTTGGGACCAGTCTCAACTACAGTTGGGACAATTCTAAAGTTGGGGTGTTTACACAGGTTAGGGTCAAGAGTGAGGAAAGGATTTTTTAATGCAGCTGTACGAAATTGGGCCCTGGCTTTATCTCCATTTTGATTCCCTATATTAGCCAAATGAACATGCATTTCAAAGCCAGTTTAAAGGAATCAGGCAAATTTCAGAAAATACAAGTAATATCTTTAGGTTTAAAATAGTCTATGGCGTAGAGGTGTATTTATCTTTGAAGGATGAGAGTATACAAATCATGAAAGATGTTGATAGTAAAATTAACAGTAATTTCAAGAAAGTATTTATGTATACATTTTTGTTTAGAACAAGTTTTTTAAAGTGCTTGAAATTTATGAAGGGTTTATTTTTCTATTATTTATCAAGTTTTATGTTATTCCCTGTTTTTAATCCAAGATTTGTCCAGTCAACTTGTATTTATTGTTGTTTTTTGTAGCTTCATAAATGTTAGCTAAACTCCCACTTGTACCTCCTGATTAAAAAAACAAACGAACAAACTAGAATAATTAAAGGGTCTATGTACTTTTTGTAGGACAAAAACACAATGTCCACAGATTTACACTAAACTTTCAAGTTTCAAGATAATGATAGTAGAAAGCTTCGCTGAAAATGTTACTTGCTGAGGTGCTGTAGTTTTTGAGAAATGAGTAAAACAATGTCATGAAAATAAATCGTCTCACTGATCATGAAACGAAGTTTATGTTAGCATGTAAAAACGGATTTTCATGACATTGTTTTACTCATTTCTCAAAAACCACAGCACCTCAGCTTCTAAGATTTGAAGGTAAGCTTTCTACTATCATTATCTTAAAACCCTGTAAGTTTAATGTAAATCTGTTTTGTTTTTACAAAAAGTACCAAAATCCTTTTTGAAGGAGCTGTTCAACGGTAAAATGAGTATTTTATGCCATTTCAATGTTGTTTCATGTGAAGTTTGTTACGTGCAAGTACTGTGGATGGTATTTACATCAACAGTAACATAGGAATGTTCTTTATTAAGAGTTTGTTCCCCAAAAATAATTAAGCCCTGTTCATACTTTCTGTGAATGCGATATGAATTTTGCAACAGTTGAATTGTGCTCAACTCCTGTGAAACATTCGCTGCGAAAACAGCCATGTGACGCTAAATTGATTCGCTTTGCATTCGCAGAAAGTATAGACCGGGCTTGAGCTGATGTAAACTGCTTACCAACTAAAATGACCCACGGTACAAATGCAAAAAATAGTTACGATGTGACGTTTCCACACAGACAAAGGCAGAGAGCATACAGTTTTTTCTGTGAGCTGTCTGCCTCGCTACTCTCTACTCATGTACTTCCACTTCTGTTACATTTGCAGATCTGTTTATTTTGTGTTGTCATTTACCGGTAGCCTTTGAGAATGACTCTGCTAACTGGTCCAAGCGTCAGGACAATTATTATTTGTTGTAAAGAACATAATTGTGGTATCCGATTCTATAGTTACAAAATAGACCGATCCATTAAGCTCCGCCCCATTGTGTATTGACCAATCACAACCCATTGCACCACCAAAAGTTTGAAAAAATAAAGTCTGACATGCGTGCGCTTATGCTTGGCGCGTGTTGCAGAGTTGTGGACAGATGCTTACTCGTTCTTGCTCACACATGTGCCATGGGCGATAATGGATCGGTCTGTTTGAACTGGCTTTATTTCACCCGGCCTGCTAGGTGGTCCACCAGTCAAGACATCTGCATGTTGAGGTTGTTTGTTCAAATCCCATTGTGGTAGCCTTGTTGACAAAAGCCATAGGTCTTGTGCACTAGGATTGATAGTACACGCAAAAGAACCCAATACAGTACACTTATCATGGAAGAGTAGGGATTAATCTACAAGCACCAATGATTATGGGTTTCCTCAGGCTTGCAAGCTACAGTTATTAAGTTCACTTACAAGGCATCCTTCCCTTTATGATTTCACTTACAAGACATCATTTCGTTACCAGAAAAATATAACTGCTGTTTTGTCCCAATCGATACCTTTTCTTGTTTATTCCGAGAATGCGGAATATTTTTTATAATTTATTTGACTCGTTTTAAAGACAATGGACACTATTGGTAATTGTCAAAGACCAGTCTTCTCACTTGGTGTATCTCAACATATGTATAAAATAACAAACCTGAGAAAATTTGAGCTCAATTGGTCGTTGAAGTTGCGAGATAATAGTGAAAGAAAAAACACCCTTGTCACATGAAGTTGTGTGCCTTTAGGTGGTTGATTTCCAGATCTCAAAATCAAATTTGTGGAAAATTACTTCTTTCTCGAAAACTATGGCACTTCAGAGGGAGCCGTTTCGCACAATGCTTGATACCATCAACCTCTCCTCTTTACACTGTACTAAGTGAGGTTTTATGCTCATCATTATTTTGAGTAATTACCAATAGTGTCCACTGCCTTTAAAACTCCACTGAACCATTTAACCTCCTAAGTTTTAACAGTTATAAATTATGATTTTGTTGGTGTATATCTCAGGGATGTAGTGAATATTTAAGTGGACTGTTGTTTTTGGAAAGATTTATAATTTTAATCACCTAGGTTTTTAAAAAACACAGTTATACCTTTTCATCAAAAAAGATAGTCATGTTGGTGAAAAAGTGCATAGCAGTTTAGACATTGAGCGAGACTCACTCGTGACAAAATAGTCTGAAATTATGACAGATAGAAAGTTTGTAAAATCCCCGGAGTTAATGTTTTTAAGAAAGTTTTGGGAACAGTACAGGCAGTTATAGAGAAGCAGAATCAAACAGCCGGATTTCTTTATATCTGAATCGACAGCCTTTTTTTTCAATAAGTAGACATACAAATTTGAATTGACGGATCCAATAAGCTCCGCCCCATTGTGTATTGACCAATCACAACTGATTGCACAACCAAAAGTCTGACATGCGTGCGCTTATGCTTGGCGCGCGCGGCTGAGTTGTGCAAAATAGCATTGGAGAGGCTCACATGCTCTTGCTCACACGTGCGCCGTGGGCAGAGCCTAATGGATCAGTGTATAGACGATGTGACCTGTGACATCACATGTTTACATAAGAGCCACAGCCTGGACTTCCTGCACGCACGATTTGAACACAGCCTAATGGAAGAAATCATAAAATCTTATACTTTATGGAGATTGCACTGTCTAACTCTTATCAACTTTTGATATGATGAAAAAGGGAACATCTCAAAACTTGTCCCGCTTTTACTTTCATAATTCTTGGATTTATGTGGAAATTATGACATGAAATGTCAACTTTCCCATATGACCTGTGCAGTATTGTGCCTGCCCGAATACTCAAAAAATGTACAAGGTCACACTTATTGTAAAAAAGTTCACATGGTCTATTGAGATAGAAGTCTGCAGAGTCCATCATTTACACAATTCAGTTTAAATTCATGTGACCCTATTAACCTTTGTAAAAAATTTAAACACTGGTTGTCATTTGAACCTCATGAAACCAGTCATGTGACTCAACAGGGTAGATTTACAAATCTGGAACTTGAAAGATACATGTACATTATCCTTCAAAGACCCCATAATACATAGTTGCACTCTATATTTGCCTATTTTATTATTAAGTTATGCTTATATCATAGATAGCTGAATTCAAGAGTAATTTTATGAACAAATAAAAAATTTGAATAAAGTTGGAAATGTTAGTTTCAAAGTGATTTATACTCGGCCTGTCTGAAAACTTGACAGATAGCAAAGCATTCATGGAAAGATGAAAGTTTCAGAACCAAGTTTAGATATCACACTTTGCTTAGAGGCTGGTATGTACTCGCTGTGTTTTCTTGCGGATGCAGTGCATGGACCACTAATAAAAGTACTCGCTGTGTTTTGCTGCGGATGCCGCGCATGGACCATTAATAACAGTGTACTCGCTGTGTTTTCCTGCTGATGCAGCGCATGGACCAGTGTACTCGCTGTGTTTTCACTGCGGATGCAGCGCATGGACCATTAATAACAGTGTACTCGCTGTGTTTTCCTGCGGGTGCAGCGCATGGACCATTAATAACAGTGTACTCGCTGTGTTTTCCTGCTGATGCAGCGCATGGACCAGTGTACTCGCTGTGTTTTCACTGCGGATGCAGCGCATGGACCATTAATAACAGTGTACTCGCTGTGTTTTCCTGCGGGTGCAGCGCATGGACCATTAATAACAGTGTACTCTCTGTGTTTTCCTGCTGATGCAGCGCATGGACCAGTGTACTTGCTGTGTTTTCACTGTGGATGCAGCGCATGGACCATTAATAACAGTGTACTCGCTGTGTTTCCTGCGGGTGCAGCGCATGGACCATTAATAACAGTGTACTCGCTGTGTTTTCTTGCGGATGCAGCGCATGGACCATTAATAACAGTGTACTCGCTGTGTTTTCCTGCGGATGCAGCGCATGGACCATTAATAACAGTGTACTTGCTGTGTTTTCCTGCGGATGCAGCGCAGGGACCATTAATAACATTGTACTCGCTGTGTTTTCCTGCGGATGCAGCGCATGGACCATTAATAACAGTGTACTCGCTGTGTTTTCCTGCGGGTGCAGCGCATGGACCATTAATAACAGTGTACTCGCTGTGTTTTCCTGCTGATGCAGCGCATGGACCAGTGTACTTGCTGTGTTTTCACTGCGGATGCAGTGCATGGACCATTAATAACAGTGTACTTGCTGTGTTTTCCTGCGGATGCAGCGCAGGGACCATTAATAACATTGTACTCGCTGTGTTTTCCTGCGGATGCAGCGCATGGACCATTAATAACAGTGTACTCGCTGTGTTTTCTCTGCGGATGCAGCGCATGGACCATTCATAACAGTGTACTCGCTGTGTTTTCCTGCGGATGCAGCGCATGGACCATTAATAACAGTGTACTTGCTGTGTTTTCCTGCGGATGCAGCGCATGGACCATTAATAACAGTGTACTTGCTGTGTTTTCCTGCGGATGCAGCGCATGGACCATTAATAACAGTGTACTACCTGTGTTTTCACTGCGGATGCAGCGCGAGGACCATTAATAACAGTGCTTTCATTTTCACTACCTTATGGAGACCAAGAACCTAACAAAAAAGGGAAAATAAAAGGACTCCATGGGAAAATTCTAAAGACCTGAGGCAGATTGCAATAAAACGGTCTCAGTCAGCGGTCTAAGACCAGTCAGTTATAGCCGGCTATCTGCCTTAGACGGTCTTAGCTTAGTCAGTTATTAAGACTGTTGCAATAAGTCGGTCTTAGATAAGTCGGCAAAAAGTAATGCAATACAAACAAATGTCCCATAATACTTAGCACATATGCAGCACAGGAGTTACGGCATTGTTCTTATTGCTTAGGCTAAAATCGAAGGATATCCAATTACTTTCACCCTTGGGAACACATATTTACGATACAATATATACAGTGTATCATCATCATGATGCCTCTCATATATCTTTAAATATTTGGTCTCGTTGTAGAGCTCGTCACATCAAATCGTCTACAACTAACAAATGCAGCGCCATCTTTAAAAACTAAACTAAGACCGAGTATAGCTAGCTCAGAGCAGGCTTGAGATTTAAGACCGGCTATAATTATAGTCTGCGCTATTGCAATCGATCTATAATTAAAGACTGTCTAAGCGCTTTTCACATTAGCCGGCTATACCGCATAGACTGGTTTAAGACCGCTTGGTACAATCCACCCCTGGGTGCTTCACATAGAATTTTGTGTACAAAGTCTACTGTAAAATCTACAGTACAGGGACAATGGAAAGAACACAAGATGTCTATCTATCTATGTAGTGAAGTACATTCCTCTTGTAGTATAGTCGTACTGTAAGGTGCAAAGTGCGCGATCAGGAACACGACATCCTCTATTTAAATGTGGAAAAAGTTTAAGTAAAAAGCGCCATCCATCTGTCCCGACAGGGATGAAAAAGAGAATGTGTGTAATGGAGAATAGGTTGTACACACAAGTCTGATGCATAGTCGAACAAATCAAACCATTTGTTAGGTGTGTATTTGCAATGTCATTGAATGATGGCAAGAAATTGAAGATGAAATCTGTACGCTTTATATGGCCTCCCAATAAAAATCGGAATATGTTTCAAGACATACAGCACAGTTTGAATTTTGCACATTGATGACATCCAGCCACCATCTTAGAGGTAAAATGATTATAAAACTCAAAGATTACAGATTTGTATGCACGATGCAGACTTGACATCTAGGCGAGGGCGCCCTACTGAAATGATATCAAGTGCATGGACCTTATCGCAAATACCAATGCGCAAGCGCACACTGTTAAACGAGGTCCATTGTGGGATAGATATGTGGTATAGTATTTGCAAAAAGGTCTTTAAGATCTACTTTTACCAGGAGCAGTGATTTGAGAGTATTTAAGCACAAGATAATTTTCTTGTAGTATTTCTTCCTGAAGTTTTGGGTTGAATTACAGGCGACCAGTTCCAGGCAATCTACAAGAAGACATTTTTCTTGGGGATCGTAAGACATTGTTTGAAAAATTACTTGTGTGCTACCAAAGTGGTCTTGTAGCATGCATTGCAGTAAGTTGTCTCCAAGTTGCCTGTAAAAGGAGTCCCGTGTATCTCGCCTCAAACGACTTCAAAACAGATGTGCTAGGCTAACCTTCCAGATGTCAAAACACTCCCATACTTCACCACTTCCAAGACTACACTGGCTCCCAATAGCCCAACGTATTGAGTTCCGCACGCTGGTCCATACCTACAAATCATATATTCACAGTGCTCCAGATTATCTCTTCACTTTTTGAAATCCATGACTGTCGGCACTCCCTTCGAAGCTATGATGCCGATCTCCCTCGTGGTGAACAAGTCATGCAAACAAGCCGGTGAGAGAGCTTTTTCCACTGCTGCCTCCTGCCTATGGAACATCTTCCTGTCCCCATTAAAAACGCCGAGACTGTGTTGTTCTTTAAAAGGGTCTCAAGGCGCACCTGTTCTCCAACTCGTAGCTGGTTTCCCCATTACTTTTGTCTGTTTCCATGTTAAGCGCCTTGCATCCTTTGGTAATTTTGCGCTATAAAAATCCTGTTACTATTTATTATTAGAGCCCAAACCCTACTTAAAATGACCACATAAGCAAGAACCTGTTTTTTTTTTTTAGACAATGAGAGTTTATTATCGAACAATGCTGAATCTACTTTTGTATAATTTAATACATACATTTTAATTATTATTTTGACCAATGGTAGGATTTATGACCGATATCTGCTCGACAGTTTGCTCGGGGAAAGAAACGTGTTATAGACCCCTTGCATAACGCAAAACACTACACTGACGCGCATGTTTTTACGCACAAAGAACAGCTACCGTCCAATCATTTGCCTCCTTTGACCCCAGTGAGGGCACTTTTCGACCACAGCGAGGACGTTTTAGAGCGTGTGCTGTCACATGCAAGGGGTCTATTGAATTGAGTTTGTCACTTCCTATATTTTGCTTATGATAAATTCACTTTTCAAACCAGGAACATTTTCTAGTACCAAGTCTTCTGTAATGTAACCACAAATTTGTCAAGATGGGAGAACGTCCAACAATCAATTTCAAAATTTGGGGCCAATTCATTGCCAAAGGGTCAGCTCTTCTCATAGGACCATGAGACTTGATTAGCTAAAATATGACCCCCCGCAAAAAAAAAAACCCACTCCCGCCAGAAAAAAATAACTTGCATGAGTGACTAAATTTAAAAATTATTTGTATTAGAGATATATTAATACTGAAGCATGTAAATTCATGCCTTGTGAGATTGCCGACAATGTGTGAAGATATGCAGCTCAGGTTGGACCCTTCAAGGTCGAGCAGTAATTTGTTTCCATGCTAACCGGATGTGACGGAAGATGCGGTTGAAACCTCACAGACACGATTCTGAAGCAGTTTGGTTTAACCAGTTATTAAAATCCTTGGATGTTGTGTTCTAGTATAGGTGCAGCTTTACGATCCTCTGGAAAGGAAAGACAAGTAAACATGTTTAACCGTCTTGTCTTGAGAAAATCGTACTATGTACATGTACTTATACATCAACCTAAAGGACCTATGGTATAAATGCCCAAAAATAGTTAACACCTTAAAGGAACACGTTGCCTTGGATCGGACGAGTTGGTCAAAACAAAAGCGTTTGTAACCGTTTTTTATAAAATGCATATGGTTGGAAAGATGTTTTAAAAGTAGAATACAATGATCCACACAAGTTTGCCTCGAAATTGCGTGGTTTTCCTTCTACTGTGCGAACTAACATGGTCGGCCATTTATGGGAGTCAAAATTTTGACCCCCATAAATGGCCGACGTGTTAGTCGACGAGGTAAAAGGAAAACCACTCAACTTCGAGGCATGTTTGTGTGGATCATTGTATTCTACTTTTACAACATCTTTCTACCCATATGCATTTTATAAAAAACGGTTACAAACGCTTTTCAAACACCAACTCGACCGATCCAAGGCAACGTGTTCCTTTAACATTTCGAGCCCACAGAGCCTTTCTAGAAGGCTAAATAACAACACACTAGAATTTAGTAAGTGAGAAAGACAGCTAGAATCAAAACATCAGGCAATTAACGTTTTTTCTACTTTGTCTCCCACTTGTTATATCATTTTAGAAAAGAAAGTTCAAAAGCTCCCTGTTTTGTGAATGGAGGAACAGTCCTAACAGACAAAAGTGTTAGTAGAGCAAGATTGTGGGCTTAAAATAATAATAATAGCCAGTTTTGATATAGTGCTTTTCACACCCGGAGGGTGTCTCAAAGCGCTTCCGACATTATTACCCCTGGTCACTGGGCCTTAAATCATTCCTTAAACCATCTCAGCTCCCTGGTGGGGAGTATGCAGATTGTGCAACATTAATATGCGCTACTCGGCTAAATCAATCACAAGAACCATCTCTGCCCTCACAGGTACCCATTTACCCCTGGGTGGAGAGAAGTAATTATAGTTAAGTGGCTCAGGGACACAAGAGTCACGGCCGGGATTCGAACCCACACTCTGCTGAACAGAAGCACCAGAGCTTGAGTTTGGTGTTCTTTTTCACTCGACACCCTTTCCCTAGGTGTTGTCTTTGACCCCTATTTCTTTCCGCTAAAAAAATCAATGGATGCACCACCACAACATCCCACAAGTACTGTCCCATCTAAAAATTCTGCACCCCTCTTTTCCCCACCCAACCCAAAGTAATCTAAGAACCTCCTTTACACTTACACAATGATATTGTTGATTGGAATGTGAATGAGCTTGACGAAGAATCCGATGAACCCCATGATGCAGAATCCAATAGCTGTTGCAATGGCAATCTTCTGGAATTCTACAAGTGAGAATAATAAGAGAAGAACGAATTAAATTAGATCAAGGATTGCTTAAATATTTCTTCTCACTTGTTGGTTTATGATTTATCTCGTTGAAAATGGGAAAGGGGTGTCATTCCAGGGCCCAATTTCATAGAGCTGCTAAGCACACAAATTTGCTTAGCATGAAATTTCTTCCTTGATAAAAACAGGATTACCAACCAAATTTCCACGTGATTTTCAGGATTTAAGCAAACAACAGCTGAGTTGCCAGTAACAAGCAATATGTAACAAATGGAAATTTGGTTGGTAATCCTGTTTTTGTCAAGGAAGAAATTTCATGCTAAGCAAATTTTTTGTGCTTAGCAGATCCATGAAATTGGGTCCTGATGGTGAACAGCCACTCACTTGTATACAAAGTGAATCCTTAAATGACAGACTAAAGGGGATGCAGTAGCTGCATGTGACGTGAAAGACACTGGAAACTATTGGTAAATATCAACGACTAGTCTTCACAGTTGGTGTATCTCAACGTATGCATAAAATAACATAACTGTGAGCACCATCGATCGTTGAAGTTAAGAGATATAAATGAAAGAAAAAAACACCCTTGTCGCACCATGGTCACACAAAGTTGTGTGCTTTCAGATGCTTGATTTCGAGACCTCAAATTCTAAATCTGAGATCTCAAAATCAAATTCGTGAAAAATTTCTTCTTTCTCAAAACTACGTCACTTCAGAGGGAGCCGTTTCTCACAATGTTTTATATATCAACCTCTCCCCATTACTCGTAATCAAGAAAGGTTTTATGATAAAAATTATTTTGAGTAATTACCAATAGATAGTGTCCACTGCCTTGAACACAAGAGGGTCGGTAGAGTAAATAGGTATACTCGTTCTAATTTTTATTTATTTTAAGTATGAAAGAAGTTTTAAACATTGCAGGTTAAAATCCATATTTAATATAAAAAAATTATTCGACCCAAATTATTTCAGATTTACCCGGTCAGTTTCCCTTGTGGTATTACATGATACAAAAAAACCCAAACGATTTCCTGAATGGCGCAAAAATCATCAGTTAGGACAAAAATATGTTTGCTATCCGATATTATTTGTTTAAGGTGCTGATATTAATTCAAGTGATAGTGTTCTATGAAAGATTTAATTCTGACACAATTTTTAAAAGCCTCGTCAAATCTCCACTGTACCTTTTCTGTCTGGCTTAGTACATCTTTTGATGAGTCTAACAGAGTCCTTAGCAAACTGCTTAGCGGGATCAACCAACTGCTGAATCTGGTCCATGGTTACTGCTTGTTTTTGTTACTGTGGTCAATCTGAAGAGTTACAAAGGCGAACAAAAACTAAATCAATAGTTGTTTAAATCGTAACACTTCAATGTCAGCAAATTCTCAACCCAGTAACCTTTGATCGTAGTTTTTGCGATAACGTAACGCTCCTGCCGACGGCAGGAGAGTAACGTTATCGCAACTATGATCGTGGCAACTATGAAACTAAACATTTTTATTTCAAGGCGGTCCTACTCATTACAGAACTGACAATTTGCAGACAAAATGCAAAAAACAACATTAACTTGTTCCATATTCACTCGGAATTGCCAGTCAAAGCTCAAAATAATGGTTAAGGTGTTAAAAACCTATGAACTTTACAATATCTTCCCTCGATCCGTTAAACAAGCAGACTGAGAAGCAAAGTCATGGCAGCAGTTACATGTAGCTCGCACCATATGTAGCTGGAATCATCGTGAAATTTACCCCCCCCCCCAAAAAAAAGGGAGGGGGGCGAGAACAATAATGACACAAACACCATTTCTCCCCTGAAAGTTAGTATTGTAATTATTTACTAATACTAAACGTGTAGTCTAAATAGACAATATGAATGATTCTTTCTTATGTCAATGTTGAGTTCCCCAATAGACACGCTCCCTGTGGATAATGCTGCAGTCCATATGGCGCACCCCATTAATCTTTCAATAGCGCAGCGCGATCGGTTGATAGCGCAGCGTGATCAGTTGATCGCGCAGATTGACCAATCGCACCCAACAATTCGGTGTACATAGGGAAAAAACACATGTTGGCCAATATTTGTATGCCCATTTGTCTGCACCATGAAGATACATAGCTCCATATAATAAAATTATGCCTTTTTTTTCTTCTTATAAATATGGAACTCCTCGGTAATTTATCCATTACTCATTGATATCCTTCATTTGACAAAATAGAGTAAGACAGAGATAAACACATCTCACACACACACACACACGCCCCGACGTTTTGTTACAAACAGCTGAGTTGAGTTGAGATGACTCAACTCAAGACTGTTCAAAAAGAATCGTTCAAAAATAGTCCCTTGAAATCAAACAATATCAAAAATACTTCATATAATCAAATCAAGGGGGATAACTTTCCGTATGGTGCCACCACTTTTTCACTCATTTTTATAAGAAGAGATATCTCATTGAGGTAAATTAGATACTATATTATTTCATATCGAATGAAAAAGTGGTGGCGCCATACAGAAATTTTTCCTTTTTATTTTATATAATAATTATAATCTAATTCTAAATAAAATTAAAAAATTTTAAACTTGAGATCATGAGATGCTGATCAATCATAAAAATCTAGCCCACCTTGTTGAGCTGTTAATGGCTCCGCTTTTAACAGTTATGAGATGAGACCGATGTTAAAAGCGGAGCCATCCAGCTCAAAAAGGTGGGCTTACATAAAAAATCATGCCCTAGAAGAATGAGTTAGTGGTACTGGTACTGGTAGGATAGGGTGAGAAGTAACTTTATCCTTTCAATAGGATAGGAGTTGTTAATCATCATCATGATTGTATTAAAAAACACACACACAACAAACACAAGCCACTTTCTTGTTATTTTACACGATTCCCATTTCGTAACGTACACAAATCTAACATTAACAAGTTGAAATTCAAGCTTTAAATATGGAAACATTAAAAACAATTCGATGAATATAAAAACCTCACATAATTGAATGGACCATGAATCAAATAACAAACAAATCAGGACAATTATTGATGTACAAAAAGTAGAAAATAACGATGAACTACACACGTACCTTCGGATGTCAATATGGCAAAATGCAAAAGGCAGCATAAATGAATGAAGATTGTGAAAACAGTAAAAGTAGTGACGTTGCAGTATAGCGCCACCATTTGACCACTTCATGCACACCTAAATAATCCCTGGTGTGCATTTTCAAGCCGTTCTTTAGGCCTATCGTATAATCGGGGTACCAGTTTAATATTTGCCAATGGACGCCACGTTGCATTGCTAAGTGGGAAAGGGGTGGGGCGTGGCTTCCACAAAATAGTGGAAACTAGGTAAACAACAGTTTCCAGTGGTATTGAAACTAAAGAGGAAGAAAAAAAAAGATTTTTATTTTACAAAGAAAAATATCTTTTTTAAAAGACTAAAAATATATTTGTTTCCATCCCAAACTCCCCCAAATTGCAGAGAAGGCTGAATGAAAGGGGTGGGGAATAGTTTGTTTTCCTAATTCTTCCATGATCACACTCACAGTCTACAGAGCAAGGATCTTGGTTAGGCCACTTTCTTCCTTCCTCCATGGTTAGGCCATTTGCATTGGTGGCTCAGCTAGGAATACGACGTTTGCTAAGGGAGTTTCTAAGGATGTTCCCACTAGCTTCATTGCATAGACCTTATCGCAAATACCAATGCGCAAGCGCAGACTGTTGAATGAGGTGCATTGTGGGATACATATGCATCAAATTTTGCTACCAGCTAGACCACAATGCACCTAATTCCAAGCTTTACGCACGCGCCCCGGTATTTGCGAAAAGGTCTATGATGATGCAGAAATCTAGTCATAGCCATAGCCTAAAGCTGTAGCCGCAAACTCAAACGCGGCCTTAAGCCAAGCCTATAGACCTTTATCACGCTGTCACCATCTTGGTCATGTCCCCTGTTTCCACAACAGTAATGAATGCTAACATTCATTGCACAAACATGGCACCAGACTATTATTTTGTCCAGTCTCAGTAAATTTTTGGTTCCAATGAGTTGGAATGGAGTAAAATCAAGATGGCAATACCGTGATAAAGGTCTATACTATCCAAGGAACAAGTCTTCAAATAAAACGACACTTGCAAGACCATATTCTGAATGGATTATCAATAAAGGTCGATCTATATACTGTCCGGGAACAAGTCTTCAAATAAAATGACACTTGCAAGACCATTTTCTGAATGGATTATCAATTCTTTAATTCCACATTGAGTCTAGGAGGATGAACAAAACAATTCCCTGCACTTTCGTGACGTAAAGAAAAATATATATCCTCAGGCAAAAAAAAGATGATAGTTGGTGATCAAATCAAGGTGCTTCTAAAGAAACAACAGTAAGAGAGAAACAAATAAAACACCAAGAGTATGATGGACGGTTGCTACCGAATGGTCATCTCAGTTACAGGAACCATCAAGGCCAATTTCATTGAGTTGAAACAGTGGTGGATTTCACATAAGACTAGTCTTACCACGAACCTACTAGGACTATCTTTGTGAAATCGACCCTGGTCCTTTTGAAACTTCTGATTCAGCTCTGTCTATTTATTTTTACAATATTTTTGCAAAAGCGGGGCTTCAAAACATTTGGACAGAGGTTTCAAGAGGGGCAAACAGTAACAAATTTGTTGGCAAGCAAAATCACTCAGCTTATCAAACAAAATATCACTATTACAATTTGTTTTTCTTCTTTTTATACTTGAGCCCTGATAACTTCTGCTAGCAAGCAAATTTGTTGAGCATCATTTTCTAATCTATGAAATATGATCCAGATTTATTGGTGTCGGTGAACCACAGTTGTAGTATTCCTTTTTTATGATTATTAGGAATCACAAACTGGCCTAGATCCAAATTGGGATAGTTCCAGCCTTCATTTGTGACTTGGGTGACGAATTTCCAATTGAGTCAGAATCCCACGGTATCTTGCACATTGGGCAGCACACTTACCGCGCCTATCCTGTCCGCCATTTCAGGAGTCAAAATTTACACAAAGCAATTGGCTCCTAAACATTCAGGATGCACTTTGTGCCGAGATCCATTCCGCAATGTGCAAGGGCTTTACTACTGGAAGTCGGAACACCATAACTTTTGTTAATACTCAGTTATATAGGATTTGTGGCATTGCACGGTGAGGTATCAATGTATATTTGGTTTGCGGTAACACCAAGTGTGTATCTACTTGCCAGGTAGAGTTTGTTCTTAGAGAACTGTCTCGCTTAGGTCTACCACACCTGAAAAATCTACTCCGCGGTAGCAGAATTAAGCAAGACAATTCTCTAAGAACAAACTCTACCTGGCAAGTAGATACACACATGGTGTTACCACAAACTAAATATTAATACTCAGTTAACAATATCTGGCTTAGTCCCCATAGAGGGTAAATGAAAAAAAATTCCAAACAGGAGCCATCCAATGTTTTACAAACTTTTAAAGATCTCCACCCCATGAAGTAAAAATTCGACTAAATATGTCTTTGGAACCTTGTCATCATATTATTATTTAATGGCAACGTAATCAAGAATGCCTCATAAGTGAACTTTTAAAAATCAAGCCAGAGGAAAGAGGAAAGATGTTAACGAAGAGCTTGTTATGTGAACCACAAACAACGGGGCTAAACCCTCCTCTTACACCACAAGTGTTCTTCCGTTGATTTCACCAAACTCTTCCTAACTTAATCTTAATCCTAGGGTTAATCTAAGGACTTAGAACGAGTTCAGTTCTGTATCCGAAAATTTAGGACGTATTGAACCCATCATAAGTTAGGACAAGTTACTCGTCCTAACTCGAGAGAGGATTATTCCTAGCGTTTCATGAAAACGGCTGGACAGTTCTTTGAAGTGAACTACCAATCCTATAGTACGAGGGGCCTGGGGAATGGCAATGGTAAAGTGTCTTGCTCAAGGATACAAGTGATAACTGGGACTCAAACCCAAACTCTGCTGATCAGAAACGTCAGCGCTTAATAAGTCCGCTGTTCTTAACTGCTCAGCCACAACACCCAAATGAATGCAGTGATAGATTCTTTAGTTTTGTTTTCCGATGTTGATTCTACTTAATAGAAATACTGTATCACCATTTTCAAACACTTCATGGAGTCTTGCACAGTTTCTGCTTCTGATCAGCATGAGCCTGAGCAGAAATTTTTGAGTTTCTGAAATAGAACAAATTAAATCACACATTTTTAAAAACAACCATCTTGACCAGAAGCTTCAATAAAAAAAACTAATTCAGAAGGTTTGTGTTGAACACATCATACAGTAACAACAAAAACAAACATACACAAATCTACATGTAAAATATATAAATGAACAAAGCAAAGTGTTGCCACATTGAAAGAATCAGAAAAAACAGCAACAACACAAATCAGAAAAGGTATTCAATGTGGACCGTTTGTGTGCAGGAAAACAAATATTATTGCTACCCAAAATTGATGCTTTACAATATACATATATATCTTTTTCTTATAAAAAAACATAATTACACAAAATACATTTCATCCCTTTGTAATGAACCATTAACCCGGTCTCTAATTCTTAACAAAAATACTATCAATTCTTTTGAAAATTCCCTCAAAATTTTGCATCTGCGCAATAGTGGTTTAAAATGTCTGTACAGCTTCTTTGTTTTGTGGTAATAAATGTATACATGTACATACAATTGCATTCTCTTTTTAAACAATCTTGCAGCAAAAATAGTATTTGGGAATATAAAATAGCGCCACTCAAAGGTTATAATTCTATTTGGTGAACCAATTCCATGGGATGGATATGTCTTATTTATTTGCTTGAAAGTCAGGAATACTTCAAGTAAACAACATAAATTGCTAAGCAATATTTCTCGCTTCACATGTCCATGAAATTGGGTCTCAGGTTTTACCCAGATATTTGATTTGAAAGTTTAAACAAGGGTAGGACAGGACATTGAGAATTTGTAGGAAACTGTGTTGCAAAAAAATTATATGTGTTTTGGAGGGGTACATGACCAACTTTTTATAATGTTCAATGGTCAAATGTTGTATGAACATCGTTTTGAAAATAAAACTTAAAAAACAGTAAAATAAACTTGTTAGGAGGGAAAGTAAACTTTCCTGAAACAAATGACTACAAAAAACCCACAATTTAATTAGAACAGTTCTATGTGGAGTTAATCCTTATCATGGGGCGGCCATCTTGCTTTTCTCACACAATGGGTGCGTTCGTTTAGCTTCCCTGGGTCTACCCTGCGGTGCTCACTCGGGTGAGCCCCTGACAAGAGCTAAACGAGTGACCACTCACTGCTTTCATAGTGATGCCGTTTACCTGGGGCCAGCCCCAAGTGACCCACTCCACAAGCAGGGCACAGGGGGCTGACCTGGGTGAGCTCCTGGAATGACGTCAAAAACTATCTATCGGAACGCACCGGGGCAGACCGGGGATGACCCAGGGAAGCTAAACGAACGCACCCAATGTTACCAAACCGCTGCCGTATCCGAATTGGTGGGTAAGGCTATGACTGAAGCTAAGGGTGTCCTATACTTCAACACATGTTAGGCGCAATCAAGTTGTAGCCACCAATTTGGACATGACCTTTGACTGGAAGGAAAAAGACAGTTCTGGTCCTTTGCATGACATGAAAATTAGAACTGCCATCGTTACTGTTGAATACAGGGAACCAGGCACAGATGACCACAACATAATTAAGGTCTATTGTCACTAACAAATAAAAACTTATTTCCAAGGCAAACGTTCTAGATCGTCCCCTTCAAGGTGGCAAGTAAACTTTGTAGGGAAACTGTCGTTAGTTGGGCCTGTCCAACTGTGGTTAAAACATTCCCTACCATAGTTGGGACAGGCCCATCATGTTGGGCTTTACATCATTAAAAACAGGTTCAGCCACAAGTATGCTCAAGAGTAAATATACTTCTACAGTTTTTTTTAAATGAATACATGTGTGATTATTTCAAATAATTCACGTTGGTTAAAATTGTCAAGAATACTAACTGAGGAATCTCAAATACATTCTCATCGCATCTTTGGCGTGATCAAAGTTTTTCCCAAATATCCAAGCCTGAATAATGCAGAGTACTACAAAATTTGTATTTAAGTGCCCTCTCCTCTAAAGCGTGCTCCAACAAAATGAATGTTAAGTCCTGAAATATTACTGGATGCGTCGTGGCATAGTCAGAGGTATCTCTTTCTTATATTCTCAAAGACTCTCGTTCAGCACTAACATAGATACTGACGTGGTCTAAAGAGCAAGGGCCTCGTTGATAAAAAAGACCCTCCTTTGACACAAGAGCATGTAACAAAACTCCAGTATATCCAACTGCGGAGTTAACTCTTTCAGATTTTCAGAAGAACATATATGCAAAGTGAAAATGTCAGGCAATCTTTCATTTCATTGGAGCAAGGCAAATTTGTCAACGAGTTAGCACCTACATGTAACCCTTGTGACACCGGCAGTTGTTACTTTCAAATGCGAGCAGCCAAACAGTAGGCAACAATGTTAACAACTGGTAGGCAAATGGTAGGCAAATGGTAGGCAAACGGAATGCCTGAGAGTGATCTAGTACCCAGACTGTATTCAATGAAGGACACACCCAGCAAATGCACCCTACCAAAAAGCACATTAGCCAAATCAAGCCCAGTTTCCTAATTACATGTAACAGGAATCGGAGCTCCAAAGACTGAAGTTCTACGTGAGAGTTGAGGTTAGGTTCTTTGTTTTGTTTTCTCTAATTTTAAAAAGAATACCTTACACTATAAAATAAAAAAAAAACACTAAAAAGAAAAACTATATTAAAAGTAGAAACTACAACTGTTATTTTCAGGAAATACATGTAGGTGTAACATTTTAATGACCATTGTTAAGAAAACCCATCTCATAAGATTCCATATCACTTTTTAAAGGAGAGGACTCAAACAAAAATTCAACCAGCAGAGGAGCTGTATAGCTGCTCTTGGATATTTCTTTAAAAAATATACAGACGTCTGATGCATATTCATATCTAGGTATGCATATTCATCTCAAAGCTATGCAAAATTTTGAAACAAGTTCTGGTTGCATGGAAAAAACAAAACCTACTAGAATACAGGAACTGCAAACCAAGTTCATCCGAGCAAACACCATTTAGTCTGATGTTCTGCCGGCTAAAATACAATGCAGGATTTTAATGGTGTGTATCATGTCTGAGAACCTGCTTTTGTTGAGGTTGTGTTCGATGAGGGAGTGGTAACTGTGCTGACTTGGGTCGGCGTAACATTCATATAGTTCAGGTGATTCTGACCAGCAGAACTGACCACTGCCGAGTTGTTTGAGTTGAACACGACCCCCAGGGTTTTGGCCAACACAGGATCATTGGTGCCCAGCGGGAAGCCTAGCTTCTGGGGAAATGTCATAGGTGGATACAGCGCTGGGGTGTGGACTGGGGTGTGGCTCGGGGTGGAGTCCGGACTGTTCTGACTCATCATACTCAGCAGATTGCTATTGTTAAGAATGAGCGCCGTGGGCGAGGGCGCCACACTCCACGTCTGCCGGAAGCTGGGGAGTGCCATATGTTGACTGTTGGCAGAGGTTAGAGTAATGACTGGACTGTGCATTGGGCTAGGTTGCCCTGATATAGTTCTCGGCTGCTGCAGCATGGCGCTGCTAATTTGGGGACTGTGCTGGGCGAGTACATGATGTGGGGACATCTGGTTGCTGTGGGGCGACTGCTGTGGTGAATTAGCCATATGTCTCTGTAGATTCAACATTGCACTATTCATTTGGACCATTCCGTTCCCCATCAATACTGGTGTTTGCATTCTCAATGACTCTAACGACTGGCCGTGCAGCTGGGGCACTGGCAAAGCATTCTGCCCCATCAGACCTGCCACTGCGTTAAAATGTCCACCGTTATCATGAAACGCAGTCTGTCCGGCTACGCTGGTCATAACATGCAGTGGTCCGGATGCTTGCGTTACCGACAAGTTACTGGTGGACACACTGTTGGCAAGGTTTGCAGAGTGGTGTAGCGACCCAGTCATCGCGTCCACTGTGTTCTGTCTCATGGTGTCCTGCAACAGTCGGTTTGCGGCCGACTGCAGGTCCCGGGGTAGACCGTCAGCACCATCTTGATCTCCGGAGTCTCCACTGTTGTTCTGCTCATCAAACATGGAGTTGTTGGTGGACAAGTGTTGGTCCATGGACTGTTTGGACAACTGGTCAAGGGATTCTTGCATTGAGTTGGACACCTCCAAGAAGGCTCTTTCAAGAGCCTCCTGCTCTTCTCTGGTGGGCATAGGGATGGGCATGTAGTCACCATCTCCATTCTTGTCAGCTAGTGAAAAAAACAAAATAATAATACAAACTTAAAAAGCGCACTTTCTAATAAATATTTCTCAAGGTGCTACAGAAAACAAGTATTGAAAGTGTCCATGCTTCATCGACAAAAAATCTTCTTTTTTTGTGCTTCACAATGTTTGAAATGACAACTGGGGAAGACATACCAGTGTACCACAGAGTAGCGCCAGTTTTTGCTAAATGTTTCGATCAGTGTACTCTCACCGTCTAGATGGTCATTTCCCTTGTGTTTTTTTTAACTTAAAATCATTATTTAAAAAAAAAAGGCCATTTTAAAAAGTGGATAAGAAAATTACTTGACTTTGTTAAAAACTACATCTGCATCAACTTATGTTTTAATCTTGAAGTTGCAGCTGATATTAAAACCAAAGCTAACTAATTCTACTACGTTTGAAGTCTTTCACGCTAGGTTTGCAAAAAAACAAATTCAACAAACTTCTGTTTCACTAGTTCAACCAAAATCTGATTTTAACCGGACTTTTCATCTAAACTGCTCACAAAAAGTTAGGAAACTTTTTTCAATCAAGTATATTTTTATCATTTATTACTCTCTTTGTATTAAGTTATATATCAATGCAAAGCTGAGGTGTTCCTCCTTAAAATGATACCACATCTGCAATTGTGACATGTTGCTGAAATCGGCTACATGAATGACAATGAGGCAAAGTCACAAATCAAATGTGCCAAAATTACCCTTATCTGTACTAAACAGTCAATAGGTAATGATCAATAATCAAACCGGTCAAGTCTAAGAACCATGAATGGTTTACACAAAGATTTGCACCAGTGAGAACACCACACACAACTACCCCATCTCTTAAAAAACACCTTGTTTGGGTATTTGCAAGACTCGTTACTGAACTTCTTGTCTTTATATAAAGTGGATTATTAAGATCAGTAAGTTGCCTTGCTTGCTTGAATTACCTTGCTAATTTTGGCATAATTTGATTCGTGACTCTGTCTCTTTCTTACTCATGTGGCCACGTCAAGCAACATGTCATCATTGCAAATGTGGAATAATTTTAAAGAGGAACACTTCAGCTTTGCATTGATATAAAACTTAATACAAAGAGAGTTATAAATAATAAAAATTTACTTGATTGAAAAAAAGTTTCCCAAACTTCTTGTGAGCAGTTTATAATTAGGCAAAGACTTTCCTCCTACCTTCTTCGTGTTCTTTGACAAACTTTGTGAAGTCGTCCGACTCAAACAGGGATAGCTCCGGCATATCCATTTGTAACTTTGGAAGAATCTCCGATAGATCACTGCCATTGCCCTCCGAGTTCAAATCGGAATTATCTGCATCGGAGGTCATGCGGAGGTCAGAGGTGTCTATACCAAGGTCAAGGTTTATGTCGCCAGGATCCATGTCGTCTGCTGGGAGGCTTAAGCGAGGCATGTCTAAACTGAACGATGGTGGCATACCGCTGTTCCTCTGCGGGACTGATGTTTCAAATAAATTAGACAAAAAACATTTAAAAAATGGGTTATCCTGTTGTAATATTTATAATAATAATAACAGTGGCTTCTTAATAGCGCTCAAATTCATCACTCAGTGACACTCAAGGCGCTCAGTATTTTCCTGTAAGATTTTGTGGAGCTTGAAGTAATGAGACCAATTCCTTTACATAGCACCATGTATGGTTTTACAATCAAACCAGGAACACCGGGGCAAACCCCTTTTTGATAAGTGCACTGGGTTCTTTTATGATCATCAAACAACACACAGGAATAACAGCTATATGTCCCATTGGAAGGACGCAGCAATAATGGTTATGGTTAAGTGTCTCACTTAAGGACACAAGTGTCACCATTAGGACTTGAACCGACACTCTGCTGACCAAAAAACCTCAGAGCTTGAGTCCGGTGTTCTTATTCGCTCGGCCACGACTTGCCTAATATTTAATATTTTAAAACCACTATAAGAAAAGGTGAAAGCCCATTCAGCTTTAAACTATAGGAACGTCAACACCTTTTTTCATCAGTTAATCAATCCCTTATTTTTTACATTTTAAAAATTGGTAACAGCACAAGTATGGTTTACTCACAGGCTGGAGGTATTGGCTTCTGAGGTCTGACGTTTCTCCTTGTTTTCTTCTTCTTGTTGGGTCTTGTCAGCGCCGAGGGTTTCGTCTTTTTGCGGGGCTTTTTCTGCTTTGGCTGTAATCTCTGCAAGGAAAGAAACAAAATCGATCAGAGGAAACTTTTAAAGTATGCCCAATGACTGAAGATATAAAGATCGTAAGTGCCTCACGATGATCAAATCTCACCGATAAATGTTCATGTTCTTGGTATCTCTTTCCCCAGTGTGTTCTGTAAATCCAAACACTTTTTTGTACATACCTATGTGGCGCTACGTAGGTATCTGTCAACTCGGATCTTTCTACTCCAATTTGAAGGAATTGCATAATAGCATTTTATTTTATTTTATTATTATTAGAAAGATCTGATCTTTCTGGAGGGTAAACAAGGACGAAACTACATTTTCTTTTTACAACAATTTCTTTCATGCTCAGACTTGAGTTTTTCTTGAGCATAGAGGGTAAACACAGACAGAACTACAGCTTTTTAACAAATTGCTTTCGTTGTCTCGTTTTTTGGGGGCGTTATCTTGATCAATTAAGTTGCCATTGTGGTTCAAGTACTGTACGATATAGTGCACAGTCAACTTAAGTCACCATTGGGGCTGAAAAGGTAAACGGCCAGTATCTGGTGTAACACAAGCTCCTTATAGTGCAGATGTTTTCGATCTTTTGCAACTGTTTCCAACAAGGGCCCAATTTCATAGCGCTGCTTAGCAGCCGAATTTGTGCTTACTTTGTGATTTCTATTTCATAGCGCTGCTAACCGTCAGCACACGAAAAGCGTGCTAACCTTCCGGTGCTTACTGAACGAAAATAAATGACGTCACAATGCAAATCCATGGTGAATGCTCAATATGACCGCCTTATTTTTCTGCTAACCTGTGAAATACACTTGTACCTAACCAAATGTTTCCGCTACAGTAGGCACAACAATTTGCTTATCGTTAAGCAGGGCTATGATATTGGGCCAGGATGTATAAAGGCCATTTTCCATAAACATTTTGTCAAAGCATCAAGACCTTGAAAACACTCTAGTGAGGACAGGTCAGGAAAGGGAAGGGCAGTCAAGATAGAGGGGGTGGGGGAGGGGAGAAAGAGGAGAGAGGCACCCACCATTCTCTTGCAATGCTCCAGACATAATGGGTCGTCATTCTGCATATCAAAGGCAGGCTCAATGCAACGGAATCCCCCTGGGAACTCTGCCGAGCATTGATGGAAGAGTTCTTGGTGCTCGTCCTCAAGAATGTCTGTAAGATTCCACTGTTAAGGAAAACTCTCACTAAACAAAGCAAACAAAATAATTCCAATGTTACTACAGCATTGGGGAAAGTTCATAGATGCCGGTATTTAAAAAACTAAGTTATTTTTTTAAATTGCTGAGGAAACAAGCCAGAATGAATGTGCGTTATTAAGTTTCTCCTTGAAGTGAATAGTGCTGTGCATTTGTCTGAGGTATTCAGGAAGAGAATACCAAAGTGTTGGTGCTATGTTGGAAAAAAAAACCTGTTCTTGAACTGGCCGGGTTAGTTTCGGGAACGTAAAAGTGGATATCTGATAAATCTCAGACCTGGGCCCAATTTCATAGAGCTGCTGAGCACAAAAATTTGCTTAGCATGAAATTTCTTTCTTTATAAAAACAGGACGACCAACCAAATTTCCCTGTGATTTTCAGGATAACGAAACAACAACTGAATACCAGTAACAAGCAATATGCAACAAATGGAAATTTGGTTGGTAATCATGTTTTATCAAGGAACAAATTTCATGCTAAGCAAATTTTTGTGCTTAGCAGCTCTATGAAATTGGGCCCAGGTCTTGTTATACAGGGCGTCAACAAGTTTTTTAATGTAGGTTGGAGCTGAACCAAGGATGGTAGGTTTTTAATATCTTGTTGCGGTACCCACTGCCAAAATATAGGATTCGAACTGCCTCTAGCTACCCGGCAATCTCGGTAGATTGGTAAGACATTGCTCTAGAATTGCAAGGGTTGTGGGTTCAAATCCCACCCAAGTAATATGCCTGTGATATTTTTTTCACAGGACCCAGAAAAGTGCTGAGTATACAGTGCTAACATTGTGTATGGGTAAAAACCAAAACTTATATTCTTTATCCCTGATGCAAATTTAACATTTAATGATGAACCGTTACACAATTATAGGTTGTTAGAACCCCAGCTAAGCACACTTTGCTTGTAAGTTATTTGCTTGACACCTTACAAACCACTCAATTGATTGTAGTCATTACTTTCTCAAAGAGAGGTACCCGGACAATGTTTCTCAGGGTGACTGTTATTAATTCCCAATTACCTTTTAAACACTTATTGAAATTGTTTTGTCATTTTTCTGAAGTGGCAACCAATGAAATGTAAAAAAGGATACGTCTATAGCAACGGCTTGAGTACGGCACTGCCTCCTCCTGGCACGCATCTCCGCTTTCTTCCTTGCTGGCACAAGTTCTGTCCGGAGGAAGCTCCACCTTGGGTCTGAGACGAATTAAAGAGAAGGAAAAATTCATTTGTATGTTGGTTATGAATCGACCTTTACCCTTTGAACACAAAGTTTGTGCAATCACGCACAGTTTTCGAGAACAGAGACTCTGGGTTGACTTACCATTCGTGTTGTCTGTGTGTTGGGGCAGTTGAGGTGGCTACCCGCTTGGCATGTTCTACATATGGTGATCCCAAGTGATCTCAACAGCACAACAATTTTGTGAATTAAAATGTTGTTTTTTTTCATAGCAAGTTAGCACAAACTTTGAATAGCCAAACACATGAAATATAAACTAATGATTTTTTATGCTAGCTTTGCTCAGCATTTTGTTTGATTTTATGAAAATGTACACCAAACTTGAATAATAGCTTGTCATACTTTAAAACTTTTTATCACGATGTCCCATTACATCCCTACCCAAAAGTGACGCAAGTTGAAAGGTTAACTCTACTTGAGGACCTACCTTGTCAAGGGTTGCCTATTTAACCCAAGAATAGACACCACAGCACCAAATGAATGCTCCCTAGCCGCCTTGATGAGCGCAAGACAGAGCCGCTTGGACTTGAGCCTCTTCGTTCGTTGACAGCGGTCAGATTGCAGCACACACGCACAGTGACTCCTCAATCGGGAACTTAGCTCATCCACACGATATTTTCTTGATGGTCCCGATGAACTATCATGGCACATACAAAGGAATGCCATTAACAAAGTATTAGCTAAAGGTCTACTATAATTACTGCAAATGGTAACTGCATCGCTTCGGTATTATTTTGTCACCAAAAAAATCACGCGATTTGAAATAAAAGTTGAAAAAACTGTGTTTCTCATAATTGGCACACAAATTAACATCCACTGGTGGAACTCTTAGTCTTACACATGGAACCCGTTTAATTAGTTAACCCTAACTCCCCTCCACCTAACCCAGCAAAATCAAACTACACATTTTGATTGATCCTGTTTGCCTGAGGAATGCATAAATTATAAGTAATGTAGCTGCAGGGAATTCCCCACCAGAGAATCTACTGAACTCAGAGAATTTCTCCTCATAGTCAGAGTCCAACAGTCTGGGTGTTCAGTTATTATGTGGTGTTGGATTTTGTTAGAATTTGGAAGGTTCATTATACATGTAGCTGCAGGGAATTCCAACAGGGAATCTACTGAACTCAGAGAATTTCTCCTCATAGTCAGAGTCCAACAGTCTGGGTGTTCAGTTATTATGTGGTGTTGGATTTTGTTAGAATTAGGAAGGTTCATTATACATGTACATGTAGCTGCAGGGAATTCCCCACCAGGGAATCTACTGAAATCAGAGAATTTCTCCTCATAGTAACACCCAGACTGTTGGACTAGAGTATAGTCCCACAGTGTGGGTGTTCATAGTATCAGTATCATATGGTGTTGGATTTTGTTATAGCTGCAGGGAATTCCCATTCCCCACCAGGGAATCTGTTGAACTCAGAGAGAATTTCTCCTCATAGTCAGAGTCCAACAGTTTGGGTGTTCAGTATCATATGGCGTTGGATTTTGTTAGATTAGGAATGTTCCTAATAGCTGTAGGGAATTCACCATCAGGGAATCTGTTGAACTCATGGATTTCCACAGTAAAAAAATCAGCAATTTTTTTAATTTTATGAATACATACCTGCTACTGCTACTACAATAATCAGTGAACCTGGGAGTGTATCTATGGGGAGACTGTCTTTCATCTTCATCTTCATCAGAGGAATATTCTAAGCCTGCAGGTAAAAAAAACCAGTAGTAAAAGCTCAATAAGCAAATAATATACCACAAAATAGGGGAGACCGCTAATATAGGAATGGATCAATGCTGGTAGAGCGCTTGCACATTAATCATTGATTTGGACTCAAATCCAGCTCAAGTCAATTTTTCTTTATTTATCCCAAAATTGAAAGCTAAATTAACTCTGCGAAATGTTTAGAATGAGTTTAAGCTATTATTCATTTGTTTATAGTTGCTGGGCACCCCCGAAAAAGACTGTTTCACTGAGAGGTTTCCCCAGGGTAAAGAAATAAAGTAAAAATAAGATTTCAAACATATTCATTGAAAAGTTACTAACGTGCAATATTTATCAACAAGTCCAAACAGGAAGACAAAAGCTTTTACAAGAAAAAAGGGAGGAAAGGTACGTGTAAAGCACAGAATGCAAGCACTTTTTATGTTAACATTTAATTTTATTTGAAAGAAAGCACCTTTTTACATGCAACCATTTACATTGACCTTTACATTCCAGCTGTCGATTTCACCAAACTCTTCCTAACTTACATGTAGGATTAATCTTAGGACTTAGGACGAGTAAAGTTCCGTATTCAAATATGTAGGACGCATTGAACCCATCCTAAAATAGGACGGGTTACTCATCCTAACTCGAGTTAGGATTCATCCTAGCGTTTCGTGAAATCGGCTGCAGGTCATTTTGTGGCAGGCGAGATACTACACTGGTCAGGCATATTGGGAATATTTACATTTTGTGACATAATTTCCACATAAATTCAAGAGAACAAATCTAAGCTAAACAAATTTTGAGATGACAAAAAAAAGACAGCGCAGTCTCCATAAAATATATAAGATTAAATGTTGTCTTTCATTGGGTTTCGTACAAATTGTGCATGCAGGAAGTTAAAGGCAGTGGACACTATTGGTAATTACTCAAAATAATTATCAGCGTAAATCCTTACTTGGTAACGAGTAATGGGGAGAGTTTGATAGTATAAAACATTGTGAGAAACGGCTCCCTCTGAAGTGACGTAGTTTTCAAGAAAGAAGCAATTTTCCACGAATTTGATTTCAAGACCTCAAGTTTAGAATTTGAGGTCTCGAAATCAAGCATCTGAAACCACACAACTTTGTGTGACAAGGGTGTTTTGGTCTTTCATAGTTATCTCGCAACTCCGACGACCAATCGAGCTCAAATTTTCACAGGTTTGTTATTTTATGCATATGTTGAGATACACCAAGTGAGAAGACTGGTCTTTGACAATTACCAATAGTGTCCACTGTCTTTAAGGCTGTGTGGCTCTTTCTGTATAAACATGAGATGTCAAAGGTCACATGGTCTGTACAGAGATAAGAATGTGTTTTAAGGCAGGGTATATCTTTGGTAAAAACTTATTTGGTAAGAACATGGAGGAAGAAAATTAGAAGCACTACAGCTGTTCATTTACATTTTGGTAAAGGATTCTCTTAAAAATCAAAAGGAAATATGGTTTGAGAGAGAGAGAGTGATTCAGAAATATTTCAACCTGAGATAAGGGCCAAATTTCATGGCTCTGCTTACCGTAAGCACAGAATCGGCGCTTACGGAAGCAGGGAATTATGTGCTTACGGCAAGCGTATTTCACAGGTTAGCAACGAATTTGGGCTTCCGCACGTGCGTACTCAACGTAACTAGGCATTCTACGCTTACAAGGCTAGTGCAGAAATTCAGCGCTTGCACGTCAATCGGGGAATCGTGATCGTAAGTGCGGAATTCGGCGGTAGGCAGAGCCATGAAATTGGGCCAAGATTGCGTAAATTACATACAGATTGTTCTTCCTGTGTGATCGCTCCAGATTTTCTGCAATTTATCTCAAAAACGCTATCACCTCTAGCATTGAAATTTTCACAGCTAAGTTTTATTGTATTGTATAAGCCTAATATCTACATTTAATATACACGTAGGATTAAAAAAATCAAACCAATGGTATCAGGCCTGAAACTTCACGGAAATGACGAAGACGATTGCCTCCATGCCCCCCGGTCATTGCCTAGGTGCCTTTGAAATGCTCCAGTAGAAATTAACAATTTCTTCATAGGGCCCCCTTTACGAAGGAGAAAATGCCTTGGTGACCTTGCCCTTTCATAAGCCTTTCAAGCTTGGGGGCAACAGGTGAGTGAGACAGGAATGGGACCTTTTAGACCAATGCAAACTGACCTCTCTGATCCCAGACTACTTGACATGCTCCCAAGACTATACTATGCACGCTTTTATCACAACTTGGAGGGATTTCAAATACACAGAAAACAGGATGTGAGGGCAAGTTAGGTTGTTGATCAGTTTGATTATTTTGTGGGTGGTGATTGACAGGCCCATACACATTCAATTTTGGTTCTATTTTTGTACACAACCAACAAATATGTCTCTAAAAAACTTTAAAACAATGGGAGAACCAATATTTGACCTGAAATATTTTGATCTTTGGGTCATTCCACCAAGTTGGGACACAGTTTGATTTTTGTACAATATTTGTCCATGAGATATTATGAAAAGAAATCATTTATTTGACCCAATTATTTCATGTAACATTCTCCTTTGAGTGAAAATGTTTGATGAAGTATAAATTGTTTTAATGCATTTTAATGGAAATTATTATGAAAAATGTGTGATTTGGATGTAACATGGAAACCGTGTCCATGTTACATCCAGAAGTTTATTTTTCAAATTTTTCCACACTCAAATACATTATTGTGCAAATTCACTTCGTGCACTAATTACAAAAAAAAAATTGTACCAGGCAAAAAAGTTTTTGTGATAGTCAGTGATTTAAAATACAGCAGAAATGGGACAGGACTAAAATCATGCACAAGTCATACAAATGTCACAAAGTGTCCCCCAACTTGGTGGAATGACCCCTTTAGGAAGATGCCTTACAAATTACACCACATATGTCCTCATTGCTTGTTGCTTAAAATGTTTACTTGCCAAGAATTGTTCTAACAATTGACAAGAACAGTTTAACATGCATCCTGTTTTGATAAGAACTTGTAAACACTGTGGCATAATTTGTACCTGGAAAAGAAATATAATTTGTTTGTATACTCTATGGTGTTGGGTACTACATGTTTATTACTCAATTGAAAGGTGTTTATCAGACTCAAAGTCAACATTTTAACATAACCAACGGTTCAGAACCACCCCAACTTATTAGAGATAGTCATTCCATGGTGTTACCGCAAACCCTTCTATATCGTAATTCCACCATGCAAACGTTTCAAATCCTACTAAGCATACATGTATTACTTGTTTTTATTTCTCAAGCCACCCAGGTATTTACAAACTAGCATTTCATTTTTGTCTGCACTAATTACTGTACAGTCAGTACTCAAATTTAGTACTGTAGACTGCATTATAACACACCCCCAACCAGTGCTGCCCCCAACAACTCCCTTTAAAAAAAAATCCATGATACAAGCAAACAGTTTCCAAGAAAACAATAAAAGCAAAATATTCCAAATTTGTGCAAACACACCATGCACCTAATTCTGAAACGTTTCACCGTAACTAGTTTTCATCTAGCTTGCAGGTTTTAAACTGCCCACATTGCCCAGCATTCCAAGCATTGTACTATGCCAATACATACGTTTCATTGAACAGGCACGCACGATGTGGGTTCTGAATAGTTTGACATTTAAATTTGAGGCTCCCTTTATATTATGCTCGTAAAACTTCTATTAAATTGAATCCCAAAATCAGCCAAATTCACAACTGGGATGAACTGACCTATGATTATGAACCATGAATGTATTCCCACAGGTACACGCAGGTTAAAAATAGAATTTCAAAATCTAATTTATTTTAATCGATGCTCATTAAATCGTGACAATAGCATGTGTACATCTGCGTTTTTGATGTATGCTTCCTTTTCACAGGTTTTGTTTATGCTATTTTGCTTCTTTGAAAGGATTATTTTTTGTGTGAAATCAAGCCTGAATTGAGCAAACAACTAAATATAGCCAGCAAAATCAAATCAGCCACAAGATAAACAATTTTTTTGAAGCTTTAACTTTAAAAAGCCCTCTGAATTATTGAAACAAGGTCCTCAGAATGGTGATCACTTGGTGTTTATCTTTGGTTTGGAATGCCCTGTGCAATCTGGCGTATTTGAAAAAAAGTTTCTGTATGATTGTTGTGAATTTTGATTTGTGTCCTACCCCCCCCCCCCCCCAAAAAAAAACCCCCAAAAAACACACAAGTAAAATTAACAATTAATATTTTTGTGTCATGCGTATTGGCCTGTTACGACCCGATTCTCATGAGCTTGTGCATGGGGAAACAATTGATCAAGAACAACAAAAATATATTCAATGAAACTGAAACTGTAAACTGTACAATTTTTTGATTGCTACAGTATGATCATGATTTTGTGTACAGTACAGGGACATTTCATGAACCTGCTTCTAAACCAACGATTTGATGGTATGGTTCATGCTGTGTGGTAGTGTAGATGAAAAACTCAACAAGTACCTAGTCAAAATGCAAGAACGTCGAGTTTAAACAAACAGTTCTATTCAGAACCACCCCAACATATTAGAGATAGTCATTACATGGTGTTACCGCAAACATATCGTATTTCCACCATGCAAAGTTTCAAATCCTACTTAAAATACAAATTGGTTAAAGTGCACTTGTAAACAGGCACGATTTTCAACTCTTGAAAAACAATAGGAACGTTTATCAAGTACAAAGGGTGACCAGCATGTGGTACATGTACAAGTACATGGTGTAGGCTCAATTACTTTTCAGGCTAGCAGTTCGACACTATTGGTAATTACTCAAAATAATTATTAGCATAAAACCTTTCGTGGTAACTAGTCATGGGGAGAGGTTGATAGTATAAAACATTGTGAGATACGGCTCCCTCTATAAAGTAATGTAGCTTTTGAGCAAGAAGCAATTTCCCACAAATTTGATTTCGAGACCTCAGATTTAGAATTTTGAGGTCTCGAAATCAAGCATCTAAAAAGCGCACAGCTTCGTGTGAGTGACAAAGGTGTTTTTCTTTCATTATTATCTCGTAACTTCGACAACAGATGAGCTCAAGTTTGTTATTTTGAGAAACACTAACTAGCACACATGTATGTTGAGATACACCAACTGTGAAGACTAGTCTTTGACAATTACCAATAGTGTCAATAATTGAGAGTTGTCTATGTTGGGCGCGATCGGTCAATCTGCGCGATCAACCGATCGCGCTGCGCTAGTGAAAGATCAAATTAAGATCAATTGGTCGCGCAGCAATCAGTCGATCGCGCAACAATCGGTCGATCGCGCAACAATCGGTCGATTGCGCAATGAAAATTTTTGCGCGATTAACCGATCGCGCTACAAGTATTTTTCCCGTTATCAGCGAATCGCGCAGGAAAGGCTTTGCACGATCGACCGATAGTGCAGGAAAAGTTTTGCGCGATCTACCGAGCGTGCAGGAATGGGTTTGCACGATCGACCGATCATGCATGAATGGTTTCGCGCGTTCGACCAATTGTGCAGGTAAACTATTCCTTTGGGCGATTTCTCAAAGCAATAAAATTCATTGCAGGACAAATTTCCAGTATCACCATAGTGATTTATATAGTGACGTCACACTACGATTGATTTGCATTTACAATCAATGTTACATCGTTACATCTTTGTGACATCGGCCCCTGAACATCAGCCGATCGCGCCAAACTTTTCCTGCACAATCGGCCGATCGGGCAAAACCATTCCTGCACAATCGCCCGATCGCTCATAACCATTCCTGCACAATCGGCCGATCACGCAAAATCATTCCTGCACAATCGGCCGATCGCGCAAAGCCATTCCCACACGATCGGTTGATCGCGCATGTTCGTTGCCGAATGTTGCGCGATCGACCGATTGTTGCGCGATCCACCGATTGTTGCGCGATCGACCGATTGCTGCGCGATCGACCGTGTGCTGCGCGACCAATAGATATTTCAATAGGGCAGCGTGATCGGTCGATAGCGCAGCGCGATCAACTGATCGCGATCGCGCAAATTGACCGATCGCACCCAACATCTATATTCAGACAATTATTGTCTGAATATAGAAAACTCAAAATTTACACTTGAGACTGGATGCCCAAGGCTAGTGATTTTAGCATCCGGTCAGTAAAGTCATGACCAGACAAGACTGGCCATCTTGTGTTTTTTCAATTCAATATTTTTGTTTTGTTTTAAAGGAACACATTGCCTTGGATCGGTCGAGTTGGTCTTTGAAAAGCGTTTGTAACCATTTTTTATAAAATGCTTATGGGTAGAAAGATGTTGTAAAAGTAGAATACAATCATCCACACAAACATGCCTCGAAATTGCGTGGTTTTCCTTTTACCTCGTCGACTAACACGTCGGCCATTTATGGGGGTCAAAATTTTGACTCCCATAAATGGCCGACCATGTTACTTCGCACAGTAGAAGGAAAACCACGCAATTTCGAGGCAAACTTGTGTGGATCATTGTATTCTACTTTTAAAACATCTTTACAACCATATGCATTTCATAAAAAATGGTTACAAACGCTTTTGTTTTGACCAACTCGTCCGATCCAAGGCAACGTGTTCCTTTAAAAGTTATGTTAAAATGTTGACTTTGAGTACAATAAATTCCTCAACTTTACAGTTGAGCATAAAAATCAATGTTTACAGGGTTATTTTGTAACCCTCGATTCCAGATCTTTCTCCTAAAGCAAATGTGGACTTTACGCAAGAATGGACAGTCTGCCACCATTGGTCATCATCACCGTAATTTTCGGATTATAAACGGCGGTTTATATGTTGATTTTGACTTTTTTTTGAACTCCTGCGGTTTATTCTCCGGGCGGCTTGTATGCCGACGTATAAATATTTAAGAGAAAAAACAGCATTTTTCAAAAGAAAGATCGTTTGTAAAATATTCTTAAACAAAAACCTGCCTTTTTTTTGACTTCACTTCCGTGTTTTGAGGTTAGTTTTTTCCTTTTTTAAATTTTTTATTTTGGATTTTTCAACAGGACTCGCGAAAGTATCAAGTGCTAACTACACATCAGTTTGTGGTAAAACAACACATTATACGGTATTTCCATAATTTAACATCTTTTAAAGACATTGGACACTATTGGTAATTGTTAAAGACCAGTCTTCTCTCTTGTAGTATCTCAAAATATGCATAAAATAACAAACCTGTGAAAATTTTAGCTCGATTGGTAGTCGGAGTTTCGAGATAACTACGAAAGTAAAAACACCTTTGTCTCACCATGGTCTCACAAAGTTTTGTGCTTTCAGATGCTTGATTTCGAGAACTCAAATTCTAAACTTGAGGTCTTGAAATCAAAGTCATGGAAAATTACTTCTTTCTGGAAAACTACGTCACTTCAGAGGGAGCCGTTTCTCACAATGTTTTATACTATCAACCTCTCCCCATTACTCGTTACCACGTGAGATTTAGTGATGGTAATTGTTTTGAGTAATTACCAAATAGTGTCCACTGCCTTTAAAGACAGTGGACACTATTGGTAATTGTCAAAGACCAGTCTTATTACTTCTTTCTCAAAAAGGAGCCGTTTTCCACAATGTTTCAAACTGTCAACCTCTCCCCATTATTTGTTACCAAGTAAGGTTTTGTGCTAATTATTATTTTTAGTAATTACCAATAGTGTCCACTGTTTTTAACATCGTTTAATATGAGACTTTTATAGTTTTGTTCAGTGAAAATGACTCACCTAATGAGAACAGGTCCAGTTTCTTTTCTTCTTCCGCCTGATAAATGTCACGGAGACTATCCAATGATTTAAGTCCTAGCTTCTTTGTGAATAACGTCCTTGGTTTCTTAGTTTGGGCTTGAACTACAGAGGCACTTAATGGTGGGAGGTTGGTCACGGCAAAGGGCAAGTTGGGACCTGTGTCCACCTTGGCTTTGGAATGTGTTACATGCGGCGGCATTGTTGGGAGGTGGTCACTTAAGTCCGCAAACAGTGGTGGCTGGGAAAGACTCGAGGACGGTGCACCTAGGGATGAGGCTGGCGAGGTAGTGCGTTGACTTGGTGACTGCGACGACTTGGTCACCTGCTGTAACCTAGCCTGCAGTTCTTGATCTCGCTGCAGTTTTAAGCGCACCTTGTTCTTTTCGAGCTTATCCCGCATCCGATCCTGAAGTGACGACTGCCGTGAGCGTGACTTCTTCCTGGGTTTCTCCGCGACGAAATCATTGTCCAAGCCATCATTCGCGGTGGCAGAGTGGGGAAGTATCGTGGATTCTAACGACCCACTGTGTGACGCTCTCAAAAGGAGCTCCAAAGAGTTTCTACTCAACGCATGACTGCCCACTGCCGAGTGGTTCTGAACATCGGATTTCTTGGATTTGTTCTTGTGCTTCTCATGCTTACGTTTGTGTTTGTCTTTCTTCTTCTTTTCCTTAGGGGGTTTGAGTTTGTCAACGTGTGACTCAATCGTGTGTTCCTCTGCCGCTACATGTTGATCATTGGACGGGTCTCCTGGTTTGCACCTCTTCTCCTTTCTTGGTACGAGACCCAGGACTTGTAAGTGGCTGAGACAGAACCTTCAGACAGGGAAACAACAAAAACATAACTTCATTAGCTCTTACAAGATCTTTTGACCCTTTCAATTGTACCCACATAAAGTGTTCTTTACTCTCCCATCTACTACATGTTTGCAAAATGTATAGCCTCAAATGTTCGCAAATTGAAAACTTTCAAACTGATTAAATGAATGAATGTTTTTGATAATGATAACTGCCAAATAACCAAATACGTTTCAGTTACCTCATACATAGTATGCAAGACCAACAGTGACTACTGGCTACCAATAATGATTTGAAAGCAAAATGTTCCTTGCAGTTTGGTTAATTGAATAAATGTAAAATATTTCCTTTTCAGAAGCATTTTTCACAAAGATGTCAAAACAATAGCACAAAGAAATTATCTTCATATTAATAATTATGGCTCCTGGATGGCACCCCGAAACAAAGATAATGACAAAATAGGGAGACCGCTAACATTATGACTAGATAGCTAGCATGTTGATCTAGAGGTCGCAGATTCAAGTCTCGCTCTAGTCAATATTTCTTTAGATAACTTTCCGTATCCGGCCACCACTTTTTCACTCCTTTTTACAAGAAGGGATATCTCAGTGAGGTAAATAAGATACTGTATTATTTCAAATCGAATGAAAAATTGGTGGCGTGATACGGAAACTTTTCAATTTCTTTGTTCAAATCAACCCTAAATAAAATAAAAGCACAGAATTTCTGCACATACTTGCGGTCTTCACTAGCTGGGATGGGGTTTGTGCAGCGTTGTCGGTTATACTTTGCCACAAATTCACACTGTCGGAAGGGGGCAGTCTTGTCCTCCAGAACGTGACGGATGCAGAAAGCATAGCCATTGAGGCGTCGCTGTTTGCAGACTTTGGCACTGTACGAGCACAGTGGTTTGTGATCAATCTCTGAGAAGTGAATATGCTTGCCCTCGTACATTACTTGACGGTCAACATTGGCTATAGAATCCAGGGAAAAGAAAAAAAGAAGTGAATGTCATTGTTGTTATTTCCTTTTCTCAATCCAAAACACCTGTACCAGTTGTGCTAATTGGCCTTTTAGTAACAGTCAGATGAAATCACATGGTATTATATACAAATATTGACTACTTTGAGTTCTATGGTTAAAGCTACCACTCCCGAGGTGGTCCCCGGCACCACTGATCCCCGGAGTTATCTATTTTCCTGAGGCGCAGTCTAGGTACTGTGCGAGCCATGTAATAGTCTTTGTACTATTTCATGGCAAACGACTATCACATGGCCGCCTGGTTTCAAGTAAAACTAAGACATATTATGTGCCGCACTCCCAATCAATGAAAAGGCAGAATTTGTAATAATAATTACAATGAGGGCCTGTATACATCCCTGAAACCAAGGATGCCTCAAAAGTGACTGTAGCTCGCAAGCCTGATGAAACCTCTAAGCGCAAACAAGGGCAATTCTCACAACTTTGCATGGGCTCCATCTCATGCGTGGGCTCTGTGCGGTGCCTACGCAGTGGAATCGCAGCGAGTATGAACCGGCCTTCAGAAGACAGAGCTGGAGCCTAAGCCGGGCCTTTGAGGAAGGCCCAAGGCTGCTTGCAGTGAACCAGAAACACCACAGGTAATCCCCTACTCTTCTGTGATATTAAAGTGCTCTGGGTTCTTCACATGTATTATACTTTAGTACACAGGACCAAAGGCATCCAATTGGAAGGACAAAACAATTATGGTATTAAAAGATATAAGCATAGTGACCAGCCAGGCAGAAATTCAAATCCATACTCTGTAGCTGCACTAGACAGCTCGGCTACGTATACATGTAGCACCATAATGCATTCTGACTTAAAACTTGTATTGACGGATCATTTTGTGAAGAAAACAGTTAAACAAAACTATCTAGACGATTTACATTTGAGTTTACTCTACACACTGTTTTTACTTGGACAAAGGGAAAAAAGGTTTGGCTGAGTAACTGCGAGGTTCCAGTCTGCGTACATGCTGGTGTTACTGTGCTGACTGATAGTATACAAATATTGACTGCTTCGAGTGCTATGGTTAAAACTACGGCTCCCGAGGTGATCCCCGGAGCGTTCTATTTTCCCGAGGCGCAGCCGAGGGAAAAAGGAACGGTTCAGGGATCACCGAGGGAGTCGTAGTTTTAACCATAGCACGAGTTAAAGCAGTCAATATTTGTTTTTTGACACCCCACAGACTATTTATCATCTTCGAACACGTAACCTTCGTACGCGCATTTCCGATACACAGATGCACAACTGATTGGGTTTGAGGTGGGTAAAAAGACGTCGGGGTACCGCACGCCGCGTGATAGTCGTCGGACTATCACACGGCAAACGATGCACTATCACATGGCTGCGTTTCTAGTAAAACTAAGACACATCATGTGACGCGCTCTAAACCAATGAAAAGGCAGAATATTTGTAAGGGGTGTTATAATACTTCATAGGCAACAGTCTCTGCACGACTTTTTGCCTTGAATGCCTTGATGCCCCTTGAAATGTTCCATTCCCAGAATTAGTTTATGTTTCCCCGCCTGTATAAAAATGCTTCTTTTTGAAAGGGCAATGGCACCAGGTAAAGAGCACACCCTATTGAGGAAACTGTAAAATAATTTCTGCTGGAGCATTTCCAGGACATCAAGGCAATGACCAGGAGGAGGCATGGAGGCAACCTCGTTCCCAGGGGTGATCGATCTCACTGCGCCATTTTTCCCCAGCATGCCTTGCTCGATCATAACCCCTGGAACTGGCCAATTTAAATGTGGTATAATGCTAGCACATTTAAATGAACCATTAATGAGCGTTCATAATTCAATATTTTCTCACGCACACGCATGTTTTTCGTCTTAAAGAATGTTTTTGTTTTTGTTTTTGAAAAAAAGTAATCGTGTCATAAAAAACGCGGGCGTGATCAACATACAAATATCTTAAAACTACAATGCGTACAATTTCCTGGGCCAATCAGCGTTGTTTTTTAGTACATCCCTCCCAGGGGTTAGTGGCGAGAGGTATCGATACGGCGCGCTGCCCTTGGTAGCGAGGCTGGCATGGAGGCAATCACTGTTGTTGCCTGTATCGGCCTGTGTTTCCCTCGTTGAGTATCAATCATGACTAATTACGCTTTAATTGGAACATGTAAGCCAATAGTGGTAATGCATAAATTTGACAGTTTTTGTCCACCAATCAAGTCAGTGCCATAATTTATGCATTGCATGGCACATCCTCAAAATTTGCAATATTCGCAAAACAAGGCGCCCATCAGCGATGTCAAGCCATAATATTGTGAATGTCCTCGCAGTGATAATATTTTCAACTTGCCAAAACTACAGTCCAGATTTAGGGTGATCTCAAAAAGGCTCAGATCTTTTTCAATGACTTTTTCACTGCTTAGTTTTATTGTAGATCTACACTAATTTTTATGGGATTAAAAATATTGAATGGTTCTAAAAAACAAGCGTACATACTTTGCGCCTTGAAGTGGTTTTGTTAGCATTAATCCCGGTTCATACTTCATGCGAATGCAAATGCAATGGGAATCTGACGTGAATTTGACGTTACAACCCTCCTTTCGCAGCGATATTCGCAAGTGAGTTGAGCACAGGGCAACTCGGTGCGAACTTTGTTGGGAATCAACATTCGTATCGCATTCGCATTCGCAGGAAGTAAGAACCGGGCTTTATAGTAAAAACCTATTTGTATCAACTGTGATTGTGACTAGTAAATTATTATTTTTGATAAACCTAAAATGGATAATTATATTAATTGTAGTGACTACTGTACTAGTGGCAAGGGAATGAAAGTGCAAATGTCACAAATTGCTTGTTTAAATTTACGTGTAAATTAATATTTTTTAGAAATTGTAAACATTTTACATTCAGTGGTCTTAATAAAATAAACAAGTTTGTGACAAGACTAGTGTAGTGTCTTTTTGTTTGTGAATGATATTTTAAATTTTGTATTGCTGGATAGTGGATGTTGTTGACAATATTTTTACAAAAAGTAAGAAATTTTTTTGAATTTAAAATTAAATTTGTACTTCAAGTAAAACCATTGAAAATAATATTTGGGGAAAATGATTGGGACTATTTGTTTTCCTTTCTCGGATAACTTTCCGTATGGCGCCACCACTTTTTCACTCATTTTTACAAAAAGGGATATATCAATCAGGTAAATTTGATACTATATTATTTCATTTCGAATGAAAAAGTGGTGGCGCCATACAGAAACTTTTCCCTTTTCTCTTGTATTTTACAATTTTCTATTATTCTTTTGTGGGTAATTGTTAATAGGACATGGACGCAGGGGAGGACTGTCTCTGTTGTGTTGCTAACCGTAGTCGACTACAGTACGCTCAGCAGTCGCTCAGTCAGTGTCTTTAATATTACGGATAATTACGCTTTTACAACGTCAAACTTTTTAAAAATTGTAAATCTTTGATGTACAGTGGTCTTAGGAATTACTGTTGAATGACATTTTTTTAAATTTGAATATTATTTGCTCCATGTTGATAAGGAATGCAGTTGACAATATTTGTAAAAAATTAATAATATTTTTAAAATAGAATTTTTTTGTTCATTATTAAATTATTTTTTAGAATCATTTGGTGAGGCAATTAGTGTGAATGATTTGATTTAATTGTATTTCTAGTGTTTTACCAGTTTCAATTATTATTTTGGGGGGTAATTGTCAAAGGTGAGATTTGTTCTCATCAGCATGGTCGTCGGAGGCGGACTGTGTATCTGCAGAGATTGTTAGCTAACCGCATCGCACTGAGTTCACATTCATTCATTATCTTGCGCGCGGAAGCTGCGAGCTAGCTGGGGCACCATACACACGTACTCCACACTTTCATTGCTCGACAGATAGCCAATGGAAGCAAATGCAGCCAACATAATGTACAAAATCATTAATCATTATGAACTTCTTAAGACCCGACAACAATCTATAAGGAAAACTGACTACCTAAGCGATATTTAAGCTTCAAAATCCCGTTGTAGAGGTGTTTAAATTCACAGCGAAACGCTCCGAACCACACTAATGGAAAAATACGGGCGTGGACACGGGGATTTCCACGAAAAACAAGCCTATTTAATCGTATTTTTCTGACCAAATAACCGATTTTTTTTAACATTCCGACCGACATAATCTCCCAATAATTAGCTGTATTCGTAAATAAATAATTGCTTAATCACTTACCGTAAGGATTGTTTTAAATTTTTGGGCGATATGGTGAAGAATTTTGACGGGAAATTCGGCACATTCAAGTCTTTCAAAATGGCTGCCGTGTATGCGTGCTGCGTTTGTGCATAATTTGCTTGGCGCATGCATGCAATGACATCAAACAATGCAATGGGCGATCACGACAACGCAAGACTACCCGGCCGTCTTGACATGTGGTGGCCTAGGCTTAACATGTACAGCTATCTTCCACTTCCTTCGTGTTTCAAGTTATTTTACAACACGAAAAACACGATATTGAGCTAAAAGCAATTTGTTTGCCTTTCCAGATGTGTTTAGGGAAGGTCATTTTAAGTTTTGTAGGGTTTTTTCGGGGCTCTAAGTGGCTTGATCAAGGTAAAAAAGTTGGCATAAATAGGATGTACCCTTGTGGTGACCCTGCTTTGCTAAGGCAGTGTTCTGCCCACTGGGGATAACAACTTTGACAGACCTTCTGGAAACAAAGCCTATATCATGGTTATTTCTTTGAATATGTACATGAGGTCATCAAGTAGTGTTTACTTATTAGGTTGAATGGTTGAATGCCCACAACATGGAAAACCCTTTAACCCTTTTTAAAGTCAATTTTAGATAAAAACATGACCTAGATCATAGACTTGCCCTTTAACATTTTAAAGTAACATTAGATTATTCAGTATTGCTGCAAAGAGATCATTACCAGGACAAAAAAAAGAACTCTCACTTTTTAATTTTATTGATATTCATAACATACAGTAAGTAATTTTTGGATTATTTACATTCAAGAGATTATAGGTCAAAGAGAGTGACAATGATTATGTCGCCTATCCATGCATGGTTGCGCTGTGCACTTGCTCATGAAGCTGTGTACGACGTGTACCTCGCATAAATCTATCAATATTCAAATCATTTTCTAGTTTACTAGAACATGATTGGACGTTGTTGTCCTCTACAAAGCATATATAACTCCCATTGGTTGAACTCTCCTTATAATTTGCATATGTAATGAGTTCACGCAGCAGCGAGTTGACGGTCGAGTCGAGATTCGAGTCAAAGTGTATGTAGCCGGCCTAGCCAGCAGACGTAGACTTGTCTATGTCGTACCTGTTAATAAGTGTATGCGCTTTTGAATGGGTCATCTGGCTCGCATGATCCTTTTTTGATAAAATTCAAAATTAAACACAATTTCAAGTGAGAGGGAAATGAGAAATTTTGTATTGTTCACTCACATTCTTCAATTTAACTGAAAATCTGGCCAAATCATTAAAAATACAACCCCCACTAATGTAGCCACACCCACGTATGTTGAAAATTTGGCATAGTCGGGTGCCATAGGGTGATGTATTTTTGAGTACGCTCAAGGTGTATTAAAAGCAAAATGAAGTTTGGCATTATGACATTGAAATTTTGAAGTCTGGTGCTGTTGTTTTTCTTATACCATGCATACGGACTGCATTACCAGACGGGAATTCAGACTGTTTCTAAAGCGTAAAAAAGAAGACACCAGCCAAATTGATTTCCTCAACAACTGGATAAAAAGTAATACTGCCCTCGTCTAAAAATAAACATTTTGTTAAAAATAGAATAAAACGGAAGCAGCTTTTAACACATGAGTCATTTTTGGATCCTTTACTTTCATGCCTCTCGGTGAGTGAGTCTCTGGTTGATGCTTATTTCTTGAGTATAAATTTTAGTTCTGTCTGTGTTTTATACTAAAAAAAGTAGGCCTACTAATAAAATAAATGTTGTGTCTGACATGATTAAAACGAATGTGTTTTTGTTTGTTTATGTCTTCATCATGATATAATCTTTTATAAGTTTTGAACAATGTATTACAGCAATAAGATTGGGGTATAAACTAACCAGCTAACTGTTAGTGTCAGTACTCTTGAGACTGTCTAACAAATTCAGTTGTGTATGTTAAAATAATATTATTAAAATTGATCTTGACTGATATTTTTTCAATTTAAATTGATTGGTCATTGGAATTTGTGGGTGCCATTTGATCATGATAATGTCATCCATTGAATGTACTCAGAATTTAGAAAGGTTACACTCGGTTTTGATGTTTGCAAAAATTATATAAAAAAGAAGAAGAAATAGTTTCTTGATTTATGCAATTCATACGCTTACTCGCGAGGCAGATTAATCAGCTACAAATAGACTTGAACGGGAAAGGTTATCCAAATAGAATATACTTACTATTAGTATTATAGTTTACTAAACAAATTTTTAAATCCTCTTGTCATGCTTGTATGAAGGACTCTAGGAGTTTGCCAAAAAGCCACCGACGAGAAGATCATCTAAACAAACAAACAAACAAACAAACAAACAAACAAACAAACAAACAAACAAACAAACAAACAGATGTTAAAATAGATTTTGATAAAAGTGAAGATTACATTTCATCTTGACTTTGTTTTTCACACAGACCCTGGTCGAAGAAGAAGTTGTAGAAATGCCAACAGACCAAGGAAGTGTCAAGAAGACCACCAAGCAGCGCTTGTCCATCCAGCGTATGCGAGACAATGAGGCAGCAGGAAGACAGAGAGGGTTGGATACGGGCGACAGCATCCTCCCGCAGGCATACCACACTCGCCTCTTTAAGCTGTTTGGACAGATAGAGCATGAATTTGAGGGAATGTATGCAGAAAATCTCCAGTGTAAGACATCTTTGTTTATAATGGGGTGTCGTCTCACTCCCCAAATGTTGACTTTGACTGAAATGGTTTTATTTACATCTTAGGTTGTTCTTCTACATGTATATTTCTAACTGGTTAAACAGAACTTGTAACTTCCATTGAATCGGTTTACACATTTCTACCGATTTCCATTGGAACTATTAGCCCATCTGTAAAAGAAGCAAAGTTCAACACACTTTCATTTCAAGGACCTACCAGGATGACAAATAGAACACTATAGCCAGTCTCCACAGTCACATGACCAGAAATCACAGGTGTGGTGACTTACAAAGCAAAGTGCATCCGACACAGTAGTTATTGCTACAAAAGCTCATTCAGTTTGAGATGTATAAGTTAGTCTTTAAGGGCACAGTGAAAAAAAGAAAAATGTGAGCACCGTTCTGAAGCTCATTCAGTTTGTGATGTATAAGTTAGTCTTTAAGGGCACAGTGAAAAAAAGAAAAATGTGAGCACCGTTCTCAAGCTCATTCAGTTTGTGATGTAATAAGTTAGTCTTTAAGGGCACAGTGAAAAAAAGAAAAATGTGAGCACCGTTCTCAAGCTCATTCAGTTTGTGATGTAATAAGTTAGTCTTTAAGGGCACAGTGAAAAAAAGAAAAATGTGAGCACCGTTCTCAAGCTCATTCAGTTTGTGATGTATAAGTTAGTCTTTAAGGGCACAGTGAAAAAAAGAAAAATGTGAGCACCGTTCTGAAGCTCATTCAGTTTGTGATGTAATAAGTTAGTCTTTAAGGGCACAGTGAAACGAGAAAAATGTGAGCACCGTTCTGAAGCTCATTCAGTTTGTGATGTAATAAGTTAGTCTTTAAGGGCACAGTGAAACGAGAAAAATGTGAGCACCGTTCTGAAGCTCATTCAGTTTGTGATGTAATAAGTTAGTCTTTAAGGGCACAGTGAAACGAGAAAAATGTGAGCACCGTTCTGAAGCTCATTCAGTTTGTGATGTAATAAGTTAGTCTTTAAGGGCACAGTGAAACGAGAAAAATGTGAGCACCGTTCTGAAGCTCATTCAGTTTGTGATGTAATAAGTTAGTCTTTAAGGGCACAGTGAAAAAAAGAAAAATGTGAGCACCGTTCTCAAGCTCATTCAGTTTGTGATGTATAAGTTAGTCTTTAAGGGCACAGTGAAAAAAAGAAAAATGTGAGCACCGTTCTCAAGCTCATTCAGTTTGTGATGTAATAAGTTAGTCTTTAAGGGCACAGTGAAAAAAAGAAAAATGTGAGCACCGTTCTCAAGCTCATTCAGTTTGTGATGTATAAGTTAGTCTTTAAGGGCACAGTGAAAAAAAGAAAAATGTGAGCACCGTTCTCAAGCTCATTCAGTTTGTGATGTAATAAGTTAGTCTTTAAGGGCACAGTGAAACGAGAATAATGTGAGCACCGTTCTCAAGCTCATTCAGTTTGTGATGTATAAGTTAGTCTTTAAGGGCACAGTGAAAAAAAGAAAAATGTGAGCACCGTTCTGAAGCTCATTCAGTTTGTGATGTATAAGTTAGTCTTTAAGGGCACAGTGAAAAAAAGAAAAATGTGAGCACCGTTCTCAAGCTCATTCAGTTTGTGATGTAATAAGTTAGTCTTTAAGGGCACAGTGAAAAAAAGAAAAATGTGAGCACCGTTCTCAAGCTCATTCAGTTTGTGATGTAATAAGTTAGTCTTTAAGGGCACAGTGAAAAAAAGAAAAATGTGAGCACCGTTCTCAAGCTCATTCAGTTTGTGATGTATAAGTTAGTCTTTAAGGGCACAGTGAAAAAAAGAAAAATGTGAGCACCGTTCTGAAGCTCATTCAGTTTGTGATGTAATAAGTTAGTCTTTAAGGGCACAGTGAAACGAGAAAAATGTGAGCACCGTTCTGAAGCTCATTCAGTTTGTGATGTAATAAGTTAGTCTTTAAGGGCACAGTGAAACGAGAAAAATGTGAGCACCGTTCTGAAGCTCATTCAGTTTGTGATGTAATAAGTTAGTCTTTAAGGGCACAGTGAAACGAGAAAAATGTGAGCACCGTTCTGAAGCTCATTCAGTTTGTGATGTAATAAGTTAGTCTTTAAGGGCACAGTGAAACGAGAAAAATGTGAGCACCGTTCTGAAGCTCATTCAGTTTGTGATGTAATAAGTTAGTCTTTAAGGGCACAGTGAAAAAAAGAAAAATGTGAGCACCGTTCTCAAGCTCATTCAGTTTGTGATGTATAAGTTAGTCTTTAAGGGCACAGTGAAAAAAAGAAAAATGTGAGCACCGTTCTCAAGCTCATTCAGTTTGTGATGTAATAAGTTAGTCTTTAAGGGCACAGTGAAAAAAAGAAAAATGTGAGCACCGTTCTCAAGCTCATTCAGTTTGTGATGTATAAGTTAGTCTTTAAGGGCACAGTGAAAAAAAGAAAAATGTGAGCACCGTTCTCAAGCTCATTCAGTTTGTGATGTAATAAGTTAGTCTTTAAGGGCACAGTGAAACGAGAATAATGTGAGCACCGTTCTCAAGCTCATTCAGTTTGTGATGTATAAGTTAGTCTTTAAGGGCACAGTGAAACGAGAAAAATGTGAGCACCGTTCTCAAGCTCATTCAGTTTGTGATGTAATAAGTTAGTCTTTAAGGGCACAGTGAAACGAGAAAAATGTGAGCACCGTTCTCAAGCTCATTCAGTTTGTGATGTATAAGTTAGTCTTTAAGGGCACAGTGAAACGAGAAAAATGTGAGCACCGTTCTCAAGCTCATTCAGTTTGTGATGTAATAAGTTAGTCTTTAAGGGCACAGTGAAACGAGAAAAATGTGAGCACCGTTCTCAAGCTCATTCAGTTTGTGATGTAATAAGTTAGTCTTTCACGTTTGGTAGTTGTAAAAGACTAGTCTTCTCACTTGGTGTATCCCATTGTAACCATAAAAAAAGCAAGCCTGTGAAAATTTGGGCTCAATTGGTCATCAAAGTTGCGAGAAAATGATGAAAGAAAAAACACCCTTGTTGGATGAGTTTGTGTGCTTTCAGATAGGAATCAAAGACTTCTAGCTAGAAGGCTTTTATTATTTTATTGAGAAATTACCTCTTTCTCAAAAACTATGTTACTTCAGAGGGAGTCGTTTCCCACAAATTTTTGTTCAATAAACAGCTCTCCAATGCTCGTTACCAAGTCAGTTTTTAAGTTAAAATTTGTTTTAAGTAATTACCAAATGTGTACCTTCCCTTTAAGGGCTACCACTACCTTCATTGTTTTATCTATCAGACCATAGAGGATGGAAAGAGAACAAGGCTATCTATCATAAAGCGAAGTGTATACCAAACTGTAGGGGATTGAAAATAATGTATTACATTTTGTAGGGGATTAAGAAAGGCAATTTCTTCAATGAAATGGACAGCAACTGTTCTCCCTGTTATAGCATCTGGTGCTCACATTTTTCTTTTATTCACTGTGGTCTTCGTTTTTTTACTTGCCCTCCCCCTCCCCTTCTTTTTATTGTCTGCTTCAGTTTAACAGTTAAGTCAATTTGAAAACAGATTTTAACTTTGTTTACAGTTAATCGAATAACCAGTTATATGACCCAAAGCTATTTACAAGTATTATTACTTGAAATCTTTCAGTGCAGGATAAAGTGGAGGCATTAACAGAAAAGTTGGAGGCGTTCCAGAGTGGGAAAGTCCCAAGTGTTGAAGGTGCTGATGGTTTTGATGGGCCTGCTCGACTAAGCGTCCGGAGCAAAGGTGATGAAAGGGGATACTCTGGCCATTTTCAAAAAGTAGTGGGCACTCAGGGTTTTTCTGTTGGGAACTTTGATTTTGGCTTTGGCCCAACCAACCGGACTGCAGTCGGCTAAGAAGTGATGGGCCAGAGTCATGATCGTATTTTCGTCCGGGGAAGACGTTGCTAGAATCTAATGTCCTTTTGCTATTACGCATTGTCTTACTCCTGAGAGACTCTGTGGCAGGCCTGTAGTATCATCTTTGAAAGGGCAAGGCCAAATTCATTTTGCAAAGGGCATCTTACAGTCTATGGGCAACTTTTGAGAGTGTACAAAGGCCAGGACCAGGGGCAACAGTAGACTTGACCCAATAGAGTCCACTGCTGCACTGCTGCACTTGAGCTCCTTTGTGTGCCCTCATTCATACGTAGCTCATACACAGCTCATACACTACTCTGACCCAATTTAAGCACGAGACCTGAATTTAACGAAGTCTAGGGCAACAGAGGCAATGTTATTCCAGGCATGCTGTGGAAGAACGCTGTGTGTGCATCTTTGAGTCTACATCGGGGTTAAGGGGATTAGGTTATTTGATGTATCTGTCCTTCCCCCCCCCCCAATATATGTCGATCAATAGTACACTCTTGAGATGTGGGCAACCCCCTCAGCTGTTCAAACTCGAGGGCCACTTACTTACAATTAAAATAATAGTTTTAATTAAATTTTAAATGTTTTGTAATTCCAGCATCCACCCAGCTGTCCAATCTGATCATGAAGCCAAAGTACAAACCCACAACAGGCAAGGTGAGTGGTTAACAAGATTGTTAGGAGATCGATGCTTACAGAATGTACTCCAAGCTCTGAAATAACCCACAGCACCAACAGCAACTGCCGTGGTGCCCTGTGCTTTTACTTTGCCCCCTTATCGGAACAAAATCTTTCACTTTCAAACACCTTCTAAGCACAAGAATGTCTTGCTTGTCAGACATGGATTAAAAACCACATGCCATATGACAGTAAACACAAAATAGTGTACAACTTATCTACCGTCAAGTTAGCAGTTTTTCTGGGCCCTTTATGTAATTATGGGCTAACAGTCTCTACACTGTTAAGACTGGTCCCCTGTCTTAATCCACTAGGATAAAGACATGTACTTGCTTTTCAGAACCAGTGATTTCATTTGATACAATGATTTCATAGCACTTTCCATATCTGTGTTTGATTGGTCAGAGGTGTCGTTTGGCAGCTGCATTTTCTCCATGTAAAATGAATGTAGGTGAAAGGTGCATATGGACGTGGGTTCACCTAGGCTTGAGGCCACTCTCTGGCGTAATTCACGAGCCTCGTAGTGTGACGTTAGATGTTGCAGGCTCTAACAATGTTGTACTAATTTGAAAAACCTTTGATTTAAAACCCACAGAATGTCTTTAGCTTCAAGGGAGCGAGCACCTCTGGATGTCAACAAATGCGCCACTTCAGAGGTCACCGAGATGGAGTTTGGGAGGTCAGCGTGTCCAGAGGGGACATGCCTTTACTTGGAACAGCTGGTGCAGGTATAATTTGAATTCCAAATTGATTACTGCGGTTGTAACTTTTATTTTCAAATAAAAAGGTGATGTTTTTTTCCAGCCTTGGTTTTGTGGCGTTGAATTGTAGTTTGATGTTTGTTTGTTATTTGTTTGTTTGTTTGTTTGTTTGTTTGTTTAGATGATCTTCCTGTCAAGGGAACTCAGCAAACTCCCACAAAGGGATATAAACACCAAGCTGACAATAGCCAATCTCTCTCATACAAACAACGGTTTAAGGTATATGATTATAAATTGCACAAATCAAGAAACTTTGATTTGAAAACTAGACAACAAAACTTATCCTAGTCGTTGTAAAATCAGCGGTTAGCTTGGTATGATTCAAAGTCCTGCAGTCTAACCACTGGACCATTGTCTCTTGGGAGACACATAGGCCCTAGGTATGTAGGTGAGTGAAAGGTTTTTGTGTCTTCCTATTTACAGATCGCACTGCCAGACTGTGGTGTATTGAAACGGGAGCGTGCGTCTTGGAGTATGTCGGCCATCTTGGTTCTGTTAACTCTATTCGGTTTCATCCAACAGAATCCTTGGTTCTTACAAGTAGGTATTTCACCATGATTTGTTTCACAGTAGGATCTTTACAATGATTTGCAATATTGGTTCTTGATAGCCTATAGCCAAAGGTTTAAAGATCTTAAACTTGATCCCTGTTTGAAAATGTTGGGAAAGCAGTGACTAAAGCTTGAGTTTTCTTTGAACCGTTACTGTCCCTAAAACCTCCTATCACTTTTAAAACAGCCTGGATTTGCACACAAAACATGGCCGCGATAAGATTTTTGTACGAGATACAATGTTTTTAGTAACTCAAGATACAACGTTTTTTGCACTGACGCAACAAAATTGACCAAAAATATACCATAAAAAAATTCCCTTTCTTAACTCCACATGACTTTAATGAACACAAACAATGAATGAAAATAACAACTGTGGTAGTCGATGGATTGCACTAAGTGTCATCAATCTCCATATTTGATGAAATGCTATCATTGGCTAAGAGCTGTGCGTAGCGCGTACACGAATGCACTTTTGCATTGTTAAAACATCAAATGAAGTGGTTGATGATGCTTATTGCAATCAATCAATTAGAAAATTAAGTTAATTCTTGGTTAAATTACCTGATTGTAGGTTCTGGTGATAGCACAGCCCACATTTGGAAATCTACTGTTACATTGCCGCCACTCATACACCAAGTTACTGACAACAGTGTAAGTCACGTCTATCAGCAGAAAAAAAATTGTGGGTGATTGAAGTTCATTATGGTGGAATTACAACTTAAAAGGCAGTGGACACTATTGGCAATTACTCAAAATAATTATCAGCATAAAATCTTTCTTGGTGACGAGTAATGGGGAGAGGTTGATGGTATAAAACATTGTGAGAAACGGCTCCCTCTGAAGTGCCATAATTATTGAGAAAGAAGTAATTTTCCACGTATTTGATTTCGAGACCTCAGATTTAGAACTTGAGGTCTTGAAATCAACCATCTAAACGCACACAACTTTGTGTGACAAGGGTTATTTTTCTTTCATTATTATCTTGCAACTTAGATGACCGATTGAGCTCAAACTTTCACAGGTTTGTTATTTTATGCATATGTTGAGATACACCAACTGTGAGGGCTAGTCTCTGACAATTACCAATAGTGTCCACTGCCTTTAAGTTGATTTGTTTAATGATTACAGCCCATCTAGCCCATCTATTTAAGTCCAGATTTTTTCTTTTTTTTTGCCGTTGTCTGAGATCCAGGTACTACGCTTCTATATCTAGCATGAGTACATAGTTCTATCGCTAATATGCCATGGGACTGATGCTAGAATAAGTTATACACACATGTACCTATTGGTCTGTTTAACTTTCGAGCACATCAGGTGGAATCAAACCCATGACCTTTCACATTCTAAGATAAATTCAAAGACCACTTCAAGGGGCCAGGGCCCAATTTCATAAACCTGAGCACAAAAATGTAGCTGGACACAACAAAATGATGTTTTTTAGCCAAAGAACCATTTTACATGTACTATTTGTGATCGATATCATATCTTTGAAAGTGGGCCTACGTTGCTATTGCATTTATATCCTTGATTATAATTTTTGCATCTTCAGAAATCGTGTCCATCGTCAGGCGATGATGTGGATGGATCAGACAAAGAAGAGCCAGACGGTAAGACAAACTAACCCTTACACAAAATTCTAACCCTGATTCAGAATTTGGATTAGAACACCCTTTCCATACTGGCCAAGAAACGCTGAGAATGCTGTGTAAAGCCATTACAACGTGGCCAGCAGATAAGCACATGGTCTCAAGCTCTCGTGTTTTTGATCAGCAGAGTGTGGGTTCGAGTCCCAGTCGTGACACTTGTATTCCTAAGCAAAGCAATTGATCATTTTTGCTGGTTCCTTTGGATGGGATGTAAAGTCGTAGGTCCGGTGTGTTGTATGATGCACATAAAAGAAACCAGGGGTGGATTTCACAAAGAGTTAGGACTAGTCTTATCTTGAGTTAGGACGAGTTACTAGTCCTAACTTAGGACTAGCTGTGTGTTTTTGATATCTCTTAGGACTAGTCCTAAGTTAGGACTAGTCCTAACTCTTTGTGAAATCGACCCCAGTGCATGTACTGAAAATAAGAGGGGTTTTCCCAAGTGCTCCTGGTTCGATCGGCTGGATTTATACTGGACAGTTATTGCCCTTTGATTTCGTTAAATCATTTTGGTTGTGAAGTCAGGGTCTCTCAGAAAAGAGAAACTTTATCACTGTACTGGCCAAGAACCCAAAAGAGAGAAGACAATGAAGGAAGTTTCAGTTTAGTTGTTGGAGGAAAACCCCCATATAAATACTAAAGGGGAAACCCACACAATTAGGTAGGGACTGAAAACCCAATCCACATAAAGTGCCCCCGGCGTGATTCAAACAGCGGTCCTAGAGTTGGAATGCGAGGAAAGGTCTACAAACGGACATATGTAGAGTTTCATGATAGAGTGGAGCATTGAATTAAAGTTCTGGTGGTTAACTCACCGGAGTGTGGGTTCATATCCCGGTCGTGACACTTATGTCCTTGAGCAAGATATTTTACGACAATTGCTTCTCTTTACCCTTCAGCCAGGGGTATAAATGGGTACCTGCGAGGGTGGAGGTTGATATTGTGTATGAAAAAGACTTCAGAGTGCCATGACAGCTCGGTGCTGTATCTCCCCAGGGAGCTGAGAAACTAAGATTAAAGGGATGTTTTTGGCTCAACGACCAGGGCAATAGTGTAAAACACATTGATACGGTTGATGTGTAATGCGCTTTAACAGAATTTGTTATTTCATAATTACATGTAGCCTACTTCACCATTCGTATCTGTTTGATTTCAGTTGGTGTGGAGAATGAGAACATCGTCTATGTGAAGTCCCCCCAGTCACAGCTTGAGGGGCACTCTGGTGCAATCATCGCCGCTGACTGGCTGGCTGGCGGTAAACAGCTGGTGACGGCATCATGGGATAGGACGGCCAACTTGTATGATGTGGATACCCGTGCAATTGTCCACACACTCACAGGTGAGTCTCTAATAAACATTGACCTCCATAATTATACCGCGTGTCTCAAAAAAGCAAAACACTTTGAAAATGGCTGCCGAATAAAAAATATATGATTCTGGGGAAATGGTTTAGATGTACGGATTGCGCTGTATGTGTATAAATACACATTCTTTCAAGAGGGTTAAAAAATGCAGAAGCAGGGTCAACATACCACTCCGACACAGTAGAAACAAAGGATGTTTGGTTCTGGAGCAAATTAATTTCATTAGATTCTACAAAGTTTTTGAAGAAATTTCAAGGAAAGTTTTATTTATAACTTAAGGATCAAATAAATATATCCATGGAAAAGTGTTGTGCAGTTAAAGGTTGACAGAATGCTAGTACTACAGATGTTTAGAAAATTTAAATCTCCTTTCCACAAGCCTGTGTTTTAGTCTGTGTTAGTGTTTTGATATGTTTTGTTAGTGTTTAGGTATGTGCAAACAAGTCCCGTGCCAATGCGCCGATGATCATCAAATGTGTAAAACTCGATCAACATGTCGTATTCAGTCAATATAAAAGTGATCAAGTTGTATTACTATTACAACTAGATTCTAAAACCTGGGGCCAATTTAATAGAGCTGCTTAAACATAAAAAAAGCTAAGCACAACAAGATTATTGCTAAACAGAATAAGTTTACCAGCAGCCAAAATACCACGTCACATGTACAATTTGTGACTGGTATACTGCTCATTCCTGCTTAGCAGACAGCTGTTTTAAGCATTATTTGCTGCTTAGGCAGCTCTACGAAATTAGGCCCAGGACTATTTTACTTTATTTTCTCTTGTATATTTTTTTGTTGTAGGTCATGATCAGCAGTTAACTCATTGCTGTGCCCATCCTTCTCAGAAGCTGGTGGTCACGTCCTCGGCCGATACCACTTTCAGATTGTGGGATTTCAGAGATCCGAGTATCCACTCCGTTAACGTCTTCCAGGGACACACAGAGTAAGGATGCTATGGAAAACTCATTACTGGGGTCGATTTCACAGAACTCTTCATAAACTTAAAATTTATCCTAGGTTTTTTTTGACGAGTCCGAACCGTAAGATTGAGCCTTTGTAAGATCAGTTCTAGGATTGATTTCACAAAACTTGTCTTCCGCATATAAAACCACATGCGTGAATGTAATTAGCATATTTCATGGGAAGGGTCAGTTTTCTTGGTGTTGGTGCAAACAAAAATTACAAAAAGATTAGTCTGATAGACAAAACAAGGAAAGGTGTTGTAGCATTAAAATACTAACTTATTTCATAAATAAATGCATCAGCTTTCTAATAGTCACATCTACTTCTTCTTTTCTGGTCGTTCTGAAATTCCGTTTGAAGTTTGTCTCATTTGTTAACTGTCTCTGAAACTTGATGGAGGCTAGATTCGACCTCTGTTGCCCAAGCTCCAATCCTTGCTTAGCAATTATGTGCTGCTAAGTAAACAGTAGCGAGGAACCATGACAAACAAATACACATACTTTACATTTTGGCTGGTAGCCTGCATCTGTTAAGCAAAACCTATTTTAAATTACCAGCAGATTTTCAGTTCTAGGATTGATTTAAAAAAACGGCCTACAGATAATTTCCTCGTCATTCAAACTCTAATGAGTAATGGATTCTATCTGTCGGTGTCAATAAGACTAAATTTCTTCATAGAGCCCGTCTCTCACACCACAATGGTCAGCCAACAGCAGCAGCACCATTATGTAACAAGCTACATAGGTTAACATACAAATATAACCCCCATAACCCGATCTTAAGTTAGGAAAGGTTCATGGGTGTTTCCAAGGTTAAACTCTTCTTATCTTTTGTAAAATCGTTCCTCAGAGTGTCTTGAGTTAGGACATGTTACAAGTCCTAACTCGAGATAAGGCGAGTCTTAACTCATGGTGAAATTGACCTCGTTCTTTGTGGCTACAGATTGAAGTCATTGATTGTCTTCTAAAGATTTTTTTTTTCCAGTTACAGTTCTGAGCAACAGGGCCTTTGGTCTAGTGAACCGTTCTTGAAATGCAATTTCTGGTATGCTACTCCTACAATAACACCGTACCTTCCCTTGGACTTGTGAACCATAACTAAATTTCTGAATGTTTTCTTTCAATGACAGCTCTGTTACCTCGGCTGCCTTTGCATCCGGCGACAAAATTGTGAGTGGATCTGACGATCGCTCCGCCAAAGTATGGGACCTGAAAAATATGAGGACCCCTATCGCAATGATTAGGTCTGACTCCGGCATCAACAGGTGAGTAATGTTTGAGTCATAGAAAACTACTCACAGAATACCTATTTTGAGTCTGTTATTTGGTCAGGAAGTGTGGGTTTGTTTCTGTAATAACTATTCTGGGTGAAATATTATACAAGTAAACTAGCAGGTTCAACTTGGTATAAACCTCGTTATTCCTAAAGTTACCACCAAACATATGGTCAACGTAGTTATCAGTTTGCTGCTCCTCACTTATGGAACAATCTCCCTCTACACATCAAACAAGCCACCACGATCTAAAGTTTCAAGACTCTTCTCAAAACATATCTATTTAAATCTTCATTTTCTTAATTATTCTTTTGCTTTCCTCTGAGCGCTTAGAGACATTCTTTTTGAGGTGTTAGGCGCTATAGAAATACGGTTGTTATTATTATTATTGGTATAAACCTCTGTTGGGAGAAGTGTTAGTTCTGAGAAGGTGTGGTCTCTACAAAGACTCGCCTATTGACCAGGGCCCAACTTCATTTCTCTACTTACCGCCAAATTATGCGCTTACGATCACCATTCTCCGCTCATGTGCAAGCGCCAAATTTTTGCGTTAGCTGTGTAAGCGTAGATTGCCTAGTAACATGGAGTACGCACGCGCACAAGCCAAAATTCCTTGCTAACCTGTGAAATACGCTTGGCGTAAGCACACAATTCCCTGCTTCCATAAGCCGATTTTGTGCTTACAGTAAGCAGAGCAATGAAATTCTCCCAACATATGTTTTATCCGTGGTTGTACTCGCAAGTTTACCACTATAATTCTTCTCATGATCATCTTGATGCAAAGCTTCAAACATCACTTATTATTCCTTGTCTTGGTCAATGTTTTGATGGCTGCTCGTAAAAATTAACTATGCTGGTATTTTTGTATTTCCTTGTAGGTTGTCGGTGTCTTTGACTAATAATGTGATTGCTATTCCACATGACAATCGTCATATTCGTCTGTATGATCTGAATGGAGTACGACTTGCAAGGATGCCCAGAAACAATAGAATGGTAAGTAGAGCATCAACAACCATTGTTGTGTTTTTATAACTGAAGAGTAATTTTTTTTTTTTAAAGCACTGCATACCTTTGGTAATTTTCAAAGACCAGGGCCCAATTTCATAGCGCTGCTTAGCGGCCGATTTTGTGCTTACTGTGCAATTTCAATTTCATAGCGCTGCTAACCGTAAGCACACGAAAAGGCATGCTAACCTTCCGGTGCTTACCGCACGAAAATAAATGACGTCACAATGCAAATCCACAGTAAACATGCAATATGACCGCCCAATTTTTCTGCTAACCTGTAAAATACGCTAAGGCTTAAGCAAATTTTCCTGCTACAGTAAGCACGCAAATTTACTTACCGTTAAGCAGCGCTATGAAATTGGGCTCATTATCTCACTTGGTGTATTCCAACATAATATGCATAAAACAACAAATATGTGAAAATGTGGACTCAAATTGGTCATTGAGGTTGAAAGAGAATAATGAAAGAAACACATATTCATGTTGCACAAATTGGTGTGCTTTCAGATGCCTAATAACGGGCTTCAGGCCTGAAGTATTTTGTTATTTGAATGAGAAGTTACCCTTTTTTTCAAAAAGAAAAAAACTCTGTTACGTCCGAGAGAGCCGTTTCTCACAATGTTTTATACTATCAGCAGCTCTCCATTGCTCGTCACCAATTACGTTGTTATGCTAACAATTATTTTGAGTGAATACCAACTACCAACTGTGTCCAGGGCCTTTAAACAACGTTTCTTCATCATTAACACAGCATTTGTTTAATTGGTATTATAAATAACATTGAGACAGCTGCTACATCAGTGGATTTCAAACTGCATTTTTCAAATTTTTAAACCGGGTATAAATATTTGATTGTTTTGTTTTTTACATCTAGGGCCATCATCGTATGGTGTGTTGTACAGCTTGGAACGATGAGTCGTCCTCATGTAATCTCTTCAGCTGTGGTTTCGACCGACAGGTGATTGGCTGGAAGGTTGGTATCCTAGCAACCTAGTTATGATTGACCAACCAGGGAGCAGCTTTTTACTTGTATGTGATTGGTTGACACACTGATGTTCTAGCCGTGTTGTTGTAAATCGACCAATGAGCGCGTGGCTGTTGGGGATCGATGGGTGCAGTATTGGTGTCCAATGAAAGTAATTATATTTGACCAATTACAGCTATGTTGTTGTTTGGCAGGTGTTTATTGTAACATTGTTTATCAATCAACAAAACATCATTCACTGAAATGCTACACAATTTAGCCAGTTGCAATTTTAAATTTTAATAGTGTTTGTTAAAATAACTTGCCTGGGTCACAACTGGATGCTTAACATTGACCAAACTCGCAATCAAACAAGTCATTGTACCGGACATTGCTAAAAGTTAAAGAGCAAATGGTTTGAATACTGCTCTTGTTTCTTTCTGTTGTGAGTAATTTTGGACAAAGTATTTTGCAAAACATCCAAAGCATTTGATGGTTTTGCTCGTTGTCCAATGACATCAATGGACCAATCCACAAAGCCCAGCCCACCCAGCAGCAATTATCTTGGTGTCGGTGCAAACAAAATTACAAAAAAGATTAGTCTGATAGACAAAACAAGGAAAGGTGTTGTAGCATTAAAATACTAACTAATTTCATAAATTAATACATATAAGCTTTCTTAGACACATCTACTTCTTCTTTTCTGGTCTTTCTGAAATTCCATTTGAAACTAGTATCATTTGTTAACTGTCTCTGAAACTACATGGAGGCTAGATGTGACCTCTGTTGCCCTAGCTCCAATCCTTGCTTAGCAAATATGTGCTGCTAAGTAAAAAATAGCGAGGAACCATGACAAACAATACGCATACTTTACATTTTGGCTGGTAGTCTGCATCTGTTAAGCAAAACCTATTTTAAATTATCAGCAGATTTGGGTGCAATGGGGCCCTGAATCTAGGCTTGTAGCGCTTCAGGCTGTTACAGAAAATGTACAGTGCACCTAACACCAAAGAGAACCAATTTCTAGTCACTCTGTTTTTATTGTTTGTTCTAAAAATTCGATTCCAACCATTGGTTTTGAGTTGTGCACACAGATAAGACGGCTATTTTGTACATTTGTAAATTTGTTTTCTTGCCATATATTTATGTGAAGGGCATTGTTTACAGAGTTAATCTTAAAAGTCCAGTGGTTTTATTATCAACAATTTATTAATACGCAAAGCTTCACTTGTGGAATAACGCTGTGGATCTAAGTGGAATGTGCAATGCATAAAACTGTACAAAGTAGTGTTGTGTTCATTTTCCCCCCGATCTTTGTTTACATGTAATTTGTTATAATAGATGTTAAATTTGCATCGGGGATAAAGAATATTTATTTTGGTTTTTACCCATACACCGAAGTGTGTAGCACTGTATACTCAGTACTTTCCCCGAGTCCTGTGAAAAAAATATCACAGGCATGTTACTCGGGTGGGATTCGAACCCACGACCCTTGCAATTCTAGAGCAGTGTCTTACCAACTAGACTACCAAATTTGTTGTTAGGGTCGGGGTTGTGTGGAACTAGATACTGAATCACTATTAACAATGTATGGAGAACAAAAACTTGTGAAATAATAGGTTGACAAAATTATTAGAATACTAGGATAGATTCAAAACTTTGCATAGTGGTAAAATTATTTGTGTGGTTTACGGAGACACCATGCATATCAAACTCTCTACGATTCGTGGTTCTGAAAAGAAGCGATGGTTTAGGGGCAAAGTATTCCTTTTGTTTTTGGAACCATTTAAGTATACCTTTTGTTTGGGGATCTTTCAATTGTTTTAATCCAATAAAAATGATTATACAATCAAACTAACATCTCAAAGTTTCATTTCAAAGGGTGGCCGCGTTTTTGAAATACAGGAACACACAATGTGTGAAGCGTTACTGACAGTAGTTTTTATCAGATTTAGTTTTGGGGAATAAAAACCAATATCTTTTACAAAACATCACTTTGAAGTGAAATGTTTCTCAAAATGCTTTATAAATACCATCATGGAAAGCTGCTGTAATAATTTTAAAAGGGTGATTATCGAATGTATTGACCCTTTGCACGCACGTCACACACTGCAACTGTGCCACGCTCACATTTTGGTGAGCAGTATGTTTAAGGGTAAACGCTGCGTCGCCTAAAATGTGCTCTTCACTGAATAATGCACAGTGACATTGCCCACCAGTATGGCGCATCCAAGATTATTCTGATGATGACGTCAGGTGATCTGGGTCAATACCTTCCCTTTAACAACTAGACGTTTTTGATCAGTATGCTCCAATCGTCTACAAGCAAGGAGCATTCTGGTCTAGTTCTAGACGAGAATGCACCTCATTCTAGGCATTCTGTGAAATACATGTAGTCTATGGACAAGGTATCGTGACTCGCATCCTATAAATACCAAAATAAGAGTTAACAATTTTGTTTTATCCGTCCAGGTGATCTCCGGTTTTGAAAAAATTCTGATGGTTGATTTGTTGTATTGTATTTTGATAATTAAGTTTGTGGTGTGGCACAATTAGTAGTATTTATTTACTTATTCTGTGTGGTTTTTGGATTAGGGGGCAGTTTGATGACAAAATAAACATGTGTAGACGTTCATGTTTGTTTAAAGTAAACAAGTATTTTGTTTAGTTTTGTTTGTTGTTCTGCTTCTCAGGCAACATCTTAATTAATGAGATGTAAAAGATTATTTACGGAAAAAAACTAGCAAAAGTGCTTTTTTATCGATCACAAATTCCAGTCTCAGTGTAAACAAATGTAAAAAAAAACTTGTGAGTTTTCTCAAATTCTTTCTTTGAAAAAAAAAATCAAATGATGTTATTTGTTTTCCCCAATTGGAAACGGTAGCTCTTTATCTATGTCTTATACCCACTATGAAGTAATATAAGAGAATACAAGTTTTCATTTACGAAACAAGCACTGGAGTGCACCGACTGTTTTTCATTTATTTAATAGATGACAAATTGAGTGTGAACAGGTCGTGTATTTAAAGGCAGTGAACACTATTGGTAATTACTCAAAATAACTATGAGCATTAAACCCTACTTGGTAACGAGAAATGGGGAGAGGTTGATAATATAAAATATTGTGAGAAACGGCTCCCTCTGAAGTGCCATAGTTTTCGAGAAAGAAGTAATGTTCCATTAATTTCATTTCGAGACATCAGAATTAGATTTTGAAAGCACACAACTTTGTGTGACAAGTGTGTTTTTGATTTCATTATTATCTCGCAACTTTGATGACCAATTTACCTCAAATTTTCACAGGTGTGTTATTTTACACATTATGTTGAGATACACCAAGTGAGAAATCTGGTCTTTTGACAATTACCAATAGTGTCCAGTGTCTTAAACAGAATGTATTTCACCAGTTCTGGCCATTTTACATTGACACAAATTAACATCATTACGAGCCCAGTAAACATGGATGTAAATGTGTACAGTGTACATAAAAGTGAAAGATGTTTATTAGAAAGCAATTTATAATATGACCAATAAAACAGAGTATTAGCTTCATATCTCGAGTCTTGATGTAATAATTACATTTTTTGTTCAAATAACTTGATTCAATGGTTAGGATTTCAATGTCATACTACTGACCTAACGGACCTTTCAGTTGCAACGTCACTGCCCAAGTTTTTGCCAACCAAGGTTGGAAAACTAAATGCCATTTTTTTAAATAAGATTATGAGACCCAACCTCGTTCCCAAGGGTGATCGATCTCACCATGCCATTTTTCCCAGCATGCCTTGCTCGATCATTACCCCTGGAATTGGCCAATTTAAATGTGCTATATGCTAGCACATTTAAATGAGCCATTAATGAGCGTACGTATTCATTATTCAATATTTTCATCGCGCGCACGCATGTATTTCGTCTTAAAGAATGTTTTTTTTGTTTTAAAAAACGAGTTTGTGTTGTACAAAACGCGGGCGTGATCAACACGCAAATAATCTTAAAACTACGCACGCACGCACTTGACATCTAACGCCCTACCAATTTCCTTAGCCAATCAGCGTTGTTTCCCAGTACATGTACATCCCTCCCAGGGGTTAGTGACGAGAGGTATCGATACGGCGCGCTGCCCATGGTAGCGAGGCTGTATGAGACCCCATTACCCATTCATACAGTACCATGTAATGGTTTACAAGGTGCTTTGGCGCTACATGCTGCTGATCAAACTGGGAACACCAGGGTGAACCCCTTCTCTTATGATACGTGCAGTTTTCTTTTACGTGCATAACACAACACACAGGACCAACGGCTTTACGGTCCACTAAACTATCAATTGAGAATTAAAAACCCACAATAGCATTAATAAAAAAAAGAGAATGGAATGAAAAAATGTTGGTCTGTTTAGGACGCCGCTAGTCTTAAGACAAGGAACACTGTAGCTTTGACTCTAGGCTGTTGGCGTAGTGTGCCCTGGCCCGGCGCGGCACCATTCGGCAGTCTGCACGCTGTGCATACACGAACAACGTATACAGTACATTGTACGTACAGTACATTGTACAGCGAGAACAGTATAGCGAAGTCGAGACTACGGTCTTGTCTTTCTACTTTCAACCTCCTACACGTGGCTCAAACAACTTAGAAAGTACTCATGAACCGTACGTGTACCGTACAGATGGTAATGTACATGTACATGTACAGTACGTATGTGTGTACATACGCTGTACACGTATTATATGCACTGTGTTATGTATGGGGGTGCGCTGGCTGAATTCAGTGATGCAGATGGGGACTGAGATTTTGCAGGTCGCGGCTGGCTGTAGCGCCTTGATCAAGGCTAGGAACACAGTAGATTACAAAGCAGTACGATTGGACAGACTTCACTTACTGTGACACTTACATCTTTATTATCTAAACTCACAGAACAACTGACACATTATGGTAAACCCATCAAATAAAACAACCAAGAGATAAGCTTGGTTGGTAATTTTTACTAATAACTAACCTTCAATTAATAAAAACAAAACAACAACAAATTACATTAAAATTATGATAAAGCTCTCATATTGTACAATATTGTATCAATAGGACACTGAGAAACATATTTAGTTTACTAAATAATGCTGAAGAAAATCATAGAAAAAGGAAAGTAAAATTCACGTTGAGTGAGCAGCAAGTTTACTGCCATACAGCCGAGCAAATATTTACATTCATATACAGGCATACATGTACAATGCTTCTTCATATTCATACAAGCAAACCAAAATTGTGTTTTGAAAACACCCACTATTATTCCATGTGAGTTCTGCTGTTAAGCATCTCTCCCTTTTATTTTCTGTAAACTGGGAGGGAGGCTACCCAGTCCCCGCCCACTGCCACCTTCACAATCACTCTATACCCTTGCGCAACGAGGAACGCGCCTCTGCACAATGCACGTCTACTAATCCCAAGGAGAAAATTTCTTTACATTACAGGTAAATATAAACTGTTATTTTGCCTTTACAATTCTCCATACTTTCAAGATTTCAGTGAAAATCACTCAGGTGGGATTCGAACCCACAACCTCTACACATTCAGAGCAGATGTCTTACCACCAGACCACCAAGCTAGCCTTGAATCCTTAGCAGCAGGTACTGCAATGATTCAATAGATGTAAATTTTCTTACAATTAATTTCTGTTAAAGACCCTCGACACTATTGGTAATTGTCAAAGACAAGTCTTCTCACTTGGTGTATCTCAACATATGCATCAAAATAACAAACCTGTGAAAATATGAGCTCAATTGGTCGTCGAAGTTGCGAGGTAATAATGAAAGAAAAAAATACCTTGTCACACGAGGTTGTGTGCTTTCAGATGTTTGATTTCGAGACCTCAAATTCTAAATATGAGGTATCAAAATCAAATTCGCAGAAAATTTCTCGAAAACTATGGCACTTCAGAGGGAGCCGTTTCTCACGTTGTTTTTTACTACCATCCCCATTACTCGCTACCTAATGAGGATTTATGCTAATAATTATTTTGAGTAATTACCAATAGTGTCCACTGCCTTTAAATCCTTATTCAGGCGGTATGGGTCAGATGGGGATGCTAAGCAGCTTATTTTTATTTATATGTTGATATTGTGCAGTTTTAAAGTTTAATTCATTTTTATATATTGTATTTCTCACATGTGCTGCAGTTGCCGTTTGTCTGCTATTTAAGATAACTACACTTATTACAAGTTACCCTTTATCAGTTATAAATTTTTAGGCTATTCTCTTGTTTCTTTCAGCAATAAGTATTTTAATTAATTTAATACAAATTTAAACATGATAGTTTAAAGTGCATTTGTGGCATAGAGATTACATAATCACTAAACAGCAGCTGACAAAAATAAACTGTGCAATAAAATTACGCTGCTTACAAAAAGTAGTGAACTCGTCAGGGCATGCATAAAATTAAAGTAAAATAAAAAATAAAAATTAATTGAAAGAGCTGTGCAGCCCTTTCATGGCAAAATAGCCAATTTAAAAAATGAAATTATTTGAGAAAAGTAGAGATAAGCCGTTTGGATAGAGATAAGTGTACATGTATATATAAAAAAAGGAAGAAAAAAAGAGAGGTTGAGATACATATAGGACATTTTACATGTGTTTTTACATCCATATTCCATACATAGCATGCCTTTGAAACTTTAAAATGGGGACAGCACCCTCAAATTACTGAGAAATAATCTTATATCAATACAAAACTTTTTGATTTGGGCTGATTTGCAGTGTAAAGGCCACGTGGCTGCAAGGTTAAATTCAGTTTTGTGGTAAATTCATTTTTTTAACGGTGAGAGACCTTACGGAAATGAAGAATTGTTTTTTAAAATTATACAGTTATAGTCTCGAACTACAATAAACATACCACTGTGTTTGATACACCCCAACCACTCTAGTTCAATGACGCAACATTTGTAAAGATCTGTACATATTTGTAAAGAATTGTTGCTTTTTATGGACTATCAAATTGTTCCTGTACCCGCTGCTAAAACTGCCTTTAGCCACTGTGCAGTCCCAGTAGCCTTGACTCAAGGCTGTTGGCGTAGTGTGCCCCGGCCCGGCGCGGCACGATTCGGCAGTCTGCACGCTGTGCATACACCAACAACATACATGTACATGTATACATTACATTGTATGTACAGTACATTGTACAGCGAGAACAGTATAGCGAGTACGGTCGTGTCTTTCTACTTTCAACCTCGCACACATGGCTCAAGAAAATACTCATGTACCGTACGTGTACCATACAGATGGTAATGTACACTGTACATGTACAGTAGGTATGTGTGTGTACATACGCTGTACACGTATTATATGCACTGTGTTATGTATGGGGGGTGTGCTGGCGGAATTCAGTGATGGGGACTAGGATTTTGCAGGTCGCAGCTGACTGTAGCGCCTTGATCAAGGCTACAAACCCAGTGGTCTGGTGACAAGACATCTGCTTTTTAGCAATACAAAGGTTGTGGGTTTGCAGCACACCAGAGTAATTTGCACATGGAGTTAAGTACCGAGTGCACAGTCCTTAATACACATCGGTGCAAGGATAAAAAACATATGAGAATCTTTATCCAAATGCAAGAATGACATCCCCCCACATTTTCATGAGGATTCTATCTATAGGAAAAATGAGTGCATCACAAAACTGAATTCAATGATAAAGCCCTCCTTAAAAGATCCAAGATATCCCTTTATCATATCTGCTTCAATAAAAAAAAAGGTGATTTTACTGGCAAAACATTTCTATTGGCAACGGGCTCAATCAACGACTCTCTACAATAACATGAACAACTTAAAAAACTGAACTAAAATTCATTTTAACTCGTCATTACAAAATACAACAAACTGTTTTCGTAGACATACACTAAATGTACCAAATAAAACAAGTACAAATTTACACTTGTTTGAATCCTAAATTCCTCCCAAGGGCAATTAAAGTATTAAACAGGACTGGTTGAACTGACACAGAAATAACAGATGGTGTTCATGTTTCAACCCTGTAGGCCAACATGAACAAACAAATATGTGAAAATACTTAACGCTGTATGACTGAGGAGGAAAAAAACCCAATTCGGACAGACCAAGCAATTTTCAGCATGTAAACACATTGTCCTTAATTTTGGTTGTAACAACCGAACCATCAGCTGTTGTGCTTTTAAAGGATTTGGGTACTTTTGTAACACAAAACACAATGTCCACAGATTTACGTTAAACTTACACCGTTTGAAGATAATGATAGTAGAAAGCTTCCCTGAAAATATTACTTGCTGAGGTGCTGTAGTTTTTGAGAAATGAGTAAAACAATGTCATGAAAATACGTTTTTACATGCTTAAATAATTTTCGTCTCATGATCACTGAGACGAAAATCATTTTCATGACATTGCTTTACTCATTTCTCAAAAACTACAGCATCTCAGCAAGTAACATGTTCCAGGAAGCTTTCTCCCATCATTATCTTTAAACTGTGTAAGTTTAGTGTAAATCTGTGTGGACATTGTGTTTGTTGTCAAACAAAAAGTACATAGACCCTTTAAGGGTTTCAAACACAGTTTCCTCAAACACAACAGGGACAATTTCCCAGAAAACAATCATTCTTCATGAGCTTCTTAATCAGTAAGCATTAAGACTAAATTTAAACAATGTGTAACTAACACATTCTTCTCACAAATAAAAAACAAATAAAACTCGAAACAGTATCGTTAAGTCAACGTATTGCTACAGCCCTGAAAATATTGGACAGTTAAAAAGAACGATATTTTGATATTCAACACCTACTGTACAATTATTATGTTTCTTTACTTTACTTCCGTCTCAGAAAGGTTTTGACCCCCCCCCCCAACAAACCCCACACACTACAAAACAGAAACACAATCATGACAAAAAGATACAAAAAAGATTATCATGTGTTCTCGAAGCCTGATATTACAAATTACATGGAAGCCTTTGCCTTTTCTGTCCCTTGGTGCCTCTCGTTACAACAATTCCTATAGACTCAAGATTTTCTGATGGAAGTGGCCTTTGCAAAATTAAAATGGCCTTGCCCTCTCAAAGGTGAAACTCTAGGCCTGCAGGGCTCCAAACTTAACACTGGACCAAAACATTTTTAGACATGAATTAGACAATGTTCCATATTGTTTTGGCAAACAAACTTGCCACAAAATGAAAATGAAGTTGCAACAGTTTTAAAAGGGGTTTCAATTTTGCAATAGAGTCCTTACGTAAATGGACAATATATTAAAGGGCATCATGTTTGAGAATCAGGCATGCAAGAGTGCCTCTGGCTGCCAGCCACATCAACCCATTATGACTACGGAGCACAGCCAAGCTCGTTCTAGAAGCAGGCATGCAGCAAGGGTGCCTTTGGCTGTCAGCCACATCAACCCATTATGACTACGGAGCACAACCAAGATCAAAAGCGTTTGATTTTTTCCGAGGAAGGAAAACCGAATGGTCTGGAAAACCCTCGTGGAACAGCAGAGAACCAACGATCAACTCAACTCACATATGGCCCAGGCCGGGAACCGAACCGGGACCACCTTGGTGAGTGGCGAGCGCTTTACGCACAAGCTAACTATGCCACCACTTTTGAAAAAGTAAGCATTAAATTAATCCTATTTACAATGCATTTAAACACTTTTTACGCTTACAGATAATGAAGATACTGTATGAGAGGAGAGCCACTAGTTCACATAATGTTTCATTTGTACTCTACAGGGATTTGGCAATATCAAAATAAGAACTGAAAACAAAAAAATCGATACTAATATTACGTTTCTGTATTTCTTTTCTTTTTCTATTGAGTTCATGGCATTGACTAAGTACTTTTTAGGGGGAAGATTGTGAATGTTATACAATCTTGCTCATGTCAACCATTTGAATTGGTCTCAAACTGCCAGTTTGCTGCTAAGTTGCAACTGTGATTTTTCTTCTTGATTCACTAGATCCTTTATGAGCAGATTGTAGAGGGTGCACTATATTTGAATCACCAGAGCCACATATTAAAAGAAATGCGTCAACTTGCGATTAGAAGCAACTTTGAGTCAACCGAAATGCATGGGCGAAAACAGGGTGCCAGCCTAGTCTAACCATAGGGTTGCACTGCATTTAAACCTAAAATGGTGTCCAGCAGCCAGAAAACTAGTCCCTTTTTATGTCGCAACTCTCTCAGTACACAGCTCTGGGAATCTACCCTCTATAGACCTCTTGCACATGCCATACTGTCCGCCATTACGGGAAGCAACTTGAGTAGTCAAAATGCACACAAAGGAAATGATCCCCAAGAGGCGGAAATGGTAGCCGCGCATTGTCTAGATGAGCATATCCCGTCGTACAAAGAGTCTATTGATCACATTTCTTTCTAGGAGAACAAAAAATTCCTTTCAAAAGCCCAAACGGTGGTTAAGTTATACACATATGAGTAACTGGATAACTTTCTGTGGATGGATAAATGAATAATGTACATGTAATGTCAGAATGTGTATGGTACAGTTGACATTGCATGCAAGGAGCTTTTGGCAGAGTGCCACGGCTGCATAATCTGATAAGACATGATAGAACCAAAGAGAATTGGCAAGGGCATCTGACTCTAGTTAACAAGGTGTATTCCATGACCTTGTTTGGCTGCAGCTTCGATTTCATTTGACTGAGACAAATGACCCCAAACAAAACTACCCCCAGACAGTACTGGAGAACAAACATAAAGAAAGAGATGTTAAATTTGCATCGGGGATAAAGAATATTAATTTTGGTTTTTACCCCATACACTGATGTGTGTTAGCACTGTACACTCAGTACTTTTCCGTGATGGTTTTTACACAGGACTCAGGAAAGTACTGAGTATACAGTGCTAACACAAATCGGTGCATGGGTAAAAACCAAAATTAAAAACCTTAAGTACATGTTCAGAACAGTTATTCCTCAATGGTTCACTTAATATGTTGATTTATTTATTTATCGAGTAAAAATTTGCAAACATCAAGCAGATGAGTGAAAATTTGCATCAAAAAACCATCTATAAGCATTCCCATCCTTTAAGTGATTCCCTGGCCGCCGCTTCCCACGCTGTATCATAAACTTGCAAGTGATACCTGGCTAAACAACACTTGATGGCTTCCGATTGGCACCCCCCATCATTTTAATGAGAGTTGTGGCCGACCCACTCTATAAATGTGCGCTCAAGTATTGTAGCCTGCAAAAGCAGAATCAAGTCGTAGGCCTACAGCAACTGGTACCCTCTTATTTTTCTGATCTTGTGACTTAGGGTGACTGTGTAAAAACTGGATTCTTTTTTTGTGGAATCGCATCCAAATACTTGCATTTTGACATGCACGTACATGTACTAAGCGTCACACAAGCGCCATATAAGCAGTCAGAAGCTTTTACCGTAAGTGTGCGTAAAGCAGTCACTTTTAGGAACCACAGCATTGATTTTTAGCACACCCCTACCAGGGTTAAGTGACGAGAGGTATTGATATGGTGCACTATCGATGGTAGCGCTAACTTACAAGTATTACGTCAGTCCCCTTGCAATAGCTAGACGCTTTTCATTGAAATCTCAGTACAAACCCACTGTGTTGTTTCAATGCCACCTGCTACCACATATTCTCAAAGACATCAAAATATGGCATATTCAAGAAAGTTTTAACTTATCGTCATATTATTTCCTTTAAAAAAAGTACTTGTCTGTCAAAACAAACAAAAATTAAACGCTATGAGCAGCTTTACATTGCAAATTGTGCAGTGTAAGTTTCATTTCCCACAAAGCTTTGCTTCCACACTTGTTCCTATTTTAACTTAGATTCAATTTATGGATTTTATGAATCCATTAAGTAAGTAAAGGCATCAAAATCTAGTTTTGTTTTCAACAACAACTGAATATTCATGTGTTCATCATAAATCGTTTGGAGTTTGAAGCATTTCATAAAGATAATAGAAACGGGTTGAAAGACAAGGATCTTGTGCACATGGAAAAGTTTGGCCCATATAATTGAATCAATGACAACAAAAACTTTTGAAAAGTCGATGCCTGCTTGCAAATATTGCGCACGAAAAAGTGACTAACCCTTAAAAGTAATAAAATGAAGATAATCAGCTGTGATCACCGACAACTGATCGTACTTGATTCACTCGAATAGATCTTGCTCCATTGGTTTCTTGATCCAAGCGCCCAGTCCAGCCTTCTCAAAGCCCTGAACCATGACCGCCTTGGCTTGGTTGTAGTCCACGGCAAGAGCCTTGGCCTCTGCGTACGTCCTCGGAGGGGTAGCCTGTTGCTCTGTCGTCGTGGACAGCTTCCCGTACAAGCTCTTGAACGTCTGAAACAGCGATGATTTGCAGACGCGCGATGGCTGCCCCACCTCCTGCTTTCCCGTCGTCGCATTGATCACTTCCAACTCGGCATCTTTTTCAGTCCAATTGACGCTGAAGTTGGGCGCCTTTCCTGGCTGGCGACTCTGAGTGTTACTCACCCCGCTAAGCATGGGGTGGTTGTGGTGAAATGAGGCGGGCAGCTCCTCCAGGGCACCCAGGCGGCCGTACAGGGCTCTGGAAAGATGATCGGAATGGTAGAGGGAGCCCAGAATGACGCTGTTCAAGTAGACTGGCTCGATGAAGTTACTTAGTAAGGACCCTTGCATACCCAGAACATTCCAACTGTAAAAAGAATACGAACAAATCAATTTTTATTGTAACACATCTCTTTTAAATATCTTCTGAAGATGATACTCAATATACATAACAAATAGTTTCTGTTTAACTGTACACTGGCATGCCATACTCATAGTTAGGCATAAATATTTATCAATATAAACCACAGGGGAAACTGACTGGGTAAATTTTGAAATGCTTTTTGGGGTTGAACAAAGAATTGACTAGAGTGGGATTCGAACCAAGGACCTTTGGATTAACGTGCCGACACTCTACCAACTGAGCTATCTAGCCCTCAGTTCCAATTTGTTCGAATCCCACTCTAGTCAATTCTTTGTTCAACCCCAAAAAGCATAAATATTTACATACATACACATACACCATGGCTAGACCTGATAACTGAACCCCTGATCAAATACAACTTAAACAAATCTATCGAGTTTTTTTTGGGGTGATCTACTGTACATGTACTATCAAATTCAGTTAATGGTATAAACATAATTTAATTAGAGGTAAGAATCCTTAAAATTACATCTACAAGAGCATTACACACATTGTAAATCATATTTAAAGGAGCTGTGTCATAAAATTCATAGCAGCCCTCCCCCCCATACTCACAGTAACAAACTCAATTTGATTTTGCTGACAAGTACATGTATGCTTAAAGGAAGATTAAAAAAAATTAGTTGACAAATGCTAGTCTGGATGCGGACTAGGAAAACATTATTTAGGGGAAGTACATGTAACATCCCCACACCGGCCTTGGTCTTACAACAATTTCCACTCACAGTTTTCCTGTCATTTGGAAACGAAGTTAACAGTTTTAGGCTTGATTTTTGTGTCGCATAAAATGTAAATGCTTACGTGCTAGTTTAAAGTTTTGTTGTACAGTGTAACAAGCTGTTCCCTTTTTGATGGGTCATAGCCATAGAGTTATATATAAGAACTAGAGGGCGTACTGGTGATGCTGCTCGCACAAACACGACGGGACCGCAAGATGACAAGCGCGCCATTCTGTACGCGCGTTGAATATGAAATACACGTTTGAGTTTTTTTTACTGAACGCTCACGCGATGCTGTTTGTTCAACTTACAAAATGGCCGCACAAACACACGCTGTGAGATGGCTGTTTTGTTAACTTAGAAAATGGCCGTCTGCGTGCATGCCGGGGCGCGTATATAGGCCAGTGCGCCCTCTAGTTCTTATATATAACTCTATGGTCATAGTGTACATGTACGTAGTACATGCAGGTGCAGGCCTAGAATTTCATCTTTGAGAGGGCAAGGCCATTTTCATTTTGCACAGGGCTCTTCCATTGCAAAATCATAAAGATTTTACTGGCAAAGCTAAATGTAGTGGCCTCAAGCCTGCGGTCCAGTGTTAATTTTGACCCCTGTATTAAATAAAAACCTGTGGATTAAATGTCATTGGTGATCTGTCATGAGGGGGCAGGACAGTCCAAATTCCACACACACAATGAAAAGAGACTACACAGCTGGATGTAAAACATCCTGGTACACAAATAACCCTTCCAAATACCTGATCAGTCCCCACCTGCCTAACCCAAGTGGGTTATTTAGAAATCAATCTGTCACGTATGCCACCATCATCCAGACATTACACATGTGGGTATGGCATTGAACTGTGGCAGCCAATGTTCATGGGTGAGGTATTTTGTTGGCAAAGCATAGTGCCAATGATATGTGGGGCAAGAATGTACAGAATGAGAACATTCAAAAGCCTTGCAGCCATCAAAAGCTTTTTAGCCAGGTTAATGTTGTTGTCCTACTACATCATGAGGGATCAAGAGATACATTCATAAGGCCCATTTTCATGGCTCTGCTAACCACTGAATTCTGCGCTTACGATCACCGTTCTCTGCTTACTTGCAAGCGCCAAATTTCTGCGCTACATGTAGCTGTGTAAGCTTAGAATGCCTAGTAACATGGAGTGCGCACGTGCGCAAGCCAAAATTCCCATAACCCATGAAATACGCTTGACGTAAGCACAGAATTCTTTCTCACACTCTGGCCCATCACTATGGAACGAACTCCCCCCTAAACTCAGACAACTCACTACATATTCCAGCTTCAAAACCCATTTGAAAACTTATTTGTGTGCTTGACTATATTCTTCGCTATCTGGCTTCGGCATCTCTCCTGCGCCAGGAGTGTCTTTTAGACAGACATGGCGCATTATAAATTGCCACTATTATTATTATTATTAATTCCCTGCTTCCGTAAGCGCCGATTCTGTGCTTAAGGTAAGCAGAGCCATGAACATGGGCCCTGGTCTTGTTTTCCTCTGCTATTCATTGGTAACGCTACACGGCTAAAAGTAGCTTGTAATCAAATGAAAGATGCGAGGATGGCTTTCAGAATTGCTCCACTTAAAGTGTAAAGTGCAATCTGCGTCCCAGCTGGACCCATACCCAAGATGTTTTTCTAAAATACAGAACACGAACATGAACATATATAGAGTGCATATTTCTTGAGGCTCAACAACAGGGCTGGAATTACTAGCAGGCCCTTGCCCCCGGTCTTGGCCTTGGTGCCCCTTTAAAAGTTTCATTGCCCTGGTGCCCTTGAAATTTACAACTCCCTCACCGGGAGAAGATGCCTTGGTGACCTTGCCCTTTCAAAAACGAAGCATACACAGCGTGAACATGATACAATCATCACTTTACTCCAAACCCTGAGGGCTTCTCATGACGCCCCCATTCAAGAATATTCACATTCTCAAGACTTGGACAACTGCCAAAGCAGATCCGTTTATTCACAAATTGTCTACATATTTGGATAGGAATATTTTGTAAGTCACAATCAAGACATGTGCAATGAATTATTTTTTCATCTTTAAGGGGAAAACTTTCAATCAAGTATCCAAAGAAATTGACAGGATAGATCATTTGTTTGTTTACAGTATTAAAATGGCATCACATTGTAAAAATTCTTTTACAGGCGCCCGGAGTATGATCACTGAAAGGACAAGGTCGTTTCCATTTTGCAAAGGGCACTTCCATTGGGAAATCTTAAAGTCTATTGCAAACTTTTGAAAGGGGATCCAAGGCCAAGGGCAATAGAGGCTGCGACCTACGTGGCCTCCCATAACTTCATTCCAGGCCCAAGCTTGCAATATTAAAAGGCAGTGGACACTATTGGTAATTGTCAAAGACTAGCCTTCACAGTTGGTGTATCTCAACATATGCATAAAATAACAAACCTGTGAAAATTTGAGCTCAATCGGTCATCAAAGTTGCGAGATAATAAGAAGAAAACACCCTTGTCACACGAAGTTGTGTGCGTTTAGATGGTTGATTTGGAGACCTCAAGTTTCAAGCTCTAAACTTGAGGTCTCGAAATCAAATTCGTGGAAAATTACTTCTTTCTCCAAAACTATGGCACTTCAGAGGGAGCCGTTTCTCACAATGTTTTATACCACCAACCTCTCCCCATTACTTGTCAACAAAAAAGGTTTTATGCGAATAACTATTTTGAGTAATTACCAATAGTGTCCACTGCCTTCAATAACATAATTTTAACCATGGTCTCAAGAATCGATGGCATCTGTCTTTCGAAGCACATTGCCTAGGCATTATTCCCTCTTGCTCATGATGTAAACTTGACACTCATTTTCACACACAATGGAAACATGGAAAACATTATTAGAAAACAAACAAATGGGAAACCTTTGGACTACAAAAATCAAACTTACAAGTAGAAACACCACAACTAAAGTGGTTACCATTTAGAAATGAAAAATAAATTTTTAGCAAAATCAATACATATTTTCATGGTAGGGTCCACATTGAAAAATACAAGTTTGAGCACAATCAATACACATTTTCATGGTAGTGTACCCATGATAAAAATTTTTTAATGAAATTTATATAAAAATTTCAAAAAATTCCGGAAGCCTCCTTCAGCATGTTCTGAAATGGAAAAATGAAGTCAAGTACAATAAATAACTACATAGTAGTTGCACAAAAACGATAACAGTTTGAAGAACTTTTTAAAAACAGTTTGAGCTGAACCACCAATTGCAGGTGCAGCGACCACAATAGGGGGGTTTGTGTACATTGGTACAGTCAATGTCAAGAACTGGATGGCGTTATTTGACGTGTAAATACTAAGAGTGATTGATAACTGGGCAATTCGTACCTGGCAAACATTTAACGGGTGCATAGTAACCCAGTTTATCAGGATGGTGGTTGATGTACATATATGCACTGTCATAACTCTTTCAACCCCCCCCCCCCTCCCCAACAAACAAAAGTCTGAACCCGCCATGAACTTCTCCGTGCAGGTAAAAATGGAGGGAAAATCAAGCGTGGTTTTGAATGATAGATGTATTAGACCAGCCTGCAAAAGGACATCATGCGGTGAATGTCACTCAGTTCCACGCATAGCTGTTTTACATATATACATGTACCATGAATAATTAGTGCAGTTGCAGTTGAATGGTTTCAATTGGTCATATATCATTCAACTCACTGGTTAAAAATACAAACTATGAATTTAAGACAATACAAGGACTCAAACAATACAAAGTGTCAACATAAAACATGTCATGGGTTCGAATCCAACTCGAACTATATGCCTGTGATTTTCTCTTTCACAGAACTCAGGAAAGTATACAGTGCCAACACACATCTGTTTATATGTTGGTAAAACCAAAATTAATATTCTTTAAAATCCTGATGCAGATTAAAAACTCTGTTAAAAATGTCAAACAATGTAATAAAATAGTTGTTTTAAGAATTTTAAATAGTCAATCTTGTCTTGGGACCACAAATTTTAAACGTTTGAAATCTGAAATAAAAACTGAACCTTACCGTGACAACTTATCACTGCATGACATGGTCAAGAGACGTTCTCCCTGGAGGACCCCATCCCACGTCTGTATGAGTGGACCTGACCTGACTGGAATGGTGCCCTCGCCCGACTCAATCTTGGTGCGCAGCTGCCCTCTTGCCTTTCGGTTCGGATGCTTATCAGTGGAAGAGTTCTCTTCCCCCGTCGCTTCGTGGGGAGAGAAAATGCGAGCGTCTCCGCAGGGCGACGTGCTGATGTACAGGTGAAACTGTATCCCAGCCTTGAGGGTGTAACCTTTTCCGGACGGGCTCGGAACAAAGATGGACTTCTCTCCCTCGTTCTGACTGATGTGCTCCAGGTGAGCGTAGAAGAACCTCATCAGGCCGCGTCTTGAGATGATCTCGGCGTGGGAATCGTTGACGGCGAGGCCCTGATCCGACATGTACTCCCCGTTGATGCATTTAGTGCCGGTACCGAGGGATATGACCTGAGCATCTTCAATCCCCTCTCCCTTGGTCATGACAATGCCGGCAGCGACCTTCCGCCTCGCCATGTTGCTGGCCAGCCCGCTGGTCAGATCGCTGAATTTGCCTTCTACTAAGGAATGCACGAGATCTGCAAGCACCTGCGGGACGTGCAACTGCAGGCCGTCACTCGGGATGGGTTGAAGACCTGGTAAAACCACAGGTGATATGTTGAATAATGCTGAGAGGGCTGCCTGAGCTGCCCGGGCCTTGGCAAGTTTCTTACTCCTTGCCGAGCCCTGAAATTTATGTTCGTCCACGATGGCTGCCATGATGAAATTCTTGGCGTGGCTCTGGCCGGATTCGGAGATCATCTCAAACTTGACGCCTTGTTTGAGTTCGTTCAGCATCATGATGGGGTTCTTCCTGCTGTCCGAGGACAGAGCACTTGCAGAGTTGAGAGGAGATGCAAGAAGGCTCATTTTGTTCCCATTTGGGGGTGATGACATTTCCGTCCCAGACGAGCTCTTGCTCTGTTGTTCCTTCTCAAACGCATTGAAAATCTTTGGATTCTCGAAGTTGTCTGCCGTGAAATCGGAATTGAACACTGGCTGTCCGACGACCCGAAGCACCTCAGATGGGTTAGGATGCTGGACAAACGAGTTAAGCACCACCTCCGCAGCGTGCATCTTGGCAAGTTTCTTGGAGCGACCGGTTCCTTGGAAGGCTTCGGAATTCACCTCTACCTCTACGGTGAATAGCGGTGCATGCACAGGCCCTGTCTGAAAGGCGGGTTTGAAAATCAGACCGGGCTTGATCTCATTGAGTTGCATGAGGGCGTTCTTGGGAAGCGGGGGACCCCTGGCACGTTTGGAGCGTTTCTTCTTGGGTTTCTCCTTCTGGATGTCGGCGTCGGCTTCGGGCATCTCCTGGTCGTCATCCTCGTGAGCTCTCTTGACTCCTTTCCCTTCTGCCCCATTTTGGTTGAGCTCCATCACTGGTTTCTCATCTGGGATGTTCTCTTTCATGATGGCATTCTCACAGACAACGCTTTCTACATTAAAAAAAAGAAAGCAAGAAAAATTAAGTTTTCATTTAGCTGGGTAAACAAAAATTATACCAACATGTTTGTCCTTGACTAAAAGTAGCGCTAAGCACTTTGTTGTGCTAAGCTACTTTTTGTGCTCAAGCAGCTCTGTGTAATTGGCACAGTAATGCTCTATTAAGCGCTGCATGAAGGAAAAAAAGGAAAGCATTAAAACATGAAGATTCAGCAACCTACATGTGCACTGTAGTATGAAAACGACACATTGGTTCACTAACTAACTCGCACACTTTTCTGATTGTACATTCACTTACGTATACACTTCATCCTCTGCATGCCTTCCTGCATCAACAGTTCATCACTCCATCATTCAACAAAATCCAACCCAATAATGAATGCTTTATGAAATACCCAGCCAGCCAGCCACACACACACAAACAGGCGCTGCAAATTCCTTAACTCCCCTTTCCAGTTGCCATAGTGACAGGCATTCAACCTTCATTACCCTCCCCCACCCCCCCCCCCCTAACAGGACTGAAACAAACAGAGGGTATCTTGGACTCACAACAGCATCGACACTAGTGTACAACATCCAAAAGTGATGACACTCGATCATAAATTAAAAAAACACATTTTTGATGGGTTCCTAGCAAAGAGTTGGCTCAGTTTTTTTTTGCTACCTGATTGATCGTTCCAGATGACCATGTTGATGGATTGTACAGAGTGTGAAATGTCTGCCAAGCAGGCTGCAAAGATCATATTGCTTTTTAACAAAAGAATGACTCCCATATTTGGACTTGAATGATGAGTTACAAGTCTAGTGCCCAATTTCATAAGCCTGTATGCAGCACAAAAACTTGCTTAGGACAACAAAATGTTCCTTAGCAGAAATAGGTTAGTGGGCCAGAACACCATACAGTGACCATTCCTGCGACCAGTACCCCTGTCATTTCTTTCTTAGCCATGAAATTTGCTTAGCAGAATTTTCTGCTCAACGGCTTTATGAAATTGGGCCAAGACACCGTAAGCAGAGCCATGAAATTGGCCCCTGATTCAGTTCATGGCTTCACTTAATGCAATAAGTTCCTTACACGAAAGCACTGCATTGAAAAATAGTAATAATACCTCAAATATCATTGCCATGCATCAAAACGCAATGTATGTAGACAGAATTTGTACTTACCGATGCAAATGTACAGTACGCATAAATTAAAGTTCAATATTGAGATATTTGCAATTAGTTGGCGCAAGACCTCACTGTACTTCGACCCTAGTTGCTGAAGTAAACGAAACCCAACCATGCCCCATACACAACCGTTTGCCAATGATGTGCTTTCCTTTGACCCGGAGGTGAAGTTTTAGCTTACAGTGTCTCCATGTACATGTACACTGATAGTACATGTGGGAAATGCACACTACAGCCAGGTGTACATGACAGGTTGCCTATAAAATGCACATTACCAGGCAGATCAAAGAAGGCTTCCAATGAGGCTGGCAAATTCCAATCTGCATTTGATTGGTGTGTCAGAGTACACCTGTTTGTTTTTTTAAATGGGCAAGGGCACCAAGGCTTTTTCGCATTGGTAAAAGCTACCCTATGAGACAAGGTAAATTTCTACTGTCAGCATTTTTTTTTTTTTTTTTTTTTTTTTTTTGGGGGGGGGGGGCGTAATACATTGATGCCCTATCCACTTGACTGCAATGGATGTATGTCAACATTCTTACTGGACCAGAGTTTACTTTCCAAGACCAGAATTGAAAGACTCATTGCTAAAAAATATTTCACAAAGATATGTACTCACAAAGATAATTACACAATGAAGTAGCCTACTAAAAAGTTGCTGAAAAAACACATGAGAAGACCATTGAGCTTGTTAACCAGCCCAATGCTGAGCTCACTGGTCTCAAGCCTGCTGTCTAGCCCTAACATGGAGTTTTTTTTCCGTCAGTCACTAGAAGTCACCAGGAACTAGGCCTACATGTACAAGTTTCTTAAGTACAACAAACTCCAAAGCATACACCTTGAATTCCTTTGTTTTCATTCCATACTAACCACAATTTACTAAAGCCACACACCGCTACAATTCTTGACACATCTCTTTGAATTTGATACACTGTTTTTGTATTACTTATAGGTCTTGCAGAAAGTCATACCCAATATTTCCCATCCATATTTTTTTTCGAGTATAATCCTTTTTCCCACTTCAGAAACACAAAACATGTTAATACAACTGGGATCCACAGGCATACGCATGAGTTGAAAACCATTAAAAATCTTTCAAGCGAATAATCACTTTGTTTGTGGTCAAGGACCACTTTACAATCCAAAGGGGAAAAAAGTTGTTTGCAGGGACAAAAAAGAGAGAAATGATATCCCTTTGAAAATTGTGCAACGTTGCACATTCATACATTTATTGTATCTATCTACAGGCAACAAGTTTGCCGTTACTATGTAATTGCATCAATGAACAATTAGGTGCAGAGACCTCGAATTAACCCTCAGCGCCCACATCAATTGCCATGGCAGGCCTGATACTTCACGGAGGCAACGAAGGCGATTGCCTCCGTGTCCCCTGGTCATTGCCTTGGTGCACTTGAAATGCTCCAGTACAAATTTGCAATTTCATCATAGTGTGCCAAGAAGAAAATGCCTTGGTGCCCTTGCCCTATCATAACTGAAGCATACAGCCCTGCCATGGTGCCCTATGCTTTTACTGTGGTGCCCTATGCTTTTGCTGTGGTGCCCTTTGCAAAGTCCCAATACAAATTTGCATTTTCCTCGTTTTAAGTGCCCCATACTAGAGCGTAATTGCTGTGCCCCTTCAAGAGTGAAGTTCAAGGCCTGGGTGCAGTCAGTTTTCCCACAGAAAGCCCCAAAGTACGCTTTAGTAATCACTCTTAAAATAAATGGCAACATAAACTTACTTGGTTAGGAGTACAGCAGCCTTCGGTATTAAAAGCGATTTAAAGAATCGTTTCACCTTGAAGTAATGTGGTTATGAAAATGTAAGTTTTTATCCCCAAAATTTGAACCTGAGTAGCATTACAGAGAGTAACGTCTCTCAGATTGTGTACCGGTATTCCAACTACCAATTATTCTGCCTGTGTGGATCAGACAACTACATTATACAACTGTTGCACACTGTGACGGGATCCATGGCGTTTTGTACACCCGAGGGGGAAAATGGCACCCGAGGCGAGGGTGTACAAAACCCATGGACCCCAGTCACAGCGTGCAACAATTGTTTTGTTGTACCTTTGTAAAATTGTTATTCCTCTTCTCGAAGTTCTGTTGTCATCTTCAAACATTATTACGACGGACTATTCATTGTTTAATAAGCAGACGAACAAGAAACAATTCCCTCGTAACCACGGTTGTTTCGTACACAGCGCTGGAAATCGACCAACGCTGGGAACGATCAAGGTGATGTACAAAGGTTAACATCACTCATGTTACCCGGCCCTGTCGAGCCATGTAACATGCGTATTTGTTGCACGGCACGTGATTGGTTCTCGACCGATCAAACTTCACAATTTGTACAGAGGTATAACAATACATTTTGTTACACCTCGATAACAAATTGTGAAGTTTGATTGGTCGAGAACCAATCACGAAACCTAGCAACAAATATGCATGTACCATGGCTGCACAGTGCGGCCGGTAACATGAGTGATGTTAACCTGTGTACATCACCTCGATCGTTCCCAGCGTTGGTCGATTTGTACGAAACGGCCGCGAGTTCGAGGGAACAGTGAATTATGGTTTCTTATTTGAACAACTGTTTGTCTGCTTATTAAACTACGCACACTCCGTCGTTATAATATGTCTGCAGATGACAACATAAATTTGAGAATAGGAATAATCATGTTACCAAGGTATAACAAAAAAAATTTTGCACGCTGTGATTTGGGGTCCATGGGTTTATGGACCCCGTCACAGCGAGCAACAATTGTAGTGGAATGTGACTAGTGAATATCGCTAATTGTGTACACAATGTAAACACAAACCTGCCTCAAAAACACTTCCAAAAAGATCATTATTGTAACTTATTAAAAATCAAACTCAGTATTTTTCATGCACTGTAAAATTTAACTTCCAATCCCCCATCAAAACAGCTCATAACAATTACCATCACTTACTGTGCAGTGTGAGCAGCCAAATTCTGCAATCATTTCCTTTCCTAATAACCGCTCGACTTCAAATCATTTCAATGGCGCAATCAAAAAAAACGGGGCCAGTACTTGAAAGAGTGGTTTCCAAAGCACCATCAGATGTTCTCTAAATAATGAAGTTGGGCAAATAATGTGCTTTATAGTCCGAAACTAACACTAAGGGTTCAATCGTATTGACTGATAGCTATCTAGGCGTTGGGTTGTTCAGTGGGAAACGTCAATATAGACAAAGTGAAGCATCGGTGACTTGGGCTGACCTCATTCTTACAGCGCTTACCCGATACTTGGCAGTCAGAACAATAATGTCTAGTTGGGTGAATTAATGCATAATACAGGTCTCTGTATTATCTGTAAGTTTCATCAATTGAACGGGTCGATAGATAACGACACTGTGGACGGATCATAATACTCGGAATGATATTCTTTTGAAAGGTTGAGCAAAGTCCATGATGTACGCCTGTCACGATACAGATTTTTGGACATACCAAAGACATTTTAACAAGTCCATACATGAAAGTTGGTCAAAATGTAGTGTACATGTACAGGCACTGCATTATAGTGGTATGTATATGTCCATGTACAGGCATACTCATGTACAAGAGGAACATGGTGTGTAGTAGCCGACCCCCCCCCCCCCCCACCCCATATTTGTAGTGAACAGAACACATATTTTACAATTTGTCTAAACTTAAAACTGTCTTTTATTTTCAAAAAAAAAAAAGAGACAATAACACAAGTTCAGTGGTTTGGGAAATAAATGTTAAATCCTGATCTAATTCTCTCACTTGTGGACATTTTAGTTACCTTATTTTTTTAATGAACTTAAAGGGACGTTAATGTATTTTAGGTGACTTTTGTTTTGGTAAATTAAACAAGAACTGAGCAATTAGGGAAATTTTTGTTTGTACACGATGTAGATCTACAACCTATTGCATAAGCACCAGGTTAGGCCTAGGCACGTTGTGCTCTGTAGTGTTCTTCGTGTTTTTTTTGAAGTTGTGATAATTTCCTTTATTTTAGTTGGTTATCTATGCATGTCAGTACTAACAAATACAACAAATCGTCTATCACTCACAGTCACAGCATGATGTTATTGTTTTCCAAACACCCCAAGTCTCTTTTAAATACTAACCCTAAACAAACTTCAAGGTCACTGTAGAGTGGTTTTAAATGTCAACAGAGGACCCTGTACGCTTTAGTAAAGGCCTTGTCACATGGACTTGCACTTCAAGCATGTTCTTAATGAATCACCGACAATATACCCTTACCTCTGACGAGGGTAGTGAGGAAAGCACACAGGATTTCCTAAACTTTGAAAGCGATCTACAAGTTTAGTATAGCAACGCCTATCCCAGGAGGCTCGATCACGCTACCTTATTCACTTGGTTACTGCATTAACTTTTCGGTAAACCTGGCGTACGAATAAACCTTATTGCAGGCTTCTCCCCGGGATTTTTAAGCACTGTGGTGTTTTGACCCAACCTTTTTTTAGTTTGGCTAACGGACCCTAAATTTAACTGAGGTCTTCGGAATGTTCTATACTTGGTGTTCTGTGCATTCTGGAGCATTATAAATATTTTATCTTGAAGATTTTTTTTTGTGAAATTAGGAAAACAATATAGTTTACAAAATTCAACATTTGACCACGTGCGTTATTTAAGTTACAACACAGTGAGGTATTTCTAATTATTCAATTGAAGAACACCAGACAGCTGGATAGATTGCACGTTTCAGTTATCATGGAATTACATGTTATTTAATAATGTGGTAACAGTAATAAAAGCCTTTCTGAACATCTTACACTGAACCAACCATGAAGCGAATCAAGGGTCAAGTAGGGGTCAAGATCCTTGAAAACCAACTGAATTAATGTGACACTGTAACTAAACCAATACACATTTTGTTTTTTGAGACACACATTCGTTCATGAATACTTTTCACTTGTTCACTTCATCAACCTAATTACCCAATAACTTAATACAACATGACATTTGGCCACGCGCACCCCTGTCCTTACACTGGTGCATCATTTCAATAAGAGTGGTCTGGTTTCCGCCCCCTACTGGTGAGTTTCCATTGATCTGGAACACCTCGCCAGCTTGGCCTGGAATAACACAGAGGCAATGGCCTCTGTTACCCTCAGGGTCGTGGCCTTGGTGCCCCTACAAAAGTTTCTCCATTTGGTGATTGTCAAAGACCAGTCTCCTGATTTGGTGTATCTTAACTTACATAATGCATAAAATAACAAACCTGTGAAAATTTGAGCTCCATTGGTTGTCGAAGTTGCGAGATAATAATGAAAGAAAAAACACCCTTGTCACACGAAGGTATCAAAATAAATTTCATGGGAAATTGCTTCTTTCTCTAAAACTACGTTCACTTCAGAGGAAGCCTTTTCTCACAATGTTTTATACTATCAACCTCTCCCCATTACTCGTTACCAAGTAAGGTTTTATGCTAATAATTATTTTGACTACATGTAATTACCAATAGTGTCCACTGCCTTTAAGAAACTTTCAAATGAAAGTGCCTTTGCAATATGAAAACGGCCATGCCCTCTCAAAGATGAAATTCCAGCCATGCATCAGTGAGGGACTATGCCAATCTGTGAAGGAAGACCCGTGTCACCAATATAGCACATGTTGGAGTCATTTTGCTGTAGCCAAGTCAGTACAAATTTTGTGATGACATTTTCATACGACACAATGTTAGATGAGATGCATACATGTGCACAGACAAAGACAAATACGGATTTCAAAATGGTACAAAAAAGTCACATTGTACTGCTTAATTGCAACATGTCAAGTAAATAAATCATGGAGGTAGAATAAATCTAGTGTTCAACAAACTCTTTGAATGTTACAGGTTTCAGAATTATTTATTAAACTGCAAATTCTACATACAAAGCGAACATTGTATGATTTAAAAGGTCCCAATATAAATGAAATAAAATCAGCTATCAAGGCCGTGTACAAACAAGTTTTCATATTTGTACATTATCCGTGGCAATAAGCAAAAGTTTTGTATGATTTTCAATTCAAATTAAGTTCAAGAAAAACAAATATGTAGTAAGTGATTCTGCAAATCGGGACATGCAATTTATATTAGCCCTGCTGAAAAATAGCATACATGTACACTTTGAGCTTTATATTCAACAATCGACCCAAAAGTTCTCAAAATTGCATTTCTGACCCAGCACATCCCGAATGAAAACGAATGCAAATATCCTTGGCAAACTATTCACAAAATATTTACAAATATTTAGATTACCCTTAGTTAACCTTGGCATCAATTCTACGTGAACAAAGTCAGCCCAGTGTTCAAGTATGTAACATTAAGTATACACACTGTCCCATGGCTGCTCTGGGTCAGTCAAATCAACAGTCAAAGTTGAACCAGTAAATAATTTCATCCTGCAAGATTTTGGCATAACAAAATCATTTAGAGTAGATTGTCCTGAACAATATTTGCGCACACAATGAAAGATATTAGGCCTACTGACAACAAATGATAGTTTAGAGAAGCAATTGGCGCGTTTTGCAATGCAATGTTCATGAATTGGAATTTGTTCAATGTGAAGACAAAGGCAACTCCTCCAAGGCCACTCCAGACATGAACAGGACTAAGCTCAATTCTTCTAACTCATTTGAGTGGAACAAATTCTATCCACTAATTAAAAAAATTGTGAAAAAGACGAGAGATAGAACAACAGGAAAACAACAAACACCACAACGATGAAGAGACATTCTGACTACAGAAGTTGTTATTCCTTAGACTGCTGGACGGAGGTGACAAGTCAAAACACAAGCACAGAATCAAAACACAACTCCATTGTACAAATTTATGATGATCATAAAAGAGAACTGCTTTGGTTGCAGAAGTAGACCCAGAGAGGAGAAAGTTCACATCTGATTATGGCTGTAAAAAGTACAGGGTACATGTACATGTATATTGTACTACTATTTCTTAAAAAAAGATATACATGTAGGCCTATAATATGAAGATGTGCACTTTATAGGTTTTGCATATCGTGTCATAACTCTCAAGAATACCTACATGTATGTACCGACTACAATACAAAAACAATCACTAGCTTGTTTTGGGTCTTTCTCTCAACTGCAAAATGTTATGTGTAATGCTTTGTAACTAACCGTTCCCCTTAAGGAGCAATCTTTATCATTTTTGCCAGATTTGTCAGCAGATTTGCCCAATTTTTACCACTTTCAAAAATCATGACACACATTCTAAGAGTGCGGATTTAATCTTCCATGGTTGCAACTTCGTCCTGAGCAGCTTGCGTAGGGCTTAAGGAGTTACGCTACAAATGCCACCCAGTAACTGGGACGCTGGTTCTAAAATTTACATTTGCGGTTCGCCCACGATAATTTTTGTAAATCGAGTGCAACAGTGTCATGATTTTCAGAACACCCAGCCTAAAAAAAAAATGCTCCAAAATGACACAATGTCTTGAAAAATTGCTTGGTTGCTTCTGGATGTGTCTAAGATGCGACAATAAGCATTGAATTGTTCTCACAATCATTTTTTGTGCTTAAAATTCATGATTTTTAAGTCAACAACGGACAGTATGTGTTCTAAGTTTTTGGAAGTCTTCAAATGTAAATATGACGAACTCCTGGTGAATGTGAACATAAGTTTTACACATTAATTAGTTTCCTTTCTTCAATTTACATGTTCTGAAATTTAAAATGAATGATTACATGTTTGTACCATAATATGTTACATGTAAAATGTTAGAAACTATTTGGCGGACTATTACAGTTCCCCACTTGGCCGCCTACTATGGCAAGATCGGGTTGTTTGGGCACATGAGCACATGGTACTCATGATTTAATTTAATGAACTCTGGGGACATCCCATGAACTCATGATTTAATTTTATGTATTCATGTGTCAATAAACATGTAGAAGTTTATGTGTCAAACAAATAATAAAATGGTTTTGTTTTGTTCTTATTGTGACCCCTCTCCGATCCACCAGCACAATCTCCTAGTGATCAGACTCTCTGGCGTCACCGTCTGACTCTTCTTCGCTCCTCCTCTCCTCTCCCTCCTCTCTGGCCATCTCATCTTCCGCGGCCCGTTATTCTGCGTCTTCTTCGGCATCTTGGAGATGAAATGATGGCACTCGTCCGTCGGTTTTTTATGCTGCAGAAATCAGTGCGCACAACGTACGAACGTTGCAAGTGCGGAGCATGTGTGGAGCACGTGCTTACTCGGTACGGTCCATGTGAGTTCTGCGTGCTCATTGGACAGCTGGACTGGGGAAGTGCCGAGTAAGCACGGACTACGCACTTATGACGTACGTAGCACGCACGTGCTTAGTGCGCCGTCCATGGAGCAAGTGACCGTTGGAAACATTAAAAAGGACTCACGGAGTCAGTGCGTTGTGCGCTCGTTGGCTGTAGAGGGCACGCGCGTCACCCGTACATCACCCGTACATCACCCGTACTGGGGTGAATCCGTACGGGTGACGCAGAGAAAGTTCCTCATGCACTAAAAAGGCTACGTCGTGTCTGCGTGCTCCCAAATCCGTACTGAGGCGGTACTCGCCACGTACGGATCCCCAAATCTTGCCCACGTTTTTTTTGCAAGTAGACAGCATGCACTTGCACGTATGGCGGGTTGGGACCGCCGCTTTACAGGGTTTACAGAAGCTAATGGTGAAAGACTTCTCTTGAAATATTATTCCATAAAATGCTTTAGAAAACATTAAAACATTATCAATTCTCGATATCGAGAATTACAGATTTATTTTAAACACATGTCATGACACGGCAAAACCTGCGGAAACAAGGGTGGATTTTCCCATTATTTTCTCCCGACTACGATGACCAATCGAGCCTAAATTTTCACAGGTTTGTTATTTAATGTATAAGTTTTGATACACGAAGTGTGGGCCTTGGACAATACTGTTTACCGACCGAAAGTGTCCAATGGCTTTAATAATTTATAAACATTTTTCAAATAAATAATATAGTATAACAATACAACAATGACTGTTGTGATGTGTGTATTTGCTGTGGCTACCTACCAACCTGTGCAACTGTCTGTAGTGATTAGTTCCGTATTTGCTATGGTCTATCTTGCTGTAAATTGCTTAAATACAGAGCCATTCACCATCTCGAAATCTTTCACTTTGCACACACTTCACTTACTTACATCATGACATGTACACTACATTCACAGTTCACCCTGCCTGCTGCAGTGCTGAACCACTTCCTTCCTCCAATCCATGCTCATGCTGTTTTAAACGCAATCTACATCCAAAGCTACACATACAAATCTTAACCAACGTTACAACCCCTTTTAGGAATAAAATACATATTTGTCTTACCTCCTTCATTTTCAGCCATATTTGATGCCTAAAATGTAGCAAACAGTGCTCAGAAATTGCAGCAGTTCAAATGGTACGCATAAAAGCCACTGTCCACCAATTTCCTAAGTCATGCCTTAATATTTAGTTTGGTTCCCATCCATCGGTCAACATGAAAACCAATGCGAAATGATGTCGGCGGAAACCAGACTTGTAACAACGCACGCTTGGTTTTCCCCATAACGCATTTTTACCACCTGCAAACATAAACATGCGCTAGTCTTGTTGAGCTTTGGGGAAATGCATGGGCGGGGCGGGGAGGGGGGGCATATAACTCATGTATTCCAGTTTTTATATTTGAGATGTAACTAATTCAATAGCTCTGGTAATTGTCCTTTGTTTATTGAAGAGTTCTGATAGAAATATACATTTCTGTGAAAAAGATTTGCTTTATCAGGACATAGAGGACATAGAGTAATGGCCCAAGTCTAGTATACAAGACAACAAATATTGATTAAATCTGAAAGCTTCGGTCTGCATCTGAACTACAAAACAACTGTCAAAGCCGATTAAAGGCCGACAATCTTAAGCCCACTTTTACTATTAATTTCAATTATCAAAATCAAATCAGCCAACAAGGTGCACAAAATCCTCAGAAGAAAAAATTATAAAATAAAAGACCTGAAAGACACTTTCATCACAACGTCACCAAGGATTTTTCAATATGATATTGTGGAGCGATTTTGAAAACTGAGAATGGAATTTAATTTCCTTTATATGTGATGGACCTTTCCTTTATATAGCTGTTGCTAATAAACAAGGGCCTAAAATAACAATAATATTCAACACAAATGTTCAAGACTTTGAAAAATGAGAATATGTACTGTCTGTTCAACATATGGGCAGATCCGAGAAAGGTCCAATTGTAACCTTTGTCACACACTGCAAATAAAATTAAGCAATCATCAATAAGGACTCCAAACTATGGGTTTTGATGCATTGCATGGTGAAGTATCATTGATTTGGTTTGCAGTAACACCATTTATCTACTTAGCCATCTACTAGAAACTTAACTTGCTATAAATTTTTCTACTGACGCGGAGTAAAGTTCAGAACTCGGGAGACCACCTTGTTCTTAAAAGAACCATTCTTTATAAAGCATTCTCTGTGGAGGTAGTAAATCGGAAGGGACTTTCACTTACTGGATCGAGGGAACTTCTCATTATAACCTACTGCAACGCAGCGAGTCATTAATTGATCCCGATGTTTCAATAGACCGTTTGAATAACCCCTTTTTGCTATGAAAGTTGCCATCCTGTATAGGGCAAACAGTATGCGCGTGAAAACGCGTTCATCAATGAAGCACGCAGCACGCAACATTCATGGTTTGATTTCTACGGCACATGCACGCACACACACACGCACACGTGTTCAATACGGTCTATTCAATACGGTCTATTCAATACGGTCTATTAGTTTGCTGTAGTCATTGTCAAGATGTATTTTCCTGGCAGATGCCAAAACACTGGAATAAAAATCACTGAAATCAATGAAGATTCAACTTTCTAAATGTCCCATACACATAACTGTGAGAGTTCTAAGAACTGAAAACCTGGGGAGTAATTTTTAGCCAAGAGTGTTAAAAAGAAACGAGGAAGTGACTGATGAATCATGAGGTATGCAATTCCTTTTTATTCTCAAAGTACTTTTCATGTCGCAAAATAACTGAGTTCTAAGACTTACCTCAGGTACAAATGTGACTAGAATCAAATGAAACCATTAAGATACTTATTTTGAACATACCATTAAATTCATTTAATTATCATTTATACACAAACAAATTAACAATCATTTACAATGATTTCGATTTGATGGCATCTTCCTAAAGTTTTAAAACTCAAGACAAATATGTTGGTTAACTGTGGATTTCCCAGCATCTCATGTTAAGCTTCTTAGGCAGTTGTTACATGTTTAGAGAAATTTAAAAAAAATCCACATTTCCTGTTTTGTGCAATTTCTTCCAAGTGAATGGTATTTAAGATTTTAAACTTTACATGGTGGTTATCAAAATGTACAAAGAAGAAATTGATCAATGAAAATTTCATGCAATATTATAAATGCTTCTGGCTCCAGGGCCCAATTTCAAAGAGCTGCTTAATCACAAAAGGACCCAAGCACAACAAAATTGTGCTTACCAGAAAATGATTACTCTAGCCAAATTCTAATGTCACATGTAATTCTAATGTCACTGCTTTAAGTAATATGTTTCGCTTAAAGGAACACGTTGCCTTGGATCGGTCGAGTTGGTCTTTGAAAAGCGTTTGTAACCGTTTTTTATAAAATGCATATGGGTAGAAAGATGTTGTAAAAGTAAAATACAATGATCCACACAAACATGCCTCAAAATTGCGTGGTTTTCCTTTTACCTCGTCGACTAACACGTCGGCCATTTATGGGGGTCAAAATTTTGACTCCCATAAATGGCCGACCATGTTAGTTCGCACAGTAGAAGGAAAACCACGCAATTTCGAGGCAAACTTGTGTGGATCATTGTATTCTACTTTTATAACATCTTTCCAACCATATGCATTTTATAAAAAACGGTTACAAACGCTTTTGTTTTGACCAACTCGTCCGATCCAAGGCAACGTGTTCCTTTAAAGACAGTGGACACTTTTGGTATTTGTCAAAGAATAGTCTTCTCTCTTGGTGTATCTCAACATCCGCATAAATAACAAACCTGTGAAAATTTGAGCTCAATTGGTCGTCGAAGTTGCGAGATATGAATGAAATTAAAAAAACCTTGTCACACGAAGTTGTGTGCTTTCAGATGCTTGATTTCGAGACCTCAAACTCTAAACTTGAGGTCTTGAAATCAAATTATTGGAAAATTACTTCTTTCTCGAAAACTACATCACTTCAGAGGGAGCCGTTTCTCACAATGTTTTATATGATCAACCTCTCCCCATTACTAGTGACCAGGTGAGGTTTTATGCTGATAATTATTTTGAGTAATTACCAATAGTGTCCACTGCCTTTAAGCACCTCTCTGAAATTTAGCCAAGGTCGTTACTGCTGGTAACAGTTACCCTGCTTGGAACTGCTGGACATACTTCCACTCTTTCTCAGATAAAGTGGCCACATTCAAATGATGGTTAGTGACTTTTTTCAGGAGATGTTCATACAAAATACAAGTAAAATCAGGTATAAGGATAACTTTGTATTTTGAAATTGGTATAAAGTAAAAAAATACAACAATAAGTGAATGGAAAAAGGTGGTCAGATTTGAGGCTGGAAACTAGCCCATTATTTCCATTCATGAATATTGATGGCAGACTTTGAAACACTTGGTGGCAGCAGACATCCCTGGTAACTTTTCCATTGTGTGTGTGTCTCAGCAGGCACCCGTATCTAAACACACCTGAAAGGATCATGGAGGTGGAAATAGTCTACCTCCATGATTGGATTGTCCTGGTAAATTCTGCTGCCACCATGGTCCCCAAGAGTCTCCCATAGGCTTTTATACTGATTTTGATAAGTTTCAAACTTTCATAACTTTTGACTGTAGTTTTATTCAGGGCCCAATTTCATAGCTAGCTAGCTACTCAAGCAGAAAATACTACTTAAAAAAATCCTGCTTAGCAATAAAAGACAGGACAGCAGTCACAAATTGTACATGTGCCATGGTAATTTGGCTGGTAACCTTATTTTAGTGAGCATGAATTTGCTGTGCTCAGCTACTTTTTGTGTGCAAGCTTCTCTGTGAAACTGTCGCCAGGTATGAGAAAGTTTTAATAAAAAGAGGACAGTTTTTTTTTTTCCAAGAACTCCAGGTGACATGGTGATAAATGTTTCATCCAACATGACGTACCGCAGACAAAAACCTCAGAGATGTAAAAATCGCTCATGGGTTGGCAGGCTATCATTGCAAACATGCCCAATATGGGGCGAGAGTTTCAACTGCACGTATCGTGTAGGGTCTACACGGCCCATGCTCTTGCCATGTGTGTCACATTCCTTGTCTGCAATAATGATTAACACATTGCTGCTTGAAGATGGAGCCAGACTACTGCACTCTCACTCTCAGTTTCAAGTATGGTCACGATTCTATTGAGTCTGTATACATTCTACTGTTTGTTATCTTCTTCGGTGTTGGCTGGTAGTTCAACTTTATTATCTTTAACCACAGTGTTCGCTGCCTCTTTGGTTCTTATGAAGGTACCCACTCGTTGACTGATGAGTATCGACCCGTAGACTGTCAGGGCCAGCATTCCGACTGTAAAGGTCCTGTAGCCAAAGTCTGCAACCTTTTTACCCAAAGACATGATGATGGTCTATGCGTAGACTTGATCCAGACTCGATCAATACTGAAAAAGGGAAACCAATATTTCAATGAACATAATAAAATGATTACATGGACGGAGGGCATTGGCACGTGAGTGTTACTTCACTTGGGCCCAAATTCACAGTTCTGCTTATTTTCAATGTGGAATTACGCACTCAATATACAGCCCATGGAACTATGTCAGACATTTTAACAGGGCACCATAATCGCAGAGTTCTGTGGTAATTAGCCTAAGCAGGGCCATGCAATGGACCCTTTTTAATAGTATAGACCTTGTCGCCAATCCTCCTGTCTGATTTTACTGAATGGCCAAAACTTGCAATTAAGGCATTGAGAAAGTGAAAAAGGGGCTTTGTTTTTGTAAGAACCCTTTTCCTTTTCAAGAAGTTCTCTCAGCAGAGAGAGTCAGTGCTCTTCAGCAATTCTTCAAAATCAGCCACGCGGAAATCGTGATAAGGTCTATGTCTGGGCCCTTGGTGCCTCTTCAATTTGACAAAATTTCCCACCAACACCTTCCACAAGCACAAGCCTAGCCTGAACACCTGCTGTGCAAACAAAAAAGGAATAAAACAAGAATTTATTATTAAATCCAATTGGCCTTGCCCTCTCAACCATGCAATTGCAGACCTGCAGAATCGGTGATTGAAGTAGCATTTGTAGGACGTCATGATCTTAGCCACAGAGATGTGGGCTTTTCCATCCAAGTTCAAAACCCCTCTCATCATTTGAGAGAGGTGGGGGGGGGGGGGGGGGGGTCCGGATGGAGAGAAACAATATGGCAGCGCCCATGGATGGGTAAAAAAAATCGTGATTACACAACCCAAACTACAATCTTTTTTCTGACAATGCATAAACAACTCTGATTCACTTTAAAGCTAAAACACATTGGGGCATGTATTCTGTTTACATGTAACTTAATTTACACATTTTTAAACAACAAGTTTCTTACTTTTGAAGAGTTTTTTTGGCGTTCACAATTACACAAACAGCACAAGTGTCGTTTCGTTAGCTTCTAAAGTTCTAATATTGAACAATTGAGGGCGCTCTTCAAGATAACCGCGAAATCGAATTTCAGTAAGAATTCAGAAAAACTAAACATTTAGCACTGCGCTCTGTGTTAAACCTTTGGAAGAAAATGACTGGAAATGACCCATTGGAAGATAGAAGGGTGGAGGATTTAGCTAACCAAGTTGCCGAAACATCGGATAAAAATGTTCCGGCTTTGCTACTTGCAATTCAAGGTTAGTTTCAAACAGAGTTTGCCAGCCAGCCGTGACCCCCATTTTTGGGGTTAATCGGCATTATTGTCATGATTGTTACCATTACCATGGTAACTCCATTCAAAGTCAATAATAATAGAATACCTACACATTTTGCTAGATATTTCTTAACTTTTGGGCTGCTAAAACTGTAATGTAATTTAAGCTGTAAGTGTTATTACTAAATAACGCTTCCCTTTGTCCTTGACCTTTTGTCTTGTCTTGTCTTGTCTTTACTGCACAAACAATTAATTAATTATATTATTAATGTAGTGACTGTCACTGAGTGTTAGTAATTCTATCATTCTACCTTATCAGCTTAGTTTCTAATAGAAGAAGTACTCCTTTTTATCGAAATTTTTCATTGTCGGTTGTAATTATTTTAGTTATTTTTGAAGATTTATCTCTACCGGAATCCCATTCAGAATCAGTCAGAACCAGTCACCATTTTAAAGGCAGTGGACACTATTTGGTAATTACTCAAAATAATTGTTAAGCATTTAATAAACTTACTTGGTAACAAGCAATGGAAAGCTGTTGAAAGTATGAAACGACTTCATGTGACAAGGGTGTCTTTTCTTCAACTATAGTATTATCTCGCACCCTCGATGACCAATTGAGTTCAAATTTTCACAGGCTTGTTATTTTATGCATATGTTGAGATACACCAAGTGAGAAGACTGGTCTTTGATAATTACGAATAGTGTACAGTGTCTTTAAATGCAGATTACACCCATTTAAATAAATTGTAATAAAAGTCACACCTTAAAAAAAGTTTCAAGTTAGTTTCCCCTCACTATTGTTTGAATTTTTAAAATATTTTTTATATGTTTGTTTTGCTTTCCCCCACTCCCCCCAGAGATCCTAGACAGTGTGGTACCTGGTTCCCACAAAGCAGCCAAAGTCAAGAAGGACATCTGGAATTATGATCTTCTGCAAAGTGTCCTCCTAGCACTGAGACAAGATTTCTCTCTGATTCAAGGAAAATGGAACACCGCTGCCTCACTAGCCAGGATACTTGCGTGAGTTAGGCCGAATCCGAATCGGCGGCTACGGCTGTTACTAAGGGTGTTGCTAAGGACGTCCTATACCTCAACGCATGATGCTGCAGAAATCTAGCCGTAGCCGTAGCTGTAGCCGCAAATTCAAACACAGCCTTAGATTCTGTGATATGATCCCATGATGGACAGGGCCCACCTTCATAGAGCTGCTTAGCACTAAAATTTGCTTAGCATGAAATTTCTTTCTTGATAAAACAGGATTACCAACCAAATTTCCATTTGTTTAACATTGCTTGTACAACCCATACATAAGATAAATGAGATAAATCCTGTCAAAGTGCGCTTTGTAATTGGCCGTGAGGTATTTGCAATAGCTTCCTCAAACCATGTCGTGTTCAATCTTTCCACCCTCCAACCAGAAAACTTGGGAAGCCTCTGTCCAGCACTACCCGAACATTTACACCGAAAAACTAACGCATCACAAACTTTTCTTGACTCTACATAGACATTGTGCAGTCGGACTTGAGCCGACAGACACATACGAGTACCATGCCATCTTCCTACCGGAGGCAGCGGAGAGACTTCTCATCCTATCCCGCAACATCCAGTTCAGATACATGAAGATTCCCGAGAAGACGTTGACGCTGAAGGATGATCTCATTAAGGATTTCAAGGAAGCAATCGAAGCTCTACAGTGGCTCATCAGCGGACATGTGTTCCTCGCCATCTATGGTAAGAATGCCGGAGATGGTCAAGGGCCCGAATTTGGAAGACCATGGGACTTGTATCTCAAATTGTTTACTGAACCAACCAGAGATATTTTTACAAGACTAGAATTTGAATGAAAAAAAATAAAAATTTTGGTTGTACATGCATCTGTTTCTCTGACGTATTTCTGGTGTAGCCAGCAAAACACAATCTTTCCATCACCAAACATCCACCGCCGAAATGTTTCGAATCCAGGTCATGACACTTGTGCCCTTGAGCAAGGCACTTCACCATTATTCGTAAAAAGTGGGGAAAGTAGTGCATTCTGCTCTACCAGCTAGGCTTCTTGTGGATGATACCAAGGCCAACATCCTGTGAAGGGGGTAACCCTGTTTCAGCACTAGGAGTAGGTGGCAATCTGCCCCTGGTGGCAGTTGATTTGGTTAAGAGCCTAAATTTGTTTTGTGTAGCCCTCGCCTTGAAGTGGCTGTTGGGCCTTGTGATAGTAGGTGATATCTCATAAATAAATACAAAACACGGGCAACGAAGAAGATCGCCTCCGTGCCCCATGGTCATTGCCTTGGTGCCCTTGAAATGCTCCAGTAGAAATTTACAAATTCGTCATAGGGTGCCCTTTAACAAGGAGAAAATGCCTCGTTGACCATGACCTTTGAAAAACAAAGGATATAGTTCTTCCACCATATCTCAAAATGGTTTATGGAATGTCCTGTAGTGGTTTTGTCAACACAGTATTTTTTTTTCTTTCAGTTCTTCGATCCAACTACCTCCTTCAGATGTTAATAACAGACGACAAAGAGACAGGAATTGTCATCTTGAGCATGTTCCAGAATGCAGTGAGAGTCAATCCGTAAGTCCACAAAGTGTACTCCATTAAAGACATTGGACACTATTGGTAATTGTCAAAGACCAGTTTTCCCACTTGGTGTATCTCAACATATGCCTAAAATAACAAACCTGTGAAAATTTGAGCTCCATTGGTCGTCGAAGTTGCAAGATATGAATTTAAAAAAACCATGCCTTTTCACATGAAGTTGTGTGCTATCAGATGCTTCATTTCCGCTTTTGTCACTAAAATATGTGTTTTGATGAGTGGAATATGAATAAATAATTAACTAAGGTAACTGCTATTAACGACATGCCATGCACCATGTTCTGCTGCAAGTTTCATCCATGTTATTCTGCATGACAGGTGCTGCTATCCTCACCTGTCCCGTCATGCAGAATATGTAAAAAGGTCGCATGCTGCCAGAGTGTCACTTTTCAAACACGCATTTTATTTGTACTTAGGAGACTGGTATTTTTAAAAAGGAACCACATATTTGTCTTAATCACGGATGATTCGAAAGCAAACCTGCCATTAGTACCCCCCTCCCAGCAAATACGTTACACACATCAGCGCAACTACCAATAATCTCATTGTTAATAATTTATACTTCGTTCCCCACCTTCTCCTCCAACCCCCTCCTCCTACCCCTTCCTCCTACTCCCTCCATCCATCCCCCAGTGAGGTGCTAAAGACACTAGATGAGAAAGTCGTACACAGTCTCCTTGATGAGGTGATCTACAAGCTATCAGCGTTTACTGATCCTGAGATTGGTGCGGCAGCAACGCGTGCCCTCGTCAATATCTCTGATGTACATCAACCTCTCATTCGATTACTCTACACTAGATACAAGTAAGTGCGAGTACACAGTTCTTGCATATAGCACGTAATGACACCTAAATCACCTTATTGTCTCAAAGCGCTTTCTTTTACCACATAATTGTATGCAGAGCTATGTTCAGTGTTGTAGCTAGACCAATTTTAGTGGTTGGCTCTAAAGTCCAGAAAGGGTGAGCGGTTCACTTCAACAAAACTATTCATGTTTAGATATGGGGCCCTCATTGCTGTAGTACAATCCTGAGGGAAACTGTGCTGTGCAGCACAGTGTTTGCTCAGAGTGCTGGGTGAAATTTGTTCGTTCTGGGCAAGCCCGCTTGGCACTGCCCACCATGGCTACAAATCTGGCTTTATGTTTCAGTGTTGAAATCCTGTAGAAACCCTGTTGAAACCTTGTAGGAATCAGGATAAGATAGGTTTAAGAAGTGAGGATAGAACGAGTCTTGAAATACAGACCAGGATGGAATTGTTGTTGTAGGCTTGCAAATTGCAATAAAACCTGGAAATCAGGTCTCTTATGATAAGTCTTTTCAAATTGCATTTTTAGAAAGTTTGTTGCTGCATGGTGGAATCCATTGGCAAGAATGAATGAATGTAGGGTTTTGTATTCATGGACAAACTTTGGCGGTACATAATTATTCTTGGTATCATTCTTGCCTTTCTTTTCACAGAGGTTTGCGACCACTGTTGAGTCGATGGACTGGGAAAGGGTTTGGCCGTGACTTGAAGCGGCTTCTGGCCTTACTGGACTCTGGAACAGCTCAACAGGCGGAGATGAAGGTGAGATGCTGCGATGGCTGACAGTAACCATAGCAACAAAAAATGAATAATTATCGTTGGGGTGGTCAGGTTGATGTAGAGGTATCTTTTGTCACCTTCCATCTCTAGGACCCCGGTTGGAATCACACCAGTCCATACCTGATTGCGTGGGTTTTCTCTGGAATATTTCTCTGGGGTTTTCCTACCACATCTTAAACTGAAACTGCCTTCCTTGTCTTCTCTCCATTGGGTTCTTGGCTATAGTAGTGATTAAGTTCACTTCATCCTTCGCTTCACAACCAGAATAAATGAAATAAAATCACAAACAGATCTTGAAGTAAATGTGAATTGAATTGTTTTCCCTAAATTAACAACCTCACAGGAAGTGTAATTAAAGTTTAACCATCAAAATCAGTCTTATTCTGTCGGAGTTATTTGTAGTTTTGTATCAGAAGAGTTCGATCTGATAAGTTGAAATAAAAAAAACCCATTAACTTGCAAGGAGAGGAATTGGTAAACAAATATATCTTTTAAGAATATTGAATTGACTGCCGCTTGTATATCTTCTTGTAGAGGCTTCACCAAGCAGCCAGAGCCATCCAAGCTGTATGGAGAGGATTTAGGTCCAGGAGGCAACTCAGGAAAGCTAATAATGCCTTTGCACGGTTGCAGAAGGGCTTCAGGTAAGTAGACCTTAGGACCTAACTGCTGGGACTGTCCCAACTACAACTGGGGCTGGCCTAACTACAACTGGGACTGCCCTAACTACCTCTGGTACTGGCCTAAACTACAGCTAGGACTAGCCCAACTACAGCTAGGACTAGCCCAACTACAGCTGGGACTAGCCCAACTACAGCTAGGACTAGCCCAACTGCAGCTGGGACTGGCCTAACTACAGCTGGGACTGGCCTTACTACAGCTGGGACTGGCCCAACTGCAGCTGGGACTGTCCCAACTACAGCTGGGACTGGCCTAAACTACAGCTGGGACTGGCCCAACTACTGCTGGGACTGTCCCAACTACAGCTGGGACTGTCCCAACTACAGCTGGGACTGGCCTTACTACAGCTGGGACTGGCCCAACTGCAGCTGGGACTGTCCCAACTACAGCTGGGACTAGCCCAACTACAGCTGGGACTAGCCCAACTGCAGCTGGGACTGGCCTAACTACAGCTGGGACTGGCCTTACTACAGCTGGGACTGGCCCAACTGCAGCTGGGACTGTCCCAAGTACAGCTGGGACTGGCCTAAACTACAGCTGGGACTGGCCTAAACTACAGCTGGGACTGGCCCAACTACTGCTGGGACTGGCTCAACTACAGTTGGAACTGGTCCCAACTACAGCTGGAACTGGTACCAACTATATCTAGCTTGAACTGGTCCAAACTACTGCTGGGACTGGTCCAAACTACATTTCGAACAGATGTGGGATGTAGCGTAAACATTGTTTAACTTTTAAGATGTAGCCTCAAGTGCAAGTTTTAATTTTGTGTTATTGATAAATCTCTTCAGAGAGAAGCAAGAGAAACGAGATCTTCGAGCAGAGAAGGAGAAAGAGCAGAGGGAGCTTCAGCATCAGCTACTGGTATCAAGAAGGCACGCTATCAGACACACTAGACAGAAACAACTAGATATGATCTCTGCTATGGCTCCTGGTAAGGTTCTGTTATTCCACGAGCGCGCGTGTTATAACGAATTTATCTTCCAGTTTCACGCATGTCAACATGCAAAGTTTCAAATTTCAGAACGTTATTTTGCGATGAATCGCACAAAGTTTAGAATGTTATTTTTGCAGTGTCTGTATACGGAGCGCAACACATTGACATTCATAAAACGCACTGTGTAATAAAAGCAGAGGATGTAGGATATAAAACAGAGGAAGTAGTATATATGTTTTTACCCCCCTAGTAGTAAGAGCATCTGATTGGTGTATTAGCGCGTGAAGATAAAATAATATAACCTTTGTTGAATTGATTTAATTTGTTATTGCAGGCAAAGTTGACAAGTACCTTCAGATGTCTCAAATTGCATCAGCAGTGAAGATCCAGGCACTATGGAGGGGAATTATTGAGAGACGTAAGCTCGGTTTAAGGAAGGCTACGGCACATCAAGTGAGAGCTGCCATCGCCATACAGAGAGTGGTGAGTGTATGGTAGATTCTTAGATGAGCCATGTTTGAAGACTGTTTAGGCCACCTCTGCTCCTTGACTTTCAATGGTTTTTATATATGCTGAGCTGGAACTGGGATTGGGTTTTAACAATCACTGAAACCTACCTATGTAGTAAAATCTTAAAAGAGTAGAAATTGTAGCTATTTGAAGCGCATTTGAAGCTATTGGTCCCATGTGTTGTGTAATGCATGTAAAAGAACCCAGTGCACTTATCGAAAAGAGAAGGGGTTCGCCCCGGTGTTCCTGGCTGTGGCTGCTGTATGCGCCGTAGCACCTTGTAAACCCTTATAAGGTGCTAAATAATTGGGTCTCAGAACATTCATCACTGCAATAACCTATCTTTCTGAAAGTTTGTATATACTCAGCGCCTTGAGTACCTTGTTTGGTAGATACGTGCGCTATATAAGACTTTGATATTATTATTATTTATTATTATTTTTGTTCTTGTTGATGATTCATTGTCCTTTTTGTACAGGTGCGTAGATTTTTGAAGAGACTGGAGGAGAAAAAGCGTGAGCCATTGTTGTTTCAGCCGCCCCCTGGTCTGACTGAAGAAAGACGAGTTGATCTACAACGAGAAATCGACCAACATAGAGAGGCACATCCTGTAAGCAACTCAACAATTTTGTCTCCTGTTTGTTTTCCTTTTTTTCGGGAGGGGGGAGGGAGGAGGGCTTGTAATTTCACTTGAGTCATCAGGGCCCAATTTCATAGAGCTGCTAAGCACAAAAATTTGCTTAGCATGAAATTTCTTCCTTGATAAAAACAGGTTTACCAACCAAATTTCCATATGATTTTCAGGATAAGCAAACAAAAGCTGAATACCAGTAACAAGCACTATTTAACAAATGGAAATTTGGCTGGTAATCCTGTTTTTATCAGGGAAGAATTTTGATGCTTAGCAAATTTTTGTGCTTAGCAGCTCTATGAAATTGGGCCCTGAAAAGACATCTATCTACAATAGGAGACTTTTGAGACGCTGGCGGCAGCAGACATAATGGTCCTTTTTTGCGGCTCTGAACATGCACGCGCATGCTCAGTATTGTGCGCGTAGGTCTGAGCACGCACAATGCTGTGAAAACGGACCGTCTAAAAGTCTCCCATTGCTTCTCATCCAAGAAGAAATAGACACCTGCAAGGGTAGAACTTATTGATTTGAACAACTAGTGCTCTCGCAACTTCGACGACCAATTGAGTTCAAATTTTCACAGTTTTGTTATTTTGTGCATATGTTGAGATACACCAAGTGAGAAGACTGGTCTTTGACAATTACCAATAGTGTCCAGTGTCTTTAACAGATTCAAATCAAATAAAAAATTAAAAATGCCCTGTCAGGCTTTCATGGAATCCTTTGCCAGAATTATCTTCTGATGATTAATGATGCGCCTTGCCAGCAGGATGTATATGTGCACATTACAAGTCTTATTATTATTATATTTTTATTATTTTTTTAATGTGTCTTGAAGCCGAAGCCGTTGAGCCGAGAGGCCCAGCAGGAACTCCATTCAGAGGCCCAGGAGATACTAGGAAGGTACCTGAGCGTCCGTATGGCTCATCGTAAGAACTACCAAAGAAGGGAAGCACTGCTAGCAACCCTCGAGACTGATGTCGACCTCTTGAGTGGTAAGTTCAAGTTTTGTGCAAAGGAGAAATTGTAATAATTATTCCAATATGCAACTTAGGGTGCGTTCGATTGGGTTCCCGGGGTTGGCCCTGGTCTGCCACCAGTAAGTGTTCTGCGTATGTGACAGGTCAATGTCGGCTGGATCGAGGTGCATGACACCACCATGCGAGTGATCGTTCAATTAGCTCTTGTCAGGGGCTCACTCGAATGAGCACCGCGGGGTCGACACGGGGAAGCTAATCGAACCTACCCTTAAAGAGAAGGTATACGTTTGGGAGTACATATTTATGAAGCAAAGTCTGTGACTGCTCTATATTCCGACAGTTTCGAAACCCCCTGATATGGTTTACTTTTACAAGCTAGGGTTAGGGTTTAGGTCAGGGTTAGGAAAACAGATTAGGGGTATATCAAAACCCTATGTGCCGACAACCCTGTGTTCTGAAACCCCCTGATGGTTTGCGAGCTAGGGCTTGAGTTTCGGTTGGGGTTAGGAAAACACATTAGGGGTATGACAGGGATTCGAAACCCTATGTACCGACAACCCTGTGTTCTGAAACCCCTTTGATGATTATAAGCTAGGGTTTGGGTTAGGAAAACATGCTAGCTGGAAAATAGGGTTGTCGAATTATAGGGATGTTGGAACACTGAGTTGTACCATGGTGGAAGGAAGAGAAGGAGCTCGAACGAGGGACTTCAAAAGTCGAACTTGTGGTACCACGGTCGTTGAACGACACCTCGTAATCACCCACATACCTTATACAAACAATGGGCGACCTGGCGTATGTGAGTTTGCGCACTTGGTTCTTCACTCAACTATGGTGTCGTATGTCGTATGGATATAATGAAGAAAAAACAACTTTTTTGAGACCTGATAAAATTTGTGTACAATTTCGCTCACCAAATCGAAAAACACAATTGAATACCAACCACCCTGGTGTGCTAGTACCGAAATTTTGAACTACCGCTAGTGACAGGAAAGTTGCAAAAAATGTAAAAATATGCTATGATATTTCCATGTAAACACCACAAATGGTAAATGAAAACGTGTGTATTCACAATTCTAGTCTCCAATGATTCAACTTTACACGAAGGCAAAGGTGCAGACTGGGGGTACCACGGGTTCTGTACAAAGAGATCTAATCCCGCTCGTTAATCGGCCGTCCAGCTGGACGTCTCCTATCTTTTTCCACTGGTCAGACAGAGGCATTGTCAGGGTATTCTTTTGTTACTCTGCAGTTTTGCGGGTCATTCAAGCTCCTTCTCTTCCTTCCTCCATGGTTGTACTGGTAACTGCAAAACCAATCACAAGAACTCATCTCTGCCCTCATACGTAGGTACCCATTTACCAGTAGGTGAAGAGGAATATTTGTAGTTGATTGTCTTGTTCAAGGAGACAAGTGTCATGACCGGGATTTGAACTCGCACCCTGAAAATGAAGACATTAAAGCTTACGCCGCATAATGTAATTTTTGTCTTTCAAACACATCTAAATAATTATCATTTTATCCTCAGATGCACCCAAACTACATGACCTGACCGAGCGTGACATGCACAAATTCACTAGCCACTCAGCGCCCATTGCCGCTAAGGCATTAGCCAATCACAAGGAGCAGATGGTGATGCTTCGTCAGCCATGGTGGAAGAAGTTGAACGCTGCAGAGAGGACGGAGGAGGAGGTGGGGGAAGACTACGACTTCAATGTCTTCTGAAATCGGAGCTATAACCGAGTAAAGCCCGGTTCATACTTCTTGCGAATGCAAAGCGCATTTTGGCACACATGGTTGTTTTCGCAGCGAATGTTTCGCGGGAGTTGAACACATTTCAACTGTTGCAAATTATTTGATGCAAATTGTGCTGTCAAAATTTTTATTACATTCACATTCGCAGGAAGTATGAACTGGGCTTAATCTTTCCCAAACTTGAAATGTTTTACTCAAAGGGAAGGGGGGAGACGAATTTGCAGTAGAGTTTGATAGTTAAATACCACGTTTGACAATTTTCTGATTTGAATCTGAATTCAGACTTGTTTAAAGTGTGCTTGGTTAAAACAAATGCTCTAATTTTCTCCAGAAATCCTGCTCTTTGATCTACTTATCATGCACTGAGGAGACTGGTCCCAAATTGTCTTGGAGTTTATAAACTCCAGGAAATGCCATGGTTTTTAATAAGTATGCCGAATTTCATAGAACTGCTTAAGCAGAAATTAAAGCTTAGCAGAACTAGTGTTAACATTAATAGCGTTAAACTAGTTCTGCTAAGTGCAGTTAGCAGGAAACCAGTCACACATTGCGTATGTGTAGTGTTTTTAATATCAATGTTTTGACGTGCTTAGCTACTTTTTGAGCTTACGCAGCTCTATTAACTTGGGCACAGGATCGAAGTTTCAGACTTTTGTGCCAGCATCGGTTCTTAACCCTGAAAACCCCAAAGATACTTGCCCCTTGTTCCAACTGAGTTTTATAGATTCTGTATTGTATAGCCAAACCAACCATTCTAGGAAGCCAAGCACATCCTATCAGAATCCTAACGGTTGGGTTTTAAGTTTTACCTGGTACAGAATTCTGTTGTTTGTTTGTTTGAATGATTTTCCCATCAAGGGAACCTCGGCAAACTCCCACAAGGGATATAAACACCCAGCTGATGGCAACAGCAAATTTCTCTTTCACAAACATTGCTTTTAACGTCTATGATTTTGAATTACACAAATCAAGAAGTTGTGATTCACTAACTGGACAATATTTATTCTGGTCATTGTGAAATCAGCGGTTAGTGGGGGATTCGAACCCACAACCTTGTGATTGCAAGTCCTGCAAACTAACCACTTGACCACGGTGACATTTTAATATAGTAATGCATTTTCCTTTTGTGTAACATTTTACTGAGTAGGTAGTTTGTATCTGATTTACCTTCACAGATTGTCGTTGCATTAACTAGACGACAATATTTATTCTAGTCATTGTGAAATCAGAGGTTAGCTTGGGGATTCGAACCCACAACCTTGTGATTGCAAGTCCTGCAGTCTAACCACTTGACCATGTTGGGCTAGCTTAATAGCCAAAATGCCACAAGGTCAAACCTTTGAAAATTCTGTCTCAATCGGTCATCGGATTCGTGAGAAAATAACCCTTGTTTCCGCCACTTGGCCGTGTCATGACATGTGTTTACTGTAATCTGTAATTCTCGACGTCAAGAATTGATAATTGTTTCAATGTTTTCTCAAAAAGTAAAGCATTTCATGGAATAATATTTCAAGAGAAGTCTTTTACCATTACCTTCTGTAAACCCTGTAAGTTATTTGTAAATCTGTGAACTTTTATTTTTTTTTTCTGTTCCAAAGTGTATAATGGCTTTAATCAATAGATTCCAGTTCCAAGAGTGCATTTTGAAAGATGGGGTACATTTAGTTTGAATAGCAGTACTGTTGAATAGATTTATCAAGCTCTCTCATGAAAGGGAGTTTCTTTAAAAACAAATGCCTTTTCTTATGAAATGTTTATAAAGTTTAACTAAGAAATCAAAGATTAAGTGCAATAATGTTGTAAATAGTTTGTAGATAATATTTATATGTGTAAATATTAATTTTGTTGTGGTTGGTACAAAATACTAATTACAAAGATTATGAGTAACATACCTTAAGATAGGGTCATTGTTTGTTTTTTGTCAACGTAGTGCCAATTTATGGGCACAATTACCAAGAACGATACATTAAAAGGTCACCTGTGAAAGTTTTAATTGAATACAGGGTCTACTTGTTTAGAAGAAAAAAGGAAAAATGTCCTCAGCTTTGAACCCGTCCACATTTATCAAGGCAACAGCGGGTACCAGCTGTATCTCTGGCCACAGCATTCATGAACTGACACCATGGAAATTTGAATCTTCAAGCTGCCTTTAGGTGATCAATGGAGATTCAATTTTTTTTCTACCAACTTTCATTATAATCATCAGGGGCACCTCAGATGAAATAATTTTACTACCATTACCATCTTTATAACATGTAGCCTTTCGGATAAAAGGTACATAACTTGTATTCACAATCATTACCAAAGTTTGATCCAACCTTTAATTAGACATTTACAGTCCCTAACTATTTCAAACGTTCAAAACCATCCAGGTTTGACAAGTTCTCGTAATTAAACTTCAAGAAAACAAAATCGACCATTGTTTGTTTTTTTCTTCTTTGTCTTTCTCTTTATTTGTTCTGGTTGCATTCCAAAATAAGGGAAACATTTCAAGCAATTTAAACAGTCATCTTGTACAGTCATCTTTTGTGATGACAAGACTACTGGGACTGACCAATTTACCACTCAATAATAAGAGGCAGCAAAACAAAGAAACAGAAATGAGATTCAGGACTTAGAATGTGCTCTTCATGAGCACAACCTCTCGGTCGGAATGTGTACAGGCGCTTCGGGTGGCCTCTATAGTGTTTCCACTGGAGCTGGGTGCAGCACTAATTGGATTAATTGGAGCCTCGGGGGGGGGGGGGGGGGGATTAAGACAGGAGTTGTAACTCCTTCTGTTCCTTGCTCTACAAAGGTTAACCGTGAGGGCAATAAATTAATAAGTACAATAACAATTATAGGGTACAAAATAAAATGTAGTATTTTCCAGAATGTCAATGCTACTGCCAGCTTTTTACAACATACATGTAGTTAAGAAATTTTAAAATTTAAAAAGCACTAAAGCGACTGTGAAAAGGTATAAAAGTACAATTTCAGGTGTTATTTCTTGAAGTATTTAAGTAAATTTAAGTCTTTGAGTTGTTTTGTCACGGCCTGATCCCATCCCTTATTAGCAGCTGGATTTATGGGCGACGGGTGCATAATCACCACCACTCTCACCCCATCTATACCCGCAGCTTCCAACGCCTTCTTAGCGCGCTGCTCAGCAAACTTTCCAATTCCAACGACAACCTTGACTTCAAGAAGCTTCACCATCTTACAGACGAAATCGTCACCGAGTTCAACAATTTGTTTCCGCATTCCTACCCGCATATCTGGCGGTGTGATATTCTTTCCAGTTTCGGACATAAAGACCAAGGAGCAGTGGTTGTAAACAAAAGCGTGACGGAAGAACTCTTCCGGTGTCTTGCAAAGTGTCTTCCACAAGCCCCAGAAACGACTGCCACTAACTTCCTTGCGGGTGCAGGAGAGGCCAACGATCTGTCTCTTGGGGTGCTCCTTTGGAGGTTTACCAACATTTCCTATAATACCAAGAAAGTTGACAGCGGAGTCATGTTCTCCAAAAGGTACCTTCCATGAAAAGAGAGGAAGAAACAAGATAGGGAAATAAGATACATTATCTAACAATATATGGAAATGAGGAATCAAGTTTACATGACAGCTGAACAAAATTAATATTCAACTAGAAATTTCTTCCCCCATTTGGATGAAAAATAGAATTGAGATACCCAGACTCAAGTCTAGAATTTGTTGCTTTGGCAGTACACACCCAAGTTCTTATATCCCTGAAGTATTTTCCTTACCCTAGAGTGTATGTATGTATGTTGGTGCCCTAAAAACTTTGGAATGAAATACTGAAAATAATTACTCCATTTTGTGCCATTCCAAACGGTCCTGGATTCATTCCCAGGAACAAGATATCCTTGGTTGAGTTGCAATATTTCCTGATGTAGTCCTCGTGTGGTTCTCTAGCATACTCCAGAGGATTGTAGACGTATTCAATGGGCTTCTCAAACGTCAGCCCAACTACCTCTTCATTGAAAGGGGCGACAAGCTCACTAAGGAACCGCTCTGCAATACTGCTATTTGATGGTGGCACTTCATTCTTATTCGATGGTGGTACATTGTCCGTAGTTACAGCATCTCCACTCTCAGTTACTTCATTCTCTGCACTCTTTTCTGAAGCGAGAGTAAGAAGTTTTGCATTTTTCGAAGAGGAAGGAGATTCCGTCTTACTTTTTCTTTTGGGAGGCATTTTTCTTTCAGTGCACTTGCTGCAGAGACTCCTTTGGCTAAATTTGGTACCTGAATTGAAACCAATGACACATTTGAAGAACAATAATAACTGGGTGTGTGTGTGTGTGTAAATAAGGGAATTAATGTGTGGTGAAGAGGTTTTCAACTAATTTTAAACCCCTTTCACAGAAAATTGTATTTTTTGATGATGTTTTTTAATTTCACTCAACAAAAAGGAAATACAAGCATTATGAATGTATATTGAGTAGGGTGGGGAAAGCTTTAGGTGTACAGTACACAGGAAACTACAGTTCTGGCTGGCTAACGGTCGTAAAACTTTCACCCATCAACGCTGATTTGAAAAACGTATAGCGTTAAGGAGGCCCTATATTATTAGCCCACCTTGTTGAGCTGTTAATGGCTCCGCTTTTAACATCGGTCTCATCACTGTCACCATGAGACCGATGTTAAAAGCGGAGCCATTAACAGCTCAACAGGGTGGGCTAGCCCTATATGAGACCCCTATGGCTCACAGGGGAGCTTTAGAGTTTCTAGAAGCACTCAGAGTCAGTGTAGTACAAAAACGCAAAGGCGGGACGCAGAAACAATGACTTTTATTTTTAAAAATGTATACAATAAATTTGAATAAAAAGCCATTTAATTATGGATGCACCTTTCTGTATAGACCAAATAACACAATAATTCTTCAGAATGTCCTAAAAAACACAGCCCCCTTATACTTACGCTGCCCGAAACTACCATGAAATCTGCACGAACCGGTCCGTCCACCATCGGCCGGTCACAGAGAAAAGAAGGAACAAACCAGCTCACATGTTGTTGTTGTTTTTATTGGCACAATACAAACGTTGCGGGCGCCCTTCTTTCTAAGAGGAAGTTTTCCACGAAAAAAAATTCTATTTCGCGTGCAGACGACACTTGTACAAGGAAGTAAATTTGTTCAGCGGCTTCTCAAGTTCTCAAAGTTTGGTGAAATGCTACGAAACATATGCGAATAAACTTCCAGTGGTAGGAGGATCTAATGAGAAATCTGTCGCCATCATGCCGGAGCTAGAACATGTGATAGAAGAAGTGAAGAAGTTTCTAAAAGGTAATGTCAAAAGTTGAGAAGTTTCGTTCGATGAATATTATTATTCTCTGCAGGGAGCTCGCTGTCATCCTCAGAATGTATTATTGCCTTTAATGCTTTCATGAGCGAGGACCATTCAATTCAGTCACCAGTGCATTGCATGTGCGATGTCGTGCAGTGAGCTATTGTTGACACATTCTGTTGCATGTGGTTTCATATTCAGGCCTGTATTCTTCTTTTTGAAAGGGCAAAAAGGAACGTAATAATACATGGGCATTAAGATTAATTGTAATGTAAGTTTCTATTGGAGCATTTGATTCTTGTTGAAGTTGAAGGACACCAAGACAGCAACCAGGCAGGGACAACGGATGCAATCGCCTTTGTTTTCTCCGTGAAGTATCATGCCTACATTACATATTAAACAATTAATTAATTGTAAAGTTGCGATGATTGATGCCTGGGTCTGGGAGCTGGAGGTAGATTGATTTCTACCTCCATGATTGATGTTACATTAATCATATAAAGATATAATAAGATAAGTTTAATAATATGATTATTAAATTATCGAGTTAGGTTTTGTATTTTGTAGCCTTTTTCCCACTGTTCTTTCTGATGCAAATGTAACTATTAAAAGCAAACATCGGTCGATTGCTACGGACATCATTTTCTCGTATGCGACATCAAATCAACTGTGAAATGTAGAGTTCCATATCCAACAACCATCAGGTTGCAAACGGGTCACAGCTGGCCGGACGAACGATGCCACCGTCAAGTTTTCTAATGCTTCACTCGTTGACAATGTGTCCCTTGCAGTCTGATCAGCAACCCCACAGTCACACTTTCGTGTTAAATCAATGTATCGGCTTATCATATGTTAACAAAATGTTATGAATTTAAAATTAGATGCTATTAATCTATGGAGGAAAAATTTGTTACAAAGTGTATCCAAGTAATTTTTTTTAACAGTTATGTTTCCTCCTTAATAATTTTATCAACTGTTCGTTTTGCTCTTTGAACAATATGAAACAGCTTGAACAGCCAATCAAACTTTCTTCTTTCTAACTTTAAGTTTTAGATTGAAGGTTTCATTTTAATTTAGAAAGTGAAAGTACACATTCTTGTGATTCAAATAACAATTGAAAACAAGTTATTTAGATAACTTTGAAATGGACGTTGACATTACAACAAGCTTTATAAAGTACAAATCTAATGTTAGTTTCTTGAACCTTTAAACTTTTTACACTTTTTACTGGATAATTTTGTTACCTTACTTTGAAATCACCACAGAAAATAATTAAGAGGATGTTGATTTAGGCTGAATATCCACCACGTAATTTCCACATTGGTTTGTTTTCCTGTTTGGTTTATACCACCTTTGTTGCAAACTGCTGCAATATACTGATACACTTTGATGAACCTCACATGAACTTTGACTTCGAGATCAAAAGGCCCTAAGTGGAGCTTTGAATATTCACAACAGGATCCAATTGTATTTTAGTTTGCAGGGTTTTTCCCCTGGATTTTTCAGACTGTGCATTATGGACGTGTGGACTAGGAATTTGTGAAGCCTTGCCTTCATCACTCTGAAACAAGGTCCTATGAATGTTTTTTTACTTGGTGTTTATCTCTGGTTTTCAGAAGGCCTACTATTTTATATTGGGTATTCTGTAAATGATGTTTTTCAGGTCCCTCCCCCACCCTCGACAAAGAAATTTAAAAAAGAAGAAACCATTATTTTGTTGGCGGATTCGCTAGCTTACAGTGCATGGGGAGTACCGTGAACCCATCAACAACAATAAATAAATCACTGATTAAAGACTCTGCTGTACAAGGTTGAGACGTCATCAGCCCATTGACTATTTTTTGCATTTACTTTACTGCTAAACAAGTTTCATTCATGCTTAACAAGCTGGGTGCAGGCCTTGCTCTATGATCACCAACTTTAACGTTAGCAATGTTATAAAAATAACCAGTTTTTCACAGACAATTGGTTGAACTTTATACTACCATTGACTCCACAGTCCGTAAAATCATAAAGTTGAAGGTTTTGAAAAGCTCAACAGGTGAAGCGGTTAAATGTTTTAGGATACCATGTTTTAGAGAAAGGGGTTCAAGGATAAATAATATGAAAATTATAAAATGTCTAAAAACTTTTCAATCAGAAAAAGAAAAAGTGACAAACAGTTAACTGAAGTCAGTTGTTCAATGGTCTTGATCAAAGAAGATTATTGATTAGGCCTAAGATTATTGATTAGGAGATTGATTAGGCCTATGTTTGATTAAACAAATGGAATTGTTTGTAATCTCTATTAATGGCTTAAATTTATTATAGACTGCAAGTCTCACACACATATTTGAACCTGGTTTCATTGAAGTATCATAACACAAGACGAAATATACCCCTCTAGTCTAAAAGTTTTGTGATGATGCCAACTTCACCCCCTGCCCGCCCGTTGAAATGCCACTATATGCCACTATGATTCAACTAGTATTAAGCCACTATTTTAATTCTAAGCCACCACCAACTGTCACAAAAAAGTCCTGTGGTTTAATACCAAAGTTCAAGCCTAATACTTCACAGAGTCAATGAAGGCAGCTGCCTGAATGCCCCCGGGTCATTGCCTCCTTGCCCTTGAAATGCTCCGGTAAAATTTACAATTTCCTCTTAGGGTGCCCTTACCCAAAGAGAAAACAAAAATGCCTTGGTGCCCTTGCCTTGTTTTAAACAAAGCCTACAGGCCTGAAAGTTCAAAATATCTTTGCTGTACATTCTGTCAGAAACGTTATGAACTTAGCAGCATTACTGCTAATTTAATTGGGACCCCTCCCTCCCCCCCCTCCCCCCCCCCCCCCCCCCCCCGTCATGATCCTTTTATTTAAAGGTACCGGTATTCCTAGTGCACAGCAAATCACAGAATTAGTCATAGGGGCATGAGACTCCCAAGGTCCCCATTTCCTTAGTGTTGGTGTCTCACTTAATACCTAGGCGCTGATCTTTATATAGTGGACTTCACTTTAAGGTTAAAGGGAAGCAACCCTTTGAAATGTGTGACACAAATGCTCTGTCAGTTTATTAAAGGTGAATGATTATAGAGAAACTCGTGAGTTTTCATCAGAAACAGATGATGACACTTACAAGTGTGATGTTATTTCAATATCCAGAATGAAACATTTTCTTGGTAGAATTCTGTGGAAACTTATTTTTAGAAAGGTGAGACCACTTCACAGTAGAAACATTTAAAAGGTGTCAGAGTAACCACATCAAATGAATAATTTGAGTAATAATGATAATAACAGACCGTTAAAAACGAGAAAAAAAGGAAACTCAACTTAAAGGGAAGGTACACGCTTGGTAATTGTCAAAGACCAGTCTTCTCACTTGGTGTATCCCCACATTAGAATAAAATAAAAAGCCTGTGAACATTTGAGCTAAATTGGTCATCGAAGCTGTGAGAAAATGATGAGAGAAAAAAACAACCTTATTGAACGAATTTGTGTGCTTTCAGGTACTAGCTAGAAGTCTTTTATTATTTTAGTGAGAAATTACCTCTTTTTCACAAGCTATGCTATTTCAGAGGGAGCCGTTTCTCACAATGTTTTATACTATCAACAGATCTCCAATGCTCGTTACCAAGTCATTTTTTAAGTTAATATTTGTTTTGAGTAATTACCAAACGTGTACCTTCCTTTAAAAAAGAAAAGAAAAGTGGTTTACTTGCTCATTCACTATGTTGCATAGTGTTGAACATTTTGACCTTTGCTGATATGATGTTGCGATGACTGTGTATGTTTTCTTTCCACTTAATCATAAGTTCAAAATTCAAAGTCTTGGTTATTCAACCGTCACATTCATTTATTTTTAGAACCCTTGTTTCCAGTTTAAACTTTTGGTGTTAAGGTTCACTGAAATCATTCAGATAAAATTTCTCACAACGTTCATCACAAAGACGCGTCGTCTTAAATAGATTTTGATTTCCTTATCCCTGGCACATGTGGTCAGAACCCTCAGGCGGTTGGATTCTAAATCCGTTAACATTAAACTGACATGTGTTCCCTGGAGTTTCTCAGCACTTTCCTTTAAAATTAAGATCGAACAAGAAACTGCTAAATTTAGAGCTCCAACATTCACTTTGTATCCACTGAGATATGACAGCCGACAGAAAAAAAGTAAATAAAAATTGAAAGTACACTTATACTGACTGAAGAAGTTCTACCAGTTATTTAATATCCTAAGACATCAAGGCGGGGCTTGAACCTCTGAAGCTTGTTTCCTTAAAGGCAGTGGACACTATCGGTAATTACTCTATTAGCATAAAACCTTACTTAGTAAGGAGTAAGGGGGAGAGTTTAAAAGTACTGTGAGAAACGTCTCCCTCTGAAGTGACGTAGTTTTCGAGAAAGAAGTAATTTTCCACGAATTTGATTTTGAGACCTCAAGTTTAGAATTTGAGGTCTCGAAATTAAGCATCTGAAAGCACAAACTTTGTGTCACCATGGTGCGACTAGAGTGTTTTTTTTCTTTCATTAATATCTGGCAACTTCGACGACAGATTGAGCTCAAATTTTCACCGGTTTGTTATTTATGCATATTGTTACCATCTGTGAAGACTAGTCTTTGACAATTACCAATAGTGTAGCCAAAATACACAACAAAATATGCAGGCCTGGAATTTCTTCTTTGGCAAGGCAAGTCAATTTTCATTTTGCAAAGGGCACTTAAAGGGCAAGATGCCAAGACCTTCCCTCCCTTCCCTCAGTCATACTCTTTGATAAATGATTGTGATTTATTTTATTTTTTTAACTTTAGACAGCCCTTAAAGGCATTGGACACTATTGGTAATTGTCAAAGGCTAGCCTTCACAGTTGGTGTATCTCAACATATGCATAAAATAACTAACCTGTGAAAATTTGAGCTCAATCGGTCATCGAAGTTGCGAGATAATAATGAAAGAAAAAAACACCCTTGTCACACGAAGTTGTGTGCGTTTAGATGGTTGATTTCGAGACCTCAAGTTCTAAACTTGAGGTCTCAAAATCAAATTCGTGGAAAATTACTTCTTTCTCAAAAACTATGGCACTTCAGAGGGAGCCGTTTCTCACATTGTTTTACACCATCAACCTTTCCCCATTACTTGTTACCAAGAAAGGTTTATGCTAATAATTATTTTGAGTAATCACCAATAGTGTCCAACTCTGCCTTTAAATGTAAATTTGAGCTATTATCACAAGTTGATCAGGTCTGCATAATAACGTAAGCAATACGAATCACACCATGGGGTCAAAGTATGTTCATACTGTTTACATTCATTATCTGAATGATCCTCTTCCATTGTATTATCTACACTTTTTATCTTCTGTGTTGAAAAAAAAAGTGATACAAAGTTCAGATTATGCGGACATGAAACATATGCAGCTAAGTTAAAATGCAGCTAAAGTAAAACAATTTGAGGACTTTCTTTAAGGCCCTAAGAACTTAGGTTTGTTTACTACTTTAGATGAGATACTTTTGATTGACTTTAATGAAACATTTTGTTATTGTTTTGATGTAGAATTAAACAGGCCTGGGTTCAGTTTCACAGAGGGCTAAGATTGAAAAGCGATAAGCAAAGTGTGATGTCACAATACAAATTACTAATGTTAAAAACACAATATGGTATGTGTACATGTAGTGCTTTGTAAAATCAAGCCCTAGATTCTCATAGGGCAGGGCCATTTTTACTCTGCAAAGGGGCACTTAGATTGCAAAGTCCATGTGAAACTTTTTAAAGGGGCACCTTGGCAACACCAAGGCAATGTAGGCATCTGTAGCCCCTGTTTAAAGGGAAGGTACGCTATTGGTAATTGTCAAAGGCCAGTCTTCTCACTTGGTGTATCTCAACATATAATGCATAAAATAACAAACCTGTGAAAATTCGAGCTCAACTGGTCATCGGAGTTGGGAGAAAGAAAAAACACCCTTGTTGGACGAATTTGTGTGCTTTCAGATAGGAACAGAAGTCTTTTATTAATTTAGTGAGAAATTACCTCTATTTCAAAATCTATGCTTTTTCAGAGGGAGCCGTTTCTTACAATGTTTTATATTATCAACAGCTCTCCAATGTTCGTAACCAAGTAAGTTTTTAAGGTAATATTTGTTTTGAGTAATTACCAAACGTGTACCTTCCCTAAGGCAGTGTACTCTATTGGTAAAATAATTTTGAGCATAAAAACTTACTTGGTAACCAGCAATGGAGAGCTGATGATAGTATAAAACATTGTGAGAAACGGCTCCCTCTGAAGTAACATATTTTTTGAGAAAGGAGTAATTTTCCCTGGATTTGATTTGGAGACCTCAGATTTAGATTTTGAGGTCTCGAAATCAAGTATCTGTAAGCACACAACTTTGTGCGACAAGGGTGTTTTTTTCTTTCATTATTATCTCGCAACTTCGACGACCAATTGAGCTCAAATTTTCACAGTGTGTTATTTTGTGCGTATGTTGAGATACACTAAGTGAGAAGACTGGTCTTTGACAATTATTACCAAAGGTGTCCAGTGCCCTTAATTCATTGACCTGGTTAACTTAAAACAAATTGTCTCCTAATGATTAATACCACTTTTTCTTCTAGATGTGGGGGATTACCTATCCATCACCCTCAAGAAGGAAAAACTGCAGAAGGAGACTAACTTTAAGCGAGAGAAACTTCTTAAAGATGTTGAAAGTATCCTGGATAAGCTCTCCCCTCCGCTGATTGAGGAGGACGATGAAGAGCAAGGTAAAAAGGAAGAAATTGTAGAGGATTTGAGGCATTTAATATATTATATATTATAGTGTTTATATATTTGGTTTGTGGTAATATAATGATAAATTTTATAAGGCGCTGGTATCTAGAAAACTATTCACTGCGCTATAAATATGACCAAGGGAAAAATTAATGGTAGGCTTGACTAAAAAGGTAAGTTTTGAGATTGGATTTGAATGAAGAAATGTCAGGTTGTGATCTAAGGGTTTAAGGCTGCAACCAAGAAACATCTAATGTTTGTGTCTACAATTTTTTTTACGGTAGATTTTGTGCAGAGAACTGTCTTGCCTTTTATTCTACTAGCGCGGAGTAGATTTTTTAAATTCAGGAAAGAACTGTCCGAAATTGTGTACAATGCGGTTATGTTATATTAAAATAGTGTTTTAGAAGTTAAATTATTAGTTGGTAATAACGAGAAACTAATACACTATTGATGTGAAAAGCTGTCACCATGAAGTTTTGAAAGTTATGGTAATCTGCTTTTTAGGATGAGATACTAAAATACAATGATCATAACGAATCTGTTTACACTACTTTCTTTATGAAATACAAACATTTATTTATTAAGGGACATTTACAGAATAAGGTTACGAGCAAAACTACCATGTCACAAGTACAATTTATAAGTGGTATCTCCTGCTCATTTTTGCTTAGCAGAAAAGTGTTAAGCAATATCTTTACTTATTTTTAAGCAGCTCTTAAAAAAGAAAAAGTTAGAAACTCTTTCTTCAAAAAAACATAAACAGGTGTTGTCCCTTTCATTTTTATTTTCTTAGGAGTAGAACTTATTTTTTATTTTATAGAACTGATCTTGTCATTCTTGTCAGCCAAACCACTCCCCTCCTCCCACCCCACATTTTCTGTGGTAGTGTGTGGTACGTGAAGTATGTCAGTGAACTCCAGATCACACTGTACGTGCATCCGTCTACAAACATACTCAAAGTTGTACATGCTCCTTTGTATGTAGTCGGAATGTATTTTTAATTTATATATATGGGGTGGTTGCGACATATTTTAAATGTCAGAAGTTTTTATCTCTCAACTTCCTGATATTTTCAGCTCCATTTGTGACCTTAACCGCATTAATTCAATCGTTTTTCGTTCTTCGGCCATTAACATTGATGAATTCCCAGTCGGCCGTGTGTCATAAGTCACCTGCGTAATAATCACGACCCCAAGATTTTAAATTCAGCATTTCCTCAGCCACGATGACAGCGCTGGCCAGCACCGTGGTTGCCCCTGATAAAAGTCTCCCCCTGAGAGTCCAGGCTGAGAAGAAACGTCACTTCCGTTTTTGTCTTCCTCTGAAGGGAACGCTTAGCAGCAGCTGTTGCAAAAAATGTGAATAGATATGTTAAGCTTTTAACAGTTTGTGTGGCAGGTCATAGTTTTGGGTTGGGGGATACAGGCTGGATGGGAGTTTAGTAATATTTTGAAATTTGCTAACAGTGCTAACAGATCGGTGTATATGGGTAAAAACCACAAATGAGTATTCTTTATCACCGATGCAAACCCAACACCTATGAAATCGTTTGCAGTACCCGCTGCTAAAACAAAGGATTAGAACTGCCTCGTAGCCACTGGGCAATCTCGATGGTCTAGTTGGTATGACACTGCTCTAGAATTGCAAAGGTCGTGGGTTCGAATCCCACCTGAGTAACATGCAATTTTTTTCACAGAACTCTGGTAAGTTCTGAGTATACAGTGCTCACCTCACAGACATCGGTGTATATGAGTAAAAACCATAAATAAATATTTTGAAATTAAATTTCAGGTTTTGCAATGTATGATTTAGTTATCTTTCTAAGGGTCATCATAACTCAAACACTCTGTTGTTCATTTTGTTTTCTTATTGCAAACATAGCTATATAGTAATTAAAGACACTGGACACTACTGGTAATTGTCAAAGACCAGTCTTCTCACTTGGTGTATCTCAACATATGCATAAAATAACAAAGCTGTGAACATTTGAGCTCAATTGGTCGTCGAAGTTGCGAGATAATAATGAAAGAAAAAACATCCTTGTCACACGAAGTTGTGTTCTTTCAGATGCTTCATTTCGGGACCTCAAAATTAGATTTTGAGATCAAATTCATGGAAAATTACTTCTTTCTCAAAAACTATGGTACTTCAGAGGGAGCCTGTTCTCATAATGTTTTATACTGACAACAGCTCCCTATTGCTCATTACCAAGTAAGTTTTTATGCTAATAATTATTTTGAGTAATTACCAATAAGGTTCACTGCCTTTAAAGATATAATAGACCTATCGGTTGAAAGTTGTCAATGTTTCATTTAGATAATCTGAACTTTTTCGAAGAGTTTTCATTGTAAGGGTGTACTTTTTGAGAGATCTCATTTTGGAAAACTTAAAGGCAGCAACTGTCAATAGTATAGACAACATTACGCCCCCCTATACTGTTTTGCAAAAGTTTGGGCGACAGACGTGCCCCTTTATGAGCAAATATTTGGCATGGGGCAGAGGAAGCTTCAAATACCTACAACTGATTTGTTTCCCTGTCACCCTTTAAAGTTGCAAATCCCTTTGGAATAAAACCCTTTACAAGATCCTTGCAAAACCTAAAATTAAATTTAATATATTTACTGAATTCCTATCCAACCGGTGTACCCCACCCACAATGACATGTATATGACCCGCCCTACAAACTGTTAAAGCATGACACTCTAGATTATAATACCAAAAAAGTATTTCTGCACTTAAAAAAAATTCACTGTGACATTGTGCATGTAGTTGAACCAGTCCTAGAGTTCATTTTACTTTCCAAAAAATATGTCAACACATTTAGGCGTCTAGCAGCAGGCCTTTATGTACCCCCTACTACAATGGCTTTTGTTATTGTGCACTTCCTGTATAAATCTTTTGCATGAACTGCATACATACACTTTCTAAGGGTTGAAGCCTTATCCTGTATGCAGTAACTTTTGCCCAAGTTTACCTGTTTACAAGCTTGTTTGGGCATTCAGGTTTCAGTGTTTCTTTCTTGCCTTTCACATGGTAGATCCCAGTTAAATTCCTCTCTTCAGAGGGACGTGCCTTGCATTAAAGATTGGCTTTTCATTTACAAGCTGATAAGCGTGTTTTTTTTTCCAAATTCAAGTTTTTGTATTTTTTGGTTTGCCCCCACATTCCCAGATTTAATCTGAGGTATCTTCAACATATTCTATGCACAGGCATCTTGTCTCACTACTAGTAAAAAGTAGTTAGATGTATAATTATTAATAATAATAACCAGGGACTCTTAATAAGGGAATAAATTTAAAGGGTAGTGGCCTTCTCGCATGGCCACGACCACGACCCTACAAGGTTTTAGACTGCAGTTTAAGAACGTGTCACTGCTCTTTTATTCTCATTCATAAATGCCTTTTTAGTTATAATGCGTAATCAAGTATTAAACTCAGTAAAACATTGATCAGTTTTTCCGACGTCCTTGAGCATGTGCTTTTAAGACTGAGACAGTTTTCGGAGATGCATTCGTGCGCGTGCTATGCATCTAAACTTGTCCAAAAACAACCGGTTATAAACAGCTTCAGCTGGTCATAATCAACCGTTGAAACACTCCCTTGTGACGCGCTCTCCACCAATAGGAATAGCGAAATTGTCTGAGGTGTTTATGAATTTTATTTTAATGGCAACCTTTGACAGACTGTTCCTGCACAAGCCATGGATAACTTGAGTGCTGATTTAGTACATGATCATAAGGATTATGATTCAATAACTTAAAGTGTCGTTGCGGAGAATTTGATGAATTAATTGCTGATTGTTGATTTCCATGGCTATACATTAAGGATATTCATTACAGTCAGTTTAATCAACATTTGTTCTAAAAATTTGACATATTTGGAAGTTTCCCTCAGCCAAGTAAACACTGTGTATTCCTTTCTTAAATTGTAGCTATAAAAAAAAATTGTTTTTATCTAGAGAACCTGTTACAAGATGGCAAGGAACTGCCTTTTGAACGAAAATCTTATTCAATTAAGTCACAAGCAAAGCACTTGCAGTCAAAGTATTGAGCAGAAAACATGCATGGGTACAACAGCTATTTTGATGAATAAACATACAGGGGGTACACAAGTGTTGACACACCATGTAAAGTTAGCACAATGGAGGACGCACCAGACAAAGAATAGGATTTATGGGGGAAATCCCCCTCGCTGTTCATATGCTGATTAAAACGAAACAAGACTTTGGCACCAAACTGTGTACAGTGTACTATCATAGACTCTTCCTTGCTCTACCTCCATGCTCCATGGTACTGTACATTGTATTTCCATGGAGGTTGAGTTGTATTTCCTTGTGTAAGGGGTCAAATTGCATCATTAGTTTGTTTCCAAGTTATCATTGCCTGATCAATGACAATATGATCATTTCCTTCCTGTGTCATGATTGAACAAGGAACAGACATTTTTGTTTTCACAGGGTCCCGGACTTGAAATTTTAGACTCTTGAATCTTTGAGGAGATTTTGTTATTTGATTATTTTTCTTTTGGGTGGAGGGTATAAGTCACACTGCAGCACCAACGAAAATGATAACGATCATGATGCAAAGAGAACGCATTCCATTGGTTGAATGCTCCACGCAATCTATCGGTAGAATTGCTCCACGAAGAATATGCCCACGCTTATTCAACCGATCGAGGGCCTGTTTTGATAACATTCTCGTCGTCGTTATCGAGGCCTGTGTGACCGGCCCTAAGACAAACAAAGAGTCTATTCTATAGAAGTTTGATGTCTTTGCTATGGATAATACAACCTTTCATTTCAATTGCCAAGGCGATGGTAAATAGTAACCTTAAACTAGTCTAAATTTCATTAAAGAAGTTAAGTTTATTCCCCCCCCCCCAGTTTTATTGAGTGAGGTTTTGTTAGAAATGAATATTTCTCAGGATTAATATACTATCTTTTAGTACCAGCCAAAACTTTTAGCGAAGTAAAAAAAATATATATATATAATTATTATAATGATAATAATAATAGTAATATTTGGTTTGTATTTTAGCGATACACATCATGTCTCAAAGCGCTTCCAATTCCAACATTATTACCCTGATCACTTGGCCATTTCATTCCTAAAAACCATCTGAGCTCCCTGGAATACAGCCGTGTCGCCAAATATGTAACGCACTGAGCTAAACCAACCACAAGAACCATCTCTGCCCTCACAGGCACCCATTTACCTCTGGTTGGAGAGAAGCATTTATAGCAAAGTGTCTTGCTTAGGGACACAAGTGTCATGACCGGGATTCCAACCCACACTCTGCTGAACAGAAACACCAGGGGCCAATTTCATAGAGCTGCTTAAGCAAATAAGTTGCTTAAGCACGAAAATAGCTCGCTTATTTTACACATGTTACTGGGAAAAATTTCCTGCCATATACATTGCTTATGACTAGTATTAAGCTGTTGTTTAATTAGCATTACAATTGAGTGGAGTCTTGGCCGGTAATCTGATTTTACTAAGCAATGAATTTGTTGCTTAAGCAAATTTTTTTGCTTAAGCAGCTCTATGAAATTTGGCCCTGAGCTTGAGTTTGGTGCTCTTATCTGCTCGGCCACGACACCTCAAAATGAGACATTATTTGTATTTTTTTTCCCCAAGTTTTTTAACGGAGGGAAATCTTTATTTTGTCATGCAGGATTTCAGCTGAATAATTACCAGGACTTGTTTTACACTGCTGTTATAAAAAATAGCTTGGTTTTGGTTTGCTTTGAACAAGAAGGAAGGAATGGGTTTGTCAAGGCTCTCCTTGATTTTGTGTACTTTAGCACATGTTGCCATTGCTGTTTTTTTTTTTTTCAGGGTGTGTTTTTTAAACAAATGAAAAGCAACGAACTTCGGGAAGGATTTCCTGTGATTAAATTGTCGTCAAGCCTAGAACACATGTCACGTACTTTCAGTTTAATTGTGCACACAACTTCCTGTCGTCCAATAATGAACCAAAGTTTGGTTTATATTTGGAGGCGGAATAGGTAATATTTAATGGGTGATGGGGGAGGGCTCTTCATGCAGATTAAATTGGGATAAAGGCCAAGTAAAAAAAAAAACCAGTTGATCATCCTGCATAGTTTTTGAGAAAGAGGTAATTTCTCACTTAAATGTTTTAATTGAATTCTAGACCTCAGCTGAGGTCTCGAATTCAAGCATCTGAAAGCACAAAAAGGGTATTTTTTTCTTCCATTATTCTCTCGGTCTGAAGACTAAATGAGTTGAAATTTTCACAGGTTTGTTATTTTACACAAATGTTGAGATACCCCAAGTGAGAATACTGGTGTTTGACAATTACCAATAGTGTCCATTGCCTTATTAAAGCTCCCCTAAAAGAAATGAGATCTATCCTAGAGGGAGATAACTTCTACATACTATTTGTAGTGTCTTCCGGGTAATCGTTTTATTTTATCCTAAAGTCAAGAGAGATGGCCGCAAAACACTGCATGACTAACTCTGGTTGACTCGGGGCCTGGGTCTGATTTCTATTCAATAATACACATTAAGATGCATCATGAGATTGGGTCTTTAGCCTATGTTTCCTTGACCTTGACATTCAATGCATCTTCATCACACTCCCCATAGACATCTGAATCAGATAAGGGAGGTGCCCATCCATCACAGTAAATGGATTTTCTCCCACAGCAGTGGAAATCCAGGTTTATGTGTCATGACACACGCTCAGCAAATGCCTTTTAGCTCACAGACCATTTTTGTGGGGTCAACATAGGGTGCGTTCGACTCACGTTGCTTGTTCGGGTGAGCCCCTGACAAGAGCGAACTGAACGATCATTCGCCCTTGCGTGGTGACGTCTGCACCTCTCGGGCCAGCCCCAATGGGAGTCTTTGGGACGCTAGGTGGCAGCAGACTTACTAGATAAATTTCCATTGTTTATGTAGTTCTGAGCATGCGCACATGACCAAGAACAATGGATTTACCTGGTAAGTCTGCTGCCACCAAGCGTCCCGAAAGTCTCCCATTGAACCGTTTTAAAAGCAGGGCACTTATAGGGCTGACCTGGGTGAGCCTCTGGAATGACGTCAATGCTATTTCGAACGTAGGCAGGGGTAGACCCGAGGAAGCTAATCAAACCCATAGAAAGAGCTGATGGATAATACATGATTTTTACCAATCTGGAATAGAGTGCACCTGATGTACGCCATCTTTTGGAAACCATCTGGGCTCAATTTCATGGCTCTGCTAACCATATCTAAAGAATCTGCACTTACGTTAGGGAAATCTGTGCTTACGTCAAGCATTTCAGAGGTTGCAGGGAATTTTTGCTTTGTGTGCGTACTCCCGTTAACTATTTGGCAAAACATAGCGAGCGCAGAAAGTTGGCACTCGCCATTCAAGCGGAGAATGGTGATTGCAAGCTCCGAATTGGGTAGGCAGAGCCAAGAAATTGGGCCCAGGTGGTTCATTGACAATTCATACAAGATGTTCTCAATAGAGTGAAATGTGTTCAAATGTGGTGTAATGTATCATTGCCCCCAAAATGGTTGGCTTAACACAGTGTGATGTGGCTTCAATGATTTTGACCCCCATGTAAATGTAAAGATTGCAATGTAGGAAGGTAGCTAGGGAGCTGGGCCCAAATTCATGGCTCTGCTTACCGCCGAATTCTGCGCTTACGATTCCCTGCTTACTTGCCAGCGCCAAATTTCTGCGCTAGCCTTGTAAGCGTAGAATGCCTAGTAACGTGGAGTACGCACAACAGAAGCCAATATTCGCCGCTAAAACCTGTGAAATACGCTTGCCTTAAGCCGGAATTCCCTGCTTCCGTAAGCGTTGATTCTGTGCTTAGCAGAGCCATGAAATTTGGCCCTGTTCTTCCAGATGATATTCAGCCTTGTCATGGCAGTTGAGGCAAGGCCGAGTCTTAATTTGATTTCTTTGTTAGCTGCCATCCTAAGAAAGCCCAAACCCATGGGGGGGGGGGGAGAGTCTTCAAATCCTACATCTTTCTTTACTATGACATATTGATAGTATTGTAGGCCAGAAAAGTTTCTCTTGGGTAGTGCTACTGGTATAAATGTGACGATCATAATCATTGTGTCACAGATTGAAGCTAATGATTTGGGGGGGGGGGGGGGGGTCCTTTTCTCTCTTTTAGTAAACTCATAACAACTCAGCTTCGTAGAGCCGCGATCCCAAGTGACTGGAATGGGAGACCACACACGCGAGTGGTGCAGCCATGAGGGCCTTTTCCAAATTGTTCTGTGGTTTTGTTGATGAACTATTCATAGAGTATGAAACGTGCAAGCTGACCTGCTGACCCCCGTTGATTCTGATTGGTTTGGATTTTTGCTATCCTTTTGGGTAGCAATAGTCGAGGTTATAATGATACACTTTAGAAACCTGCAAACAAGTTGGAAAAGGCCCTCGTGGCTTCGCCACTCGCGTGTGTAGTCTCCTGTTCCAGTCGCTTGGGACCGTGGCTCTATGAAGCTGTCCAAGCCACGAAGGCCTTGACAAAGTCTACCCATAAACTGACAAGTAATCTCTGTCTTCATAACCACACGACAACATCTCTTGGGACAGATCTTCTTAAAGACAGTGGACACTATTGGTAATTGTCAAAGACCAGTCTTCTCACTTGGTGTATCTCAACATATGCATAGAACAACAAACCTGTAAAAATTTGAGCACAATCGGTCATCAAAGAAAAACACCCTTGTCACACGGAGTTGTGCTCTTTCAGATGCTTGATTTCGAGACCTCAAATTCTAAATCTGAGGTCTCAAAATCAAATTCGTGGAAAATTACTTCTTTCTCGAAAACTACGTCACTTCAGAGGGATTCGTTTCTCACAATGTTTTATACTCTCAACCTCTCCCCATTACTTGTTACCAATAAAGGTTTTATGCTAATAATTATTTTGAGTTATTACCAATAGTGTCAACTTCCTTTAAAGCTGTGTACCCACCACACATTTTCTCACAGTCTCTTTTTGTATCCATTTGTAGAAGAGTATGTCGATGTGGACCTACCTATGAGTCCAAACTCGGAGCACATCCAAGAAGAAGGGGAACTTGAAGAGCTGTACGAGGACACGGTTCCAGCCGAGTCGACCCACAGCAACGACTCATCTCACAACTCAGAGGAAGAGCAGGAAGATAATAAGATTGGAACTATTGACCTTGATGGTGATCCATACGGTGGGGAACCATGTCATTTGATTAATAATGATCATATTAATTATACCTAGTTCTTATACAGACCCCTTGTGCTCTCACATGCGCCTTTCTTGTTTGCCATTTTGGGAGTCCAAATCATCCACAAATACGTACAAATATCTGATTCTGAAACTGATAAAAATGGTTGATGCGCCTTTTAATCAGAGGTGTCCGTGTTGTGTAAGGGTCTAGAAATCAATATAGACCCCCTTGCATAACGTGAAGCGCTGTCATAACACTGAGGTCACACGCACTTTTTTAGGCACGAAGAACAGCTATCGTCCAATGTACCCCCTTCTTTTGGCCTTTTGGATGGTGCTTTTTGAGAGTGTGACATATATTGGTGTCTATAGACGATGTGACCTGTGACATCACATGTTTACAAAAGAGCCACAAAGCCTGGACTTCCTGCAGGCTTGATTTGTACACAGCTCAATGGAAGAAAATATAAAATCTTTTATTTTATGGAGATTGCACTGTCTAATTCTTATCAACTTTTGATATGATTCATCTCAAAACTTGTCCAGCTTTTACTTTCATAACTCTTGGTTTTATGTGGAAATTATGACACAAAATGTCAACATTCCCATAGAACCAGTGTAGTACATGTACAGTGCCTGCCAGAATACTTAAATAATGTACACAAGGTCACACTTATTGTAAACAAGGTTCACATGGTCTATAGCACTTTACAATATCATATCAATGTACTTTACATGAGTGCTCTAGTCATTGTGCCCATAATATGCCTGTAATCTTTCTCAGCTCCCTGGGTAGTTATATACAGCCCTGGGCACTTCAAAGGCTCTGTTGCAAACACTATGACAACCTCTACCCTCGCTGGTACCCATTTATACCCCTGGGTGAAGAGAAGCACTTGTATTGAAACCACAGGAATTAAATCCACAATCCAATGACTTAACCACCAGAACTTGAATTCAGCCATGATCCATACCCATTTCTCTTTGACGTTGTGTCGTGGCAGAGCGATCAAACGCACTTGACTCAAGCTCTGGTGTTTCTAACGGTCCATTGTGTTGTGTACATGTACATGTATGGCGCTTAAAAGAACCTAACCTTTCTCAGCTCCCTGGGTAGTTATATACAGCCCTGGGCACTTCAAAGGCTCTGTTGCAAACACTATGACAACCTCTACCCTCGCTGGTACCCATTTATACCCCTGGGTGAAGAGAAGCACTTGTATTGAAACCACAGGAATTAAATCCACAATCCAATGACTTAACCACCAGAACTTGAATTCAGCCATGATCCATACCCATTTCTCTTTGACGTTGTGTCGTGGCAGAGCGATCAAACGCACTTGACTCAAGCTCTGGTGTTTCTAACGGTCCATTGTGTTGTGTACATGTACATGTATGGCGCTTAAAAGAACCTAACCTTTCTCAGCTCCCTGGGTAGTTATACAGCCCTGGGCACTTCAAAGGCTTTTTTGCAAACACTTTGACAACCTCTACCCTCGCTGGTACCCATTTATACCCCTGGGTGAAGAGAAGCACGTGTTTTGAAACCACGGGAATTGAAACCACAATCCAATGACTTAACCACCAGAACTTGAATTCTGTGCGATATATAAATCCATCGGCTATGATCTATGCTCACTTCTCTTTGACGTTGTGTCTTGGCAGAACTGTCAAACGCACTTGACTCAAGCTCTGTTGTTTCTAATGGTCCATTGTGTTGTGTACATGTACATGTATGGCACTTTAAAGAACATAATACAATATTTATGCACAGGGATTACTCCTTCAATATTGTGTTATCGGTATCCATAGCAACTGCATAAGAGATTACTGTTCTTAACTGAATTATTCAGAGACACTACTTTACAACCATCTCTCCCTTCGTTCTGCAAACAGATATCTCCTTCAAGAAGTCAAGTCTAATCGCACCTGGGGTGGACAGATCTTTTTCTATTGCAGCACCACGTCTCTGGAATCAACTACCTCTTCACATCAAAACATCCACTTCCATTCACTCTTTCAAAACATCTCTCAAAACACACCTCATGTCAATAGATCCGTTCTTTTGTATTTAATCTGTTTTTTTGTTTTTTGTTTGAGTTTCTTTGTAATGGCGCCCTGAGCACTTTTGTGGATATGTGCGCTCTATAAAACTTTGTTATTATTATTATTATTATTATTATTATTATTATTATTATTATTATTAATATAGTTACTAATCAACTTGGTTGATTTTTTACAAGTGGTTGTTTTTGAGTTCCCCTCCTCCCCCTTCCCTAAAATATAGATATTTGTCAATATGATCTTCATCTGATTCAAGTCAAAATTAATAAGTATAACTTCATCTTTCATTTTAGGGGATGTAAAGGTCAACCCCATTGCTGCGTCAGATTTGACTTCACCGAGTAAAGAGGGATTCCTCGACAAGAAAAGGAAAGGTACAGTGTTAAAATTAACTTATAGTTTCAGAAATTTTACCTCCCAACTTTCAGTGAAGAGATTGGTCCCTAAAAATCCAAGTGCCAATTCTTGTATTCCTGCTATATACACTTGCATCCATGCAATGCAAAACTTGTACAGCAATCGTTTTTTTTTATACTATTCTCTCGCGACCCAGATGGCCGATCGAACTTCTACAGGTTTAACAGTTTATGTTATATGGTGGATTACATACACTTGTTTGCTAGCAAAACCAATTCTGTAATGTTCCTTTAAAGTCTTCTCACTTGGTGGCTCTCAACATATACATAAAATAACAAACCTGTGAAAATTTGAGCTTGATTGGTCATCGGAGTTGCGAGATAACTATGAAAGAAAAAACACCCTTGTCACACGAAGTTGTGTGCTTTCAGATGCTTGATTTCGAGACCTCAAATTCTAAACTTGAGGTCTCGAAATCAAATTTGTGGAAAATTACTTCTTGCTCAAAAACTACGTCACTTCAGAGGGAGTTGTTTCTCACAATGTTTTATACTACCAACCTCTCCCCATTATTCAATACTCAGTAAGGTTTCATGCCGATAATTATTTTGAGTAATTACCAATAGTGTCCACTGGCTTTAAGAGGAGCACATTTAGATTAGTTGACTTAATTAAGGGCGATCAGTCAACATCCAGAATTCCAGGCACCAATATTTCTCATGATGGCTGGTAAGTGTCACTAGAAGTGCTTCATTAGGGCAGCCCCATGGGAGCAGCAAAATTACTTGGATTATTGACTCGGAAGCCTGGATGCCTGCATAGGGGGGGGGAGGAAGGGGGAGGCGAGGTAAGGGGAGGCACTGCAGTAGAGGTCATGAGGGGCTTGACCATTCAGTTAATATTAGAAAAATGAATCCCGTCTTAACTGTGCTTCCTTTCCCCCCCCCCCCCCATCTTCATAAATTCCAAAGTTAATATAGGAGTTCTACATTCATAACTATAGGACACTTTGGGCGTTTCACGTGTCGCTTTGCATTGCATTTTAATATTAGAAAAATGAATCCCGCCTAAACTGTGCTCCTTCATCCCCCCCTTCCGTTTATCTGCTGTAGCATGACACTCTCAATGCAAGACCTTTCTAAATCACCTTCCATTCTTTTGGTCAGAAGGACAGTTTGGGCTACAGGGTTGGCAGAAGCGATACTGTATCATCAAGGCCAACGTCCTGTACTACTACAAGAGGAAGACGGATAAGGAGCAGTGCAACCAGATTGTCTTGACTGGATACCAGGGGCGGGAGGCCCCAGAGTATGAAAAGAAGAACAAGAGGAAAGACTGTCTGTTTGAGGTGGTGTGCCCGGCCAAGAGGTCCTATCAGGTTAGACAATTAGTCCCTATTATTTGCCTCTTTTAATGGCACGCGGGTGGATTTCAAAAAAGACTAATCTTATCCGAGTCAGGACGAGTTACTCGCCCTAACTTAGGAATAGCCGCACGTTTTTTATATCTCCTAGGACGAGTCCCAAGTTAGGGCTTGTCCCAGCTCTTTGTGAAGTCGACATATGGACGCTGTTGGTAATTACTCAAATTCTTACTTTCACAGGAATGAATAGGAGCTCAACCTTGCACCAAAAAGCTTGCAAGAATTGTAACTACATCACATAGTTTATGTGTCATTCTCCAGGCCATCTTGCATGTGGCCCTCCAGTGGGGGCAATAATAAATGACGTGGCCCGGGGTGGCCGAGGGCAATAATGAATGACCATGAGCAGTAGCAAGAAGACGCTCCCAGGGTTGCTTTAAAAAGGAGTCAATGGATCTTATGAAGCAAAATCACATTTGATGTTTCCCTTCCCCTGTACCCTCTCTTTTCTTGTAGTATAGAATGTTGATCCGATTCTAAGTCATTCAAGGCCCAATTGCATGATTTTTTTTAAAAAACAGGTTACCAGCCAACATTCCTTAAAGATTGCACTGTTGCGACTGGTGCCCCACTTATTTTTTGCATAGCAAAGAAATTTGTTAAGCACTATTTTCTGCTTAACAGCTTTATGAAATTGGGGCTATAGGTCTTGTGCTTGTGATCACACTGGCCAAGCTGAACGCTACGCGCGCATTAGGCGTGGAATGAGATGCATGCTGGTCTATAGCTAGCAATCAAGTTTGATCAATAGCTAGACCAGCATGCACCTCATTCAACATTGAGCGCTTGCAGGTCTATGGCGCTTTACTTTTGGCGCCCTCTACACTGTGTGGTTCTATGGGCTGTAAGCGCAGAATTCTGCGATAAGCATCTGTGTAATTGGGCACTAAGTTTGCTTCAGCTAGGCCAGCTAGGACAGTTTCATACTTCATGCAAAAGCGAAAGCAAGGCAAGTTTTCCTGTGATACAATTTGATAAAAGGGGTGTGCTGATTATTTCGTCACTACAATTTGCTTAGTATGAGCCAGTATTGTTGGTTAACATAACCTTTTAGACAGTTCACCATTAATAATGTCAATTACTATCAATTCTTCTATTTACAGTTCATTGCACAGAACAAGAAGGAAATGCACGATTGGATAAAAGCCATAGCGTTCGCCAGCAAACTTGCACCAAGCTCAATAGGTATGATAAGAAATCTGATAGAAATCTGACTGGAAACCTTTTTTACATAATGTATTTAATGGGAAAAATAATTAATGGCCTGACGTACGTCGACCCTGGCAGAGTCAAGACTTAAGGTTGATAATGAAAACGATAACGATAACGACTTAAAGAGAATGCATTCTTTTGGTTGAATTGCTCCACGCAGAATACGCCCACGCTTATTCAACCAATCGAGGGCGCTTATTTTTAACATACTCGTTTTCGTTCTCGTTATCAAGGCCTGTGTGACCGAGCCTTTAGGCCATTAACTATTTTTCACATTTATACTATTGGTCATTTTGGTTGGTAAGCAGTTTCTGAGTGGTCTAGGGCGGTGGACTAGAGTTTACAGAATAAGGGTTCGAATTTCTGGCCTAGTTGTTAGTCTTGAAACCTGTGTCCTTGAGCAAGATATAATAATTGCTTCTCTCCACCCAGGAGTACAAATGGGTACTGTTGAGAGCTGGGAAGTAACTTGCAATGGACTGCCGTCCTGTTCAGGGGGAATAGAAACATTTCAGTTGGGTGGTGCCCAGGAAACAGGATGTAGACATTTCTATAGACTGTGCAAGTCTCCCGCAAGTTTCGCGCATATTTGAACTTCCGGGACCATTGTGGTCCCAATCTTACAGAGTTTTACATTGGGGAGATTTTTTTCGTCCATTATTTTAGTTTAACGTACCTAAAGACCATAAAAATGACATATGTTGTTGAAAATGTAATACTAATTAACAACATATATAGAAGTACAAATAAATTTAACAAAACAGCGAAGAAAAACAGATATGAAAACTTGACCTCAGGTCAAGTTACTTGAAAAAATTTAAGAATCTTTGCCCATCTCCGATCACGAAACTTACGCAGACGCTTGTTTTGTTCGTGCACGCAGGGTGAACAGCCTTTTCATTTGTCATTTAAGCGTCAGCTTCCTCTTTTAACTGCGTCACGCATTAATCTAACGCCCTCGCGAACATTGTGCGTCTGCGTAAAACCCAGCTTTTGATAATTTCGCAATCGGGCGTAGATTTGCAACAGATCAAATAAGATCAAATAAACATCCTTGCCCAGAATGTTCCGTTTGTCTAAACATAAACTATAACCGATTAATTGCATAAATGTTTAAAAAGCTAAAACTAAACTGAACAAGCTCTAATGAGTATTTTTGTTGTTCAAATTTGGTATTTAGAATACTTTAATGCAACGATTTGATTTGATAAAAAACAAGTTTTTTGTTTGTAGTGTTTCTCGCTCCGATGCACGCGAGACTTGCATAGTCTATTGCAACGTCACTTTTTGCAAACCAAGGCTTTGCAAGATTGGATAACTATGGGAAGCCGTAAATGCAAAACAAAAATAGCAAATTTTTATGCTAAGCAAAAAAATTAATGTGGCACTAGACACAACAATGACAACTTTATGGACTGTTGGCTGGTGACCAGTTTCTGCTAAGCGATAACTGATCTGTGCTTACAAAGTTTGTATGATTACAGGCTTTATGAAATTGGGGCCTGGTCTTTTGTTGTTGAGATAAGTGCATCAGTATCCATTAGGCCTATGGGAAACCTAGACTGGAGACTTCTTATTTATTTCCTCATTCCTTCTTTCATCAGACCCTCTTGCCAAGTCAACGCCAAACAACTCTGGAGGCAGCGAAGAGATGTTGGACTATGACGACACGTCAATCCCGGTGATAAACAACAACGAGGCAGACGATGACGACGGCTACGGCGAGACATACGAGGAGCTGGATAACTATCAGTCGGCTAAGACCGGCATCCTGCCTCCTCCAGAGATTCCAGTCACTAACATTGAGGAGGAGGAACCTGAACCGATCGATGAGGATATTTATGAAGATGTGTCTGGTCAATCAAGCGATCCCCTACCGCCACCTGTAACAGTACCATCACGCCCAGCAAAATCGGCCGCAAACTTGCCCCTCCCTCCAGAGCCGACGGCTCCACCCCCCGTGCCAACCACGCACAGACCCCCGCCTACTCTACCCGTAGTGGAGAAACAGCCCGTGACGCCCGTGACGCCCGTGACGCCCTACTCGCCTCACACACAAATCAAAGCTTACCAAGGTAAGAATGAGAAGAATCTGAAGAATGACACAAAGTCATCTGTGAAAGGAGGGGGCAAACCCCCGCCGCCGATACCGAACCGAGCTGAGACGACAAGTTTGCCCAAGAGAGAGTTGTGGGAAGAAGATTATGAGAATATTTACATCGGGTTGTGGGACTGCATGGCTGATGACAAGGATGAATTGGAGTTTAAACGAGGCGAGATGGTGCATATTATTAGTAAGGAATACGACACATTCAGCTGGTGGATCGGAGAGAGAAATAACAAAGTGGGTCTGGTGCCCAAGGACTATCTAATGAAAGCATACATGATTTGATAAAGGCTCCAATCTATAAGGTGTTTTGTTTACTAATGCTGATCTGAACTGTCCCATTGGGGGACTGTGCTTTACTCTGTCTAATGCACACCTTTTCCCCATCTCATGGTCAGTGTTAACTAAGCTATCCTTTTTGGGATATTCTGTGACCCTGTCTTCCATAAGGTTTCACTGTCACAATTGGTTCCCCACTCCTTTTGTTGCTAAGCAAATAAACTGGTATCCTTTATAATGGATGCTATGTGACCCTGTCTTCCAATCAGGGCCCAGTTTCATAAACCCTGTAAGCTCAAAAACTTGCTAAGCACAGACAACTGGTTACCAGCTAAAATTCCATAAGGTTTCATTGTCACAATTGGTTCCCACTCCTTTTGTTGCTAAGCAAATGAATTGCTAAGCAGTATTTTCTGCTTGTTAGCTTAATGAAGTTGGGCCCAGGATATCAATCAGGAAACTTTAAAGACACTGGACACTATTGGTAATTGTCAAAGACCAGTCTTCTCACTTGGTGTATCTCAAGATATGCATAAAATAACAAACCTGTGAAAGTTTTAGCTTGATTGGTCGTCGGAGTTGCGAGATAACTATGAAAGAAAAAAACCCACCCTTGTTACACAAAATTGTGAGCTTTCAGATGCTTAATTCGAGACCGAGATGAGACCTCAAATTCTAAACTTGAGGTATTGAACTCACATTCATGGAAAATTACTTCTTTCTCGAAAACTACGTCACTTCAGAGGGAGCCGTTTCTCACAATGTTTTATACCATCAACCTCTCCCCATTACTCACTACCAAGTGAGTTTTTTTGCTGATAGTTATTTTGAGTAATTACCAATAGTGTCCACTGCCTTTAAATGAGTATTGTCAACTAATATCAAACCAGTAAGGGGAGATGGTTTTTTTTAGCATTCGATCCATCACCATTCATCAGTGGCATGAACAAGAAAATTGTCAATTGATAACAAAAAGGGGAGGGAAGAAAAGATATAAACTGGGTAGGGGTGGTATGGCTTTCAATTGGAGACCTTTAGATGGTCCTTTTTAACAATAGTGTGCTTGCTCAGACCTAAACCCACAATACTGAGCATGTGCGCACATGCTTGGAGCCGCAAAAAAAGGACCGTTATGACTGCTGCCACCACTGTCTCAAAAGTCTCCTACAGAACCTCAGTTAGTAACATTTGAAGGGAAGCTTTCCCATATCAATATCCTCAAACCCTGGTAGTTCTAATGGAAATCTGTGGACATTTTGAAAAAGTACCTGAATCCTTTAAAGCAGCTCTATGAAATTGGGCCCTAGCCATTAGCTTTTTTCTTTTAGTTTATACACCATAGGTAAATGCTAATTCTATGTTAGCCCTGTTTGGAGTGAATTATTGTTATATACATTTAAAACAGCTGTTTATCTTACTGCTGAGGTGCCAACTGTGTGTATATGTATCTAACTACATTGGTATATTACAAATCATGATATGAAAAAGGACTACAACTTCCTGTTCAACAAGAAATTATAATGAAAATTTACAACATCAAAAAACTAATTATTGGTGAAATTCACTTCCTTTGAAAGAGGAAATAGGAATCACTCTGGTTCGATTTCTTTGGGTTAATTGTAAAATGTGGAACAAAATTTCTCTTTATCTGTTGCTCTATCGCTGCCCTTAAAGGATATGACATTATAAAGTTGTTACAATATCTTCCTATACTAATTGGTAACGGAATAACAGAGTAGGCAACAAGGTCTTAGGGCCATGTCACACCTGGCAACCAGTTCCAGGCAATCTCCATGATGATAAAGGCATTCACATTTGAATGTCGACATATTTTTCTTGGGGATTGAAATACAATTTGTCAGCAATAACGCATGTGCTATGGATAACAAAACAAAGTTAAATTTCACTCACTCTACACTACCAATGTGGTTCTGGAGCATGTGTAACCCAGAAAAAGGGTACACTTAGAAAACTAATGACTCAAAACTAATTTAAAAAAAAAAACACTGACTGTTGGGGCACTTGCCTGAACAAATGAGCCCTTACTACCTATGCACTGTTGTTGGTTGCCTCCTAGTTGATTGCAAAGTTTCCCTCGTGTGCGAAGGACCTTAGACCGCAGTATTGTGGCCATGCGTTTGAGGACTAGGTCCTCAAGGGCACAGCCATGACCCAGCAAGGTTTTCAAAGGCCGTTTACGACTTTCCATTACAAATATCATAAAACTTTTACAATTTGTGAACAACTCTGATAGTTTAGCCTCTAGCTCACTTTGACTCTGCGCTGAACTTCTATCGATGTTGAAGGCTATAGGTAGCTCTTGTGACAAAATTCAAATTCTTGGTCCTCTCTCTACCAATCAGAACGGATGAACTGTCCCAGGTATTTATGAACTTAATAATCAAAGATTACCTAGAATAAGTTGGTATCATCCCAAAATGTTTATGCTTTTTGGAATTGTGCTGCAAATAGTAAAATGTTCTCTCTATCATTAGCTCTCTTAAAAGTATCTTTGAGACTGGAAAAGATTTTCTAAGACGTAACAAATGATTCCTGGGAGGGGAGAAGTGGTAGATTTATAGGTTTTCACTTTGAATCTCCAGGAATTTGATTTTTTTTATCCTTTTTGTGGTTTTCCATTTCTTCAGTTTTTGTAAAGTTAATGGCTTTTGTGGATTTCCATTCCTTTTGGTTTTTGTAAAGTTTAAGGCTTTTGTGGTTTTCCATTGCAGCTCTCTATCATCCCAATCATTTATTGTTAGTCATAGTTTTTTTTTTAATGTTATCTCCTCCATGTCAACAATGTATCATACTAACTAAATTGTGTTATGTAATTTGTAAATTTTAGAGATTTTGTGACGATTTGGACGACTTAAATTGAAATCCTAAATAAATGTGGTATTTTTCTATGTATTTTTTCATTTTTTTGGGAATGCAAAAATAATGTACATAGTTTCACTTCAGTACAATCCCATCATAATTTTAAATGAATAATCCTCTTTGAATAAAAATTATGTAAAAAAACAGAGAAAATAACAACAAACTCTATTTCTAACTTCCATTAAAGACGCTGGACACTATTGGTAATTGTCAAAGACCAGTCCTCTCACATGGTGTATCTCAACATAAGCATAAACCTGTGAAAATTTGAGCTCAATTGGTCGTTGAAGTTGGGAGAGAATAGTTGAAGAAAAAAACGCCCCTGTCACATGAAGTTGTGTGCCATTAGATGCTTGATTTCGAGACCTCAAAATCTAATTCTAAGGTCTCAAAATCAAATTTGTAGAAAATTACTTCTCCAAAACAGCGTAACTTCAGAAGGAGCCGTTTCTCACAATGTTTTATACTATCAACAGCTCTCCATTGATCATTAACAAACAAGTTTTTATGCCAACAATAATTTTGGGCGATGACCGATAGTGTCCACTGCCTTTAAACTACATGTATATTCCCAATATACTGTTACTGCAAAGTGCAGTATGATGGCATTGTATTATCAGTTGTATAAAACAGTTTATACCAAATAAAGTATTTATACTTAAAAAACTGATTTCAAAGGATATTTGCTATTATGTGTAAGAATTTTATAGCAACTTTCCTCCAGCTCTCAACGTTTTTTCTGCAATCAGTTCTGATTCTACTAAAATATTTGGGCTGATGGAAGTCGAATGGCAAATCTAGGTGGGCTCTCTGATAAGACATGGTGTACAGGGGTCTGGTTTAAGAGCACCATTTACTGGTTTGTATCAGTGGCATTGGTTAAAGACAATGGGCACCTTTGGTATTTGTCAAAGATCAGTCTTCTTACTTGGTGTATCTCAACAGATGCACAAAATAACAAACCTGTGAAGATTTGAACTCAATTGGTTGTTGAGGTTGCGAGATAATAATGGAAGACAAAACACCCATGTCACACCATGGAGGTAGAATAACGAAGTTATGTGCTTTTAGATGCTTGAGGTCTTATTCTGAGGTCTCAAAATCAAATTCAAACATTTAAGTGGAAAATTACTTCTTTCTCGAAAACTATATGACTTCAGAGGGCGCCGTTTCTCACAATGTTTTATACTATCAACAGCTCTCATTTGCTAAATACCAAGTCAGTTTTTAGGCGAACAATTATTTTGAGTAATTACCAAGAGTGTCCCGTGCCTATAATCGCAAAGTATACCTTTGGTTTTTGGAACGGTTTTATTGTTTTAATAAGTCCAATATAAATGTAGATGTATACAATCAAACTATCTTGTGATTATTTCATTTTAAAAGATGGTCGTGTTTCTGAGATATCACGGGGAAAGTCTGGAAAACTACTTGGGGTGTGGGGGCATAGACTTGGGGCCTATGTGGGAGGGGGTAGGTCTTGAAAAGCACATCTAGGGATATTGAGGGGGGGGGGAGAGATGGGGGCCATGTTGGAAGGGGGGGAGAGAGTTTTGAATCCTTAGCAAAGGGTAATTTCTACAGTGTGGAATTAAAAATCAAACACAATTTTAGACGCAAAGCGTTAATACAAATACACATACAAAATGCTTTATTGTAACTAAAAAATATTGCCTGGAGAGGCAGTTGATAAAAATTACGAATTCCTTGCCAAGTTTTTATAACATGGGTTGATCTACATGTAAATAACTCCATGGGATTTTTTTGACAGACTAACGGACAGACCTAAGTAATCGTATTGAATTAATTATTGATTTACAGGAAACGTTAAGTTGCAATGAATCATGCCATCTTCATGGGGGTCACAGGAATAGCCCCTCCAAAACCCAAACATTACCGGTCTCCGCTGGGAATGCCGATGATTTGCCAAACCAAACACGACATCCCCCCAAAAACTTTGCAGTAAAAATGTGAACTTCTTAGTAAATCTTAAGCGGGATTAAACAACAACATACAAAGCCCAACTACAGCCACAACATGCAAGTTTTAAAATAAATACTCATCGGGCGAAACAGCACAAACATTTTTTGAAGATCATGCAATTTAGGTGCATAGTCATACTCTCTGTGAACATTTTAATAACAGCTTGTGGCTGAATCGCTCAAAATAACCACAGCACAAAGCAATTTTGTTAGCCAGAATTGGTTACCGTTCCCTGCTCGTTTTTTTTCTGCCCGGTAATTTATTACAAAAGAATAATTTTTTAGGATAGTGAGAAAAGAAGAAACACAATAGTCTCCCGCCCTTAACATTCCATTGCTAGTTGTAATTTAGTGAATATAAATACGCCTCCTACATATTCATGATCGACACACCTCTTATCAACACACCTCTTATCAACACACAGGGTAAGTATGCATGCATAGTAGACTACTACCAGCATGTGCTTTATGAAGCAAACAAGGAAGTGTTGCACGTGCGCAATGATCGCTAGCTACATGCGCAATGATCGCTAGCTACATACGCATGAAAAGATGGTTGCACATAAGCTTGAGCGATATCACAATATTATCGAATATCGCGATACTAATTTGGAAACGATTTCAATATCGGAACGATTTGGTTTTAATCGAAATATCGATACATCGCGATAAATCGAAATATCGATAAAATTTCCTCGCTGAGACATCTTGCACCCCATAGGTTTGGAGTAAAACCAGAAGAATAGGTCATTAGAACACCTATCTTATGCTATGACTGTCTCTTCTACAACTTTCACTGGGAGTTTGAAGACTGATGATGTCAAATTTAATTAATCGCGATTATATCGAATATCGCGATATATTGTCGGCGATATATCGTGAATAAAATAAATTGATATCGCCCAAGCTTAGTTGCACACACAAGTTTCAATCACTGTATATTCCAAAACTCCATGAAGTATAGTAAAACAAATATAACATGATTCTTTTGGTTTTATTTACCCTTACACCGATGTGTGTTAGCACTGTATACTCAGTACTGTGAAAAAAAAAACCAATCACAGGCATATTGACTAGTGCCCGCTCTGGTGCTATTCCCGCAAAACACGCGCGCGCGATCACAAGCCTATACTAGTTCATCCCACGTGACAGTGTTTCAGCCAACCAGAATACAGAATGAGCAAGAGGTGTGTTATAACTTCACCTAGTCACTTCGTTTCCCCCCCCCTTCCAGGAGTTAAAGGAACTACTTTGTGAACCCTGAATAACAAGGGGAGCTAATATTACCAAATGTACTACCTTCATTTCATACAGTAGTCACTTAACAAGCAGCCACAAACATTAATGGAACAGAAATTAATTTACTTTTAAATGAGACCATAATTCAAGTTATACTTGGCTCAGGTCCAGTGAACAATGCATTGAGCCAATCTTAGGTAATACTTAAAAAGAGCAGATTTAAACCACGGTCTCTGGCATACAGTTCATCTTTTACAACATAATTATACTGAAGTAAATTGTTTCCCTTGCTGGGACAACAAAACAATGAACCAATTTACATGAAAAATAATTTTAAATTGGGTTCCTTTAGAGTGCACAATTCATCGAAAAAATCTGACATCAATTCACAAATTACAGAACACTATAAGTAAAAAATCATCCTGAGGTATCGTTTCAAATGAAGCACATACAAACATAATTGTAGCACTTCGCACTATTGACACAAATTTTCTCAAAATACCCATATGTCAGACAGACATTCTACCAACTAGCTCTTACGGCATCAGCACGCAAGATCGTAGTACAGTCAGTACGCATGCTCAAACCATAGAAATAGAACCCGGAGAACGTCGCGTTTGTCATTGTGGGAGCGGTTTCGTTGAGAGATTATTTTCATGGACGCGCATATGCCACTTATTTACATGTGAATGGCAAAATATTTTGCCATATACAGTAGGCGTCACATTGACCAATGAAAACACATCTTGCCATTTTGCCATACATGGGTGTCATGCGAGGCTCATTTTGCCATACACACGAATCACGCGATGATCAATTTTTCTTTTTGTCTCTCTTATAAATAAAATGTGCCTCAAACTTTGTAAACCACAAACTGTCATGTGGCTGGCGCTGTGAGATGACTAACATGTCAACCACTTCCCAAGATGCCCTGAAAATAGCATCTCTTGGCCTTACTCCAGAGGGCGCACTATATTTGGCACTCTATTGCAAATTGCTTTCCGATCATTATGCTCTTCCAATGATGATATATTGGTTCAACGGCAACTTGTAGCTGCAGCCTACTTTATAGAGCAATGACATTGTTTGTAAAGCGAGTATAAGTGGACCAGGTCAAAAGCAGTAAAACCTCACATGCATGTTTGGCGGGTCACCAAATTTGGCGTCTCAAGGTGTTCATTTGTTTACTTGTTTAACAAGCTCTAAGATTGGTACCACTCGACACATTCTTCACATTATTCTTCTGTCCACCTTCTGTTTGTTTTACTGCACTTGGATTTTTCTGAGCGATAAAAGTTAAAGAAAACCCCACAAGTAGCAAAAACAATAAAGGACATGCAAATTAAATTACTGTACAATTCTTCAACAAGGATTATTTATTTTATTTTGTAAGCAAATTTTTAAAATCTAGATAATTGAAATACACACTCCTTGGTCCAGAAAGGGGGGGTTAAAGAAATTAACTAAAACGGCATTGTGCTCAACTATTACAGCAATGTGTTCGAAATGGCAGAAATTTGACGGTAAATTGACATTGTTTACGTACTTCTTAATTCTGCACATACTTCCTAGAACACTCAATAAACCTGGTAATTTTGCCGCCATCTAGCGCCCACAAAAGTCCCCAAATGCAAGTTTGCAGAAAAGTATGCCGTCTCGCAAAACCAATTTAATAGAACTATTATTTATTAACCACACAAAAATTCCTAAGCACTTGAAGTGTGCTAAGCAAAAAACAAGCAGGGAACCAACAGGCCTGGAATTACACGGGGGCTGTTGCCTTGGTGCTACTTCAAAGTGTCATGCAGATTTTAAGATTTGCCAATGCAAGTGCCCTTGGGAGACTGAAAATGGCCTTGCCCCCTCAAAGATGAAATACAAGGCCTGAACAAAACCAATCAAAATCGGTGTCTAACAGATAGCATTCTTGCTGGTCACATAAATCTGCTTGGTAATAATTTTTCATTGGCACTTTTTTTTAACAGCTCTTTTAAAATTTGGATAAATGGGTTCGGAGGGGACTTCCTGATTTATGGTCTTACGTTTTTTTATTTACAGTATTTACAAGACTTATCTGTACAGCTGACCAGACTGTACACGATTAAGTGGGGAATTTAGTTTTAAACGTTTCTACAAGTATACTATTCTAGTGCATTTAAAAGGGGGGAGAAAAAGAAAAAGGAAAAAAAAAAAGAAAAAAAAACGCAAACAAAAACCACTACTTGACAAGTTAAAAAGCAATGGGACAATCATTCTTCATTAAAAATACAAATAGGAACAATTCAACACATCAAATCAGCCAGCGTCCACTCGGAGTGTCGACGAACTGTGCTGTTTAGATATATTTCTTTTAAACATCAATGTTTTCACCGGCTCATCATAATTTAATTCTTCTCTCGCTAGAAGCCTCCGGACTTAAAATTGATTGAATTCAAACACACATTAACGAGGAGTTAGTCAAATCTTTTTGTACATACACGTATATATTTGGCAACATGGCGTGTTGGTTGGATGAAAGGGAGTTTGCCAGCACCAGAATACTGCTTTAACGTTGTTTTTTTTTTCAAGCGAGAAAGAAAATGGCGTCCAGTTGTGAGTTTGAGTATGCAGATTGCGTCTTGTTCCGAGTAACTCCTTTTTTTGCAACTCTTGAATGAAATCTCATCCCCCAAAAAAGGAAAATATACAATCTGGCCAGTTCATCCATCGAGAAATCCTTTTCTTGTCCTATTTTTTTTTTCCCCAATGTAAAATTGAGGTTTTTATTTTTATTTTTGTGTTAGAAAACTCACTACGCTTTGGTCTCTTTCTCTTTCTCTTTGGCTGCTATAGCATCCCTCATGTCTTCTTCTTTCGACTCCGTGTGCCACGTCAATCTCTCTTCGTAGAATGCGATGACGACCTGGGGACACTTCACATTGGCTTCTTTCGCTCGGACCAAGTCGGCGCGGTCACTGCCTTTCCTACAAAAAAATAAAAGAAGAAAAAAAATTGGTAAAATGAGTTGGCTAAATCAGTGTTGAGAGCATGTCCATTTCATTTAAAGGTACTAGCACTATTAGTTTGTATACTTTGAATAGGACCATACCATTTCATTAGGAATATAAGTTCAGAATCTTTTTCCGTAGCTCCAAGGATTTTCTCTGGTTCCAGTTTTCTGTCAAAGCCCTCGGGCTCTGTCGAGCTTGCGCTTGGTGTGCATTCTAGCGTCTGGCCCTGTAAATAAGAATGGCAAAGAATTAGTTACAAATATTCTGCTGTATGTCTCCCTTCAAGCAAATACAAACTGCTTGTCCTGAAACACATCAGGATTTTTGTTTTTAAACCCATAATTTTATTTGAAGATAGGGTGCCTGACATAGTTTAGCAAACCTAACTTGCGACTGTCCGTTTAAACCGTTCCTACAAATTCCAATCGGAACTAGGAGCCCATCTCAGCACACTTTCAAGGACTAAAAGTATATATATATACCTTCTTCTTTTTTTGGCGTCTGGCAATTTTTCGCCTTGTTTTTCTCTACTTTTGTCCTTGGTGGTATAGAGTGCTTTTGTTGCTTTTGTGGGGTTTGTTCTATATACATACATGTATGTATTTGTTTCTCTCTAGTTCTGTGTTTTTGCTTTTCTACAGGGCCCCCAGAGAGAACAGTGTTTTACCACTGATGGGGCTACCCTGTATAAATAATACTTAATAATAATATAAGTTATCACACAAGCGCAAGTGGAATACGGAAAAATATAGCGCTTCGGCCTCGTTGGATATGGGACGCAGACGCGCTATATTTTCCGTATTTCCACGAGCGTGCGTGATAACGTATTTATCTTCAAGCAAACTTTGCGCATGACATAGAACACACAAGACATTAGCCGTGTAACATAGGTTTTCATCACCACTCCATTCTGCGAATCCGATTGGAGGATTAGCGCATACTTGAAGATAATTAACAATAACACTGTAATCCAGTCTTTACAGTCTGTATATTCAGTAAACCACAGGTAAATCACTCCGTTGGGATTCAAACCTGTGACCTTTGCATTGCCATAGCAGATCTCTTACCAGCTAGCCCGATGGCTAGAGGCAGTTCAAATCCTTAGCAGCGTATATTAATAACAACTAGTTCTTAGCACACTTTTACAATAACGTATCAATGCGCTTTACATTAGTGCCCTGGTCATTGGGCCAATATCATTTCTTTTTTGATCTTTCTCAGCTCCATGGGGAGTATACAACCCTGGGTTGCAGTGGCTTTTCAAACACAATATCAACCTCTACCCTCGCACGTACCCATTTTTACCCTTGGGTGAAGGGAAGCACTTGTAGTAAAGTATCTTGCTCAAGGACACTAGTGTCATGACCAGGATTCGAACCCCAAGAGCTTGAATTCAATGCTCTAAACCCAGGGTTCGAATTTTACACTGGACAACTGGCCGGGGCCAATGATTTCAGTGATTGGCCAGTAAACTCTGAACAGGACAAGTCTAGTGGTCTCGTTTTTTAACATCTTTGTCTTTAAAGACTGAAGCCCAAGGTTGAGTCTCACAAATATATTTCAATCCAAGTCATGACACCACATGATTTAAAGGATTTGGATACTTTTTGTTACACAAAACACAATGTCCACAGATTTACAATAAACTTACAGTTTGAAGATAATGATGGTAGAAAGCATACCTTTAAATATTAGTTGCCGAGGTGCTGTAATTTGTGAGAAATTAGCAAAACAATGGCACAAACATATAATTTCTGAGCTAAAATAATGTTTGTCTCCTGTGACAAAAATGAGTAAAAAATTTAAATTTTTCGTCTCCTGAGACAAAAATTATTTTTGTGACTTGTTTTACTCATTACTAAAAAACTACAGCACCTGAGTAAGTAATATTTCAAGGGAAGCTTTCTACCATCATTATCTTCAAATATTGTGAGTTTAATGTAAATCTGTGGACATTGTGTTTTGTGTTCTACAAAAAGTATCCAGACCCTTTGATTCAGAAAAGGATTTGACCTTACCGCCGTCATCTTTGCCATTTTAGGAACTCCTTCACCACCGTTGAGTTTGCGTTTATTCGCTTGCTGAGGTAATTTAACCGAGTCAAGGTATACCTGGATGAGCTCTGGACAATCAAGATTCTCCTCGGGTTCCCATGTGTTCTGGTCACTGAATAACCAAAGAAAAAAACATGCAAGCTTGATTTAGTTTTGGTTATGAGCTTGTTTACTTGTTCACACTAGTCTGTGGTCCATAGTAAAGGCATTGAACACATTTGGTAGTTATCCAAAACCAGAGCAGTGTCTTACCAACTAGACTACCGAGGTTGCCCGGCAGCTAGAGGCAGTTCGAATGTTAAATAGATGTTGCCCTACTTGCCTATTCCTATGCAAAGTACATGTACATACCTGTTCATACGCATGTATATCAAGCAAGGCTATGGTCCCCAAGCAAAATCATGACATACATACGTATGGACATGGTATCAAATGTACATGTACTTTGCACAGGAAAAGTGAAGTAGGACAACTTTGAGTTGAGCTTGAAAGCAAGCCAAAAATATTATATCTCTAAATTTTTGATATTGTGGAGAAAACATATAAGGGTAAATTTTCACCGAAGTTCGTCGCCAGGTCACATGATCCACATGGTCAAATTCAAGGTCAAAGTAGAGGTCAAAAGGTTATCATACCTAAACATGTTCCTACAAAAGAAATAAAGACATATTTGGAAACCTTACACAATTTCCTTTCCAAAGACACCAATTTCAACCAATTTGACACAAAGGTTACCGATTTATGGTCAGTTGAATGTCAGAGGTCAGGCGCATTTTGACCGAAATCAACAAGAAAGAGTATGCCGTAGCGCGAGAACCGTTTATCGGATGGAGCTGAAATTTAAAACTTGAGCTTGTTGAGCCACGATTACCCCATCAACCAAATATGAGCAAATTTGAAGTGGGTAGGGTTTAAAATTGCCTTTTTTTGGGGTGATTTGACACGGAATGACCCAATTACCAATAGTGTCCACTAGGTGCGACTAGTCAAGTAGCATATATTTCATTAGTCGCCTAGGCTTAGATGACCTCAAAAACCTACTTGTTAAACAGATTGAGAAAAAAAATCCCCTTTAAAGGTAAGGGCGAGTAATAAATTTCACTAGTCGCCCAGGCTTAAAAGGACAAAATGGCAACTAGGCTGTTTGTGATAAAGGACTATTTTATCCTGCCCATGTATATTGTACACCACTGTGTTATCTTCCTTCTACTAAAGGCAGTGGACACTATTTGTAATTACTCAAAATAATAATCATCATAAAACCTTTCTTTATTACCAGTAATGGGGAGAGGTTGATAGTACAAAACATTGTGAGAAACGGCTCCCTCTGAAGTGAAGTAGTTTTCGAGAAAGAAGTAATTTTCCACGAATTTGATTTCGAGACCTCAAGTTTAGAACTTGAGGTCTCGAAATCAAGCATCAGAAAGCACACAACTTCGTGCGACAAGGGTGTTTTTTTCTTTCATTAGTATCTTGCAACTTCTACAACCGATTGAGCTCAAATTTTCACAGGTTTGTTATTTCATGCCTATGTTGAGATACACCAAGTGAGAAGACTGGTCTTTGACAATTACCAATAGTGTCCACTGTCTTTAATTGGTATGAAAGAATAAAGACCTTGGTCACGAGCTAGGAAAGCAACCATCGTATACTGCCTTAGTTATTTTCTAGACTTATATCACTTTATGACTAGACTTACTCTGGGTAGCCTTTCCATTTGAGAAGGTACTCTACTTTGCCTCCTTTGACCCTCCTGTTCAGGACCTTCTCCACCTGGTAAGCTTCCTCTTCCTCCTCGTCAGCTGCGCTGCCCTCAGCCATCGGGTCTTTATCCTCCTTCTTCGACATGGATTTATCTTTGCTCTTTGGGTTACTTCTTCCCATTATTTTCTGACGACCTTGTGATGATAAATCACGGCTCTGTAGAATGGCAACACAAAAACAAGTACGTTAATACTACATGTATCAGTAACCGACATTGGAAAGATTGAACAGATAAAAGTTCTGATTAATTAAAGGCAGTGAGAAACAGCTCCCTCTGAAGTGACGTAGTTTTCGAAAAAAAAAGTAATTTTCAACGAATTTGATTAAATCAAGCATCTGAAAGCACACAACTTCGTGTGACCATGGTGCGACAAGGGTGTTTTTTTCTTTCATTAATATCTCGCGACTTTGACGACCGATTGAGCTCATATTTTCACAGGTTTGTTATTTTATGCATATGTTGAGATACACCAACTGTGAAGACTAGTCTTTGACAATTACCAATAGTGTCCAGTGTCTTTAACACACAACACACATGGTAGTGAATTGTTTCCCTTGAGTAGCAGAGCAAAATGCTCCCCAAAATGGATCAGTTGTTACTCAAAAATCAGCATTGCTACTAAATATTGGCATTCTGTGCCCACAAAACTATGCAAAATTGTTGGACGTCATGATTTTTGAAAGTGGTAAAAATGGAGCAAATCTGTTGACTAGCTGTCGAAATTGTACGTGTTGGACCTGAAAGTCGTTCGAGTTTGAGTCGTAACCCTCCGGCTTTGCCGTCGGCAGGAGGGTTACGTTATCGCAACTATAAACTGCTCACTGCTAATGAAATTCATATTAGAATAATTTTTTTATATTATGCAATACTTTCCTCTGTCTCTGAAACAAATATTTGATTTAAAATGTCACGACCAAAATAATTAATAGACATAAATCAAATGTGTTTTACAATTTGACATACATGCTGAAAATTGTGCTTGGCTTGCTTTTTTCCCCAGACTTACACAGCTGACAAGTGACAGCAGACTCGGCCCAAATTTTCCGCAGTCTTTTTTCATTTCATGTATGTGGGGCCTCTATTTTATCACACAAAACATGAATACTGTGACTGTCTGCTCTACCAGTCGGAAAAGTTGCCGTATGGCGCCACCACTTTTTCATTCGATATGAAATAATATAGTATCTAATTTACCTCAATGAGATATCCCTTTTTGTAAAAATTAGTGAAAAAGTGGTGGCGCCATACGGAAAGTTATCCTACCAGTCGAGCAGTACAATAATTTTAGATTTTTTAAATAGATTTAATTTATTTAACCCAAACCACCATGACCATCATCCATTTTCTTACACTTTTTAAGGTTTGATGGGATTTTTAATATTGTAGGCTTATGCCTTTTAACACCCCATATCCATTTTCATTCAGGTATTTGTCAAAGCTGTTTTTGAACTGATCGGTTGTCTTGGCTTTGAGTTTGACCACGTTGGCTGGGAATCTATTCCGGTTATCTACAACTCGTTGCGTGAACACCACAGTATGACTATACTCTTGTGGAGGGATGTACTTATTGGAAGATAGATAGATTATTTAGATAGATAGAAATCACATGACAATTGAATGACAAACAACAATGGTATGCAATTGCATGCAATGCAACAATGTCGATCCAGCTACAACTTGCAAGTTCCACATCTTCCTCATTATGCTAGCCCTTGTTAATAAAATTAAATTTTAGGTTTTTGTGTTAACTAAATGAACACCAAGGCCGGCAAGCACGCCACTGTGCCACTGTTTGTTGCAAACACATGCAATATCCGTCGGTGTCGGTGACACACAATACGTTTGGGTCGGCCAATCGTTAGAACACACATGTCATTTCGTTTAAAAAACAAACTGTTTATTTAATAACATATAAAACACCGTTCAGTCAATTGACTCAAATAAAAGTAAACATTTATGTATGTTTAGAAGTTTACTAATACACATCAAGGAGACAGAAAGACAAGAAACTTACAGTCTTTTACTTCTTAGGTGAATCTCAAGATTGTGAAGCATGCATCCGAGCACACGAACAAGGCGGGAAAATAGACTCACACACAACAACCTGCAATTAGTTGATATAGCGCCCCCTTGCGTTGAACTGCGGCTCTCCATCCTACATCACAAAAAGGGGGTGGGGCCGGGTGGGGGAGGGTGGTGAGAGTAGAGGCTTTAGACGGAAAGACATGCTTTTTGCTGTTCGGTTTAGTCATGGTCAAACCAACTACCTATATGGTCAAACATGGAGGTAGGAATCAAACTACGTCTATGTTATAATAGATCTTGAATTTGCATCGGGATAAAGAATATTAATTTTGGTTTTTGCCATACACCGATGTGTGTTAGCATTGTATTTTCAGTACTTTCCCAGAGTCCTGTGAACAAATATCACAGGCATGTTACTCGGGTGGGATTCGAACCAACGACCCTTGCAATTCTAGAGCAGTGTCTTACCAACTAGACTACCGAGGTTGCCCGGTAGCTAGAGATAGTTCGAATCCTATGTTTTGGCAGCGGGTACCACAACGATATAATAGATGTTAAATTTGCATTGGGGATGAAGAATATTAATTCTGGTTTTTTACCCATACACCGATGTGTGTTAGCACTGTATACTCAGTAATTTACCTCTCTGTTTAAACCATTAAAATGTCAATTAGGTGAAAGAAAAAAAAAAAACCCATAATTTGTACTGTTCCTTGATACCCAAATTCATATGCGCTCTGGTTGGCAGGCATTGGGTTTGATTAGCAGGCATGCTTGGTAGGCACACCTTTTTTTAATTGAGTCAAAATTACAATAAAACTCAATTTTCTATTTCACATATTGGTCTCTGATTATAAATTAATCAAAGTCACATCACCAATTGTATACCCCCAAAAATGAGCCACAGTTGCCCCCACCTCCCCCATTACGGGAGGTAGAAGTAGTCCGAGTGTTTCCAAACATCACCCCAAGGAAAATCTATTAAATAGGCCACCACTGTTTCCATCCTGGGTCACTTGCCTATTCGGCACCCATTGTCCTTTCTCTATGCTATGACAAAAAGCTTAATCCCAACTCATTTACAAAAACTCCCCCCCCCCCCCATAACCAACCCCGCCCGCCCACTCCTCCATAAACACAACACATCACATGGAGCTTTTCAACAAGAGGGCGCTGTCCAACAAGACCGTTCAAAATGTTTAAAGTCTGGTACCTTCAAAGGACAAACAAACAACAGTAATTATCACTTTAGGAGTAGTGGAACCATACGACTTGAATTCAGACAACCTTGTTTTTTTGTTATGAGCGCGAGGTTGACCGTGGGTTGACCACAACAATACAGTACTATACTTTTAATCAGCGGAAGTGTTCAGTTACATTATTTTCGAGAGACCGGTGATGCTGTGCACAATGTCAACGTTGTCTTGATTGGGCCGTGTTGGTTTGGGGGTAATATTTGGGTCTAAACATGGGAAAGCTGCTTTATTTTCTTTCACATCTGTATCTGTTTAGTGTGGTGACTGCAAGTGTCTGTGTTCATCGGCCACCAGGCCGAGACGAGGTAGGCAAAATACATTTTCTTGCTATGTTTTTTAGTTACACAATCACGATTAACGTGTCAAACAAATTAATTGGTTCCCTGATGATGCCTGACTTGTCATTTTGCCGGTAACAAGGTCGTCCACGTCAAAAGTCATGAAGTTTCTCACAACAAAGTTGCCCCATACAAAGTTGCCCCTTTCTAAACAGTCGCCGGAAGTCGCCTCTACCACTCCAGTGCCACTACTCTAAAACTAAACTGTTTGCCAACATCCCAAACAAAGATGTCCTCACTGCACTTTTTTGTTTTATGTATTGTTGTTGAACAAGTTATGTATTTGATTTACCCTTGCTCTATGGATTTACTGACAAATTATGGGATAACTTTCCGTATCAATCATGCCACCACCTTTTCACTCATTTTTTACAAAAAGAAAAAGGGATATCTCATTTGAGTCAATGTAGACCCAGTGACTGGGGCGCTAGATTCCTTCTTTTGAAATTTTGACATTATAATAATTAATAGGCCTATGACCGATAATGTCAAAATTTCGAAAAAAGGAATCTAGCGCCCATAACACTGGGTCTAATCTTATTGTGGTAAATTATTTACTATTTATATATTATAACATATTGAATGAAAAAAGGGGTGGCGTAAGGCGTGATACAGAAACTTTTCAAAATTATTTATGATTAAAATATTATTTTGTATGAATTGGAAACTTTTTAAAGTGATTTTCTAAGATATCCGTGCATGATGTGTGGATAGAAACATTAGATAGTGTCTTACTTTCATATGACGCCTGTGTCTTACAGGTATAACTACAGGGCCCAATTTCATGGCTCTGCTTACCGCCAAATTCTGCGCTTACGATCGTGATTCCCCGCTTACGTGCAAGCGCCAAATTTCTGCGCTAGCCTTGTAAGCGTAGAATGCCTAGTAACGTGGAGAACGCACGCGCAGAAGCCCAATTTCGCCGCTAACCCGTGAAATACGCTTGCCGTAAGCACAGAATTCCCTGTTTCCGTAAGCGCCGATTCTGTGCTTACGGTAAGCAGAGCCATGAAATTGGGCCCAGATTGTTTCGACAGACAGACAGACATTCACATACATATTTAGAACTGTTTTCAAGAAGAAACAAAATCGTGGTATAATTGACTTTTGGTACGAATGCAGTTAATTGAGTAAAACACTGACGATGTGCAAAACACTCATTGTAGACCATACAGCTCAGTAATGAGTCAATGACTAGTCCATGGAGTTGTAGACACTGTTTTAGTGGACTTGTCTTTATGGCAAAAAGTACAGCAGCTCCTGTTTACTGAAATTGAGATTACAGGAAATTGAGATTACAATTTAATTCAACTGCATTTATCTCTTCCCCTGAACCAGAATCTTAGAAAGTCTTGGTAAAAAGGTATTCTACAGAATGGAATGCCTAAAATGGTGTAATATAGTTGTTTCTTGTTAAAGACACTAGACACTATTGGTAATTGTCAAAGACCAGTTCACTTGGTGTATCCCAACATATGCACAAAATAACAAACCTGTGAAAATTTGAGCTCAATCGATCGTCGAAGTTGCGAGATTAAAAATGAAAGAAAAAAAACACCCTTGTCACACGAAGTTGTGTGCTTTCAGATGCTTGATTTCGAGACCTCAAATTCTAAATCTGAGGTCTCGACATCAAATCCGTGGAAAATTACTTCTTTCTCGAAAACTACATCACTTCAGAGGGAGCCGTTTTTCACAATGTTTTATACTATCAACCTCTACCCATTACTCAGAATCAAGATAGGTTTTATGATAATAATAATTTTGAGTAATTACCAAAAGTGTCCATTAAATTCAATTCAAGAATACATTTTATTTCCATACTTCCATAAAAGAATAACAACAGTTACATGTATTAGGAGTAAAGCAAAACATATCATTAAGTAAGAGTAAACATGAATAAATTAATAGAGGGCGGGGCTGTTTTGGTAAGCATTTAGCTTGTAAAAAACAGCCAGACAGACAAGAAAACAAGACAACCAGACAGGCAGACAAACAGACAAAAGGGCAGATGAACATAATACATGACACAATGAATTCGTAATAAAAGTGACAAGATGGCAGAACAGTTTAAAGCTGAAAATAAATCGCCTTTAGAGCATCAACATAACATCATCAAGTGTCAAATTACGTTAAATGCTTTAAAAAAATAAGCTGGTCCCAGTGGTCCGGTGGTACTGCAAGTTATTTTCAGGCTGTTTTTTTTTCTCCTTTTTTTTTTACATTTTTTACTATAGATCTTGTTTTGCTAATAGTCTGTTAACTTCAACTTCAGACTTTGATTTTATTTGGAATTTGTAAAATTGTTGCAAGTATTTTTTAAATGATTCAAATGGAGCCAATCGCAAGTTAGATTTGAATGATGTGGTACAATGAATAGGCCTACCAGACCTGCCAAGTCCCACGCATTAGGCGTGAGACTCACGCATTTGGGCTCTGTCTCACGCTCACACGCACAGCAACTATTTTCTCACGCATTGGGGCCAGACACCGGGAAAAAAAAAAAAATTAACGACAATGCATTGCCAAATTGGGGGGGGGGGTGGTGGTGAGTTTTGAAAAATCTCACGCATAGCTGGCCTCTGGACTTGGCATCTCTGGACTACATGAAGCTTAGTCACATGTGACTGCTTTTACAATGTGAATTCCTTTGACTATAGAGATAGGACTTGTCTAGTTCAAATGGTTCAGGGCACGCTTTTGTGTGATTTTGTAAGCAACCTTAGACACAATACACAATTCTGAATGAACATGTCACGTGTTATTAGTGGTAAAATTGTACCATGTTTTATTGCCCATCCTGAGGTTGTTGAACAATAGCTTGCCCGGATCATGTGATGTACATTACAGAAATATCCAATTAGAGTAATCTCTTGTGGCCAATTATGTCACGGGCATGGCACCAAACATGATACTAAATCTTACCAGCAAAATGCTTACTTCAAATTTTCTGCAGCCATCTATTTGTCAGAAAGAAATGATACTCGGATTCAGATCAAGTGGTTCTTTTGCAATTGCTACATGTTACATGTACATGTAGCTCAGTCACAAATGACTGCTTTTACAATATGAATTCCTTTGACTATAACTTTTCTAGTTTAACAAATAGTTCAGGGTACACTTTTGTGTGATTTTGCAAGCAACCGGAGACACAATACACAATTCTGAATGAACACATGTTAATGGTAAAATCGTACCATGCTTTGTCCAATCTGAGGTTGCTGAACAACAGCTTGCCCGAACCATGCAATGTACATTACAGAAATATCCAATTGGAGTATTCTCTTGTGACCAATCAAGTCATGGCACCAGACATGATTCAAAATTTAACCCGCAAATTGCCTCACTTCAAAGTTTCTGTCAGACATTGTTTTACTAATTTCTCAAAAACTACAGCACTTCAGTAAATAATATTTCAAGGGAGGCTTTCTACTATCATTATCTTCAAACTGTGCAAGTTTAACGTAATCTTTAAGTTTTGTGTTAGAAAAAAAGTACATTGACCCTTTAAGGCAAACCTCAACTATTTGTGATAGACCAAATGTCTAGACTGTGGTTCTGAATCCTCCCTTTCATGATGTATAAACACATACAACTCACTCTTTTATTTCATAAAGTACACTAAGTGGTAAAGTACAAGTGGTAAGTACAAGTACTCCAAAAATTAATGGATGACCCTGAAAAGTTTTTAAAGTTGGTAAAATACACGGCAGCTGTCGACTATTTTGAGAAAGGATTCCCTTCCAAGAAATTTGTTTTTTTAAATTTTGTACCCTTATACATTTGAATCTGAGAAACAATCACGCATGAATCAAATTCTCGGATAACTGAGGGATGGTGTCCGCTTGCAATTGCTGCAGCCAGATAATTTACCGAGCACTGTAACCTCACTAAACGTGGATGGATTCCACTTTTTTTGTGACAACACGGGTGACATTTTTTTGCTGTTTTCTCAGCAAGCACAACCCTGTTCAGCTGAAACTATTTTAAATTTGACTTTTAGTGTATCTTTCTATTTGCTTATGACCCAAACTTTATGGGCACAATTTCATAGAGCTGCTTTTCGGAGAACATATTACTGAGAAACAAAAGAGGAAGTCGCGAGTCAACAAGGGCTCACCCCGCATCTTGAAGTACCAGTCATAACAGGAACAGGAAGCCCATTTATTGTTATTCTTGCTGGATACTATTATGTTTCATAGAAAAATAGAAATCGTAGAAATTGATGCTCAATTACAAAAGGGTGAAGCAGTTTAAAACCATTATTGGTATTTGGTAATCATGATTCAGCCCTTTGTTGTTGTTGTTGTTGTTGTTGTAACAATTATTAAGGGCTCCTTTATGAGGGAAATTACTGAAACATTTTAAGGGACTTAAGTCCGGTTCATACTTCCTGCGAATGCGAATTCAATGCGATTTTGACAAGAGAGTTGCTAAGCACAACTCAATACTGTGAATTATTTGTTGCGAATTTGTAACGTCAACATTCGTATCGCATTCGCATTTGCAGGAAGTATGAACCGGGCTATAAAGGCAGGGTGGTTGGCTGGGAAGGTTGGCTGGGAAACAGGAATAGGGTTAGCATTCTCCTGAAGGCGATCAGAGCATATTGATCGAAGCATTGAGTTGTTTAACCACTGAATCTCCTCAGAGCCACCAACTCAAATAGAGAGGTTTTTGTTTGTGGAGTCTTCGCAAACCTCATTAGATTCTGTTCCCACCGTGCAAGGTTTCAATAGAAAAGGTTTACATAATGGGATGACAAATGCAGGTCTGATATTCCACGGAGGCAATGAAGGCGATTGTCTCAGGGGATTGCCTCCAGCCCCCCCCCCCCCCCCCTGGGGATTGCCTTGTTGCCCCCTTTAAATGCTCCGTTCGAAGTGATCAAGTTCTTTCTAGGGTGCCCTTTTTACCAAAGAAAACGTGCCTTGGAGCCCTTGCCCTTTCAATAACGAAGCATACAGGCCTGCAAATGCTATTCCAGCAGTACCGGATGTTGCACTCATAACTTTTCCTCTGGATCTAACTATCTTGTTTTTTCTTCCATTTAATGTATGCTGTTGAATTGCACGAGGGCGCTTTCAATGGGCAATATCTTTGTATCACAATCACAGATTTGAATTACACGTAGGCCATGGAGGGCATTGCCTCCGATGCTCCTGGTCTTGGCCTTTGTGCCCTTGAATCAAAAAATTCCCAATGACTTAAAGGAACATGTTGCCTTGGATCGGACGAGTTGGTCAAAACAGAAGCCTTTGTAACCGTTTTTTATAAAATGCATATGGTTTGGAAAGATGTTTTAAAAGTAGAATACAATGATCCGCACAAGTTTGCCTCGAAGTTGCGTGGTTTTCCTTCTGGTGTGCGAACTAACATGGTTGGCAATTTTTTGGCGTCAAAATTTGACCCCCATAAATGGCCGACGTGTTAGTCAACGAGGTAAATAGAAAACCAAGCAATTTTGAGGCATGTTTGTGTGGATCATTGTATTCTATTTTTACAACATCTTTCTACCCATATGCATTTTATAAAAAACGGTTACAAACGCTTTTCAAAGACCAACTCGACCGCTGCAAGGCAACGTGTTCCTTTAAAGATTTTCTAATGGAAGTGCCCTTTCCAAAATGAAAATGGCCTTGTCCTTTCATAGATGAACTTCCAGGCCTGACTGCCTGTACCATTATGCTATTTTTTTTTGCATCAATGACCAAATAGATAATAACAATAGAAAACTGTTCCGTTTCACCGGTTTCACATCACGTAGGTTTGGTTCACACATATCCTGAGGTGCTCAAAAATACTCTCAGTTGAAGCTCAAAAGAAAATCTGTCTGGATTTTAATAATAGTTTTTGTAGAGCAGGTCCATGAGCGGCGTTTGCAGCGGTTACCGGTGCTACAAAAGCTTCCATTATTATTTTTTGAAAATTGTATAAACTCTATGAACACCTGGCTAGTTTTAAAATGCAGTCTTCTTATATGTTGTACTTTCTAGGCAGGTCAGTTTCACGGGGCGAGACAATCTTGCAAAGAAAGAACTTTGCCCTTTTGTATTAAGCTCTGGAATTATATCAAGTTAATCTTTTTTTTTTTTTTTACAAAACAGCTTCAGTGGGTGGATAATGCTGCTGAGAAAAAAACAGATGTCATACGGTGAAGGGTTTGGTTTGAATCTAAAATAAAAATAGTTAGAGATGTGCTTTGATGCTTGTGATGAGTAACGTAATCATAAATTCAGATACAAAGTAATAATACTGATTCTTTAATTTAATTCGTCCTAAAATTAATCCTAAGTTAGGAAGAGTATTGTGAAATCGACGGCTGGCATCTTAAATACATGGCCGAGTGGGTAAGATCACTGGACTTAGCTCTTGTGTTTCTGATTAGGGTTATTTCAGGTACTTAATATACAGATAAAGACAGTGGACACAATTGATAATTGTCAAAGACCAGACCAGTCTTGTCACTTGGTGTATCTCAACATATGCATAAAAAAACAAACCTGTGAAAATTTGAGTTCAATTGGTAGTCGAATTTGCGAGATAATATGGAAGGAAAAAACACCCTTGTCACACGAAGTTGTGTGCTTTCAGATGCTTCAATTACTTCTGTCTCGAAAACTACGTTACTTCAGAGGGAGCCATTTCTCACAATGTTTTATACTATCAACCTCTCCCAGTTACTCGTTATCCAGTAAGGTTTTATGCTAATGATTATTTTGAGTAAATACCAATTAGTGTCCACTGCCTTTAAACAACCATTGGAAAATGGGTTCCATTTCTGAAGTTGGTCCCTCCCTTTAAAGTTACTATCAAACATTCTGCTGCATCAATTGTGTAACCTTTGACTATGCAATAGCTGAAGAGGTCAAGGCAACACTCCAGACATTGGAATAATTATACAGTATGATGAGGGTTTACACCCAGGATTTCGCAAAATGCTGAATGGACAGGAGACACAGGATGTTTATGTTAACTTACAGGTTTTAAGAGCCTTAAGGCCGAGTCACACTACAGCGATACTGAGAACGATAATGATCACGACGCACAGAGAACGCATTGTACTGGTTGAATTGCTCCACGCAGAATACGCATGCCCTCATTCAACCAATGGAATGCGTTCTCTTTGCGTCGTTATCGTTCTCGCTCTCGTTATCGCTGCAGTGGGACTGGGCCTTAACAATACTGCGCAATCTTGACCATCTAAAACAGAAAATTATTTACAACTTTGGTGAATCAAAATCAAATAATAAATACTTAATATTTGAATTTTGTTGACATGTTTTGTATCAGCCTCAATTTGCGTGTATTGGCCACAGCTGGCATACATGTATTGGCCTACATTTTTAGTACATTGTCCCAATTCGCGCGTATTGGCCCACAATTGGTGTGTATTACAGTCCACAATTGATTGTGTATCGGTCTGAATTTGCGTGTATTGCCCAGATAAGCAAGTTTGTGCATAGGGAGTCGGTGATACTGCACAAAATAATTTGTAAAGCTCATTAAAGGCAGTGGACACTATTGGTAATTACTCAAAACAATTATTAGCATAAAACCTTTCTTGGTGACAAGTAATGGGGAGAGGTTGGTGGTATAAAACATTGTGAGAAACAGCTCCCTCTGAAGTGCCATAGTTTTGGAGAAAGAAGTAATTTTCCACGAATTTGATTTCGAGACCTCGAAATCAACCATCTAAACGCACACAACTTTGTGTGACAAGGGTGTTTTCTTCTTTCATTATTATCTCACAACTTTGATGACCCATTGAACTCAAATTTTCACAGGTTCATTATTTTATGCATATGTTGAGATACACCAACTGTGAAGGCTAGTCTTTGACAATTACCAATAGTGTCCACTGCCTTTAATTATAATTAGCAAGTTCAATCGCAGGTTAAAGAGTGTAACTATGATAATGCTCCAAATCAGTCTGGAAAGGTGCAGCTGTAAATGTTACCTTTAAAGACACCGGACACTATTAGTAATTGTCAAAGACCAGTCTTCTCACTTGGTGTATATATCAACATATGCATAAAATAACTAACCTGTGAAAATTTGAGCTCCATTGGTCATCGAAGTTGCGAGATAATAGTGCAAGAAAAAACACTCTTTTCACACGAAGTTGTGTGCCTTCAGATGCTTGATTTTGAGACCTCAAATTCTAAATCTGAGGGCTTGAAATCAAATTCGTGGAAAAATACTTTTTTCTCGAAAAGTATGTCACTTCAGAAGGAGCGCTACTATCAACCTCTCCACATTACTCTTTACAAAGTAAGGTTTTATGCTAATAATTATTTTGAGTAATTACCAATAGTGTGCACTGCCTTTAAAGCTTGTGTTTATTAAAAAGCAGATGAGTTCAATGAGCAGCGGACTGTGTATAATCATGCAGCACTTATTCACATGGATGGATGAATGTTGGGTTCACTCCGGTGGAACAAATTAGAGAGGATTTGTAATTCTTTTACAGGCAGACAATTTTCTACATCCAGTTGGGCATGCTTTCTCATGTATAGCAAAGACTGTGAGGACATTATGCTTTTAATGATGGTTTTAGAAGATAAGTAGAAAAAGGGGTAGATGACTGATTATTTTGAATGCATTTATATCAAAATAATACATTTAGGGTTTTCAAGTGTTATTTCATTTACTTGATACTATATCAGATGGACCTTGTTTTCTGAAGAATTTTTCACAAATACAAATGGACAGTTTCACTAAATCCTATTGGTCGAGAGTGCGTCATGTAGGGGGTGTTTAAACAGTTGATAATGAACAGTGTTTATGGCCGGTTGTGAGCAGATACTCCATGCTAGTCTTGGTGCTAGACTTTTCTTGTTATGGGCGAGCGGACGCACTCTGTGTGAAAGGAAAACAAGAACTTGTTGCACCAAGACTATACGCGCATGAACGGAACCAGAAACTGTCGGAAATAGGTTTTTCAGTCAAAACAATGCAACACACGGGCGTCGTACATGTACATACAGAGCTCAATCATGTCGGAAACGGATACGTTTTACAGAGTTTCTTACTTTATTACTTTTAACCAAAACAGCATTTAAGAACGGGAATGAAAGAGCAGTGACGTGTCCTTGAACGGGCGTTTAAAACCTTGCAGGGTCGTTGCCAAGTGATAAAGGCCCTCGCCTTCGGCTGAGGCCTTTATCAAACGGCAACGACCCAGCGTGTAAACAGTCTCGAAAGAACTTGTCGCTACACTTTTATTGCCTTAAAATGGAATTAACTTTTATCTGTGAGTTTTCAGACTCAGTAATTGAAAACTAATTAAAAAATAAAACTGCCGGTGCAATACTTTTTCAGAATTTGATGCTTTTATCTGGCTATTATTGAATATTGCTTTTTAAACAGTAATGTGCTAAGCATGCTGAGCAAATACATTTGCGTGGAACCAGTCAATAACACTGCTCTTTTGGCTGGTAACCTGTGCCCAATTTCAAGGCTTTGATAAAGAGCAGAGCAATAAGGCCCTGCTATTTGCAACTTTTCTAAGCCTTTTGGTATTTTGTAAATGGCCCCATGAGTTATGATACCATAAAGGAAAGACTTTGGGTCCAGTCTGTAATGATAATTTGTTCTGTGGGTGTTTACTGTGCATCCAGGAGAAGGCAAACTAATTAGATTTCGCAAGGTTCATTCAAGCAGAATGACGTTCGACAGAATTTCCAAATTGCCATGAAAGGTTGTGAAGTCAAGCAGTGTGCGGCCCTTAATGGCAAAACAGCCTTGCTAGAAAAATGACATTTTGAGAAAAAGCAAGTACAGAGGTGTTCGGTTTTGCAACTAACCGGGATGAAAGTGTAAAAATAGGAAAATATGCCAAGATGGAACATTATATAGAGGATGTGACCTATGTTTACATTCAAACCGCATTTTGAGAAAAAGCAAGTACAGAGGTGTTCGGTTTTGCAACTAACCGCGATGAAAGTGTAAAAATAGGAAAATATGCCAAGATGGAACATTATATAGAGGATGTGACCTATGTTTACATTCAAACCGCTCTCTGTTGACAAAACACTATACAATGTATACGTCATATATACATATATATATACGTCATGTTTAGCCGAGCAAATGGCCAAAAGATGCATATGGTAAGACTGCATACACTTTCTAGCAGGCTGCCAAAACACAAAGGTTTTGCCTGGCAGTATGCGCGCCAATCATGTTATGGTTTTCGTATGACGTCAGAGGTCACATCGTCTATATTCACATCCAGACATAGCATGCCTTTGAAATTTTGGAAAGGGAAAATCACCCACAATTTACTGAGAAAACATCAAATAATTTCGAGTTTGGCTGTTTTGCCCGAGAAGGGCAGTGTAGCAGATGAAGAAGGTGAATTTGGGGTTTTTAGCATTAAATCACCACTCCACCCTTTGAGAATACACGTAGGCCTTGGTGCCCTTGCTCTTTCAAAAACGAAGCATGCATGCCTGTAAACCATAAGGGAAAACTGACTAGTTAAGTTTTTAAAACTCGCCCCGTCATTCTCCCCTGTGTTGTATTTCTTGATATTAAAATAACAAAAATCCCATCCCTTTTAGGTGATTGCCTGGCTTCTGCTTCCCAGGTTGTATCATAAACTTGGGTGTGATCCCTGGCTACAAAAACATGACAGTTACCGATTATATGGTTCTGGCTGGCACTGGCCCCGAACAAAGTTATTGACAGGAATATCACCAATATAGGGCTGAAAAAAATCAGTTTGAAAAGCTCAGTTGGAAAATAAACCAGGTGTCATTGGTTTAAGTCCTGCTCCAGTATTTTTTTCTTATTTTTAAATCCAATTTAGAATTTCTTTTTATACATAAAGCCCCGACAATATTACCCCAAATACATCCCTTGAATTAATTGACTCCTGAAATATTGTCTGACATTTGCAGATAAAGTATGGCGTTCATTTGGACCAAACACCAACAGGCCGATTAAGAAAAAGAAGTGCGTCTCATCCCCTACGCATCCATGTGGAATATGAAGATGATGTTGATAAGCTACCTGCAGCTACCTCTTTTCTAGTCAAGGTAATGTCCGTTAGGTTCTCCCCAGGATATGTAAAAACTTTCAGGGGGCATTCTGGGACACAAAGTTGCAAGATTGGCCGAAGTACACTGAATTGAAACAATTTGCAACTTTTCTAAGCGTTTTGGTATTTTGTAAATGGCCCCATGAGTTATGATACCATAAAGGAAAGACTTCGAGTCCAGTCTGAAATGATCATTTGTTATGTGGGTGTTTACTGTGCATCCAAAAGTGTTGATGTTTTATTTTTTATTTTTTTATGTTGTCTATCAGCACACACTGACCAAAACAATCTATGAACTTCAGTGGCCTCAACAAGTCCATGGCACACACAGCAATTGCCCTGGTGCCCTGTGCTTTTGCTGCCCTGCCCTTTGCAAATTTCAAATACAAGATTACATTTGCCTCAAAGCAAGCCCCTTACCAGGAGAAAATTGCCATGCCTCTTCAGAACGATGTACAAAACCTGTACACGATTTCCCTTTTATAGCCAAGCAAAATGTTTCACAAAATGTATCAATTGCCACTCAAAAATCATCAGCTTCTACTCAATGTTAGCACTTAGTGTGCACAAAATAAGCTTCTGACTAAAAGTTGCTGGATGAAATCGTTCCCTATATAAACCTTACCTTACCTTAAAATGGATACATAAACCTTTAGGGGAAAATTTAAAAAAGCACAACCTCCCTTTAAGGTTGATGCCGTCCTCTAAAGGCCGAGTTACACTGCAGCGATATCGAAAACAATAACGATCATGACGCAAAGAGAAAGCATTCTATTGTTTGAATTGCTCCACGAAGAACACGAACATGCTCATTCAACCAATGGAATGCATTATCTTTGCGTCATTATCGTTATCGTTCTCATAATCGCTGCAGTGGGACCTAGCCTTTAGGAATTCATTTTTTCACATTACTTGATTTTTCTCCACTTACATGTACTTATAATGTAATTCCAGTGGACATAATCCGGCTATAAAATGTTGTACTTTCTACTCAAGAGGATTATAAACCCTCGAATGGCCACAAATTGTTGTCATGAAACAAGTATAACTGTTCTGAACAATCAACATGGTCACACTAGATTTCAAGCAACTTTCGACTCTCAGATTAAATCAACGCATTGCTGGGGAAAGATGTGGAGTTACCATGGTAACCCAAAGCTCAGTTGTGCTCCCTTTAAATGTCATTACTTGCGCATCAAGCTGGTAAGACTGGGAGGGACGGAGTCCCTTGGGACATGCAAAAGTGACAGTTATGTCTTGCCATCTGTTTTCACCATCATGAAAGTATATTAAGAATGTAACAGATACTTATGGGTTCATTAACGTTCCTGGTCAAATAAAGGGCGCCGGTTTGAATGGGTGTGGGGTGGGGTGTTCTGTGAGTCAATGGTAATAAAATAGCACAAACACAAAATGATTTTTCTTGCAATGCTACTATTGATTTGAGTTGAAGGCATTCTTTGGTCGTTCAGACCATGGAGGAAGGAAGAGAAGGAGCTCGAACGACCAGCAAAACCGCAGAGTAACAAAAGAATACTCTGACAATGCCCCTGTCTGGCCAGTGGAAAAAGAATGGGGACCTCCAGCTGGACGGCCGATTAACGAGTAGGATTAAATCTCTTTGTACAGAACGTGTGGTACCGCCAGTCTGCGCTCTTGCCTGCGTGTAAAGTTGAATCATTGGAGACAAGAATTGTGAATATACACGTTTTCATTTACCGTTTGTGGTGTTTCACGGAAACATCATGGCATATTTTTACATTTCTTGTGACTTTCCGGTCACTAGTGGTGGTTCAAAATTTGGGTATTAGCACACGAGGGTTGTTGGTATTCAATTGTGTTTTTCGATTTGGTGAGCACAAGTGTACACAATTTTTTTCAGGTCTCAAAAAAGTTGTTTTTCTGTTTTATATCCATACGACATACGACACCATGGTTGAGTGAAGAACCAAGTGCGCACGCGCAAACTCACATACGCCAGGTCGCCCATTGTCTGTATAAGGTATGTCGCTGATTACGAGGTATTGTTAAACGACCGCGGTACCGCGGGTTCGACTTTTGAAGTCCCTTTGTTCGAGCTCCTTCTATTCTTTCCTCCATGTTCAGACCGAGTAACATTGGGAGTGCTCAGTAAATTAAAGCGTGCATTGATTACTCAAGAGTGAGTGAAGGATGCCGGCCATTTGGATGTTGGCAAACTATCCAGAGCTTCTTAATAGAATGTAGGATGCCGCTAGAAACTGAAAAGCAAATACTGTTGCCATGGTGACTCGATGGTAAAGTTCAAAAGGTGACTCTCCTTGCTTTGAATTCTTTGGATAGCCGTTCTTTACTCGTTAGTCAATGATTCCGTTGACGCACATTCAGCCTACATTGTTAGTCTCAATGTACAAGTTGTTGAATTTTTTAATCACGTGATATGAAAAACCCAACTAAAAACAAAAACTACCAAAACTACACGAACAAAATAGAAAACCTACACAATAGTCCTATAAGTTGCTGTTCATACATAAAAAGGCAAATAGTAAAAAAGAAGAATGAAGAATTGAAGAATGTTTTTATTTAGTTATTTGTTTTGTAAATCTTTCTGTCTTTAAGGGGGGGGGGGTAGGCTTATCTCAGAATTATGGTCGGAAGAAACAACTAAAGTAAATAGAACCGGGTAGTTTGTGTCAAAGGCACTGGCCACTATTGATAATTACTCAAAATAGTTATTGGCATAAAACCTTACTTGGTAATGAGTATAAATGGGGAGCTGTTGATAATAAAACAAAATTGAGAAACAGCTCCCCCTGAATGCTGAAGTAACGTAGTTTTTGAGAAAGAAGTAATTTCTCACTGAAATTTTTGAATTTGATTTGAGTCCTCAAATTAAGATTTTGAGTTCCCGAAAATAAGCATCTGAAAGCACACAACTTGTGCAACAAGGGTAATTTTTCTTCCATTATTCTCTCGCAACCTCAACGACCAATTGAGCTCCAATTTCACAGGTTTGTTATTTTATGCATAACTATGTTGAAATACACCAAATGAGAAGACTGGTCTGTGACAATTATTCCCAAAAGTGTCCACCGCCTTTAATAAGGGCTGATTCAGGCCTTGAATTTTGTTCTTGAAGGGACACAGCAATTTTCTCGGTGGTAAAGGTCACATCTGAGGAAAACGTGTTGGAACTTTTCAAAAGGCTCCACAGTAAAAGCACAGGGCACCACGGCATTTGCTGAGGATGCAGTGGGTTAAGTCAAGGCCTGCTGTTTCTTGAATTGAACCGTTTCGACTCAGACGTCCACTTTTAGAGAACACCAGTGAATTATTTATTTGTGTCAAAAGCATTTGAGTTTCAATTGGGCATCGCTTCTAGGTTCACCTGCAGCTATTTTAAAGTGATCTCTTAAAGGGAAAGGTTCTGACTAAAAATTGTGAAATGGAAGGGGTGTTTATATCTAGGCAAGACCTCGGGGCTAAAATGCATGGCATTTGAAAGCACACATCCTGTTGGTCTATAAAAAGCATTGTAACCGTTTGTTAAAAGTAAAACACAATTAACTAACACGGTCAGCCATTTATGGGAGTAAAACATTTGACTCACATAAATGGCCGACTGTGTTTGTCCACAATGTAAAAGGACAACCGTGCAATTTCGAGGCTTGTTTGTGTGGATCATTGCATTCTTTTTTTACAACATCTCTCTACTCATATATGCATTTTATAACAAACGGTTACAAACGCTTTTCAAAGACCAACTCGACCGATCCAAGGCAATGGGTTCCTTTTAAACGAAAATCACCCAAATCCTTTTTTCTTCTTTCATGTTTTCCTTCAGAATGACCTGTTGCCCGCTGCCGTCTTACTTTTATCTCGTATGCTTAATGTTTGGTCATCAGCTACAGGCCCTGTTAGGCTAAATAGGTAAGTGATTTATGTCCCCCATCGGTGCATACAGATTCGCTCAGGGCCCTTCCATAGAGCAGTTTCGTAGCCAATTTGGTGCTTACTGCGCCAGTTTACATTTCACAGTGCTGCTAACCGGAAGAACACGAAAAGGTACTTGTATGCTAACCTTCTGGTGCCTACTGTATGAAATTGAACCACATAAACAATAATAATAATAATAATAATAATAATAATTTATTTTTAATATAGCGTCTTACATAAACAAAAATCTCAAAACGCTGTACAGTATATTACATATTATAAACATTAAGCTAAAAAGAGTAAGCAAAATACAGCAAAATTACATAATAAAATCAAAGCCATTGTGAATGTGCAAGCCAAGAAATACGATTACGCTTTTCAGCAAACTGTTCTGCCATAATTGGCACAAAAATCTGCCTACCGTTAAGCAGGGCCGTGAAATTGGCTCCAGGGGCTGTTTTCTCAAAGCGTCAAGATTGATCTAAACTGCGAACCAATGGTAGTTGCTAAGTAAAGTGTGATGTCACAATGCAAATTACTATGGTGATACTGACAATTTGTCTTACGATGATTTTTTAATGCTTTGAGAAATCGGCACCACTTGTGATAAAGTACTATCCATATATACATGTGTACAGTGTAAGAACTCTGTTTTAGCATTACTATTGATTGTAATGAGGCAGATTTGTATTTGATATGTTGGTCCTTGAGGGCGCTGTTGTTTTATCTTGTCGTCATTTGTTTCTTTTCAGAGCATGTGCCTACTCGCATTACTACACTTTGCCTAATGATACCCACGAGTACTGCCTTGGTGCTTGTGGGAATGTCACACGATGTGGGCCTGTCACGATACCTAACAAACATCTTCATGTGAGTACAGAAACCCTAGAAATCTACCTTATAGGGTGTCACGGTCGAGGGGTTAAGAGCATCGAATTCAAGTTCTGGTGGTTGAAGTCATCGGAGTGTGGGTTCGAATCCTGGTCGTGGCACTTATGCCCTTGAGCAAGATACTGGGTGCGTTTGTTTAGCTTCCCTGGGTCGACCCCGCGGTGCTCTCTCGGGTGAGCCCCTGACAAGAGCTAATCGGACAATCACATTCGTCCTCTCGTGGTGACGGCATGCTCCTCAGGTCACCCCCAACTGGGGGCTGACCCGGGTGAGCCCCGCCAAAGCTATTCGAACGTACCAGGGCAGACAGAGGTTGATGCAGGGATGGGTACCTGCGAGGGTAGAGGTTGATATTGTGCATGAAAAAGCCTTTGGAGCACTGCAGTTGCCCATAACAGGTTGTGTACTTCCCAGGGAGCTGAGAAAGGTTAAAGGGATGTTATTGGCCCAATGACCAAAGCACTAAGGTAAAGCGCATTGAGACGGTTATTGTGAAATGCCCTAAATAAGAATTTGTTTATTACTATTAATATTACTATTACCTGACACCACCCATAAAATTGTCAACATAAGTTTCAAGTTTAGTTGACTGATACATGTGTTAGGATTTCGTTTTTCACTAAAAATTTCAATCAGTTAATGGCTGGGTTTCTTATAACTCGAACAAATCTCTGCATACTTTGTAAAACAATAATGAGTCCTTTGTGACACCCTTAATTTTTTAATTTTTTTTTTACACGTTTGTTTTTTGTTAAATTTTTGCTGGTTTTGTTTCGTATTTGCCTGGTCGGAGGTGGGGGGGGGGATATTTTGCATCTTTACTCATTCTGCGTCATTGCTTTTTTTCTGCTGTTGTCTAATGTTCTTAATGTCTACATAGATTTATTGTAAACAATTATAGATTTTTAATATATGACCAGGGATATTGGAATTGATGGCCTTCGGGTTACAGGTTTTTTGTTTTTGTTTTTTTTTTTTTTTTTCTAAATTCCAGGCATATGTCCCTGTTTTTGTGTGTTTTGATTATGTTTTTATTTTGTATGTTTTTTTTATGCAGAACAAATAATAAATAATAATAATAATAATAAGAACTGCATATTATTATAATAAATAATAATAATAAGAACAAGAACTGCATATTATTATATACTAGTGTTACTCTGAATATAATGAAACCAGTGTGTTGTGTGTTACCTCATGATTGTTAATTTCACCGTTATTAATTGCTTTATATCCATTTTTCATTATCCCTACTAGGCGTGCTACACGTGTGATGAGACCCAGAGCCAGTGTAAACAAAGCGGCGGGGAGACGGGTCCAGGGGTGGCTGACACGGATTTCATTCTCTACGTTACCGCGGAGATGACCTCTGATTGTCAGATTGAGGACACAACGGCGCATGCGTCTTTCTGTCAACTGGAGGCCACCCTGGATAGGTTTGTAATTTGAAATGTCATAAATAATTGTAATAATAACTAACCAATTTTCCAAGCGCATAACACATAGTGATTAAATCCCTATGTCCCTATGTGCCGTAGAGAAAAAAGACAACAGAATATAAATACAAGATACAGGATGTACTAGGTATCAAACAAAATGCATGAAAAAAATGTGCGTCTGTAGAGCAATTTTAAAGTCAACAATGGAGTCAACATTTTTTTAAATGTTCCGGGAGATTGTTCCTTAAAGACAGTGGACACAATTGGTAAATGTCAAAGACCAGTCTTCTCACTTGGTGTGTCTCAACATATGCATAAAATAACAAACCTGTAAAAATTTGAGCTTGATTGGTCGTCGGAGTTGCGAGATAACTATGAAAGAAAGAACACCCTTGTCACACAAAGTTGTATGCATTCAGATGCTTGATTTCGAGACCTCAAATTCTAAACTTGAGGTCTCGAAATCAAATTGTTGGAAAATTACTCCTTTCTCGAAAACTACGTCACTTCAGAGGGAGCCGTTTCTCACAATGTTTCATACTATCAACCTCTCCCCATTACTCGTTACCAAATGAGGTTTTATGCTGATAATTATTTTGAGTAATTGCCAATAGTGTCCACTGCCTTTAAGGTTGAGGCAGTGTGACTTGAGGCAGTGTGACCATATGACTTGGTCAAAAATGGTGGAATAGGCCTAACAAAATTTTTTCTTCTTCTTAATAGAACAAAAGATTTCTTGTAGGTGTGTACAATGTTAGCAGCTCTATCAAATAAGGAGGCGCAAAATTATTTAAACATTCATAAGCAATATTTTGAATGAAATGCGAGAGTGAACGGGTAGCCAGTGTAAGTCTCTTAGAGCAAGAGTTGAATTGTAGTGTAAAGTAAAGCACACAAATACGGATATTGTGACTGTGTAAACAGACAAGACTGATGAGTGGCTTGGCTGCCTGGATGTATAATAATATGAATGAGATTGTAGCTTTGTCTTTATTTGTTATTTTCCATGCAGGCCGATTGCTGGCTACATAAACCTGTGTCCGAGCGCTCTGAGCACCGATCCATCCCACCGCACCATGCAACTCACCACCGTACAGCATGAGATTATTCACTCATTGGTAGGTATTCATCAATATGTTACATCAAGTCTGTCCACTAGACTCCAGGGCCCAATTTCATAGAGCTGCTTAATGGAGTAGTTTTAAAGAAAGATTTCGAGACCTCAGATTTAGAACTTGAGGTCTCGAAATCAAGCATCTAAAAGCACACAACTTTGTGTGACAAGGTGTTTTTTCTTTCATTATTATTTCGCAACTTTGACAACCGGTTGAGCTCAAATGTTCACAGGTTTGTTATTTTATGCATATGTTGAGATACACCAAATGAGAAGACTGGCCTTTGACAATTACCAATAGTGTCCACTGTCTTTAAGGAACAATCTCAAAAGTTTCTAAAAGTTGCTGAAAAGGCCAATAGCCGTAAACAAAGTTGCAGGATTTGAGCACGCTTAAGCTGCTTCTGTTTATCTTGCTGCATCTTGAAAATGAAGATATGGTCAGCGTCCTGCTGTTGACTACAAATTAATAATGATAATAATAATAATAACAGGTATTGTGTAGTGTCTTACTTTCATTTTTTTTCTTTCCCTCAGGGTTTTACTGCCGCCTTATATGCCTTTTATCATGATAGTGATGGTCTGCCTTTTACGCCTAGGGACCCATCAGGTCTACCACCGTTTAGTGAAAGGTAATTTATTACAAAATCGCATTGAAAACACATCTTATGACACGCCAACTTTTCTTTTTGGGGTATGAAAATCATTTGAAACTGTTTGTTATGAAATCAGTGTGGTTAGAAAGACGTTTTAAAAGTAGAATATAATGTTCCACACAAATATGCCTCGAAATTGCATGGTTTTCCTTAGTAGTAAACTAACACGGCACGCCTTTTTGTGAAGTCAAGTTTTTGACTCCATAAAATGGCCGACCGTGTAAGTTCGCAAAGTAAAAGGAAAACCACGCAATTTTGAGGCATATTTGTATGGATCATTATATTCCACTTTTAAAACAACTTTCTAACCATATTGATTTCATAACAAACATTTGCAAACGCTTTTCATAGACCAACTCGACCAACACAAGGCAACAGGTCCCTTTGAATTGGTTGTTTATTTGCCACTGAATGACTGGGAGAGTCTATGTTAATTTTTGGTTTGTACCCATATACACCGATGTATGTAGCACTGTATACTCAGTACTTTCCCGAGTCCTGTGAAAAAAAAATCACAGGCATTTTACTCGGGTGGGATTCAAACCCACGACCTTTGCAATTCTAGAGCAGTGTCATACCAACTAGACCACCGAGATTGCCCGGTAGCTAGAGGCAGTTCGAATCCTATGTTTTAGCTGCGGGTACTGCAGACGGTTTAATAGATGTTAAATTTGCATCTTTATCCCCGATGTTACATTTGCATCTTTATCCCCGATGCAAATTTAACATCTATTAAAGAGTCTATGTTGTTTGTTTGTGTTTCTTAACAGCCTTGGACTGTACCAATGGAGTGATAGGGTGATTAAAGAGCTTAAACGGACGGACTGGGATGTACGAGGAGGCCAGATAACACATACGATACACACAATGGTTACGCCTAATGTTAGGGTAGGTGGATTACGTACAGAGTTCTATGTATTTAACTCAATTGCATATATCTGTTAAAGACACTGGACACCATTTAAGATGTTATGAGCTACAAAACTCCAGTGTCTAGTTGATTTTTGCCCTTAATTTGAGCCTTGATGTAATCTAACCCTTGAGTGGTTTCAATGATGATCTTATAAAGTAGCAGGGAAGCTAAAATGAATTTTTAAAAATTTTTACAGAGGGAGGCTAGAGCGCATTTTGACTGCCCAGTCATGGTTGGAATGGAAGTAGAGAACAACGGAGGTTACGGAACAAAATTAACTCATTTTGAAAAAAGACTTCTGGAGGTAAGGTTTAGTATTAGTAGGATTTGAAACTTTGCATGGTGGAAATACGATATAGAAAGGTTTGCGGTAACCCCATGTAATGACTATCTTTATCTAATGAGTTTGGGTGGTTCTGAAAAGAACCGTCAGCTTTCTCCAGAAGACTATCAGAGCATACTGATCGAAACGTCAAGTTGAAACCACTGGTTCTTTTTAGAACCACCCCAACTCATTAGAGATATTCATGACATGGTGTTACCGCAAACCTTTCTATAGGTTTAGTATTGGTAAATCTTTCTGTTAATGAAACCAAGGGACTCTTAAAAGAGTGACTAGTGCCATAACTCCCAATTAGATACATGTACCTGTGTAGAGAAGATGAAGAAATAGTCCGTTTTAGATGTGGGAGGAAAACTCCAACCTCATTCCCAGGGGTGATCAATCTCGGCGCGCCATGTTTTCCCAGCATGCCTTGCTCGGTCATAACCACTGGAAGTGTAGCTCCAAAATATCAAAATATATGGGATATTACAATTAGTCCTGCGGTTGATCCGTTCTGTGTTGGGCGTGGATGCGCTGTGTGTAATCATGGCGGTAGAAAAGTCATAAACTTGCCTTGGCGTTCAGTGTTGCGTTGTGTGCCTGTGCTCTACCAAATGATTTATCTAGCCTTATGTTGGGGGTCTCTCTATTTTGTCAATATCTTAGTTTTGAAAAAAAGGTACTATGTTTGTTTGACAGAATGAAGCTATGACCGGGACACACACCCATGAGCGCGTCTTCTCTCGTCTGACTCTAGCCGTCTTGGAGGACACGGGATGGTACCAACCCAACTATGACATGGCTGACCCTCTGGACTGGGGCAAAGGACTTGGATGTGATTTTGTTAGAAAAAGCTGTAAATATTGGATGGATAAACAACGCGAATCGTAAGTGGAGTTGTGTCTTGTGTCTTGTCGAGAACGTTTTAGATTTCCTATGAATTGTAACTTATTGAACTAAATGTATCTGTTATGCATAAATTAGGACTTAAAATAATTACAGTTTGAACCAAATGAATGCAACTTGTGGAAAAGTTGGGAAGGTAGTGTATTCTGCTCTAGCAACCAGGCTTCTAGTGCCTACATCCTTATGGACTGTAAAAGGGAATAACCCTGTTTCAGCGTTAGGAGTAGGTGGCAACGAGTCCCTGGTGACAGTTGATTTGGGTCGGTTGCCCAAATCAATTAAGTGTAGCCTTCACCTTGAAGTAGCTATTCGGTCTTATGAGTTTGGGTGATATCTCATTACAAAAATTAAACTAAAAAACTTGGCATAGTTGAACCAAAGTGAGGTTTACAAATTTTAAAAGTTTGAAATGTAAAAAGGATATGGGTTTTGAGGCATTAAGGTTAGGTATCAATGTATATTCAGGTTGTGTATCTATCTACTTTCGCTGTGTGGATTTGTTCTTTGTGAACTCGTCTTGCTATTTATTCTACTGCTGTTGAGTAGATTTCAGAATTTGGGAGACTTCTTAGTTCTCTACGGTGGCTAGAGCAAGCTGGTTGAAATGTTGAAATCAATAAGAGCCCACTCTGCGGCATTGAAGTTAATAAACCCTTAAGTCCCTTCGACCACTAAGCGAAAGATTAGTCCCGACCGATTTCCTACCTTCCGCCCAGGTAGTAGTTAAAGCAGAACAGTTCTTTTCATAGCTAAGTAGTCTCATGAATTCTGAAATCTACTCCTCAATAATAGAATAAATAGTAAAATAAGTTCTCAAAGAACAAAACTACAAAGCAGAGTAGATATATACACACGGTATAACAAAGCAATTAAATGAGTTTAACATTCAAGTTTGGCCACTTTGTTTTGTTTTTTGACAACTGACAGATTCCCCCAAAAAGTCATTGCTTTTTCTCGCCTTTTTCGTTCTTTTCAGTCAGGAAAAATTGAGCCCTTTTTGTGATGTAATACGGGAAGAGCCATTCACATTGACGTGCAGTGTGGGTAGAAAGTCAGTAGCTCTATGTAACCTACATCAGTACAGCACGGACTTGGAGCCCAAATATCAGGTACAGTGGAGAATAATTCACATGACTTCATATACATGCCCATTAGGCCTGGGCGAATTATTCGCATATCCAGTTAATGGCGAATAGGTTTTCCTATCCGTAACCGCAAATGCCTTTTTTTTCTAAACCGTACGTCTGCAATGGGCGCGAATACCTATTTGTAAACCGGATAGTCCTGTAATTACAACCAAGTAACCGGATATTCTTTAATATCCGAATATCCACGGACGTCGGGCGACAACTGATAGGAATGTTTTGTTTGAATCCTTATGAAACTTTTATTAAGACAGCATAAAGCAGCATAAGTTAAGTATTAACTTTGCTCACCTCCGTTAAGAGTTTAAACAATGACATTTCTGGCGTAATTTGTTCAAAGATTACAAAAGTTTTCCTTCACGTAGAGTCAATCACGATCAAAAGAAAAAGCAAATCGCCATCTTTAAATTAGAACTGGTTATTTTTATGAATGAACCGAGTGACACTGTCTAAAACTAACATCAATCCGCTCAAAAGATCTCATTCACAAACGAACAGAGCCCCCCCCCCTTTTTTTTTTTTTTTTTTAAGAAGGGACCCTCTAGCGGCGAAAAAAACTATTTGAATATCCGGTTAATTTTGGATACTTGGCCAGCGGTAACCGAATACCAAAATTTCACTATTCGCCCAGCACTAATGCCCATACACCGATGTGTGTGAGCACTGTATACTCAGTACTTTCCGGAGTCCTGTTAAAAAATATCACAGGCATGTTACTCGGGTGGAATTCGAACCCAGGACCCTTGCAATTCTAGAGCAGTGTCTTACCAACTAGACTACCGAGGTTGCCCGGTAGCTAGAGACAGTTAAAAAAAAAAAACATCTAGCAAATTGCGCATCTTATATATTTCATGGTTTCACCACACTAAATAGTCCCCCATAGCCTACAATGCAAAATGCTAAATATTTTTAAAACACGAAAAGAACTTAGAAGTCTTGCATTTTTGGGCAGTAAAGGGAAAACTGTTCATTGACTCTTGAACTTTGATCCTAGAGCTGCTTAGTTTGATCTGGGGAGTCCCTGGGACTGTCCAAATAAAAAACACAGCTAAACCAGTGTAATTTTAGCGTTTGAGGCATGAATCTTAAAAATTGCCCCTACACCTCCCAGTAAATAGGACCATTTTATGTCATCAAAAATACCCTAAGTTGGTTGGAAGTCAACAACCCCTGGGTCACAATTGGAAAATGTTTTTACGCTGTATCCAGTTTCTTGGGCTCTCAAATCTGTCTAGAATAGAACATTTTGAAGGCCTACAAAATGAATGAGGCTGAACGCTCTGTTTACCAAAGGACTGCACATGACGGCATTGACAACCATCTTTGATGTCAAACAATGGAAGCGTGTATCTCTCAGCTGAAAAAGCCTTTCATACATGCACGTTTCATCAACGATGGAAGCCAATGCTAGGGGAGTATTTTGCTTCCCAACTTAATTATTTGTATTCTTTTCTTGCAGTATTTTGATTCATTGCCGGGAATTAGTAGCGAAGATTTAGCGAAATATGGCGGAACGTCTGAGTTAGCAGATTATTGCCCTTTTCATCAGGTTGGTACATATTAATATTTGTATAGAATTACTAGCAAACTTGATATCATTGTTAGTTATTTGTGGTAATGAAACAAAAAATTATCAAAAGTGCCTTGAAGCCTGAAACAATCTATGGAGAAAATATCAATTTTGTTTTATTTTATAGAAATTAAGACATTCATTTTTCACTGGTGCGTTAAATTCTTCGTACATATTCATGATTGAGAGCCAAGTTCTCACTGGTCCATTCACCATAACGTGCCAGTTGTATCTTGACAATGTATTTCTGTTATCACAATTTCTTTTTTCTGTTAAAATGTTATGTTGCATTAAAGAATCAAATTCCTTTCAATTGTTTTTCAGCAATTTAATTATAAAGAACCAAGTGGTGCTAAAAAATCTACAACGTGTCAAATTTCAGCAAATACACCAAGTAAGTACAAAGGACGCATGGAGTGATGTGGTCAAATGGTGCACTGAACCCGAGCTGTGGTTCTGGGTTGTGGATATGGGGTTCAGCAAGGCGTTTCATCACAATAGACCCTTCCTATGAAATATGTAAATTGCACATAGCACGTGCGCACTAATGTTTTGGTTGGCAAAATGAGGGAACATCGCGCTGTTTTGTACACGGCTAATGGGTGCGTGACGCAGACGCGATTGCGCGTCTGCTTAGTGCACAACTCTATGGCGTTTGCCAACCAACAGGGTCTGTACGCATGCGTGAATGTAATTAGCATATTTCATTGAATGGAGCCCTAAAAGGCTTGAAATCTTGTAAAATATTTCTGTTGCTGAGCACCTTGGTGGATAAGTGTGCTGTATGAAACTTTGTTGTTATTATCGTTATGATTATTAAACCAAATGTATATTTGTACCTCGCCATGCAAGTCCTCAACTATAGTTATTGTCAGTTTCATTCATCTTCTTAAAGACACTGGACACTATTGGTAATTGTCAAAGACCAGTGTTCTCACTTTGTGTATCTCAACATATGCATAAAATAACAAACCTGTGAAAATTTGAGCTTGATTGGTCGTCGGAGTTGCGAGATAACTAATGAAAGAAAAAACACCCTTGTCACATGAAGTTATGTGCTTTCAGATGCTTGATTTCGAGACCTCAACTTCTAAACTATTCTCAAAATCAAATTCGTGGAAAATTACTACTTTCTCGAAAACTACGTCACTTCAGAGGGAGCCGTTTCTCACAATGTTTTATACCATCAACCTCTCCCACTTACTCGTTACCAAGTAAGGTTTTATGCTAATCATTATTTTGAGGAATTACTAATAGTGTCCACTGCCTTTAAACATTCCCAAGTGCATTTTATATTCACTGCGATATCACAAATATGATCAATTACAATTGACTATTTCAGGTAGAAGTGAGAATGTAGCAGCAGAGTATTATGGGATGGGGTCAACGTGTGTAGAGCACGGGGTAGCCTGGCGACAGTCACAGTGTGATCAATATCAAGCACAGCAGACATGGGGAGCAGGATGTTACCAGGTAAGTACAAATATTCAGACTGTATTCATCAGCTATTAACGTTCTTAACTCCATTTCTGCAAGTTATATTTGTTTTGGGCAATTTCACGGTTAAGCCTGGTTCATACTTCCTGTGATTGCGAATGTACAAATTTTGACGCCACAAATTCGCAATGAATAATCGGCATTCGTCGCCCTGTGCTTAGCTCCTGCAAAACATTCGGGAAATGAAAATGTCAAGAAGTGTATCATGAGTTACCAATTTTGAGTGTCTTCATTACCTAACACATTTTAGTGGATCTCATCTTTGGTGCTGAAGTAGGTCTAGGTTTACCCTAACTTATACGGGAAAAACAGTTATTAAACCCTTTCAGTCAGGTAGATACAGCCAAAGGAACCTCAAAAGTACATCCAAAATGTAACCAGAATAACCATGGAATTGCCCTTTTAAAAATGTTCAGCATGCCAAGCTGTTACAGCTTGTGGCGCTATTTGCAAGGGGTCTATTTGGTTGAATTTTTCCGCAGGTTGTTTGTATGGTATGTTTATTGAAAACCAGATGATGTGAACGATCTCATTCTTCCAAATACCAACAGAAAAATATCTCCGAATTGTAAATTTAGGGTTTTACTCATAAACACCGATATGTGTTAGCCTTGTACACTCACTACTTTCCCAAGCTCTGTAAAAACAATCACTCTATGCATATTGCTCGGGAGACATTCAAACCCCAGACCTTTGCAATGGACCCTTCCCATGAAAAATGCTAATTACATTCACGCATGCGTACAGACCCTGTTGGTTGGCAAACGCCATAGAGTTGTGCACTAAGCAGACGCGCAATCGCGTCTGCGTCACGCACCCATTAGCCGTGTACAAAACAGCGCGACGTTCCCTCATTTTGCCAACCAAAACTTTAGTGCGCACGCGCTATGTGCAATTTACATATGGGAAGGGTCTATTCCAGAGCAGTGTCATACCAACTAGACCACCGCGATTGCCCAGTAGCTAGAGGCAGTTTGAATCCTATATTTTAGCTGCAGTTAAAGCCATTGGATCCTTTCGGTTCAGAAAAAAAAAAAGGTTCACAGATTTACAAATAACTTACAAGGTTTACAGAAGGCAATGGTGAAAGACTTCTCTTGAAATATTATTCCATGAAATGCTTTACTTTTTGAGAAAACAGAAAAACAATATAAATTCTCGTTAACAAGAATTACGGATTTATTTTAAACACATGTCATGACACGGCAAAACGCGCGAAACAAGGGTGAGTTTTTTCGTTGTTTTCTCCCGACTCCGATGACCAATTGAGCCTAAATTTTCACAGGTTTGTTATTTGATATAGAAGTTGTGGTACACAAAGTGTGGGCCTTGGACAACACTGTTTACCGAAAGGGTCCAATGGCTTTAATGTTGTTTCATCTTCTGGGTGTCAATTAATTCCTTTTTTTTTCTTCACGCATTTCTTGTTAGTATTCTTGTGGTAAAGATGGCCTTAAAATCACCATAGAGGGGGTAAACTATTTGTGCTCCTGGGAAGGTCAGTCGATCGAAATCAGCGTTACATCATCGGAATACCTCCACACAGGAAAGATTGTCTGCCCGTCTTGTCAAGAACTCTGCGGATCATTATGTCCTCGAGGTTCCAGACGTGGAAAAACTCTGGAACTTACAGTTAGTGGTAAGCAACGATCAGTCATGTTTGTGTGCATTTGTTTTTTGATACACTGGTACCACAGACTTTTTTTTATTGCAATGCACAATAAATTGTGTAATCTTCATGTATGTTTATTTCCAGTAAGAATAAACCATTAAAGGAATACGTTGCCTTGGATCGGTCGAGTTGGTCTTTGAAAAACGTCCTGTAACCGTTTGTTATAACATCGATATGGTTAGAAAGATGTTGTAAAAGTAGAATACAATGATCTACACAAATATGCCTCGCAATTGCGTGGTCGACAAACACGGTCAGCCATTTATGGAAGTCAAAACTTTGGCTCCCATAAATGGCCGACCGTGATAGTTCGCGACTTAAATGGAAAACCGTGCAGATTCGAGTGATACTTGTGTGGATCATTATATTCTACTTTTAAAACATCTTTCTAACCATATGCATTTCATAACAAACTGTTTCAAACGCTTTTCATAGACCAACTCGTCTGATCCGAGGCAACGTGTTCCTTTAATGAAAGAAGGGATGAATGATCTTTCTTAGCAGTAATTCGCTTGCCAAATGCCACTTAAAGACACTGGACACTATTGGTAATTTTCAAAGACCAGTCTTCCCACTTGGTGTATCTCAACATATGCATAAAATAACAAACCTGTGAAAATTTGAACTCAATTGGTCGTCAAAGTTGCGAGATAATAATGGAAGAAAAAACACCTGTGTCACACGAAGTTGTGTGCTTTCAGATGCTTGATTTCGGGACCTCAAAATCTCACTCTGAGGTCTCAAAGTCAAATTCGTGGAAAATTACTTCTTTCTCAAAAACTACGCTTCGTCAGAGGGAGCCATTTCTCACAATGATTTATACTATCAAAAGCTATCCATTGCTTGTTACCAAGTAAGTTTTTATGTTGACAAATATTTTGAGTAATTAGCAATTAGTGTCCAGTGCCTTTAAAACACCTGAAGACAAGTCAAAAAATACTCTAGGTGGTCCAACTGGCTAGCTCTGTTTTGAAAAGCATCCTTTTTTCGTGTTAAATACGGACTACTGAAAAAGGAGGTGGACTAGTAAATGACTTGCCTGAACGTCTGACGTCATTCTTCGAGGCTCGTGAATAATGCCAGAGACCGGCCAAAAACCGGTGTGTGGTTTGACCTTTGACCGCTCATAGAGATACACACAAATTCTACACCAAAATTACCAAGCAAGTACCGTATCCACCATGCATGTACTGTGTACATACTACCACACACGTGGACACACATGTGCCGACGACCGAAAGTAAGCTTTCCATATCATTCTGAGTTTTGATTGGCCAACCGAGGTGAGTCAGACCAGTCAAAACAAACCCAGCTAAGGTAGCTTTCAGTCACAGCATTTATCCAATGGTATCATTATACCCAATGGAATCACTGGATCTGAATAGCTGGTTCCTGTCTTTATCCTTGCAGATAAAGACAGGTACCAGTCTAGTAAATGACAAGCTAACTGGTCCTGCTGGCCAGTCACTCTGCAAGGGTGAAATTAATATAATATTTAAGTTCAGGTGCTTCATCTGGATGTGGGTAAAGATAAATTTTGTTCATCGAATCCCGGTTGTGACACTTGTGCCCTTGAGCAAGACACTTTACAATTGCTACTCTCCACCCAGGGGTAAAATGGGTACCTGTGTGGGAAGAGATGGTTTATGTGATTGATAAGCTTTGAGCGCTGTAACTCGCAGCACAGGCTGTATACTCCCCAGGGAATTGAGATGGTTTCAGGAATGATGTAAGGCCCAGTGACCAGCTGTCGATTAGACTTCTCTTATTGGATTTTGTAGCCTGAAACACAGTACTAATCTTGTCTGATTTACAGAACCCGGTGATGAAGGGGAGTGTCCCAAGCTAGCTTACGATTCTATCGGAGTGTGTTCAGAAGACTGTATCGTTAGTGACCAGAGTTGCGGTTATGGCAAGAAGTGCTGCTCAAATGGCTGTGGGCATAGGTGCATGAAGTTAGTCAAATCTTTATCGACAGGTAAGCTATTCAAATGCATTTCAATGGTTTCATATCATAACAGGTTAGTGTATCTAAGCCTGGGCGACTAGTGAAATTAACTACTCGACTAATTTGGGTCTCAAATAGTCGCGACTTTGAGACTAGTCGGGACTATTTTTTATTTCATAAGATGCATGGCATATTGCTCACCGCAGGCGTAATATAAGTCGTCAGAGGTGGTAATTCTAACCCTTGTCAGGAAACCTGTGTTCTTGGGCAACTTACTTAAACTATTATTGTTTCTCATCACTGAGGAGTATACGGGTACCTGCCAGGGTAGAGGTTGTTGATGTGAATTATTAGAAATCTGTCCGACATCTGTACAATATTTGCTTATTGTAATTGATATTAAGTAACGCACTACAAGTGAAACTGACTGGGTAAATTTTCAATGATTTTTGGGTTAGACAAAGAGAAATTGACTGCAGCAGGATTTGAACCAGCGACTTAACATGCCGGTGCTCTACACACTGAGCTCTCTATCTAGCCTTATGCTGGCGGTCTCCCTATTTTGTCAATATCTTTTGCGAGGGTGCCAGTCAGAAGCCATATAATTGTTAATTGCCATGAAGCCATGGTTCAAACCTAATTGGTAGAGTGCTGCCACATAAATCCGAAGGCCGCTGCCTCGAATTCCAGTCGTTTTTTTTTTCATTTAACCGCAAATTGCTATTTATATTATTAAGGAAATAATCACAAATTGCTCATTTTTGTTTACTTTCACAGATGAACCTTGCCCTGGTTTAGCCCCGGATGTCACAAGGTCAAAGGTCACGGTAGTCACTGTTTTACTTTCATTGTCTTTCACTCTACTTTTCACAAATTTATCTTTATAATTTTGTTGCTTGCCTTAAAAAAAAAAAACATTTCATAAAGCGACCAATTTCTAGTTCTTTTGTATCTTTGCACATTGCTCCAAAATTTGCCCACGTCATTCCTCTTTTGTTATTCTTGAGTAATTACCGAAACCACCAAACTCAAAAACCCATCGCCTCTCGCTTTTTAAAAATTAACTTCCACAAAAGTTTGTATTTTAACACTTCATCCCAATAGCAAATATTGTTGATATTTTGATCAAATTTTGTTTAGTGCAAAGGTAAAAATATGAATTTTCTTTGTTGGTAATGTACATGTAGAAACATTTAATTAGGAAAATATCATTTCAACACTTTGCGTTTACTTGAACCTTTTGGGTTGAGCTGTAATAAGTCCAATCTTTCACGCTGTTGCATTCAGGTACAAGCAGGCGTGATGTTACTTTAAGTTGATGTCTGATGTCTGTAAAACTACGCAAACATTTTACTATACATATGCCTTTAAATCTCTCAACCGGGCCCAATTTCATTGAGCTGCTAAGCACAAAAATTCTTCCTCGATAAAAACAGGATTACCAACCAAATTTCAAAGTGATTTTCAGGATGACCAACTAACAGCTGAAAACAAGTAACAAGGAATATGCAACAAATTGAAATATGGTTGGTAATCCTGTTTTTACAAAGTTAGATATTCCATGCTTAGCAAATTTTTGTGCTTAGCAGCTCTATGAAATTGGGCCCAGGTTGCTGTTTGGGATTGGTCCCTATTTGTTTCCAAAATATTCATGCACATAAACGCCCACAGTATACAGTTGTTGCACGCTGTGACGGGGTCCGAGGCGAAGCCAAGGGTCCCACTTTCCCAGAGAGTGTACTATCTTAATTATATTAATTTCCTGGTCGTCTTAATTCTTTCACTTCCTCTCAGGGTGTTTTCACTTCTAAAACTGCCACTATTTAATCAGTCTACATGTAAATAGCAACGCACAGGCTTTTAGTAGTACATGTACATCTATAGAAAAACATGTTCAATTTGCCATTAAACAGATGATTTTTTTTTATTAAAGAAAGAGCAAAGCACAAAATGGCTGTTTTTTATTGTGGAGAACATTAGTTATGATGCGATCAAACAAATGAGTCGTTTGTCGACCCAGGGTGTGTTTTTATTTGTATTTACATTTGAAAAGAGCTTGATCTAAGCTTTAATGCTGTAAAACCACATGTTGGTACCGTTAAGTTGTGCAAGTAGAAACGCCAAGAGATGTGAGAAAAAGAAGTTTAAAGTTCGGTTGTTTATTAAACATACATCAGCACACTTCCTTTTTGATGTTACATATCAGGATGGAAGTTGCTAATTATAAACAAACTACATTAAGATAAATTGTGACATTTAAATTTTCAAAAACAATGTTTGTCAAAATGCAACCGCTTCAACCGTTTCGGCCTATTTCGGCTTGTATCACAATAATTTCCGACAAACAACTCATTTAGCTTGATCGCATCACATTTCAGAGAACTATTTTCTGCTGTTAGAAGTTGTTGACTTCCTCCCTAATACTATGGGGGATATAAAGGGGGATAGCTTTAATAATTCAACAGCACAATCTGAGGCAAATTGCTCAACTTCGCTCAACTCATGTTGTATTTGTTTGATTACATCTCATAAATATTTAGAATCGAAGTGGAGTGTTTTTTTAAATTTATTACGGGAACAAGAAAATGTCAATTTTGATGAAATTTAGCAGAAAAGGTTGTCGCAACATTGGCAAGAGTGAAACTATAAAAGTCGACAGATTTGATGGTCATGATGGAAAACTTCCCTATTAGTAGAAATGTTTTTGCCTGAATCCTTAAATTGTCGCGAAATGTGAGAAACAATAAGTTTTGATCTCGTCCAAAATCTGATGTAGTTAAAAACAGTGAAAAAATTGCAAGATTTTTTTCTCTCACTATTTTCCTTGCGACTCCGATGACCGACTGAGCTCAAATTTTCACCGCTTTGTTATGTTTATGTTGGGTTACACAATGTGCGGATACTGGTCGTATAACAACTGCCAATGTTATTCACATGCTTGTAAGGTTTTAAAGTCAAACCCGTAGCATATTGCGAGGCCGTGGTCAGGTGGTCACAAAAAATTAGTCACAACATTGAATATTCATAACAATCTTGTAAATATGTATGAGGTGTAATAAATTTGACTAACAATTTTTATAATGTAATGAAATAACTGTTGGGAATTGCTGGTATTTTTTAATAAACAATTATTTATAAAGGTAATTAAATTAAGTGTAGTTTAATAATCACAGAGTTAATTACAATTACGTAAATGAAGCTGCGTCCTGTTTGATGTAAGGCATGAAGACGACAAACAAACACCCCAACATACAAACAAATAACAAGTCAAACAAACAAACAAACAAACAAACAAACAAACAAACAAACATAAGCTGGGCATTTGATAACTGAGGTAAATTTGTTTAAGTAACAATAATTTAAGTAACAATTAAACATTTAACTGCGTAAATTATGTGCTTTTAAAAATTTGTCTTTTGTGCAATGGATTCTGAACTAACATTCTGCCATTCTCAAATTTGAGAAATCAAAGTGGCTTAGATTATTTTTAATACAATAAAGTCTGAATACGATTGAAATATTGAATAGATCAAAAAAGTAAATGTATGACATGTTTCACCAGGTGTATTTTAATTTTTCAAGACAAAACATGCATCTTTTTGAAGACAAACATTACGAGTTTGTGTTATTGTAATTTTCAATTTTATCAATGATTTGCCCCAGTTTTTTTTTCTTTTAAGAATTATTTCCCACCACACCAGTATATAGATTGTTTCCATTCTGTTATTTGTTCAGATGTAGCTATTTTGTTTCTCTGGACTCTACTTTTACCAGTCTTGAAACAATTTGAGCACATGGCTTAGTTTGCGGCTTGAGCTTCATCAGAAAATTTAAAAACTTTTTCAATATTGGACTGGGCCCTTAGCCAGAGTCCAAGCCTTGAATGGAATTAAGGCCTAGGACTGTGTAGGAATCAATGGCTGTGGCTAGGTTTGGCTAGGATACAGTTTATGCCTACACCGTTATGGTTTATCAATGTTTGGTGGATGAGTACTGTACATCAATGTAGGGATCTTGTGGCGATTTAGAGATCTTGAAGTGCTATTTCAGATGGACAAATATTTCTGGAGGATTGGTACTGGTATGAGAAGTGAGCTTTCAGATTAAAACTTGTCTGTGTTTCTGATAACAAGTAATTACTTGTCGACTGCTACAGCAAAAGACACTAAAATCACGTACAACCGTAAATTACCACAAGTGTTGCATAAAACAAGAATGACTTGCCCAATGGCATGTTACTCTATGTCCAGTGCCGCATATTTTTCATCCAGTGGAGGAAATTTGAAATAGCAAATCTCAACAGCATATAATTTATTGTATTTGTGTTGCATTTTGAAACATGATTTTGTTAACTGTATAGTATAGCATGTGTAAATATCTTGTTCTTTTATGTTGTAGTGCTTGAAGCACTTCAGTATTATTTATTCATGCAATACACACAAGAGGGGAAAAATGGTTGTAAAAACACAAAAAAAGGCAATCCCAATTGGGTTATCCCACTGCTAGATATTCATTTAAATTTGACTCGTAATCCAAGGATTAACACCCATTTCAGACAGGTGCGCCAGAGTTGCGCCAAACCCAAAAAGGTTTACCCAATGAAATTTCAGACAGGAGAAATTAAAATAACATTTACATTGGCTCGGCTCATGACAAGATTGACTCCTAAAATCAAGGCGCTCCAGAGTCGTTCCAAACGACTGCAACAGTCCATCTTTCGACTTCTAGCGCATCCAGTTACTCCTGGACTGCAGGACTTGTAATCATAGGGATTTGGATTCTGATCCAGCGGCTAACTGCTGATTTGACAAGAATAAGTTTGTTGTCTAGTTACTGAATCACAATTTCTTGATTTGTGCCCTTCATAATCATAGACGTAACACTTATGTTTTCTGTGAATCAGCTTGGTGTTTATATCCCCTTGTCAGAGTTTGCCGAGTTCCCTTAACGGGAAGATCAATCATTCAAACGTGTATGCGCCTTACCACTATAAGTTCCATACAAAAATGCGCAAAGTTCCCTTATTTTGAAAACCAGTAGTGTTAGTACGCTAGTGTGCATTTGCAGTTTACAATGGGTGTGTTCGTTTAGCTTCCCTGGGCCACCCCTGTCTGCCCCGGTACATTCGAATAGCTTTGACTGGGCTCACCCGGGTGAGGTGACCTGAGGTGCATGCCGACCCCACGAGAGGGCGAGTGTGATCATTCGTTAAGCTCTCGTCAGGGGCTCACCCAAGTGAGCACCACGGGGTAGACCCAGGGAAGCTAAACGAACGCACCCATTAGTAGTGTTACTGCGCATGTGCCATGTGCAGTTTACATATTTTGGGACGAGTACACCGAATTCACAGGCAGTCGGCCATTATATTTAAACCTACTGTAATGTTTTTTTTTATGTGTATGTACATGTGTACCTGCACCAATGTTTACGAAGTATAACATTTTATAAATTTGATCCACCGTGCTAAAATGTTAAGGTTTAAAAGACTTGTATCCTTCATGAAAACAGGGTCCAATGTTATAATTCCTAACAAATATTGAGCCCGAGTTTAATTTGTTACTGCGTTTAATTATTGTTAATTATTAATTTATTTTTCATGGTAAAGTGAAAATTTAGTATTAAATTTTAGCTTGAGCCAAAACCCATTACCTTTCTTCTTGCTTTTAAAACTTTAATCAACCACTTTTTTAATTATTTGGATATTTAACTTCATAGTGGCAATTGAAATAGAAACTGTAGTGTAAGTACCTCAACATTTGATAATAAAAATAAACACAATTGCAGGATGTTCCTTTTTCCTTCTTTTGTGTTTGATGTGTAGTTTACATTCTTAGCTCCATGGTTGTTGTACCCCAACGCGTTCAACCCTTAGGTGACCCTTCATCCTATATAATAATCATAAAATGTCAAGACATTGCCAATATTGTTCGTTTCTTTCATCAAAACAGAAAAAAAAAAACAGAAAACAGAAAATTTAGTTTCATATCTAGACAGACCTCAACTGTGACCTCTTTATCTTCAATTTCAAACACTCTGCTAGTTTTTCAAGGAAAATTGGCAACCACAAAAGAAAACAATCTTAAAACTGCACGCTTTGTTAATATTCGTGAAATTTAATATAATTTTATCACATTCATTCTACATTATGAATATTCAATTAAAAAAAAAAAGAAGATTAATATCCAATGCAATTTTCAGCGGCTGCAACTTTTCACTATAAGAAATAGAAATCAATAAAGGTTATTTTTAATTGATAATTAAAAAATTAAAATAGAAAGAATACAGTAATCCTACAATCCTCCAATTTGTTTGTATGTTACAGCAAAATTTGACAGCAAAGATTAATCAGAAATAACTGGGACAAATTGGATGAAAGTAGAAATTAAAAAAATATGGCTGGTGTATGAGTTTTAACCACATACATAAAGAACCTATAGACGGACAGTAGGGGGCGCCAAACTGTAAAATTTTGTACTTTCTCAAACCATGGGCGGAAGTTAACACGCGACCCGCTGCTTTTAGTACACGTTTTGGTATAACCTTGAGGCAGTGCCCGCACTTGTTAATTATATTTAATAAATTTTCATGAGATATTGACGTGATGCTGGATTGTAACCTTAACATTTAAGACAACACTTCATAAATATTCCATACGACTGTTTACAAATGTTGGGCGTTGAGGTTTAACTTTTAAAATCTTGTTTTTATGACCTTTTTTCCGGGAAATCCAGTCTAGACTCACTCTGTTGTTCATACTTCGGCCCACCGTGTTGCGTACGCTCGCGTCAAATGCACACCAAACAATCGCGTATCGGTAGCACGTAAGTCTGTGTGATACGCGTCATCAACGCCCGCGCAAAAAACGCACCAACGCACACTTCGGCCGGAAAGTGCACGACAAAAATATTTTCTTGGCAAAATCCTTCTACTTTCATCGTTTTGGAGAAAATTAAGAAAAAAGACGAGAAACGGCAAACAAGTAACGACAGAAAAGGTATCTAGCTATTGATTTAACATCGTTTTCTTAGACTTTTGGTGATTTGTTTACCCTAAAAACACAAGTTTTCTGTCGTCATCTCTTCACTCGCCCATTGCTTTACTTGTGTTTTTACGTGCGTTTTCACAGATTTTGCCCATGGTTTGGGTATAGTCGGTTGCCGTCCAAATTACACTATCAAGACGTTAATTTCCATAGGTGCTGTCGGTCTACAGGTATTATATGTCTGTGGTTTTACCCCTATTGACCCCTTGCATGCACATCACACGCAGCGGCTGTGCCACACTCACCATTGTGGTGGTCAATAGGTTTACGTGTAAACGCCACATCGTCTAAAATGCGCACTTCACTGAATAACGTACAAAGACATTGACCACCAAAATGCTCATCCAATATTGTTCCGATAATGACGTCAGGTGAATTGGGTCAATACAAAGCGTGGACCCGAGAAAACAAAGAGGTTCACATAATGTAGGGACTTGAAACACCATGTGGACGTACACAGGTCCACACAGTGTTTCTTACAGTGGTGAAGAATAGGATTTTAGTTAAGAGTACAGAACAAAGGAATGTCCACAAAGTGACTGCAACACAGAGCTGGATGGTTCCCCTTTATTCTACACCTGGAACATCTCAAATGTTACAATTGAGGAAGTTTACAGACTTTATGCATCTCCAAAAATACAAAACTACAGGTTTGGAAACGATGCTTTGGTGTGTGCTTTACTTCTAAAGAAAATTTGACGGGAGCAAGGAGACTTTTTACAAAATCAGGTAAAATTCCTGAGAAATCATATGCCTGAAATAACATTTATTTCATGCACAACAAAATAATTTATACTTTACAGATGATGAGACCCATAATTTCTTCATCACAAACGGACAAAATATTGTATTGTTTTATTTGTTATGCTTAAGTGCATAGCCACAATCACGGGTACACATTTGGTTTGCAAAAACACAGAAAGAACAACAGATAAACATTGAGTAACTTTTTGCAGATTATTGTCTTTGACAAACTCCAGAACTTTGTATTTATCATTGACACAGGGATTAGTTATTTGATGTATAAATAACAATGAGATAACTGCTACAGCAGTGGTTTTCAAACGGTTGTCCATAAAAAAGACACAAACAAAATTCGAACCCATGATTATGTAATAGATGTTAAATTTGCATCAGGGATAAAGAATATTAGTTTTTTGTTTTTTTTAACCCATGCACTGATGTGTGTTAGCACTGTATACTCAGTACTTTGCCGAGTCCTGTGAAAAAAATATCACAGGCATGTTACTCGGGTGGGATTCGAACCCACGACCCTAGCAATGATTATGGCTGTGCACTTATGTTTACTTTCCACAGTGCTCAAATCACTGGCCTCTGGTCCTTCGTAAAATTTGAGCCCTGACCTTACGTCACACTGTCTAATAATAGAGTAAAGACAGAATAGCCCCCTTTTGCAATAAAAACGATAAAAACAATAGTTGTTGTTAACGTCTGCTTGTCTTGCCTCCTTTTCTCTTCCCGGCAAAGAGATGCTTGGGCATCTTACTTGGGATCTTACGATCAGCTTCACCTTTCTTGGCCAACATGTTGCTCTTGCGTTGGACGACCTTTCTCATTTTCTCCACCTTCGTTTGTTGCTGTGGGGGGGGGGGGAGGAAGACAAATCAAAGTGTTAAAAAAATTGTGCGAACTAAAAAAAATTCATCACCTAAAAACACTACGGGAAAGCTCCACTTAAGGGTTTATGAGTTTGCCCACAAAAACAATTGAAAGTATACATCCTTTTCACAGAGTGGGAGCGTTTACATTAAATAACTGTGGCAGTGTTGTAGCCATGGTGGGTGGGGCTGAGGGAGCCTGCCAAGAACTAGAAAATTTTGCCCAGCACTCTGAGAAAAAAAAGACTCACTGTGCTGCCCAGCACAGATTTCCCCCAGATTGCACTTAAAAAATGATGGCCCATATCTAAACATGAACCATTTTGTTGAACCGCTCGTCCTTGGTGGGCTAACTTTGATTTAGAGCCCAACACTAAAATTGGTCACGCTACAACACTTTGATTGGTTCATTAAATTGAAAAAGGTGAACAATTTATATTTGAAATATATAGTTTGGGTATGAGTTTAATAACGGTATCAAATACAATGGTGTTATAATTAAGGGAATGGTAACTTTTCCCCGTTTTCAAACTGAATTCGATGTTGGAGTCCTCTTTTTAATTTATAAATGTTGATGAGATCAATACTGGACAAAGGACACTTACTACGCTGTCTCTAACGCCCGAGAGATCTCTTGGTACGCGCGTACTGCTGATAGAGCGCCCTCTAGAGTCTTTACGCTGTCTCTTAGCTACCACTGGTGTTCTGCTACGGGATCGTGTCCTGGTGTAGTGGCCCTAGAGAAGAAAAAGAAAAAAACAAACACAAATGTATTTAAAACAATATTGGATCATCGGCTGTTCCTGTTGGGTGCCTCAAGACTGGTCCCCCGTATTTATCCACAAGGTTAAAAGACACTTTTGGTAATTGTCAAAGACCAGTCTTCTCACTTGGTGTATCTAAACACATGCATAAAATAACAAAACTGTGAAAATTAGAGCTCAATCGGTCGTCAAAGTTGCAAGATAATAATAAAAGAAAAAACACCCCTGTCACACAAAGTTGTTTGCTTGATTCATATGCTCGATTTCGAGACCTCAAATTCTAAATCCGAGGTCTCAAAATCGAATTTGTGGAAAATTACTTCTTTTTCGAAAACTACGCTACTTCAGAGGGAGCCGTTTCTCGAAATGTTTTATACTATCAACACCTCCCCATTACTTAATACCAAGAAAGGTTTTAGGCTAACAATTCTTTTGAGTAATTACCAATAGTGTCCACTGCCTTTAAAGACAGGCACTGGCTTTTTAGAATCACTGATTTCAATGATACAATGATTTCATTGGATAAACATGCAGTGACGTAAACATGCAGTAGCGCATTGGGACACCCTTCGGGAGTGAAAAAGTGCCATATAAAAACTTAATATTATTATTATTATTAACAACCACAAGAAAAGTCCAGCCTACACAAAGAAGGATGTGTTGTACTTACGTCCTCTGCTGGTTCAACCCCTAATTCTGTCATCTCAGACATGAACCTCTTCCTCTTGACCTTCAGAAATAAAACAGATTCAAGATTAATTAATTAATAATTTACATATTTTATCAATCTGCAAATACTTGGTTGCTTGAATCTCATTCCTGAAAAGCCGTCACAACCAGGCCTGATACTTCAAAGACAATTACCTGCTTTACAAATTTCTGCTCAGCAGAAATGAGCAGGATAACAGTAGGCATAATTTGGTTGTGCTTAGCTTTGTATTGCTTTAGCAAAAGCAAGACTATGAAAAAAAAAACACTGTTTGCCACGGTGCACCTTAAAATGTTCTTAAAATGTTTCAGTCATAGAGGTGCCCCTCACTTAGGAGAAACCGCCTTGCCCATACAAGACTGAAGTACCGAGGCTGGGTGCCCCCTGCCAAAATTAGGCAATCAAAAAAATAGTGAATATTCATTCAATAAAAAGACAACAGATACTTAAGCTATGATGTTGGGGCTTAAATTTCACATCGGACCATAGACCCCTAAACTAATGACCTAATACATCCGGGGGTCTTGTGGTATTTAAATTGAATGTGTTAACTATGGCCCTTTTCACTTGGTTTTGGCTTGAATATTCGGCTCAGGCTAGCGTGGCCTGGGGTTGTTTCTACATTTTCATATGCAGTGCGTACGCACTCAGGGATTCAGACATGAGAATGGAGCCTGAAGCTGAATCCAAAGCTGAAGCCGTGGATTCTAAAAGGGCCTATGAGTCAATACTATTTCCAAACAGTGGTAAAGGCCTTGACTTCTGACCCCAAGCGATGTCTTACTTTGAGAGTCAATAAAGAGGTTTCGCAAGCGTACGGATACAGATACAGATACGGATAAGATAACCGTATCCGTTCACGTCAGCCGCATGTTGGACATTGTTTCGCAAACTATAGGTATGTTTCACTTGAGTGCGTTCGCATGAGTTTTTCTGACAAACATGACCGATAGAGACACCGTGTTTTATACACTGCATTTTCTCATCGTTTTGCTTGCAAATGACTAGCAATTTTCTACATAGTATATCAAGCACTATACAAGTGAAAGCAATTCCGTAGGAAATGTTTTTGATCTGGGACAAAAATACAACTAAAAGTCTGCAAAACAGTATCCTTTTTTCTACGACGTGTGTGAGCTCGCGTATCCGTTGGTAACGTGTATGCAAATTACTATAGTCACGGATACGCGTCACGTGAACACACAAAGTGTCGATGTATCAGTATCTGTATCTGTATCCGACGCTTGCGAAACCTCTCTAATGACATGATTTACTTACAGGTTGTGCTGGTCGAGGCATGTGAGGTTTATTAATGCGACGTTTCTCCTTTGATGCATTCATGATCAGTGTCTTCTTGTCACGAATCCTTGAAGAAAAAGAAAAAACACCAAACATTATTTTAAAGTTTCCAATATTAAACAGGGGCTCCAAAAGAATTCATGTTTATTTTTCAACAGTTAAATACATTGGCGAATATAAATCCCCAATAAACTCAAAAACTCTTTTCAAAATGATGTAGACCAATTTCTATGAAATTTAAACAATTTTTTATAAGGACCACATTGTATTGTAAGACACTAGACGTTTGGTTAATGGCAATTACTCAAAGTACATATTAGCATAAAAACTCACCTGGTATCAAGCAACGGAGAGTTGTTGATAGTATAAATCCCTTGAAGTAAGAGAGTTTTTGAGAAAGAGGTAATTTTTCACTCAAATATTTGACACTGAGAAAAAATCAGTCCTGAAACTTGTAGGCCCAACAATTTTTGAAACAAAGTTGTTTTTTCCCTTCATTATTTTCTTTCAACTTTGATGACCAACTGTTCCCAAATTTGTTCAGTTTTTATTTTATGCACATGTTGGGAAACATCAAGAGAGAATAATGGTCTTTGACATTTACCAATAGTGTCTAGAGCCTTTAACTGACAAAATTAAATTAAACATTTAAAAACAAATAAAAAACAGAGAATGGACAAATTTGTCTTCAATTTCGTTCAGCAACTTCTTCGTTGATCTATCTACTTACTTCTTGGCAGTTTTTCTTATCTCCTTCATGTCATCATCTTCATCCTGAAAAGGAGAAAACAAATCAGAAGCATCATTACCACTGAACAAAAACATCAACCCTCCTACTCTTGTTACCATTTTCCAGTGAGTTGACCAACCACTTAAAACTATTCACAGAGCTGCCAACATTTGCATCTTGCAATCAGAAATGTTATGTACAACAACTAGAGAGACATTTCAAATTACATTTAATGTAATAGAAAAAACTTTCCAAAATAGGGGGATTTTCAAATTTGATCATCAAAGCATGGAAAGTGTCATGGCCGAGTGGTTAAGAGCATCAAATTCAAGTTCTGGTGCTAATTCATCGGAGTGTGGGTTCGAATCCTGGTCGTGACACTTGTGTCCTTGAGCAAGATACTGTACTATAATTGCTTCTCTTCACCCGGGGTATAAATGGGTACCTGTGAGGGTAGAGGTTGATATTGTGAATGAAATAGTCTTTGGAGCGATATAAACTGTTGCCCAGGTTGTATACTCCCAAGGGAGCTGAGAAACATTAAAAAGGGATGTTATTGGCCCTATGACCAGGGGCACTAAATGTCAAGTGCATTGATACGGTTATTGTGAAATGCGCCATATAAGAATTGGTTATTATGGAAAGATTGGTTTATTTTCAGGGAACTTTCTGCAGAATCAGGGAGAGTTGGCAACTCTGCATCCAACTGCACTCGTTGTGAACGGTGACATTGGTTGTGCATAGAAATAACTTTCCATTGTTTACTGTGTAATGTATATACCACATGATACCCAGTGGTAAATGGGTATCTGTGAGGGCAGAGAAGGTTCTTGTGATTGGTTTAGCCGAGTAGCGCATATATTGCACACAGACTGTATACTCCCCAGGGAGCTGAGATTGTTTCAGGAATGATTTAAGGCCCAGTGACCAGGGGTAATAATGTGGAAGCGCTTTGAGACATGGTGTATAAATCGTTTATAAAAACCGACTATTATTATTATGATATTATATGGCAGGCTGGCAAAGTTTATCTATTATTCAAAAACCATCACAGTGGATGATATCTACTGGTCAGATAGTAAGAGGGTTAACCTTGTACTGTGCGGATGTATTCATCACATGATATCACATTGCAGGTTTATCTATCATTGAAAAAACCCCAGTATGGATGATATTGACTGGTCAAACTTACCGACTCGTCGTCATCATACATCCCAGCCTGTTCTCTCAGCTCCTCCTCACGTTCCAACTCCTCCAGCTTGGCCTCGATCTCCGGATCCACGTAATCAATGATGTTGTGTCCCATCCACATCTCGGGAATGATGTCATCTTTCTCGTCCTCGTTGACGTCCCACTCCCTCTGGAGGTCCAGGATGTAATCGTCGGCTGCCTCCAGCTCGTAGTCTCGGTACAGCTTGCGTTTGGGTTTGTCTACGTCCATGGCGTGCTGGCTGGAGCGGTTGGCGATGGCAGCTGGGATGCATGGTGGCCTCGGCTGTTGGAATCCATATTGGAAATACAAATCAGTTTTTAATACATATATTATGTTAAGACAACACTCAAATCTCACCCATTTACAAGACCCAATGATCATTGGAATATGGCGCCATATTAATGTACGATTGATTGATTGATTTAATAGGTTGGTTCATAGATTGGTAAGCACTCCAAAAATGCATGCCCACTGGACAGAAATAGGTAGATCTGAACAAAAGAGAGTTTTTGTATCGTTAGAAAGAGTGCAAAAATCATGACGTGTGAGATGAAAGCGGATTGTGAAAGTGCGATTACAAATTCATATTTGTCACCCTTTCACTTTTCACTTGGCTCTGTCTAAATCAGGCCTTGAGACCTAAAAGGTACAGTCATAGATTGGTACATACTCCCAACAAGAAGTAACAAACAAAACAACAAAAATTAAAAAGACTTAAAAAAACTATAGACAACATCAGTCACATCAGCCTTTCCAACAGAGGAGAAAAAAAACCTTAAAAAGTATTCTGCAATTATAATAAAACAGGAGAATCAAAACCAAATAAAGACAAATTTCTGACCTTGGTATCCCTCTGAGCTGGCATGGCGACTCGGAGACGATTAAGAACCTCCGTGACTTTCTTTCCCTTCATCTTCATGTCAACTCTCTGGGCTAAGAGACGGTCACAAGCCTGTGTGGATGGGAGGACACAATACATCAGGGCCAAATTTCATAGAGCTGCTTAAGCATAAAAGGTAGCTCAGCAAAACAAAATAGCGCTTACCAGACGTGGGTTACCAGCCAAAATACCATGTCACATGCACAAATTGTGACGGGTAACCTACTCATTTCTGCCTAAGAAGCAATATTTCAGAGGGCCCAATTTCATAAGCCATTTTGAGATATGGCGGACAAAATACTACAACATTGTAAAGTTTGGGCACATTTTTCTGTACACTCCCAAACCAAACAGTACACTCCCATCACGTCTACCATACCCCATAGAGGCTAATGGAGCTGCTTGAGCACTGAATATTTCTTAACAATTTTCTGCTAAGCAAAAATAAGCAGGGTACCAGTCACAGATTCTACATGACAAATTGTATTTTAGCTGGTAATGCTATAAGTATAGTTTATTGGTGGCTATTAGAGAGTGCATTGGTTGCTACATGTACAGTGCGTTGCATTTGCACAGTTTGTAGTTAATAAAGCCCTCTCAGTCGTCTACAGGGCAAGTTGAGAAGTGGTGTTTACTAACTAGCCCATAGCAGTTTTTTACCAGACCATGTACGCTGGTTTAGTATTAAGCGTGATGGAGCCCTGCTCTTCTTATCATTACACATTTACTTGTTGTCTGATGAAAGGGGTAATTGTAAATGACCTCTCACCTCTGTCTTGACCTCCATGACCCCGTCCTCGGTTACTGTGCTCATGCTGATAACTGGAATATCATCTTCCTTAAATTTATCGAGGAATGCCTTAAAATAAGATCAGGAGAACAATCAAAATGAAATTAATTCCAATATGCTTTCAATTTGCTGTAAAATCGCAAACAAATCAACTTCAGGTTGTATCGTAATCTTGCATATGATCCCTGGCACACCAGAACAAAGATTCTTTATTAAACTCTAACACCCAATTAAGGTGATAACTGCACGTCTCGAAACGTGGTTAAGAAGTCACAGAAAATGCGCCCCACAAGGGGTCACTCAGTACGAGAATAACACAGTCTCTTTTTATCTGAAATCTTTACAACACTCGGCCGCTTACTAGGTTGTATCAACTAGTGAATGATCCCTCGCTATACGGCAGTTACAGATTGAGGTATTTTAATATTTTATTGAGATATTAATTCTTTCTCAAAAAATACGCTACTTCAAAGGGAGCCATCTCACATACCTTTTTCTCAGGAGCTAGTTCATCCAAGGTCACGATGTCCGTCTTGTTAGCGCACACAATCAGAGGCTTGTTAGAGAACAGCGGGCGGATACTTTCAAACAGCTCCACCTGTCAATCAAATTGAAAACTTAATCCGTCAAAACCCTCATATAGGCAGATACTCCAAGACCAGGCCTCGTCATAACCCACAGCACCCTCGGCAATTGCTGTGTGCTCTTTGCAAATTCCAACACAAATTGATTTTTCCTCATAGAAGAATCCCAGTCATGACACTTGTGTCCTTGAGCAAGATACTTTACTATAATTGCTTCTCTTCACCCAGGGGTATAAATGGGTACCTGCAAGGGTAGAGGTTGATATTGTGTATGAAACAGCTCCAAGAGCCCTTTCGGGCGGTATATTTCCCTGGGAGCTGAGAAAGATTACAGGAATGTTATCGACCCAATGACCAGGGCCCAATTTCATAGCGCTGCTTAAGGGGTAAGCAAATTTTCATGCTTACTGTAGCAGAAAAATTTGCTAAGGGGCAAGTGTATTTGACAGGTTAGCAAAAATAAAATGGGCGGCCATATTGTGCATTTACCGTGGGTTTGCGTTGAGACGTCATTTATTTTTGTGTAGTAAGCACCGGAAGGTTAGCATACCTTTTCATGTGCTTACGGTTAGCAGCGCTATGAAATGGAAATCACACAGTGAGCACAAAATCGGCCGCTAAACAGCGCTATGAAATTGGGCCCAGGGCACTAACTTTAAGCGCTTTGATACATTATAAAATGCACTATATACGAACTAGGTATTATTAATATTACTATACCTGCTCTTCGACGGAATGACCACACTGCTCCGACACGTCCAGGATGTAGAGTACAGCAGCCCTGAGATGAGCCAATGCCGTGATCGCTTGCATCTCAATGGTGTTCCTATCCTCCAATGGATGATCCAGGATTCCTGGCGTGTCCACCACCTGCCAGCGTAGGTAACGGTAATCCATATGACCTACGTACAGAGACTTGGTGGTGAAGGCGTAGGGTTCAACTTCCACGTCTGCTCTGGTGACCTGATTCAAATGGAAAAGCATAAAATAACTTTCGGTTATGAACATTATTTTTGAGTGTTGAACAATCATGGGGGATGACATCAGAAGAATGAGTCTCATGGCCTCTTGATTAATGAATGCTGATTCAACGAAGCATTTTCTTTTCAAACCAAACTGAATGATCTGAGTGTGAAAATGAATTGGCTTTTAATAAAATTGGCCAGAAAAAAACCTTGTATTAAATAATATAATTCCAATACCTTGTTCATGAAGCTCGACTTTCCAACGTTGGGGAAACCACACAGCAACAGTGTGCGTGTGTTTGGATCGATTGAAGGTAGACGAGACAAATGTTGGCGGACTTGTTCCAGATACTGTAAACTCTGATTCTGGCGTTTCATGATGGTGCACATGCGGCCCATAGCGGCACGCTTGAGCTGCTTACAACGGTAAAGAGTGTCTCCATACTTCAAGAGACGTACATAGTCACGGGCAACGCTGCAGAGAAAAATATGAAAAACTTATTGATAATCAGGCTTGATACTTAACAGAGGCATCAAGGCGATTGCTTCCATGCCATTTGGTCATTGGCTTGGTGCACTTGAAATGTTGAAAGCTTAAAATTTCCTCAAAGGGTGCCCTTTACCAAGGAGAAAATGCCTTGATGCCCATTGCCCTTTCAAAAACGAAGCACACAGGCCTGGATAATAATAACAATAATTTGTGAGGCTCATCTTTCTCCCTCGCAGCCGAGAAGCTGAATGACGAAGGACACGGCTACAACACGCTTTGGTCGCAGGCATGCAGGGGTGCCTATGGCAGTCACCCACATCAACCTATGTATGGCCATGGAAAATTGCCCGAGATTGAATTTTTTACGGAAGGAGCAAACCAAGAGGACCCAGACGATTTAGTTGTTGCAAACTGCTCACCAACCAAAAGGACATATGTTTGAATGCAAAAAAAAAAAAAAAAAAATGGCCTGATGTTTCAACCCTAGGAGAGTCTCTTTCAAAGGACAACATTTAGCAAAAATAAGCCAATGCATTTTTTTCCGCTGAAATAAGAAATTCTAAGTCTTACTTGTCAATGAGATGTCTTGCAGTGTTGATCTGTCCCAGAGCGAGCTTGTAATGATCTTTGTCATAGAGAACATTCATTAGATCAGCGTAGAACGGATGTATGTCCTATAAAAAAGCAACGATCAACATGATAAATAAAGTGTTTGCAAATAAGGTGCAATGAAAACAAATTTGATTCTCAGCTTTGCTGATGCTACTAGAATAATTAGAAAGTTGTAGCCCCTTGAGGTGATCCCTGACTGTTTCTTCATAGGTTGTATCATAAATTTGACTGTGATCCCTGGCTACACGGCAGTTAACGGTTGTACATGTATGGTTTCTGACCGGCACCCCGAAAAATATTGACAAAATACGTAGACCACTAATACCGGGCTAAATAGCTCAGTTGGTAGAGCGCCGGTAAGCAAATCTGGAGGTCATAGGTTCAAATCCCACAGAAGTCAATTTGTCTTTGTTCAACCCCAGCTGTCGCCTTACTAAACATGGATGCATTAGACGTTCATACAGAAATACTGTGACAGTTTTTTGCTGTTAAGCAACTAGACCCTGTTCAGTTGACCTTTCTTATAGTTTTGCCTTTAAATCTGTATTACGTTGACAAAAAACAAACATTGACCACGCACATTTGTTGTAAACAAGATTAGTATCTTAACCCTCCTACTGATACACCATTCAATATCCACGAATGTCTACAACCCCATCGTTTTTGTACACACAATTTACCTGTGTGCATAACCCTAGCCGAATTGTTTCAGATGGTCAGCAAGCTGTTAAACAAATCCTGTAGTGTCTATGACATGGTGTGTGGTAACCTCGCAGTCATGGGCAGATTGGTCACCCCCACACCCCTAACGTCCGTCGATATATCGAAAATACTCAAAAACTCGCTATTTTTTTGACATCGAAATCGCCGATATTACTTTTATAATCATATCGTAATATCGGATTTTCGATATATCGAAAATAATTTCGATGTTTTGAAAATTTCGATGTTCCTAAATGATATCGAAAATACCAAAAGAGTGTCCGATTATTTAAAAGAAATCTGTGTTTGAGTATTAGAAAAGCCGTCGTCGTTATGTAGTTTCATCATTTTGAGTTGCCCTATTAAATAAAATACGTTTTACAACCAAGTATGTCTGCTTGTTCTTTGTGTTTTCGCCATCAGCCGCCGGCCCGCCGCAGAAGTTCACGACCCCGCGGCGAGCGCTCGGTAAAACCTCAAAAGAAACCGCCGCTGCTGCCCCATCGGCTGTTTAAGATGCAACTTCCCATTGCGCATGTGATCAAAATCAATGCGTCTTCACCCCGCAAAAACTTCCCCGAATCAACAAGACAAAACAAAACAAGGAAGAAAACAATCTTACGTTATATAGTAAAATAATCTTTCTAACAATCCAAGGTTTCGTAATGGCGTCATTTTGGTCAAATAAAGCCTACACGTTGTGTTGTTTTCGGTAAACAAGCTAACATTTCCGAGGAACTTTATGCTTCGCAGCACAGACCACGCTGTCGGCGGCTATTGCGTGCGTACCAGCGAAGACTATGCTTTTGTACGGTTTAAGCGTGCACACCAGCGTGTATGGTTATTGCAATTCGGGGGGAAAACCCGTTTGCCCAAGCATGCACAGACACGTGCAGTCTTTGGTCAAGGCGGTAACGCGTGATGCACTGCGTTATTTCGACAGTAGAGGGCGTTCTAGCATTCAATGTTTCTTGCCTTTGTTATAGAATGCAAAGTAAAAAGACTACGAGCCTTTATTGGAGACTATGTGACTGCATGCTGCGTGCGTTGTATATTGTGATCGCGGAGTGGTAGGTCTGTGTTTTGCGGGACTTTCTAGTGATTTTTTTTCGATGATTATCTCAACCATTTTCAACCGTAAAGGTAGTCCGGGCGCCCGTCGGACAACTTGATTGACACTTCTACGTCAATGCATCGGCAACTGACACCTTAATGTCGGCGAGTCACGCAACTCACAAAGGCTCTGTGTCATTTTGAGACGGCCAATCATGGCCAATCACGAATCGAGAATTGTGGTGAGCGTTCACCAAATGGCCAAGCCAGCGGTAGCGGCGATCATACTTTGTTGTAAAACCAGAAATAATCGGGGCGGGACTACGCAATTTGAAATTGTTTGAACTACAAACAAGTTCGGGGGATCAGACAAAAACAGGTTGAAATGTAACCCTATTAAACTGTCAGTCTACGGTATATATATTTCTACCTCCATGAGTATACCAAGTGCTGTTTTTAGGCTTCCATCTTGCGTGCGGGAAATACTCGATATATCGAGTATACTCGATATTAAATTTTCGATATATCGGTTATGGGAAAAAACCGACATCGACGGACGTTACACACCCCCTGATATCACTCAAAGTCATGACTAAGTGGGATCCTTGATGCACTACTTAAAACAACCCTCATAGGATTCTGTACTTTGTGTATCACTTTGTTTCAAAAAAGGCACCAATATTAATGGATCAAGACTACTTAGAATTTACTCACCTCTAATTTTGGAAAATCGGTGATAATCATCGTGAGTTTGTCATGGTAATTCTGCTGGGTGTATTTGACTTTGCGCATGTAAAATTGACGGATACGACTGATCTTGTAATGTTTGTGAACGACCGTAGGTGTCTTGCGCTGTGTCTTAGACAGCACAATGTCGATGAAGTCCTGTTGGTGAATAGAAACAAATTCAATGTTAGAATCACAAAACAGTCTGGAAAACAACACATATTGACTTGAGAGAATTTTATTTTACATGATCGACCGATTGCGGGTCCTACTAAAAGCCGACAACAAGCCGACAACGCCGACAACAAGTCCAGAGCGCCGCCAACAAGTATTAAATACCTCAAAAATGGCAAATAAACCATATAAATTTTAGAACTATGTGTGTTTTGTAATATAAACATAAATTTAATGGAAAAACTTCACGAAAAGTGTGAAAAGTGTGAATTTTTAATCAGAAAAAAAACTTAACGTTCACGGAGAACGGTCGGACGCCATCTTGGCTTAAAATCGTGTTTGGACCAGTCCATTATGATGCGGGTGAGTCAGACTTAGCAATAGAGGGCGGGCGTCATGCACTCTGCAGTGAAGGTCTTCACATGAAGCCCGCCCTCTGTTGTTGACAAGTGCTAAATCTACCCATATCATAATGGTCTGGTCCAAACACGGTTTTTAAGCCTAGATGGCGTCCGACCGCTTTCCGTGCAAGTGAAGTTTTTTTCTGGTTAAAAATTCACACTTTTTGTGAAGTTTTTACATTAACTTTATGTTTATATTACAGAACGGGGATAACTTTCCGTATGGCGCCACCACTTTTTCACTCATTTTTACAAAAAGGGATATGTCAATCAGGTAAATTAGATACTATATTATTTTATTTCGAATGAAAAAGTGGTGGCGCCATACGGAAACTTTTCCCAGAACACATATAGTTCTAAAATGTATATGGTTTATTTGCCATTTTTGAGGAATTTTAAAACGTTGTTAAAAACGTGTTGACGGCGTGTTGGCGGCGCTCTGGACTTGTTGTCGGCTTTTAGTAGGACCGACCGATTGCTGCGCGACACATAGATCTTTCAATAGCGCAGCGCGATCGGTTGAAAGCGCAGCGCGATCAACAGCACGATCGATCGATCGCGCCCATTGACCGATCCCCGATAGCGCCCAACATATGGACTGGTCTAAACACGGTTTTTAAGCCAAGATGGCGTCCGACTGCTCCCTGTGTAAGTTCAGGGTTTTTTACTGGTTAAAAATTCAGACTTTTCGTTTATTTGTATATAATTAAACCGAACATAGTTCCAATAATTCTTTGGTTTATTTGCTGTTTTTGAGCCATTCCAAACTTGTTGTCGGCAGCGTGTTGTTGGCACTCTGGACTTGTTGTCGGCTTGGTCGGCTTGTTGTCAGCTTTTATATTTATTACTTAGTACGGTAGGACCGCCAACATACAGATTGCTTTTGTTGGAAGCGATATCGGATAACTTTCCGTATGGCACCACCAATTTTTCACAAATCTTTACAAAAAGGGATAGGCCTATCTCATTGACTTGATCTGAGTCTTGAGTGACAATTTGACAATTAATTAATAAAATAGTAACATTATTATATTAATAATTAAATCATTCATATAAAAAAATCAGTCAATCAATACAAATCAAATTGATCAATGTAAAATTTTAAAAAGAACGAAAAGGTTACCTTTGACGTCGGAACGACGGTTATTTTCTTAAAATTATACATCGACATGATGGTTGCTATAGTAAGGAGACAAACACTGGTGAGAAAAAAAAACGACAATCAGTGAAAAACCGGTAAAACGCTACAAAAAATTACGGAAAATATACATTCCGTACCGCATGTACGTTCTTAATTAAAGAGCGTGTATTTCAGACACGTGGATTGCGACACCGCCGAACGGTCTGGTTCCGTACAGCAATCCCTATATCAAATAAGTAGGACAGCGGTAGAAGAAGAACCAGACTAGAAGGCATACATGGTAATCCTACTGTTGCTTAGCATCTCATGACAATAAAGCTGGGTACCATGCAGTATGCGTTTAGTCTCTTTTCAAGCAGTTTTTTGCAGATGGCTCTCGCTTCGTCGCCGCCACTTGAGGGACAGACGAAGGGGCGGCCGGAGTGGGAGAGGACCTCCATGGAGAGACTGGGAAGAGGGAATGTTCCTCAAGATAACACAAATTGCCCAACTAGTTCAGAATATTTCCCCCACTTATTCAGTAAAAGCTGATTTGAAACGTGGACCCACTCATACAAAATATTTCATAGTATGGGGATGGGGAGGGTGGGGGCGTGTCCGTTGTTGTCATGTCGCCCTCGTTTTTAGGGCGACTGACACTGGTGTATTTTGTCCACAGTATCGGCATTAAAGGGAAGGTACACGTTTGGTAATTACTAAAAACTCTAAACAAATATTTACTTAAAAACCGACTTGGTAACGAGCATTCGAGAGCTGTTGATAGTATAAAACATTGTGAGAAACGACTCCCTCTGAAGTAGCATAGATTTTGAGAAAGAGGTAATTTTTCACTAAATTAATAAAATACTTCTAGCCAGAAGTCTTTTATTCCTATCTGAAAGCACACAAATTCGTCCAACAGTGTTTTTCCCCTCATTTTTTTTTTTTCTTGTAATAATTTAGTCCATTAAGTTTTCATATAGTCACCCACTCATGTTTTTGCTGACTAGTATTTTCTGCAGCTTTATGAAAATTGGGCCAGGTCCTTCCATCGTAGCTAAACAAGGGCTTGCTTGGATGGGCCAATGTGCCAGGTCTATAGTCCCCAAACAACGATGCGTTTGAATGTTAGACCATCGGGAAACATTCAAAATGTATTGAAGAAGGAGTTTGTGTTGGATTTTCCTGACAGTGATGTGTTCAAGTGTGTGTGTGGGCGGGGGATTACATTTTGCATGAGTGTCCAAGTGTCCAACTTATAAACAAAAAGCATCAAAGTTGCCGTGAAAGCGCCCCTGGCATATACAATGATAATAGCACTGCTCACTGCTGCCCGTGATCAATGTAGCTAAGGGAACCGTTCCACCACTGGCTTTTTCAAACAGTGTCATCTTCTTTGTGAAACCACGAGCCGCAGCCCCCCCCTCTATAAAACAAAATAAAAACAACGAACAAGCGAAACAGATCAAGACAAATAAACAAGTTTACACACATGCTCGAAACACCAGCAATAAGGTGTAGAAAGTATACCTTTGTTTTTGAACCCATCTCTCTAAATCCACATTTGTTAAAAGGGAATTTGTCTTTCATATTCTTATGCATTATCAACAGATGAAGTGCTTTTAACAAAGAAAGTTGTTTCGGGGTAAGTTTTGCATCGGGAATTAGGAAGTTTTATTCCTCTTTTTGTGTTTTGTTTACCCCCAAAACGCCGGTGTGTGTGTTAGCAATGTATACTCAGTACTTTCCCGAATTTTGTGAACAAAGCTCACAGGCATATTACTCGGGTGGGATTCGAACCCAAGGAAAGTACAGCGAGATACAGTGCACTGCAGTGCTAACACACACGAGTGTATGGGTAAAAACCAAAATAATATGTTTCGGAGTAATTACCAACGGTATACTTAAAGGAACACGTGCCTTGGATCAGACGAGTTAGTCTATAAAAAGCGTTTGAAACCGTTTGTTATGAAATGCATATGGTTAGAAAGATGTTTACAAAGTAGAATATAATTATCCACACAAGTATCACTCAAAATTGCACGGTTTTCATTATACGTCGCGAACTAACACGGTCGGCCATTGACGAGGTAAAAAGAAAACCAAGCAATTTCGAGGGATATTTGTGTAGATCATTGTATTCTACTTTTATAACATCTTTCTATTAACCATACCGATTTTATAAAAAAACTGTTACAGGACGCTTTTCAAGGACCAACTCGACCGATCCAAGGCAACGTGTTCCTTTAAAGACACTGGACACTATTGGTAATTGTCGAAGATATGTCTTCACACTAACCCCCTTGGTGTATAAAATAACAAACCGGTGAAAATTTGAGCCCAATCTGTCACCGAAGTTGCGAGATATTAATTAAAGAAAAAAAACCTTGTCGCACCATGGTCACACGAAGTTGTGTGCTTTCAGATGCTTGATTTCGAGACCTCAAATTCTAAATCTGAGGTTTCGAAATCAAGTTCGTGGAAAATTACTTCTTTCTCGAAAACTAAATCACTTCAGAGGGAGCCGTTTCTCACAATGTTTTATACTACCAACCTCTCCCCATTACTTGATACCAAGTAAGGTTTTATGCTAATAATTATTTTGAGTAATTACCAATAGTGTCCACTGCCTTTAAAAGACTTCACAAGTTCATCACAAACAATTGAAATAATTTGCACTAATTAGGCTCCAAATTAAAGTTTCATGTTTTAATGAACAGGATAAAGAAAGTGTAAAGCAGGTAAATTATTTGATTTGTAACATTAAAATAATTGTATAATTTGAAAGATAAGTTCCTTACACATCACTCACTATTAATTAATATTCCAACTGAATTTCCCCTCCTCATCCACAGTGAATTACATGATGACAATAGTTCAATTATTAAAATTACATTTACAATAAATTAAATAATTTTATATACACTTAAACACTAGAACCAATCACATACAGCTGCTTAAACACACAAACACAGCTTAGCACAAAACAATTTTGTTTTACCAGAATATGGTTACCAGCCAAAATTGTATGTCAAATGTACCACCTGTGACTTTGTAATTTTGTCTTCTAAGATTTTTTTTAAGCAATGATAAGCAGCTCTATGAAATTTGGCCTTGATTTGTACCTCGAGAATGCATGTTTAATATAGTTGCGTAAAATAACACAATTATCTGTAACATAATATAATTAGCCCTTCCCATGAAATATGATAATTACACATACACTGTCGGTTGGCAAAAGCCATATAGTTGTGCACGATGTGCAGCTTACGAAGGATCTATTTTACGTAATTTATTATGTGCAAGCAGAAGCAATAAAGTAAGCAGATCTGTGAAATTTTGCCGTGATTTGTACTTCGAGAATGCAAGTTAGTTTAAGTACGTAACATATTATAATTTGCTGTAAAATAATATTTACTTCAGACGAATTTCGGGATTGTCGAGTATACACCTTTAAACAGCCAATAAAGGATGATCTCAAATATATAGATATTACGGTTTTCTGGAGTCCATAGGAAACATTAAACAAAATATAACGAGTCTCTTACCTCACGTTAAAACATTGTAAAAATGGGTTTTTCTCCATAACGCTCCAAGCCAAATTTCTGAAAAACGCGGGTCAAACAAACCTGCGCGACAAAGGAACCGCGGCCGGGTACATTTTTTACTCGAGTTATTCGTTACTAAATGCAAATTTTGAGAGTAAAATGGTTATTAACCGGTATCTACGATGTATATTTGGCCATAAAAAGGTAATAGTTGAAATATTGAGATCATCCTTAACTTACTCTTTAAGCTTTAATCCTACCAAATTTGTTTAATAAATAATTTATTTCGAATTTTGACTGTTTTAGCAAACTTTAACAGCAACATTTTATGTTCTGAGTCCTAATACGTAGGCCCCTACTGTATTGCACACAACTTCTAGCTTAATTTAACTATATATTCTGTTTTTTAAACATATTTTTTCTGTACAAAGAGTTCAACTGAAATGAAAATTATGTCTATCTCTAACTTAACAGGTCTAGATTTAAACCACAGATCTAAAGTATAAAAAAAAATCAGAACACAAGAAGGGAAACATTCACGGTTAACCACCACATCCCTATAAGTAAGAAAGGGGACCATACAAAATCTGTACATTATTGCAATAGATACAATTAAAAAGTATACATTAAAGGGGTAGGCTATAAGTGTAGGTGATTTAAATTTACTAAATAATTGTGTGTAACTGACTGGTTGCAGGACATTCGAGTGGCCAAAAGCGAAGCGGAGACGTCCTCACTCTGGCAAACACCCAGACCCCTTTTGTTAAAGGGTTTAAATATGGAACAAGTGATGGACATCCCCACAGTGTTTATTCAGCCTTACTCGAATATCTTTGTGAGTAAATTTAGGGATTTTTTTTCCATTTGAAAGTTTCGAAGCTGTATTGATGTGAATATAACATGCGCTCTTTTTACACTTTCATTACGTTTTTTATGACAAAACGGTGTATCTCTGTATACTAATTGCTTTTATCAAAAATGATTTTTTTTTTCTCGAGTAAGATTGTTTTGCCATGGCAGGGCTGACTTCGTCTCAATGCGGCTTCGTCTCAATGATATTTACCAGGGAACCACAAAAGGAACCTCTGCTGCTTAAAAGTAATTGTCTACTGTCACAACTTATTTAACCAACTTATTAACCATACATGCATGACATGTTATAATTTCCACGGTGATCATTTTAAAGTTTTACACAAGCCTAAAACTGTAAGGCCGTTTTTCACAGCTCGTTTAGTTAAAGTACAAAATCGTTAATACAGCATAACATTTTGAAATGATTTGGTATGTTTGAGAAATTTCACTTCACTCCAGAAAACTAGCATAAGGAATCTTTAGTTTTCCTCGTCGGAAATCAACTAAAATTGCAAAGTAAACAGACTCTACTCCTTTGACGGCGAAGAGGGCGCTGTTGTGACATTATCTTTTAGATTTGTTGTCCGCAACGTGCTGCAGCTGCCCGATGAAGTCGTCTTCGTCCACTACGTCATCGCCTAAAAAGTGAATTGACAAATCAATTTAAAAAAGTTAAACATTTATTAGGTGCACACTCAGTATTTTTATGCAAAGGTTTATGTGGGACTACATTTGAATTCTGATACCCACTTCGTTTTTCATAGCACCATGTTACCATCCAAGACCATCGAGGCAAACCATCTTCTCTTTTCGTGCGTTACAAAACACAGGGGACCAATGGCTTGTATGTCCCATCCGAAAGACGAAGCATCATTGTCAATCGTCTCGATTCAGGACACATGTGTCACGAATAAGATTAGAACCCACACTCTGCTGATCAGAAACACGAGAGCTTGAGTCCGTTGCCCTTAACCGCTAGGTCACGACTAGCCACAGTTACCTATTTGTTTCTAAGTTGGCAAGTTTCTGTATTCTGTGACTTCCTTTTTCATGTTGATTTGGGGAAAAAGAAAACTTGACTAGAGCAGGATTCGAACCAAAGACCTCCAGATTAACGTGCCAGCGCTCTACCACATTAATTCGGGGTCGTTGGTTCAAATCCCGCTCTATAGTCAAGCTTTCTTTGTTCAACCCCAAATCATTTGAAATTTAGCCAATCACTTTCTCTTGTGCTTTATTATTTGGATATATCTTAAATGACCAGTTTGTTTTTGTGAAGTCCTACCGTTTTCTGACTTAGAGATGGCCTCCCTCAGCTCCTTGACAAGTTTAAACTCCTCATCTTCCATCTTGGTTTCTTTCTCCTCCTCCTCCTCAACATTACCAACATCTGCATCTTCGTCATCATCATCATCATCATCATCTTCGGCAGATTGGTCACCAGCATTTTGCAACCTGCTGATTTCTTCAAGCTCTTGCTCCATATCGGCATCTTCCTCCATATCCGTATCTTCATCTTTCTCGTCTCCATCTCCATTCGTTCCTTCCTCCTCCTCCTCATCATTATCATTCTCATCGTTTTCCCCATCAGAGTAATTGTCACCATCTGCTGGAGTGTTCTTGTCAATCACCTTATTGTCATCTTCACCATCATCATCATCATCATCTTCGTCATCCCTGTCTTGATCATTCCCATCTGCAGTAGCTTCATTCTCAGCGCCTTCTCCATCATTATACTCAGTGTCTGGCTTGATACCTTCTTTAAGGACATTAGTGTCTTCTTCATCACCATCGTCATCGTCGTCGTCGCTGTCGTTGTCATCATCATCTTCATCATCATATTTATTCTTAATGACATTATCTTCGTCGTCATCGTCGCTGTCGTAAAAACCATCACCTCCTTCCTCCTGACTGTCACGTAGTATCTCGTTGGTCTGTTCTCCTTCTTCATCATCACCATCATCGTCGTCGTCATCGTCGCTGTCATTGTCATCGTAGTTCAAATCTTCTGAGCTTTCAGTTGCGTCTGATTCCTTTCGGTTGATAAGTGACTGCAACTAAGATTTAAAAAAAGAAGAGAAATTGTTGATATATTATTTAAATAAAATTAACACCGATTATTATTTTCTAAATGGAAGCAGAAGAGAAGGTTGATTTAAAGACAACCTATAGGGTGACTCCTCACTCTTATAGGGAAAGTACACGTTTGGTAAATCACTTTTATAATTACTGGCAATAAAAGTTGACTTGGTAAGAATTACAGCAGCTTGCAACAAAAAAAACGTTTGGAGAATCATTTTACTTCGAAGTAATGTGGTTTTGGAAAAAGATATTCTGTCTTTATCTCCTGAAGTTGGATTCTAAACAATGTTACTATCAGATACAATCCCAATATCGCTATTCCAAACGGATTATTATTCCAGTGTGGACATAACAGCTCCATATTTCCACAGGGTAGTTTTATTGTATATCTACAATATACATAGGATTAAACCAGTCGAACGGTTCCAGAAACCAAAGTTATATTCTTCCCCTTTAAAGCCATTATACACTTTCGGAACAGAAAAAAAAAGTTCACAGATTTACAAATAACTTACAGGGTTTACAGAAGGTAATGGTGAAAGACTTCTCTTGAAATATTATCCCATGAAATGCTTTACTTTTCGAGAAAACATTAAAACAATTATCAATTCTCGTTGTCGAGAATTACGGATTTATTTTAAACACATGTCATGACACGGCGAAACGTGCGGAAACAAGGGTGGGTTTTCCCGTTATTTTCTCCCGACTCCGATGACCAATTGAGCCTAAATTTTTACAGATTTGTAATTCTATATATAAGTTGTGATACACGTAGTGTGGGCCTTTGGACAACACTGTTTACCGACAGTGTCAAATGGCTTTAAACATGAATGTGCAATAAGACAAAAGTTTGTTTTTAAACTTTAGCGTAACATTGTTCGAAGTTCAAGCTCAAGACTTGTTTTTTAAAATCTTTTTACTTACAATGTTGTAGATTTTAGTGATGAGAGTTTCAGTCTCCTCCTCAGTCGCCTCCCCGTCATCTGACAATGAATCTCCATCATGTAAAGCGCCCTCATCGGTAGCTCCTTCTTTCTCTTTATCGCTATCCTCTACGTCATTATCGTCATCTCCATCTTCATCTTCATCATCTCCTTCGTCATCTCCTTTGTCATCTCCTTCGTCTCCTTCATCATCATCATCGTCGTCATCGTCGACGTCATCGTCATCGGTGGTCTGCTGTTCCTTAAGATTTGCCTCCCCTTCTTCATCGTGATCATTGTCACCATCATCATCGTCTTCTTCGTTGTCATCTTCAGCGTCTTCTGAATCTTCTTCATCCGCATTTGCATCTTTGACTTCCTCCACTCCTTCTTGACTCTGATCTTCATCATCATCATCATCATCTCCACTATCATCTTGAAGATTTTGGTTTAAAAGTTCTCCTTCAACATCTTCATCATCATCATCGTCGTCATCGTCTTCTTTGGTGGCGGCATCCTCTTTCATCTCCTTATTGTCAATTGTGTCGTTGCCATCGTCATCGTCATCATCATCATCATCATCATCATCATCACTTTCTTCTCCACCATCATCTTGAAGATTTTTGTTTAAGAGTTCTCCTTCAAAATCTTCATCATTGTCATCGTCGTCAGTGTCGTCTTCGGTGGCGGCATCTCCTTTCTTCTCCTTATTGTCAATGGTGTCGTTGTCATCATCATCATCGTCGTCATCATCTTCAGTGACGTCGGCATCGGTGTCCATGATCTCAACTGTGACCGGTGGTGACTTTCTTGAGAGACTGTGCAGATCCTCCCCAAGCTGGTCGTTTACGTCAGCCACCTCGTCTACCTACAATGAGAATAATGTATAATGGGATGTGAGGCATTGCATGATATCAATATATATATTAGATTTTGTTCTTTTGGGGAACTTGTCTTGCTTTAAATTTTACTACCGCGGAGTAGAGTTTCGGATTTCGGGAGACTTCTCAGTTCTGAAAAGAACTGTTCTGCCTGCTATAACAATCATGTGCTGCAGTTAGAACGGGGGGGGGGGGGGGGGGTGGTTACGAGAGAGGGTGTTTGCTTTTTATTTATGCCAATTCATAACTTGACCCTTATAAACGTTTGAACCCATCACTGATTACCGTTAAATTGTTAAATTTTCTGTAACTTTCTTGAGAATATAAAAAATGTTAGAGGACATTTTAGCTAGTAACCTTTTTATGGTAAGCATTTTATTTTTTGTGATTAAGCAGCTCTATGACATTGTGTCCAGGATGATGTTTGCACAATATCAATTAGAGGCAGAAGAAGCAGAATTACGTCAAGCCAGACGTTTGGAAAGGGGCACAATCCCAAAGTCCGCATGATACTACAGCTACGGGGCCGCCCCAAGCCATGAGAGCATTAGCAGGTTTGTTTCCAGTCACATCAAACCTTCCGGAAGGCGCCTCGACTCCACTGTCTTTATATCAACTTGTAATGGAACATTTGTTAACGTGATATGAAAGAGAAGGCACCGTCTTGAAATGTCAAGAGATCCATTGGGACACCTGTCTCACCCTCAGAGAGGCAACAACGAGGTGAGAGGGGAAGATGCGAAGTGAAAAGACTCTGCATCACTTCGAGCCATCATCATCATCATGCATCTTAAAGGCACTGGACAGTCCACTATTGGTAATTACTCAAAAAAATTGTAAGCATAAAAACTTACTTGGTAATGAGCAATAATATAAAACTTTATGAGGAACTGCTCCCCCTGAAGTAAGGTAGTTCTGAAGTATAGTTTGCACTTGCACCCCCAGCTCCTTATAGACCGTTACAAGGTGCTTCAAATTATGTGCATGTCATGAGGATGGGTCTTACAGTTTAAAACAAAGCTCTACATACCTGCACAAATTGTTTTTTTAAGAATAAATAATGACCGCTTTGGGACTCCTTTGAATTTGGGTGTGAAAAGAACCGATACATATTCGGGGAAATGTGCTTTAAGATCACACCTTTAAAATAAACTTTTACACTTTAAAACTTCAATAACTACACTTTTGTAAAGGTTGTTTCTATATAGGAAGCCCTTTTGTGGTGCTATAAATGTCCACAATGATATGTTGCCGTTAAAGGAACACGTTGCCTTGGATCGGTCGAGTTGGTCTTTGAAAATCGTTCTGTAACCGTTTGTTGTAAAATGTAAATGGTTAGAAAGATATTGTAAAAGTAGAATACAATGATCTACACAAATATGCCTCAAAATTGCGTGGTTTTCTTTTTACCCTGTCGACTAACACGGTCGGCCATTTATGGGAGTCAAAATTTTGACTCCCATAAATGGCCGACCGTGATGGTTCGCGACGTAAAAGGAAAACCGTGCAGTTTCGAGTGATACTTGTGTGGATCATTATATTCTACTTTTAAAACATCTTTCTAACCATATGCATTTCATAACAAACGGTTTCAAACGCTTTTAATAGACCAACTCGTCCGATCCAAGGTAACGTGTTCCTTTAAACATATGAAGGTTTTGTATTGTGGTCGTTTAAAGGCACTGCATGGACACTATTGGTAATTTCTCAAAATAATTGTTAGCATAAACAATTTACTTGGTAACGAGCAATGGAGAGCTGTTGTTAGTAGAAATTTAATAGGTTTAATTTCTCACTCAAATATAAGTTGACTTCAGGCCTGAAGCCTTTTATTATGCGTCTGAAAGCCCTAGCAACAAGTGTGTTTCTTTCGTTATTCTCTTACAACTTTGATGACCAATTGAGTCAAAATTCCCTAGTTTTGTTATTTTATGCGTATGTTGAGATACACTAAGTGAGAATACTGGTCTACTGGTGCAAATACCAAACGTGTCCAGGGGTGGATTTCACAAAGGTAGTCCTAACTTAGGACTAGTCCTAGGCAATGCTAAGAGATAGTACCAGTCCTAAGTTAGGATGTGTTACTGGTCCTAACTTAGGACTGGTCCTATCTCTTAGCATTGCCTGAGACTAGTCCTAAGTTAGGACTACCTTTGTGAAATCCACTCCTGTGCCTTTAAATATTTCAAGTTTTTGTTTAGCTTTAATTTTGTTCCCGCCTTCTTAAGTCTCCTGCCTCTTTCTCTTCGTTCCTTGAGAAGAAATAACAGTCTCGTGTAAGTGTACCATCCAATTAACATGACGGTGCGGGTTTTTAATAAAGAGGGCGAGGAGTGCCTGGGGCCGGCTTGATCGCCACCCAGAAAGGGACGACTTTTTATCTCGCTGTTTGGGCGTCGATAAAGTATCGTCGTTATTGATTTTTTTTGGCATGTCTCCCGGGGATTCCGTAGTTTGCATCCGGACCACAGGATTGGCTTATTTGTATGGTTTCGCATTTCTGTTAATAAATGAAGGCAATGATTGAGATGTGACAGATAATTCATTGAAAAGTCTGTGATACCAGACTAAGCCAAAAACATTTTTTTTACGTTGCTTTGTGAAGGAATAAAGTCAATAACAATAATTTAGAAGCGAAGTTTGTTCTAATAATAGTACAATTTCGAACATGTATTCATGCACAATAGTTTCTGTATTTAAGGCAATGTATACTTATGGTTTTTGGAACCTTTCAAGTGTTTGTAAAATGTAGTTGTACACAATGATAATAGCTTGTGAAAGATATCAGTTGTTATGCCGCAAAATTTGAATCTGAGAAGCGTTACTGGCAGTTTCGCTTCTCAGACTGTGTGTTCCTAGTGAAGATTGTTCTTCCTGCGTGGACATAATAACTAGCTCCGGATTCGGTGACATCTAAAAAAAAAAAACTAAACAAAACGTGACCACTTTTGAAATGAAATGAAATGCTCACACATTAGTTTTGCTAGCTGTATATCTACAATATGATTTAAACAATCGAGCGGTTTCAAGTAACAATACAAGGTATACTTTGCCTTGAATTCTTCATATTTCTACGTGTGTCCTTAAGCAAGACACATAACCATTGCTTCATCCTTCGGATGGGACGTATAGCCGTTGGTCCCATGTGTTGTGTAAACGCATGTAAAAGAACCCAGTGCACTTATCGAAAAGAGAAGGGGTTCGCCCCGGTGTTCCTGGCTGGATTGGCAGCATATTGCGCCACAGCACCTTGTAAACCATTACATGGTGCTAAGGATTAGGCCTTGCATCTCAAAATTCGCCCCACTCCTTGCAGTAATAATACCTGGCGCTTTGTATCCTTTGGCAAAAGGCGCGTTATAAATACGGTTATTATTATTATTATTATTATTATTATTACTATTATTATTATTATTATTATTATTATTAGTTCTCATTTATTTATTTATTTATTTATTATGAAGATTATTCCCAAGATAACTTAGTACCGTATTGCTTCAAATTATAGATGGGACTTGGCATCTGCTTTAGTTGTGATTCACAAGCGAGTCGAAGTCCAAACATCAAAAGCTCAATTAATGCTGTTAATTGTTTACAATATTCTCGTTAAAGTCACGGTGTTCCTAAGGGTGCACTCCACTAAATAAGGAGAAAACAAAGATCCCTTTTCATGAAATGAAGCCACGGAGAAAGATGAAATAAGATGATGCTCATCCTCAGAATCTCCAACTTGGACTAATGATGCGAATATGCTGATCACAAATATTGTCTTATACCTGCAGTGAATAAAACTGATTATTCTTTACAAAGAGGGTGTGTGCGGGGGGGGGGGGGGGGCAGGCTAAATGAACAGACCTACGTGTGTGAACGTTTGAGACGGTTCACTGGCTTTCAAGTTGAATAGGTGCGGCCTCGTTCCCAGGGTGATCAATCTCGCCGTGCCATTTTCCCCTTAGCGCGTGCTGCTCGCTCATTCGTGTCGAGAGAGGTAGGCTCATAACTTACAAGATTTAGGCTTTAAAGATTCTTAAATTTTGCCTTTGAATTTGGGGAGTATCTCATGAATACAGGCCGCAGGTCGTTTTTTTTTTAAGAATAAAAAAAAAAAAAAAAAAAAAATTGTTTTTTTTTTCTGGGGTAATAAGCAAAAACTCCAAATGGCTGACCTGCCAAGAAATCTGGAGTTCAGTGGTCTGAAAATAATTATCTTCGAAAAGTTTTCAAGAGGCTTAGAGACTCTAAATTTTTTGTATGAGTAATTTGTTAATATTATGACGGGGATGGGGGGCTTGGGAGGACGGCTGGGGGGGGGGGGGGAGGCTTCGACACACTACCAACCCCATCCACGAAGCACTTAGATCCACCACTCAGCATGATCAAAGTGTTCGTTGGCAATTCGTCAATATGAAACGATATAGCTTACCCTTTTAGTGGGAATGTTTACATCGTCCGCCGAACCATCCCCAGTCTTCTTTGACGTCTCCGCTAGAAAATAATGGAGAGATATGGAGATTTAAAAAAAAAAATGACATTTAGAGTGCACTGTCTGACAAGTTAGTGTTTAAAATCGATTCAAGTGCTGCAGTTCCACGGGAAAAGGTGGCAATTTATTTTAAACTTTCTACAATTAAAGGTAGGATTGGTATAGGGCCTAAGGCTAATAACACCATTGTTAAATTCTAATCTAAAAGCTTACTGCTTAAAAAGTTAAGACTAGAACAGTTTTCAATGAAACAACATTTCTATGAAAGATTTCCTTTTGACAGCAGTCATATTCGAGAAAAATGTAGTGACATTTAAAAAAAAATGCAACACTTGTACAACCAAACATTAAGGGCATTGTGTTTACATTCTGAAAATTACATGGTAGTAATTTTTTCTTTGGACTCACCCAACAGATTTAGCCCAAACTTTCACAGGTTTGTTATTTCATGGCTCGGGACCTATCTTGTCAACTTCCAATACCTCGGTGAGCTAATATCGACTAGTCACCCATAAACCATGTAATTTTTGTATAATATAGGTTTTCTCGGCCAATTTTCGGAAAATGAGCAGCCAATTTAACCACCAAGCTATTCTATTTCGCGCAAAATCGAATGCTACTAAAAAGGGTCATTCGATTTCGTTTTGGGATTAGTCAAATGTTGCGTCATTCGAATTAACAAAATAATCATTCATCAAAGCAGCATTCAAATTCGCAGACGCTTCTTGAGGCGTGTGTGTCACGAAAAACAATGACGATACGCTAAATTGAACAGAGTGCTAAAAGAATTTGACTCGACCCAAAACGAAATGGCCGAATTCTGAATTTGAAACGCAGTAACAACTGGAGAGGCAAAACAGCTTTAATTCGAACGCATGAAAATGAAATTGACTGCTCATTTGCCGAATTTGACCGAGAAAACCTTTAAAACATCATTTTACTGCGACTATTTTGTAAGCTTTACGGATGTATGTAATACCTATATAAGGAAAGGCAGGATGCAACTCGGTTTTAGCTACGAACAATTTCTTTCAGTCTTGAACAATTTTATTTAATAAAGACCGTATGATTTTAAGATATTCGTTTGCCCTCATTTCGGCTGGAAGAATGCATCTTCCGCTTTCAACATGAGAAGCAGATTGAGCGCAAACTGAAGTCTTAATAACATTTCATTTCAAGGCACTGAAATACTCAAAATATAAGCGCAAAAACGTAGGCCTACTTGGTGATGCGTAACGGGGATCTGTTGGTAGTATACAACATTCTTAGAAACGACTGTCTCTGAAGTAGTGTTGGTTTTTAGATATTTGAATCTGAGAAAGACCAGGCCGGGAGCCTTTCTCAGGCATCTGAAAGTACACAAATTTGTGCAACACCGGTGTTTTTTCTTCCATTATTCTCTTTCAACTTCGATGACCAATTGAGCCCAAATGTTCACATATTGTTGTTTTATAATATGTATTTGTTTGGATTCATCAAGTGAGAATATTGGTCTTTGACAATTACTTTAAAGGCAGTGGACACTATTGGTAATTGTCAAAGACTAGCCTTCACAGTTGGTGTATCTCAACATATGCATAAAATAACTAACCTGTGCAAATTTGAGCTCAATCGGTCATCAAAGTTGCGAGATAACAATGAAAGAAAAAAGCACCCTTGTATATGGACGACACGGAAGCGTTTATGTTTGTGCCGTCACATAAAAGAAATCCTGGTCGTATCGTGTACACAATAATTACCGCGTACGTGCATACGTACAATATGTATCTCGTGTACATACGTTACAAGTATCGTCTACGTTTACGATAAGACGGGGTATATTTTGTTTTATTTATGCATGTGGCACTATTGGCAACCATAGAGCTCCGTATCAAACACACCGGCTATAAAAATTGAGCTCCCAACTATGACGTAACGTGAGAGATTACGTAACGGAGCTTTTTGCGAATCTTTCAGAAAAGCGTCGGATAAGGGCATTTGAAATGACTGTTTTTTTTTACAAGATTAGACTCGATTTCCTTGTTTATTGCAAACATGTTAAATTAAATTCAGCAACGTTTACGACTGGACATTTTTGTTCACGCAGATCTTTAAGACACATTAAGGGCATACAAGTCATGTATGTGCCGCTCTTTTTCTTGTGTGTCTGTCTGTAAAAACACACTCTTGCGATTTATCACACACAAAGGTGATGAGACGGGAATCCTGGCCTCGCCTGTTAAGCACATCTTCTTATTACATGACGGGAGCCGATGTAATACCGTTGGGATACATCGTCACGTCAGCTCTAAATGTCAAGATGAATCCCGTGGACTTAGTACACACAGTGTGTATGTAACACATTGTGCAGTGGGTTGGAAATTGATTTCACCTCTGTGACATAAGACTGGTCCTCGTTTTCTGTAGCCGGGGACTCAAAAACTAATCAAACATAGCACCGACCTGTTACACAATTTGATGGAACCGGAATGGCCCAAAGGAGAGGCTTTTACACTTTGTTTCAAAGGCAGTGGACACTATTGGTAATTACTCAAAATAATTATTGGCATAAAACCTCACTTGGTGACAAGTAATGGGGAAAGGTTGATGGTATAAAACATTGTGAGAAACGGGTCCCTCTGAAGTGGCATAGTTTTCGAGAAAGAAGTAATTTTCCACGAATTTGATTTTGAGACCTTAGATTTAGAACTTGAGGTCTCGAAATCAACCATCTAAACGCACACAAATTCGTGTGACAAGGGTTATTTTTCTTTCATTATTATCTCGCAACTTCGATGACCGATTGAGCTCAAATTTTCACAGGTTTGTTATTTTATGCATATGTTGAGATACACCAACTGTGAAGACTAACATTTACAAATAGTGTCCACTGCCTAAAAGAGAGGATCGTGAGTGAAAGATAAACTTGTGATTTGTGACCTGCAATTCTTGAACATTTTCATGCATATTGACCAATACGTTTGAAAGTTTTGGCTGTTGTTATCGATTCATGCAAATTTGCTGCGTCCATCTTTGAACAAAAATAGGCTGTGACATGTAAAGAGGCAATCATCAAGGAATTAAGTTGCAAGTCCAGACAAGAAAAACACATAAATAAGGATGACTATAAATAAGAGCGTTTCTCCCTCAATAGTGGTCCACTAATGCATGTTCAAACACATGGAGACAAGTTACAATTCTCTCAAAGTAAACCGACTGGCTATGTACGGTGTTGCAAAGCATCCTCTGTTGATAAACCGTATTAAACTTTATAGACTGTGGAAAAAACGGACTATGACAATTATGAAAACTGGTCCTGGTGGCTTACAAATCAATGGAAAAAGTAAAGGGCAAACCATTGAGCTATATCGAGGCAAACCAGGAATTAATGCATTTTCAGCAGAGTTCACGGTCTTCAGTAACTCCACCTCAGAAAGCACGCTGGTCACTAATGTTCAGCAGATCAACAAGCCTGCCGGTCCCCTTGCCGTGAGGCGACAACATCACCCTACCCAAGCATCCTTACCTTTAACGTTTATTAAGAAAACTGTCGACACCATGAACACGATAAATATCCTTCCATGAAAAATACACATAGTGCTTAATTCCTTGGTTTTCAACAGTGCTTTCTAGGACTCCCCGTCACAAAACAAAACTAAACTCGACTATAAAGGTGTTGCCAACACGCAACAAAGCTAGACTACGGAATGCACGGGAAGGTCAAAATCTCCCCTCTAACAAAATGGTACATGCCAGTGAAAAGGTTAGTGACATCATCAACCTAAAAGTATTGAAATGTTTCACTGGGTAAAATAATGTACCCTGGGAAGAAGTGTATTCACATCTGTCTCTGCTGCCATTTTATTTTGTTTTCTTTGCTGTTTCAATGTCAGTGAACAATTATGAATCTTTACATCAACGAAACTCTGCTGTTGCCATAATATAGACCTTGAGTTCCTATAGATTCACCATAATTTCTTAATTTGATTTGTGGAGTGTTCATGTCTACCTCATACACCCAAAATGTAAGGTATAGGCCTGCAGTGGAAGCGAACAAAAATAAATTCGCAAATATAGATTAGATTACCAAGTTTTCTTTGAACATTTTCCCGGACGAGCCAAATTTTTATCAAAATAGCCATTGGCGCAAAAATATCCAACGCGGTAAAACAAAACTCGCTTGCCCTATGCTTGCGTCAATGCCCCTTTAACGTATAAACCCTTGCAGACTATTGCCACTCTATAGCTATTCTTCAATCCTTCCTCTGCTGGCATTTCCCCCTTCAAGGGACGCATAGAGCATACATTGTTGACATAGCTGGCCATGTCAGGGGTCTCTGCTGATGACACCCGACGGTGGAGGGACCGAGAGAGGTTGTCTCCCAAGAGATATGATTTCATATCAGAGAATGGAATATGCAAATTCACGGACTGTAACAAAATATTTTCTTGTTGAGGCAGAACAAAATCACTCAATACATACCTTGGTTTCGGCACGCCATTATACGTCATTGTTTGTTTCAGCCTCTGGTTCTATTGTTTTAATCATATGTTAAAGACACTGGACACTATTGGTTTTTTTCAAAGACCAGTCTTTTCACTTTGTGTATCTCAACATATGCATCAAATAACAAACCTGTGAAAATTTTAGCTCAATTGGTCGTCAAAGTTGCGAGATAATAATGAAAGAAAAAACACCCTTGTCACACGCAGTTGTGTGCGTTTAGATGGTTGATTTCGAGACCTCAAGTTCTAAACTTGAGGTCTCGAAATCAAATTCGTGTAAAATTACTTCTTTCTCGGAAACTACGTCACTTTAGAGGCAGCCGTTTCTTACAATGTTTTATACTATCAAGCATTCCCCAATACTCGCTACCAAGTGAGGTTTTATGCTGATAATTATTTTGAGTAATTACCAATAGTGTCCAGTGTCTTTAATGGGCATGTCTACGCATTCAAACCGAGGACTTAGAGAAGCTTATAACAAAAGGGATCCGGGAAAAAGTCACACCGAGGACTTCCTCGATTCGATTTCGTGTACAAAACCAATGGGGACGTCTGAACAAAGAGAAATCCTCTGTTTACACCATAAACACAGCTGGAACGTACATGTAGATGTGTACAACTTTAAAACCAACGTGTAAAAATTTCTGGAGCGAATATGTCCACGCAGGAAGAATAATCCCTAATAGAAATAAACAATCTGAAAAAACGTTACTGACAGTAACGCTTCTCTGGTTCACATTTTTGGCCCCCCAAAATAATACCTTTTTACACAAGCATAACACTTCAAATTGAATTCTCCACAAAAATGCTTTATTCTTTTTAAAAAGCTGCTGTTCGCTTCCAACCAACATTTTGTATTGCCATAAATTTTAAGAGTGATTTAATACCACACGACGTATAGAGTTCCTTTCAACCACAAAACCTCTCTTTAGAGCAACTGGGGAAACTGGTTTTCATGAAGGCCCAGGCCACATTCGAAAAAGCTAACCAGCCTAATTATGTTCAAGAATAAGGTCATTATTTTGATGCTTGAACACAGTTAGTGCCACAGCCGATTTTCATCCAACTCTGCGGTGGTAAGTCCTGATTGGCTATATTACACCACCGGATAAATGAATAATTGTAACACTTCAACGTCATTGGCTGCTACGGAGGCCCATGTAGATCAAGGACAGACTCATGCAGACTATTACACTGTTTATAGAGGTTTCCATGTTCAAGCCAGCTGCAGCGTCTATTATAAGACACCGTAATTCTTTCAATCGATCACACTTGACAAAACAACAAGGACATTCAATTAACACCTGTGCCTTTATGTTATATTTCTATAAATAAACTTGAATATTATTGTCCCCTTACAACGGACTTTTTTTGCTTTGCCAAATCCCTTGTAATTGAGAGAGAGGAGAAAACCCGGCAACATGTAGGAAATATCTACATCCCCTAAGAGTTTTTTTCTTTTTTCAATGCAAGTTTTCTGAGCCTTTCCTTGTCCTCGACTTGACGATTTCCCCGTTGGTAGCAGCTGATATGAAAGCAACATATATATACCTAGGGACAGACTTCCAAAATGCTCCGTCGAAGGACACTCTAGATCTTTCTGTTTGACTGATGTCCAAGACATTAGTTAATTAGCATTACTTCCAGCGCAGCTGATGCCGTCAAGGTTCATTAGTTATTGATATCATCTCGATATTTTCGTTGTCCGTAAATGTTCGGCCGTAGCCAAATTGGCGAATACAGCTACGGCTACGGCTGTTGCTAAGTGTGTTGCTAAAGACGTCCTATACTTCAATGCATGATGACGCAGAAATCTAGCCGTGGTCTGAGTCAGTGAAACAACAAGGGCCCAATTTCATAGAGCTGCTAAGCACAAAAATTTGCTTACCATGAAATTTCTTCCTTGATGATAAAAACAGGATTACCAACCAAATTATCCATTTCTTGCATATTGCTTGTTACTGGTATTCAGCTGTTGTTTACTTATCCTGAAAATCACGTGGAAATTTGGTTGGTATTCCTGTTTTTATTGAGGTAAAATTTTCATGCTAAGCAAATTTTTGTGCTTAGCAGCTCTATGAAATTGGGCCCTGACTGTAGACATTTTCCCGCGTAAATACGATGTAATCTGGAACGTCATAGCTTACAAAAGAGCAACAGAGCATGGGGCCAAAGTTCATATAGGGCCAATTAAGTACAGAAAGTATCTCAGCACAACAAAATCCAGCAGACCAAAATCATAAGGTTACCAGCCAAGCTTCCACATCACATGTACAATTTGTGACTGGTATCATGCCGATTTGCTGAAAATTAAATTGTTGTTGTAGGAATAAGGATTTGTACTGGGTGCGTTCGTTGTTGCCGCCTGGGTCGACCTCGATGTTGCGTATTTGATTTTTTTTTCCAGGACGAACGTGGGCACACAATTACCCCACGTTCGTCCTCGAACCAGGAAAAAACCCCGGACACGTCATCACGTGAGCCTTTTCGTCGTGACGTCAGTGCACCTCGGGTCAGCCCCAAGTGACCCTACCCACAGGCGGGGCTCTTGGGGCTGGCCCGAGGTGCACTGACGTCACCACGGGAAGGCTCACGTGGTGACGTGTCTGTTTTTTTTCCTGGTTCGAGGACGAACGTGGGGGTAATCGTGTGCCCACGTTCGTCCTGGAAAAATAATAAACAACGCCACATCGGGGTCGACCCTGGGAATCTAATCGAATGCACCCATTGTCATTGCGTTCCGAATAAGTTTCACCTTGACAATTATGAATATGCAACGAGTTATTGCATATTCATAACATTCATGTTAAGGAAAGCAAACTGTGCAATTTTACATTTTCTCATTTGTTGATCTTCGTTCAATTTGGATATCTAACACACAGTGGGCCCCTGTTTAGAACAACCATACAATTTGTTTCAAGAATTTTAATTTTATGTATTATATAATCACCTTCATTTGACTCGCTTTTCTCAAGTTCATCTCGGAGTTCATGGATCATAGCCAAGGAATCCTTCTTTTTGAAGAACTGAAACAAAACAAAAAACAAAGAATTTTTGGTTAAAAAATAGAAAGAAATTTTAAAGGGAAGACAATCGCTTGGTAACACCTCGTGGACAACAGCTTTCGATAAAGAATTTTGACTGTCATTTCACTTTAAAGTATTGTGGTTATGGAAAAAGATATCATTTGGAATCTCCCATTTTTTGAATCTGATGAGCGAATTTCATTTTGATTACTCCATTAAAGACACTGGACACTATTGGTAATTGTCACTTGGTGAATCTGAACATATGCATAAAATAACAAATTTTTTGCCCAATCGGTCGTCGAAGTTGCAAGACAAAAAACACCATTACGAAGTTGTGTTCTTTCAGATGCTTGATTTCGAGACCTCAAATTCTAAATCGGAGGTCATGAAATCAAATTCGCGAAAACTTACTTCTTTCTCGATAACTACATTACTTCAGAGGGAGCCATTTCTCAGAATGTTTTATATTATCAACCTCTCCTCATTACTCGTAACGAAGGAAAGTTTTATGCTAATAAATATTTTGAGTTATTACCAATAGTGTCCACTGCCTTAAGCATAGTATTCTTCCTGCAGGGACATAATTGCTCAGGATTTAAGGTGATATCTCCAAAACGCGACTGCGGAAAATGACCACATGTTAGTTTTATATAGATGGTTCCAAACACCAAACGGATACCTTTCCTTTAAAGCACGCGTATAAGATGTATACAAAAACTCGTTGCCCAAAGCTTATATTTTCATTTAAACGATTTCAAACCCATGTTGGAAAAGGACAGGCAAATATCTGAATAACTTAGATTTTTCACTTGATAGTATTACTTTTGTCTTTCTTCAATTTTCACTCTCGTCATTCCACAAATTAATTTTGGAAGAATCATCGATCAATCATTCTCTCTTGACATTCAGATTCTATTCCTTGCGGCTAGTCTCACCTCATTGACGCAATCCGGTAGCTGGTCTGGATTCTTGAAGATAAGCAACACACAGTCATACTTGTTTAAAACACGAACCTGTAAAAGTAAAAAGATAGCGGCTGGGATTAAGACTAAGTAGTCCTCTGATAAAGGTTGACTCTGAGACGCTGCCGTACCAAAACTAGCCTTTTACCAAGTCGCAGGCGTCATCGAATAAGATTAAATATAATGCACGAAAGAAGGCCAGCACGAATGGTATCATTTTGTATGCTACAATACGCCCCCCTTGTTGGGATGACGCATCCATGGGGTAAATGCAACTTGACAGAAGACTATAGATCTGAGAGAAAAGATGTTAAGTGATTAACCAAATGTAAAACATGTCAAGGTTTAGTCGTGGAAAATGCAACCAATATGAACACCACACTCTCATTGTATTTTTGTTAGTTAGAGTGCAGAAGCGTAGTATTGTAAATATTGCTGATTAGAAGGGTTAGGACCGACGTTTACAACCTCTTTCCCACAGTAGGTATGTAGCGCAGTCACAGACTCTGTGGGTGCGTTCGTTTAGCTTCCCTGGGTCGACCTCGGTGTGTGGCGGGTTTTTTCTTCCAAGACGAACGTGGGTAATTATCTGAACACGTTTACCTGGAAAAAGAAAATGCCACACACCGGGGTCGACCCGGGGAAGCTAAACGAACGCACCCTGTCTTTTCATGAAGCAATAAACAGATATTTTCGTGCCGTTATAGTACGTTCGACCTAGTTTCACCTCATCAGAATGTTTGAGCTTGAAACCAGACTTTCTGCTTCTATTCACCCATCACTCTTGATTTGCTGAGATATAGGCCTACGTACAATGAGCTATTCGAACAGCTTTATTCCACATGCTGCAACTCTATGAAACTCCTTGCCTGGTGCCAGTATCCTATCATCACAATCTAGACTGTTTTAAAGGCGTGTTACACACCAAACGAAGCACGTCAGAGACAGACGGTATTCGAACCCGGACCGGGTAGTCTGAGTTACTGAAACAGTCCCAGCAACTTAGCCCACTGTAGCCTTGACTCAAGGCTGTTGGCGTAGTGTGCCCCGGCCCGGCCCGGCCCGGCGCGGCACAATTCGGCAGTCTGCACGCTGTACATACACGAACAACGTACATGTATACAGTACATTGTACAGTAAATTGTACAGCGAGAACAGTATAGCGAAGTCGTGAGTACGGTCGTGTCTTTCTACTTTCAACCTCGCACACGTGGCTCAACCAACAGCCTTGATGGGTCTGTAACAGCTTTATCGGAATTCCGATAAAAGGGCGTGCATGATCTGGGCATGTCATTCTAAACATTGGCCAATCACAGGCGCGATTGAGAATGACGTATTACTGCTAGCAATCATGCCACGTCCGTGTGCGTGGCCGGTTGTGTAGTTCCCCATTGACTTGTGTATGGTTGTGTAGTGTCCCATTGGCTTGTGTATGGTTGTGTAGTTTCCCATTGACTTGTGTATGGTTGTGTAGTTTCCCATTGACTTGTGTATGGTTGTGTAGTTTCCCATTGACTTGTGTATGGTTGTGTAGTTTCCCATTGACTTGTGTATGGTTGTGTAGTTTCCCATTGACATGTGTATGGTTGTGTAGTTTCCCATTGACTTGTGTATGGTTGTGTAGTTTCCCATTGACTTGTGTATGGTTGTGTAGTTTCCCATTGACTTGTGTATGGTTGTGTAGTTTCCCATTGACTTGTGTATGGTTGTGTAGTTTCCCATTGACATGTGTATGGTTGTGTAGTTTCCCATTGACTTGTGTATGGTTGTGTCAATTCCCATTGACTTGTGTATGGTTGTGTAGTTTCCCATTGACTTGTGTATGGTTGTGTAGTTTCCCGTTGACTTGTGTATGGTTGTGAAGTGCCCATTGACCTGTGTATGGTTGTGTAGTTTCCCATTGACTTGTGTATGGTTGTGTAGTTTCCCATTGACTTGTGTATGGTTGTGTAGTTTCCCATTGACTTGTGTATGGTTGTGTAGTTTCCCATTGACTTGTGTATGGTTGTGTAGTTTCCCATTGACTTGTGTATGGTTGTGTAGTTTCCCATTGACATGTGTATGGTTGTGTAGTTTCCCATTGACTTGTGTATGGTTGTGTCAATTCCCATTGACTTGTGTATGGTTGTGTAGTTTCCCATTGACTTGTGTATGGTTGTGTAGTTTCCCATTGACTTGTGTATGGTTGTGAAGTGCCCATTGACCTGTGTATGGTTGTGTAGTTTCCCATTGACTTGTGTATGGTTGTGTAGTTTCCCGTTGACTTGTGTATGGTTGTGTAGTTTCCCATTGACTTGTGTGTGCGTGTGTGTACGTTGTACGCTAGCTGTATGGACATGAGTGGGAATCGCTATGATGTATAATGGGTCTGAATGCGCTGCTGGACGGTATACGGGCCAGCCACCGGTGTGAGTCGGACAAGCCTCGTTCGGTCGGTACGGTGTCGAACAACTTCGAAGAGAGGAGGGGTTCCTTGGCCCCGTTTTAATGTCTTGTGTTTCTTTATAACACGAGGACTAGCATCATCAGTACAATGTAGCTGGTAGATTTGTCCCTGAATGGGAAGCTGCTTTACTATAAGTGTAACGTTGTAGTGTGGTAGTATGGCAAGAGTTAGTTTATGAAATTGATCTTTACTTGTAGTTGTTGTTAAGCCACACGCCATCTTCTACCGTCTGGTATGTTTTCGACCAACACATAATTTATTTTCGATCCCCAACTTTGATTTACCGCGAGAAACGTAACGAATAATATGTCTAGATAAAATAAACAGCTGGGTTTCTTAGCTCATCTGGTCTGAAATGGAAAACAGTAATCTGGTCTGAAAGAGGGAAAACTGTAATGTTATTAAGTGATTGTGCTTCAAGGGGATGGGTATGCCCAACATCTAAGAATTCTAACCAAGTAGCCATTGCCGGAAACCAATGACACCTTGATACTTTTTGAACCTTTCTCAAACACATTTCACACAATGTATGGTCTAATTTTCTTCCTTCTTATTTCTAAATCTATGATTGGTGCATTAAACCTGGTTGTTTTATTTTGTTGAAAGCTTCTGCAGCTGTGCCACGATGAACTGTTGCAAATTATACACCGTACCATTGATATACAGTACACAACTTTGTTTTAGGGTAGGGATTTCTCCCTCGCGCCCGCCGCCCTTGCAATTTGTTTTTGCACAGCAGCCACAAGGCTTGTTGTTATACGTCGGAGAACACGTGCGCGTGCTTGCAGATGGTTGTGACTGACATCGCAGCGAGACTTTATAGGTCAACCAACAACCAATGAGACCGGGTTGTTAGTAAACATTAGCATAATGAGCTCCGCCCTAAATTTTGGCAGTTACAGAACCATCAAGGCGCTACTTTAGAAATACTCATGTACCGTACGTGTACCATATAGATAGTAATGTGTATGTACAGTAGGTATAGGTGTGTACATACGCTGTACACGTATGATATGCACTGTGTTATGTATGGGGGTGCGCTGGTGGAATTCAGTGATTGGGACTGGGATTTTGCGGGTCGCGGCTGGCTGTAGCGCCTTGATCAAGGCTAAGCCCACTGCGCCAGGTACTCAATCACGGGTCTTTCCACGGCAGCTTGACTATGGTGGCCCTGAAGGGACCCCTGCAGTGAACAGTCGTATCATCCAATGCGTTTTGTACAGAGAGGCACACTATGGGTGCGTTCGTTTAGCTTCCCTGGGTCGACCCAGTGCCCTGCTTGTGGAGTGGGTCACTTAGGGGTGACCTGAGGTGCATGCCGTCACAACGAGAGGGCGAGTGTGATCGTTCGATTAGCTCTTGTCAGGGGCTCACCCGAGATGTGAGCACTGCGGGGTCGACCCAGGGAAGCTTATCGAACGCACCCTATAATGGCTCTGTAAAGTGTATGTTTTCGGTTAGTCAAAGGCAAACTTTTTCCAAATAAGCTAAATTTGAGTCATCTAGGACTAACAAAAAATCTGTTTTTAAGGAAAACCAATGCTGTTGTACTAAGAGTTATTCCAGCCATTAAAGAGGAACGTCAACTCATCTACCTTCAGTTCCCTAGTCATTTTCAGATTTTATAACTGTCCTCCTTGTAGAGCCAAATTGGCTTTAAAAAAATTTAAAATTGTTCACCGTGCTACTGAAAATAGTTATATCTGACTGTCGACACTACACCCCAGTTCTTATTTATGATACAGTAATATAAACCTAATTAATATTAACGATGACGTCACCCTACGCCGGTTTAACCTGAACTTTGTACTGTATGGATGTATCTTCCAATCATGACACTGGCCCCACGATGGTGGTTTGCGTATACAGTTTCTCAGGCTAATTAAACTAAAGTACAGCCACTTGATTGAGCTTCATTAACCTATAATATCATTTAGTACTATACGTGACTCAACTTCACCAAGGGACCTTATTCGTGCGTACACCACATAGCTCAGTTCATGGTTCCTTTTTTAGCATCGATGACGCACATAAGAAACTTTACAAAATAACATCACAAATTAACATCAGTTTGCATTTGCGGTGTTCAAAAGTGTCTCGCATTTCTCTTTCATTACCACAGCTTTTCAAACCAAACAGATTTTCCTTCGATATATTATGTTAATTTCTATCAAGATTTAGCTTTTAATTAACAAACAAGAAACAAACCCAAAGCACCAGTAGAATATGCTTTTACTTGGAACAATGATGGTATAATGCATTCTAAATTGTAGCCATCAGTAATATGTCACCACTTCAACATCAGGGCGAGCTGTCAATTCTTTCCCTGAACACTGGTCATTCAGTTTCTCTCAGCCTCTTATTGTTTCACTCAACCAAAGTTTCTTTGGCATTTGGTGACCCATTCCGTCCAAATAGAAAATAAAGGTCGCGAGTTTCCACTTCCAATCTCAAATCTCTTCCCATGAAATGTGAAAAATGGACATCGCGCGAATGCAGTAGTTGGCAAAATGAAGCATTGATTGAGGTATTTCTGAAGGGAAAAAAAAACAACCTGATTACTATTGCGTAAGAATTCAACGTTTCGATCATTTCTTATGACCATCTTCAGGAGAAAAGATGGACCCTCTGATGATGTTTGCTTTGCGAGTGTACTGTGAATGGGTCACATCATACGCCATGTTCATTATATATTATGTCCAAATAGAAAATAAAGGTTGCGAGTTTCCACTTCCAATCTCGAAAAATGAAAACCCCGTCAGTCCCGTTGTACCTCATTTCCATGCAGCCAAAAGTCACAGAAGTATCCAAAACTTGGAAACGTGTGGCGATTTATCTCTCGGTATTGTGTAAACCTTGGTAATTTTTTTAGCCGTGTTGGTATGTTTTTCTACTTTTTAACTCAAACACACACACGAAGGACTATAACAGGCTTCAAATATTCTACTTTTAAATCAAAACACACATAACAGGCTTCAAATGCAAAATAGCCTGATGCATTTCTCATAAATGAACCAGTTCCATGATATTGCACGAAATGGAACACGACGAAGGGGTGCGTATCAACATTTGAAGGTTGCAATGGGTGCGTTCGTTTAGCTTCCCTGGGTGTACCCCGCGGTGCTCACTCGGGTGAGCCCCTGACAAGAGCTACAATCGAACGACCACACTCGCCCTCTCGTGGTGACGTCATGCACCTCGGGTCACTCCCACTCTTCAGGCTGAGCCCCTGGAATGACGTCAAAGCTATTCGAACGCACCGGGGCAGGGATTATGTTTAGAGCAGGTTAAATTAGCCTGAACATCTGACGTCACACTTCGAGGCTCGTGATTAACACCAGAGACCGGCATCAAAAACTGGAGCGTGGTTTAACCTTTGACCTCAGTCATGTTACATAGAGATACGCAGTCAAATTCTATTGTGGACTTGAGAGCAGTGTACTGTTTGACCATAACTATTGGGTGCGCGTTTATCCAATATTATTGTATCCAATGGAATCACTGGATCTGAGAAGCTGGGACCTGACTTTAAAGACGGGGCCCAGTCTAGGAGCAGGTCTGCCTCAAGCCTGAACATCTAAGTCACACTTCGAGGCTCGTGAATTAAACCAGAGATCTGCGTTTGAGCCCACGACCTCGCATCGTTTTCACATGATTTTCAATGGTTTTGGAGATTCGCAGTCAATAGTGATGTACATCTTGTGTATTTAAAGCCAAGCACCTGTCCTTGCGGTTGCGGATAAACAAAGGGGACCAGTCTTGTCGGGCTCTTCCAAAACCTCGGCTTAGGCCCGTCTTCGGGGTCAGGGCTTCAGACTCTGGAAACTACAACACGACGTATCACTGCTCCAAACTGTCTTGTCCAGACCGGGAGCCAAAGTCGGAGCCGAGGTTTGGAAAAGGCCTAAAGCTATGACGTCAGCCACACGCCCCTTAATTTCTGAATCAGCCATACTGCGATGAACCCGGGTTACAATTTCACCAGGCCCCTATATATGTGCATGTATCGATCCTTAGACAGATAGCGGTGAACAAGCTCATTTTTAGTCCGGGTAGCGCTTCTTATTCTTAATCTAATTATTCATCGTGCTGAGGAAGATACATCGCCTTTCCAGATCCGCAGATTAAAGGCTCCGGACACCATATAGGTTTTACACAAAAATGTTTTAAGCATAAAACACTTTACTCGTTAACAAGCAGTGGAGAGCTTTGAATTGTATAAAAGATCGTGAGAAACGGTTCCCTCTGAGGTAGTAGTTTTTGAGAAAGGGGTAATTTCTAACTCAAATATTACAGGCCCAAAGCCTTTTATTTGGACTCCTAAAAGCACACACTTGGGCAACAAAAGTGTGTTTTTTTCTTCATTGAACTATCGCAAATTCGATGGCCAATAGCTATATAATTTTCGCAGGTTTGCTGTTGTTATTTTAAAGGAACACGTTGCCTTGGATCGGTCGAGTTGGTCTTTGAAAAGCGTCCTGTAACCGTTTGTTGTAAAATGTATATGGTTAGAAAGATATTGTAAAAGTAGAATACAATGATCTACACAAATATGCCTCGAAATTGCGTGGTTTTCTTTTTACCCTGTCGACTAACACGGTCGGCCATTTATAGGAGTCATAAATGACCGACCGTGATAGTTCGCGACGTAAAAGGACAACCGTGCAATTTCGATTGATACTTGTGTGGATCATTATATTCAACTTTTACAACATCTTTCTAACCATTATGCATCATAACAAACGGTTTCAAACGCTTTTAATAGACCAACTCGTCCGATCCAAGGCAACGTGTTCCTTTAAGTTGAGAGACACCAAGTGAGAATTCTGCTTTCTTGACAACTACCAAAGGTGTCCAGTGCCTTTAATCTTATCTCATCATGGAAGATACATCGCCTTTCCAGATCCACAGATTAATATTATTCATAATTTTGAAACGAAATGTTGGGGACTTCCGGCTTGAGGCGGCGTTCTTGACGATCGTGAAAACCATCATCCAGCATCAAATCGCGTCTTCGGTTTCAATCTCAAAATTGAAAGAACCTTGGGGAGAATTTTTTCTTAGGGTAAGGAATCGGGATGGGTTTTTTCCCCCGTCCTTGGAGACATCATCGAGTATAAAAACGGTATTATTCCAAGATAGCACTTGTCCTTGTAAACAACCACGTACATTCAAAATCCACAAGCAGCAAACATACAGATTTCCTACTTATAAAACAGCTTGATGAAATACGATTCTCATCTTCTTCATTATGTTACTGTGTTTGGTGCTTTTACTCCAGGGTCGTTTTTCTTAAAGCGTGGTTTCGAATCTAGCTGAAGCTACCTCAGCCGCTTTGGGGCTGTTTGTTCTGGTTTACAGGTTTTCAAACTATAGACAGAGGCAAACAAGTGTTTTTTGGTAATTGGAAGATCAAGAAGCTTCTTAAGCACGAAAATAGCTTATTTTGCCTATTTTACACATTTGTACTGACAAAAATATCATGCCATATACATTGCTTGTGACTAGTATTTAGCTGTTGTTTGCTTAGCATAGTGGAGTCTTGGTTGGTAATCTGATTTTACTTAGCAGTGATTTTTTTGCTTAGGCAAAATTTTGTGCTTAAGCAGCTCCTTGAAATTGGGCCCTGTATAGACAATGAACCCTTCCCATGAAATGTGAAAAATGGATATCGCGCGTGCTTAAGTTGGCAAAATGAAGCGTTGTAGGATTGAGGTATTTCTGAAGGAAAAAAACCCTGATTACTATTGCGTAAGAATTCAACGTTTCGATCAAGCTTTTCTGACCGTCTTCAGGTAAAAAGATTGACCCTCTGATGATGTATGCTTTGCGAGTGTACTGTGAATGGGTCACATTAATACGCCATGTTCATAACAACCCAATAATTCAATCCGCACAGCAGGAGCAATAATTGCATCAGCCTGAATATTATTTATAATTACCGTAACAAATAAAACATCTGTCTCTATCTCAGTCCACAATGCGCCGAGGAATGAATAGGCATAAGATTAAAGACACTGGACACTATAGGTAGTTGTCAAAGACCAGTCTTCTCACTTCGTATATCTGCACATATGCATAAAATAACAAACCTGTCAAAATTTGAGCTCATTTGGTCGTCGAAGTTGCAAGATAATAATGAAAGAAAAAACACCCTTGTCACACGAAGTTGTTTTCTTTCAGATGCTTGAGTTCGAGACATCAAAATCTAATTCTGAGGTCTCGAAACCAAACTCGTGGAAAATTACTTCTTTCTCGAAAACTACATTACTTCAGAGGGAGCGGTTTCTCACAATGTTTTAATCAACAACAGCTCTCCCTTACTCGTTACCAAGTAAGTTTTATGCTAAATATTATTTTGAGTAATTACCAATAGTGTCCACTGCCTTTAACCTGTTTGCTATGCCTACAGTGGAGAGAGACCCAATAATCAATGTGTGTGTGTGTGTGTGTGTGTGGGGGGGGGGGGGGGCATTACGTGCCTCTGGTCATGTAGCGTCTTCAAGCCTAGGTCAATAAGGATGCTTCTCGAAACTGTATGACTACAGACCACAAGGAACTCCATTGGTGGCTTTACACAAAGCTTTCAATTTTAACAAATTGAATTGCAAATGGACTTTAAACATGTTGACTTTCAAACTATGAAAACATTATTAAGAAACGTTGTGTTTATCATGTTACGGTAAGTGCACTGTACACCACTTCCATTGGCCGCCATCTTTGATGAAACGTGTACGCGTGAAAGGCTATCATTGGCTGAGAATATAGTGTACAGCGCGTCGGCTTACACGCTTGCACTAGTCCATTGTTTTACATCAAAGATGGTGGTCAATGACGTCATGGGCACTCCATCAATACAAACATATCGCTTCTTGGAACTGAATGAATACAGATCACGAGGAACTCCCTCGATAGTTTTACTCAAAGCTTTCAATTTAATAAATTGTATTGCAAATGGACTTTCAACATGTTGATTTTCACACTATGGCAACATTATTATATGACACGATGTATTTATCATTTAACTGTAAGTGCACTATAGCTATCCTGCATATGACGCCATAAGCCCCAAAACAGTCCCTCGCTGCTGAGGTCAATGAACAGGGCCCAATTTCATAGAGCTGCTTAACGGCCGATTGTTTGCTTACTGCGCGATTTACATTTCAACAGCACTGCTAACCGTTAGCTGACGAAAAGGCAAGCCTTTCTGCACGAAAATGAATGACGTCGCAATGCAAATCCATGGTGAACACGCAAGATGGCCGCCCAATTGTCTTGCTGATCTGTAAAGAACGTTTACACCGTAGCAATTTGTCTGCTACAGTAAGCACGAACGATTGCTTACCGTAATAAGCAGCTCTACATGAAAGTGGGCCCAGCTATCATTGGCTGAGGAGAGACGTGGTTGTGATTACACGCGTGGACGTTAGCATTGCTTGAACATCGAAGATGGCGACCATGCAATGCTTGGGTTCCAATCAAAGATCGTAGGCCTTTAGCGCCGTTGGCCATTTAATACTTAGTTGGATCTTTGCCATGTTCAGAGCCCAGCTAGAAAACTTGACATGTTAAAATGTTTCGGGAAATGGTTTTATCTGTATTGATGTTTTGAAATGAAGTATACATGCGTTGTGTACGCTGATACGACGTTGAAATGCGCGTTAACTTTTGCGAAATGTGCGCTGAGAATAAAGTTGCCCGTTCAAAACTCGCTTTACATTCGTAATTGCCAGTATGAATGAAAGTGGGTGATCTATTTATCCACAGTTAATTTGAATAATAAATCATAAAAATGACTCGGCCAAGCTTATGTTGAAACGTGGATTGTTATGCATATAATTAAACCATGGGCATTTTAATAGGATGCCGGTTTGTGACGCGTCTGATGCAAGATGGCCTCAGTTTTTGCAAATATTGATTTGAATGTTTGCATTGCCAATAAGATGGCTGCACTCTAAACAAACTATCGTCTTGTTGACCAGAAGGTTTTCTCCTGTCATTATGACAATGAAATTTCTTGCCACATGACTTGTTATTACTCTCTCATGGTGACAAGATCCTTGTCATTATCTGGTCACAAGGTTGTCATAATGACTATTGTCATTATCTTGTCAAATTCTTGCATTGGTATTGTCACGGTGACCCTGTGAACTTGTCATTGATTGTAAAAACGTTTCAGATACAAAGTTGTGGTTTGGTTGAACTTTACAGTTTGGCCCAATTTTACGGCACTGGCTTTCACACCGTGGAGTTCCTCGCGTGGTGGTATCACCTCTCTCTAACTTTGCTAATCCTGTTAAAGTGCACAATTTCTGCTATGGACACTCTCTTGTTAAACCACTACATTCAATGATATATGGAATTTGAGGCATTGAATGGTGAGGTATCAATATATATTTGGTTTGCGGTAACACCATGTACGGAGCTCTGGAAGTGCCATCCGACATGTTGAGATACTGACATAATTATCTCCGGATGACGACATCCTGAACGAAAAGAAGTCGACATACCGAGATATTTATGTCATGATCTCAACATGTCGGATGGCACTTCCAGAGCTCCGTAACCATGTGTATTTGTCAGTTAGATTTTGTTCTATCGAGAACTGTCTTTATTTTCTACTATATACCTACCGCCTTATCAATAGATTTTCAGAATTCAGTGACTTCTCAGTTCTGATAAGAACTGTCCTGCTTTTTAGCTACTAACTGGGCGGAAGGTGGCGAATCGGTCATCGTCAGGAGACGATGTTATAAACCATGTAACTATCATGTGCCTCTTAAAGTTTTTATTAGCTTGATAAATTAATGACAAACGGCCAATTCAACGTTCGATAAAAAATATTACAGCAATCTAAAAAGAGGATATTAAACATCCCATGCTATTGAACCTTTCAATCAAGCAATTATTTTTTGTTAATAATGACGGAGGAGCACGTGGGAAGCAGAATGGCGCTATCATACGTTATTTAATAATAAAGTTAATTACTAGCGTGGAAAAGATCCACTTAAGACAAAACGAGGTTTAATTAATTCGAACAATTCCTTTCCCCTATACATGTATATCGTAGTACAAAGTAGACTTATAAACGGACGAGCATATAGACTCTAATTGATTTGCAGTGTACGATGGCTGAATAGATCTTAGTATTGATGACGTCAGAGTTTGTTGCATAAGAATTGGGAACCTTTGTGTGTCAATACGACTGTTGGAAATACAGTACCCAGTTACAACACTTATAAGCAATGCAGACAAACCGTGACGTCATCAGTGGGGTCAAGTGCTGTCAATGGGTGCGTTCGTTTAGCTTCCCTGGGTCGACCCCGGTGTGTGTCGGTTTTTTTTTTCTAGGACGAACGTGGGTAATTATTTGCACACGTTCGTCCTAGAAAAAAAAACCGCCACACACCGGGGTCGACCCAGGGAAGCTTAACGAACGCACCCATTGCTAGTGCACATAACACAGCCTTTATAACCATTTTAAATGTATTAATATGGCACATTAATGGGCCAGGGCCGCCCACGAGCCCAAAGCAATGGTTTCGAAATGGGTCACATATTTTCTGACAACATTATCCGTAAAAAGGTGAATTTAAAATGTAATCATTGCCAATCGTCAAAATGGCTTCTCGGAACCGGACTAGTTGCTACGACAACCACTCTGCAATCCTCCATTATAGCATACTTCATCACATTGCATGATTTGTGCATCCCTTCCTTTCCATCATTGTCAATACCAAACAATAGAACAGTATCGCCCAAAAGGTAGTCTTAAATTGTTTCTTTTAAGTGCTTTACAATTCGCGGAGTTTAGAAATTAATCAAAAGTAATAGGAAGTTCAAATTTACATAATGACATTCTACGAACCGGACTATACACTAAAATGCATTGCATCATCAAACCTGACAGATCGATGGTGACAAAAATTCAGGCAACCGTGCACGAGTGATTCATGCATGTCTCTTTCCTTTTTAGCCCGCCAAAATCCATACCCAAATTACGCGGCAAGAGTAATTGTCAACAAATTGACCTCTTTTTACCAAAACCCGCGTTTATTCACACGTCTCGTTCTCGGACTTTGGATCGAAGGCAGTGACAAAGAAAATCGTTACAGTCCACTTACCTCGTCGCTAGGCAACGCATCGGCATCATCACTGGTAGTCGGAAGTGCCCCTATTTAAAAAAAAAAGATGGAAAATGAGTATGAATATTTGATGTGGTTATATTGGAAAACGGTCACAGAGTATGCATGATTTAACATTACTCTGACGTGGCGTGTGACGGGGTATCAATTACGATTCTTTTCTTGTGGCATAGTCAACATTGGAGGTTCAAAAACGATTTGCTCACTGTGGCGAAACTAAGTTAAATTATGCTTGGCAAGAACATTCATTGTCAACATTAATCCAATTAATTAAATTTACGATACGCGGTTGGTAGAGCTGACAACAGAAGAACTGTCACCTGTTTTTCGAGAAATGTTTCAATGGTCACTTGATGCTCACCACATTCCCAAACTATGGAAATCATCAAATGTTGTCCCCATTCCAAAAATAACCAAACCTTCAGCCTGGAATGATTATCGGCCAGTAGCTCTTACCGCCATTGTAATGAAATGTTTTGAGAGCATTGTGAAAGAACTTCTCCTGACACATACCAAGATCTTTGCCGATCCTTGCCAATTTGCATACTGTACAAAGCGGGGGTGGATGACGCTGTAATAACACTATTACACAATATCCAGTGTCATCTTGATCAACCTAAAACTTACGTTAGAACACTATTTTTTGATTTCTCATCTGCCTTCAATACACTACAACCGCATAAGTTGGTTCAGCAGCTACAGAACATGCACGTCAATCCACACTTGTGCCTGTGGATCAGTGACTTCATGAGAGCTAGACCCCAACGTGTAAAGATCAGAACTTCTTTCTCTGACTTGATCTTCACAAATACTGGAGCGCCACAGGGTTGTGTACTACCACCAGTCCTCTTTACTTTGTACACCAGTGACTTTAATATAGTCTCTTGTTAAGTACGCCGATGACACTTCCTTGACTGGTCTGATCCTCAAAAACAATGAGACTAATTATAGGCTTGAAATAGAGCGCTTTGTCCAGTGGTGTGATGACAACTTTCTCACTTTGAATATAACCAAAACCAAAGAACTTGTTTTTGATTTTCGTAAGATCCGTCAAGGTATTCATCCGGTTTGTATAAAGAATGACGAAGTCGAAATTGTCAGTGAATATAAATATCTTGGAACAATTATAGATAACAAACTGGATTGGAACAAAAATACTCAAAAAATGTGTGCCAAGGCAAATCAGAGGCTTTATTTTCTAAGGAAATTACGATCTTTCAATGTCCGTGATTCGATTTTACACCTATTTTACCAGAGTATTATTCAGTCAGTCATTACTTTTAGCTGTATTGTTTGGTATAATAATCTAACTGTGAAAAATCAGAAGAAAATTTATCGTATCACCAAGGTTGCCAGCAAGATAATAGGGTTCGAAGTAAAACCCATGAGAGAAATCCTAGACAAGCAGTATGTAAATAAACTGAAAGTTATAACCCAGGACCCAACTCACTCACTTCACTCATCCATTCACATTCTCCCATCAGGAAGGTACCGTTCTGTCTCTACTCGCACAAACCGGTTCAGACTATCATTTTTACCCAGTGCTATTCATCTTTTTAACTCACTTTTTATAAGGTAACTTAGTAGTAGCTGTTGTTTTCCATTTTAATCAGTGATGGTGAGTTTTTGATAACGTTTCTCTCTTTGTAAAACTTGAACTAGCCTATTTGTTGCTTATATTAATTTTTGTAATTAATTCTGTGTTTTTAAAATGTAATGTTTGTTTGTTTTTCTATAAGTATCAAATTTGAATCTTTTAGTGCACACATGGAAAGCAATTTTCACTTTTTACTTGTAATCTGTGATGAAATAAATAATTTGAATTGAATTGAATTGAATTGAACAATATAGTCTCCGACATGCAGTGTTCATGATTTGAGTGATCAACCATGATACATGAAATAACGATCCCGTGGTTATTCATGGTGTCGAGTCAAGAGAGAAAAGTGAAGAAAACACAAACCATGCAAAATGTTTGGCATGAAACACACTGTTCTTAATTTGGGCTGAAACAGTTTAAAGTTGTTTAGTTTAACATAGCAGGCGTTGGAGGGACGACATCACAGAGTTTGGAACCGTCACAATGATGCGACGTGCACAGGAAATATCAAGATGGGACAATGATTGAGAGGCCTTCCTCCTGCAGTGGAGCGACATAGGCTGAATAGATAGTTTAACATAAGTTTTTTAGTTTAAACAACAACAACCTGATAAAAAATCATTGCGGTGGTTAGATACCGCCGAAACTCCGGAGCAAATAATGTCCACCCAGGAAGAAAAATCTCTGTAAATATAGAATCCGAGACGCGGTTATGCGGTAATGCTTCTTATATTCAAACTCTGTGGTGTAAAAAGTGGTATGTTTTAACAATAACCGTAGTACTTCGAGTTGTTATTGCCCCTGAGCTAAGCCTTGCACAAGGCAGTCGCATTATTCGCTCCGAAAAGACGCCGCTGTAAACCCACCCGTATACCCTGTGCATGGTGTGTGCGATCATACCGCATGACCCACCCGTATACACACTGTCACATCGTACGAAAACTGTTCACACAAGTCATCGCACTCGTACCACTAACCGCTGACGGCCTCCGCATGCGGATAGTGTACAGGGGGCATCGTATCGTCCTATGTTACGCGCAGTGAATATGGGTGGGTTTTTATACAGCGGCGGTCTTTTTTTCGGAGTGAATAATTCGACTGCCTTGAGCAAGGCTACCTTGAGCTAAGCAAATGTTGCAGCTTTACAATAATTGGCCCCTACTAGTGGGTCCCATTATGACGTGGCTTAAGCACGTTGGTCACTTCCTCGCATCCATTGTCTTCTATTAAAAACAACAAAAGAAGCTATTTATAATTGGCTGAATAATAAAAACGCCTCTGCAATGGAGCGGAAATTACTCGGTTGTAATTACTTACTGATTAAGAGTAGTGTTTCATTTTGTTTTCTCTAATTAGTTTTCACCTGCGCTCAATTATGGCAAAGGACATGTTAAGTCAGGTATTTCCAAGTTTCAAAAAAATGAACCAGCCAGGTTTCAAAGCGGCAGCCAACAGGAGTTCATCACGAAGGGATACAACTCTATTTCTTCTTCAAATATCAAGTAATAAAAAACAAGGGACATTTTTTTTCAACCAGTCAATTTCCCTCACTATTCATAAAAATTTTCTTTTTACATAATGACATTTATAAAATGTACGATACCATTATTAGAAACTGTCATCAGAAGGCCTGTAAACCTAATGCATGTTTTCCTTAAAAACAAAATTAAATCGATTATAGGTTTAGAAAGTAGTTTTTTATTATAGGTTTTCTCGGTCAAATTCGGCAAATGAGCAGTCAATTTAATTTTCATGCGTTCGAATTGAAGCTGTTTTGCTTTTCCAGTTGTTACTGCGTTTCAAATTCAGAATTCGGCCATTCAATTTCGTTGTGGGTCGAGTCAAATTCCTTAAAGGAACACGTTGCCTTGGATCGGACGAGTTGGTCAAAAAAAAGCGTTTGTAACCGTTTTTTATATACTGCATATGGTTGGAAAGGGTTTTAAAAGTAGAATACAATGATCCACACAAGTTTGCCTCGAAATTGCGTGGTTTTCCTTCTACTGTGCGAACTAACACGGTCGGCCATTTATGGGAGTCAAAATTTTGACCCCCATAAATGGCGGACGTGTTAGTCGACGAGGTAAAAAGAAAACCACGCAATTTTGAGGCATGTTTGTGTGGATCATTGTATTCTACTTTTACAACATCTTTCTACCCATATGCATTTTATAAAAAACGGTTACAAACGCTTTTCAAAGACCAACTCGACCGATTCAAGGCAATGTGTTCCTTTAAGCACTCTGCTCAATTTAGCGTAGCGTCATGCTTTTTCGTGACACACACGCCTCAAGAAGCGTCTGCGAATTTGAATGCTGCTTTGATGAATTGTTAAATTGAATGATTATTTTGTTAATTCGAATGACGCAACATTACATTTGACTAATCCCAAAACGAAATCGAATGACCCTTTTGAGTAACATTCGATTTTGCGCGAAATAAAATAGCTTGGTGGTTAAATTGGCTGCTCTTTTTCCGAAATTGACCGAAAAACCTATATAATGATTCATTTAAAACCATACATTTGGATTTAGCAAGTTCAGAAGTTACGTTGTTTTCTTTGATATAGCACCATTATAAATTTTCGCACAAACACAGCCGTAAAACATTATACCATATTCATTAAACAAACTAATAAGACTGTATCATTTTCGAAGGAGATGTTGGTAATAATTCACAAATTGATGTAGGCGTTCAGGTAGCAATTTAAATGTTTGAGAGCGATAGCTATTTTTTTAAATCTGATTTATACGTCTACGTTATTATCAATGTGACAATCTTTTATGTGACGAAAGCAATCGAAGTATTACCCAAGAGTCATTTGTGATATTTAACACCATAAATTTAGTTTGTGTCAGTAGAGCCATGCACATTACACGGCAAGTCCTGAACACTTTGGACAGTATCAGAAACGGGGGCAGACGTTGGCAATTATCATTAAAAGCATTTATCATCTCAACCAAATTAATGATCATTACCAACCAGACAAACCATGAAATTAGGCTGTAAATTTCAAATCATGCGCGTATAAACCGAACAGGGAGAAGTGCATCGGAGCGTAACATGACGGTGTTGCCTCTGAAGACCTCAGTGAAGCATTTGTTTTACCCCAAGTAAAAAACAAGTGACGAAGCCAAGACTGAGAGTAAATTAGACTGGAATATATTATGTGTAGTTTTCTAGAGGAAATTGAAGGCTCAACAATAGTGACCGCAGAATGGCCCAAAAAACTACATTTAGCCATTCACAATGTATGAATACTCCATTGGTTGCTTGGTTTGGGAATTTGTTTTCAGACACAACAGTAAAGTGGTCACCATCTTCAAACACGTCTGTTAAATCTATTTTCTTGGATGGCAAATCCGAACATTTCCATTTCGGCATTGATAAATTAACGATTGATTGAATGATTGATTGCTTAATTAATTAGTCAATCAATCGATCAATTGATTGACTGGTATAATGCATACACCGAAAAGAACAATTGGGCACCTGTTGTCTACTGACGTGCATGTCGGAAATAGACGTCCATGTTTGCCAAATTGTTACAAGAGTTCCGTATTTTTTGCTTGGTGACAAACTGCAAGTTTGCCCGGCTTACAAAGTACATTCTACACATCAACTACTCTATTGTAAATTTCAATGACGCCTTAAGCGTGACTGTTTAATTTACTTTCGAATTATGATTTTCACAATTTACCCGTCTTCAAAATTCGATCTTGGTCTCTGCACGTCGCTACAACCCTGGATGGTATACACACCACTCAATAAGAAAGTGCAATTACCTCGGTGTATATATACACTGCATTCATCTTGAAGGTGTTTTCATCTGCATTTTAATCAGGAGTACTTTAATTTAACGCGAAAATTGAAATCCAATTCGCCTAATCCCACAAAGTTTGTTTACCTTAAGCCGACCACAAACTGCACAGCATGGTCAAATCTCATTACGTTCTTATATAGACAGACTTATTTTGAATGCATTTATACAGATGCAGTGCTAAGGTTTATATATATATACGTCTGGAAGTACACGGTATTGGACGTCTTCAGTCGTGTTCGCAAGAAGTTCGATGCTGCAACCAATATGATGTGCAAATCTCATGGTACAAAGACTATGTACGGTTCAAACTAAGACGACATCAGTGAAATAAATAGTTTTTAAAGGCAGTGGACACTATTGGCAATTACTCAAAATAATTATTAGCATAAAACCTTACTTTGGTAATGAGTAATGGGGAGAGGTTGATAGTAAAAAACATTGTGAGAAACGGCTCCCTCTGAAGTGACGTAGTTTTCGAGAAATAAGTAATTTTCCACGAATTTGATTTCGAGACCTTAGATTTAGAATTTGAGGTCAAAGGTCAGCACGCTGCTCTTGATAAATTTGTACAGGGTATATCCTGCACAAAATATTAAGAGACATGAGATAACAGCATGCTTTCAAACCCTTTGAATCTGGCCGACAACCATTTACCAAGCGTCCTCACACCCCTTGCCACCATCTGGACCGGTTTCCCAGGGTTGTTTATCAATCATAATTGCTATAAGCAAAGTGTGATGCCACGATACAAATCACCATGGTGATGGTGGCACGCTTGTCTTGTGCGTAAAGCGCTCGTCTCTCACCAAGGTGACACCGGTTCGATTCCCGGCCACGACCATTATGTGAGTTGAGTTGTGCGTTGGTTCTCTGCTGTTCCACGAGGGTTTCCCAGGCTATCCAGTTTTCTCCCCTCGGGAAAAATCAAACTCTTTCGATCTTGGCTGTGCTCCGTGGGTTGATGTGGCTGGCAGCTGAAGGCACCCTTGCATGCCTGCTTCTCAAACACGTTGTAGTCGCGTCCTTCGCAATATTTAGCTCTATATGATGACTAGCCCCCAAATTATCATTAGTTTTTTTGGGGGAATCGAGCCAGTGACTGGAAGAACCCTGCAAATTCAGCTCAGACATAATAGGCCCTAAACATTCATGGAAACATTTCCATATATGAGTATTCAGTTTTGATACCTTTTGTAGATCAAGTGTTTGACCGTGATGTATGAATTCCAACTCACTGTGAATGAAGCTAGTAATATAATCTTTATGTAGAAGTTTCAGCTGTATATTAGTCGTCAAGTTTTAGAGAAAAAGTTCAAAAATCACAGAGCAATATTTTCAGGAGATTCGCGTTTACCACTCCAGTATTGGTAAATACGTTGTTCCGCTAAAATAATTTTCTCCGGGGACGAAAAATAGTTTCGTTACAATGTTTTACTAATTTTCTCATAAACTACAGCACTTCAGCGAGTACCATTTTAAGGGAAGCTTTCTACCACCTTGTCTTTCAACCATGTAAGTTTAATGTCAAGCTGTGATATTGTGTTTCGTGTCGTACAAAGCGTATCCAAATGAATAATCCCTGTATTCGAAGTGCCACTTTTCGGCAAGCTAGGTAGGACATCTAGTTCAATCTACCACCGGACTTCACACTTATGCTGTTCACACCAAGGGATATATATCCAGGTGCCAGACTAAGTACTTTACTATGGCCAGCTTAAGTTGCTTGGAAAATGGCTTTCGGTTCACGCATCAGTGGGTAATACGGAAACATTTTCGTAAGTAATCGCAACTTGGGGGCAAACCGGGAATATTTTAATTTACGGAAATATTTCTTGAAGTATTTGCAACTTGGGAGACCTTTTACAACGTCATCGGAAATATATTCCTTAATGTGATGGTCTCTCAGAGCCAAATACTGACAAAAGTGTCGATTTATGAAATTGTTTGACTTGCTGTTCAACTTCCTTTGTCATCTTCAAAGAATGTTTCTACCTACATGTCTTTGTCTTCAATAAACAAATCAATGTTATAAGGGTCTACGTGCGCTTTCCCTCCCCAGACCTACCATCATTAGGGGCGGATCCAGAGATTTACTTTGCTAAGGGGGTGGGGGTTGAGAAAGAGAGAGAGGTGGTAAAGCGGTGGGGATGGGGGGGGGGGGGGGTGCTAGACATCCACTGATCCAGCGGCCCCGTCTCTGTTGACAGAGAAAAGGAGTGCAGGGCAATTTGCGAAAGCCGGTATCCTTCTCTCTCGTTCGCCTCGGAGTAAAGAAAACAGTTTGAGATCTAAGCGATATAATAGTGCATCAATCGAATGTAATCTATTTCGAATAGAGGCAGTCTATTAAAGATAAAAAGAGATAGCTCTTAAGGCAGTTGGACGGTTGGAGGACGAAGATGTGAACAGTGGTCATGACAACTTGACAAGACGGAAGTGAAGATGTTTGCAGAAGATGAGTGTGGTTTTAGGAGGAGATGACTAGGAGGCAATGACAGGATTATGGGAATGAGCAATAGCAATTGGCCTTTATCACTCGCTGTAACCATCTCGGTCATGTTTTCTGTTTTCATAACAGTAATGAACGCTAACATTCATTGAGCAAACATGGCACCAGACTATTATTTCTTCCAGCCTCAGTTTGGTTTCAATGAGTTGGAATGGAGTAAAATCAAGATGGCAACACCATGTAAAAGGTATCAAGGCAAGAAGATAGGTCCTGGCGTTAGAGCAAACTAGTCGAAACGTTGAGACCAATTAATAACTCACTCCGCGGTGGTGAAGTTTTTAAAGTCCACTCGATCCACTAAAGCTATCAATAAAGCAGTAGGCCTATAGTTCCGGTCGATGTTCTACCTTCCGCCCAGGTAAGCAGGGCAGTTCTTTTCAGACCTGGGAAGTCTCCCGAATTCCAAAAATCTACTCCGCGGTATAGCAGAATGTGAGGGAAGACAAGTTCTCAACCTTGACCCAAACACCTGATCATCAAGTGTATAGGCTAAAGTGATGTTGGCTTAAATGACTTCTTCAAAAGCACTTAGCCAACTCAACGACGTAGCCGATTCAAATAGATACACAAAATGCATCTGTTTATAAGCGAGCCGTTGTTTAAAGAGACAATGCAACAATAGCATTAGCTTTTACACACAATTATCTGTAATAGCATAACCACAAAAGGAATTATCTATAATTACCAACGCCAATTAACTATGCTATTATAAAATGACAAAAGCGAAAATGATATGTTTATTTTCAGAACCCACAACTGACTTTTTATCTTCACATGCAGATGTGTGTTTTCTGAAAGCATTTTCTCACTGCAGATTCGTTTACTTTTGCCTCCCTTTAACTTTGCACATAAGTAGCTTTCAACATTGCAATTTGTAGTAACTAAAAACCCATAACTTTAAAGGCACGGTATACCTTTGGCTTTTGGCAATCGGTTGTTTTAACTTTATATAAAGGAAGATAGACAAAAGAACTAACCTGTGAACATTAATGTAATAATGTACATTTCATTTTAAAAGGTGGTTGCGTTTTTGCGATATCGCTAAAAATCCGGAGTTATTAATTACGTGCACGCACGAAGAATATATTTAATAATTGGAATACACAATCTGAGTAACGTTGTGTCAGTAAAGCTTCTTGGATTCAAATTTGGGGGAGTAAAAACTGATAGTCTCCTGACGATGACTAGAGCAAGCTAGTCGAAACGTTGAGACCAATTCAGAACTGACTCCGCGGCAGTACAGTTAATTACGATCCTATAAGCTACAGTAGTAGTCCAGTCTATTTTCTATACCATCCGCCCTGGTAATAGTTAAAAAGCAGGACAGTTCTTTTCAGAACTGAGAAGTCTCCCGAACCTTCGATTATCTACTCCGCGGCAGTAGAATAAAGAAAGACAGTTCTCTAAGAACAAACTCTACCTGGCAAGTAGATACACACATGGTGTTACCGCAAACCAAATATACATTGATACCTCACCATGCAATGCCTCAAATCCTATATAAAAACTGATAGATTTTAACATAACCACTCTACTTCAAAGTGAAATGTTTCTCAATAATATGCTTTATACTATCGAAAGCTGTTTTAGGCTTCTAACCTAAAGTTTGTTTTGCCAAGGGTGATTACTCTGGAGTTGATTTAAAAAAAATCCTTTTCTGTGCTATATCCATTTTAAACATGATATTACATAATTATATAATATTTGTATCGTTGGCAGGCCCTGCTTAACGTGTATTCCAATTGTATGTATGTCTAAAGATTTAAAATAAAATAAATAAATAAATACATATATCCAAACGTAAACCTTCCCTTTAAGCCACCGTTAGCAGTGACACTTTGCAGCGCGGATACTAAACGAAAATTACCGTTTTGGTTGCGGGGCTTTTTGGCACAAATTTTCCTGCGTCTGTTTGTTCAATCCGAGCTCGATTTTCCCCGAAACGGTGCCTTGGAACAAAGTTTAGTTTGTTATAATCATCTCGTCCGTTGCGATTAGCCATGATTGAACAATCTGTATTGCTCCTAGCAAAACCATCAACCACTTTCAGTACCGTTTTCTTCTGTGCCTGCTGACCATGCTGTTTTTACATATTATCATCCATGCTACATTTAACCATTGCTTCGTCCTGTGGATGGGACGTAAAGCCGTTGCTCCCGTGTAATGTGTAACGCATGTAAAACAACCCAGTACACTTAAAGCCATTGGACCCTTTCGGTACAGAAAAAAAAGTTCACAGGTTTACAAATAACTTAGGCCTACAGGGTTTACAGAATGTAGAGGTGAAAGACTTCCCTTGAAACATTATTCCATGAAATGCTTTACTTTTTGAGAAAACAGTAAAACAATATCAATTCTCGATATGGCGAGAATTACGGATTTATTTTAAACACAATATGTCATGACACGGCGAAACGCGCGGATACAAGGGTGGGTTTCCCGTTATTTTCTCCCGACTCCGATGTCCGATTAAGCGCCGTAGCACCTTGTAAACCATTATAAGGTGCTACATAATCGGGTATCAGAATTCATCACTACAACCTATATCTTTCTGAGAGTTTGTGTATACTCAGCGCCTTGAGTACCTTGTTTAATAGAAACGTGCGCTATATAAGACTTTGATATTATTCCTTATTTTTCTAACGGTAACGCCATGTCTGTTGACGCTGCTCTCATTTGAGTATGCCTTCACACCATGTAACACGAGTCACAATGAGTAAACTCGGGATGAAGCGCAAATATTGTAAGTTAGCAACATGAGTATAAACTCGTGTTTGTTTAACACTAGCAGCAGTGAGTACGGTCATAGATGTGAGCAAAAACTAAGAGCAAGTAATGTGTAGTGGTTTGAAGCAATGTGAAAAAACATGAATAACAGTGAGCAACAAGATTAATGATGACTTTAAGGGAATATATACGTTTGGTAATAACTCTTAACTTTAATAGCAATAAAGATTGCTTTCGGTATGTATAAAGCAATTGAGAAATATTTCAATTCAAAGTTGGCTAATGTGGCAATGTAAAAATATCTGAGTTTTTATGCCCCAAATTTTAATTTGTTGCGAATACTCACTGCCTTATCTTTTTAATAGTGACACCAATTTGTTGACGCTGCTATACTCGTATGAGTATACAGTAACGCGAGTCACAGTGAGTAACTTTGAATGAAACACGAATGAAAGAGAGTAACGTAAGTACAACATTGTGTGTAACAATGTGAAGAAATGTGCAACATGAGCAACAGTGAGGAACATAATTAATGATGACTTAAATGGAAGGTATATATACGTTTTGTATTCACTCTTAAAACTAATAGCAATGCAAACTTATGATTAGAAGCCTTTTGGTAATGAGGTCACGCAGTTGTTATGCCCCCAAAATTCAAGAAGCGTTACTGTCAGTAATGTTTCTCAGATTTTGTACTTCAATATTACAGATTGCGATTATTGCGTTGACATATTCGTTCCTGATTTTCGGCGAGATCACCTTTTGAATTATTTGTGTTCCGTTTTTTAGTTTTGTTGTTTGTTTGAAACAATGAAATGGTTTCAAAATAAAATATGTTTCTTTGTAATTAAACAAAAGTGACAGTCTTCGAGCGAAGTTTTGTTCTAAATCCGCAATTGAAGCCAGGTTGGTTGATGTAATCGTATACTTTTGGCCGGAGACATGTTCACATTTAACAAGGGCATCGACATAATTTTTCAGATAACAGCATCCCTGCCTTACAAAATAAAACACTTGCCAAAAATGTACTCTTAAAATTGTAAAGTTCATACGCCATTGTTTAAAATCGGGCATATATAAAAATAATAAAAAAAATATAAAAAACCAGACTGCCTACATTTAAAGGCTGCGTGTACCAGTCTTATTCACGCACAGGTTTGTCGATTACTTCGCATCACCTCCATTCAGTAACCATGACAACGTTAACCTTAGAAACACTACCGTTCCTCCCCAAAGACACGATCTAAATATTATGAAAATGGATCGTGAATATTCGTTTTAAACAATTTACAAAAAGGAGGAAAAAAAGTAAAATTGGGAGGAAATCAAATTCCACCCACAATGCCACTATGGCGTCCCCTGTTGTGTAAAACCTGTGATTATGAAATAATTCTTTCGTCACTCTCATTTCCTTTATAAAATTAAATCTGGTTAAACGAGATTTCATTCTTGTTCTTTTGTATATGAACTTCGAATGGATTGAATTTATTCTCAAACCTGAATGCCCGGCACAGTGTAAATTGAGTTCAATTTTTGAAGCTGTTGTCGATTAAGCCGATGTTGAAGATTCCATTGAGGGACTTTACCTCGCCTGACATCAAATTTCCGGAGTTATTTGTCCCCTAGAATATCTTTTGTGGATTAGTTTAGTGTGAGTGTAAATGTTGAATACATTATTTCTTTTCATGCATGCATGTATACAAAGCGACTCTGCGCTGGAAAGAGTTCTTTTATAACTCGCACAAAATCAATCCATTTCGAAAAGACATTCAGGCGTTCGACTATTTGATCTTAAATTTAATTTTTCACACCGTACAGAAAACAGTTTAGTTGGCATGACAATCATGTTGAGCATGGTTAAAGGAAAGGTACATGTTAGGTTATTACTCAAAACAAATTTTAACTTAAAACTGACTTGGTAACTAGCATTCAGAGAGCTGTTTGGTAGTATAAAACATTGTGAGAAATGGTTCCTATCTGAAAGCACACAAATTCGTCCAACAAGGGTGTTTTTCTCTCATCATTTTCTCGCAACTTCGATGGTCAATTTAGCTCAAACTTTCCACGCTTGTTATTCATTATGCTTATGTTGGGATACACCAAGTGAGAAGACTGGTCTTTGACAATTACCAATATACTTTGTATTTAAGTCTTGTTTATAATAGATGTTTAATTTGCATCGGCGATAAAGAGTAGTAATATTTTGGTTCTCATCCATACTCCGATGTGTGTTAGCACTGTAAAACCCAGTACTACCCAAAAAATTCTTGTTTATTTTTTTATTTTTTTAACAAGACTTACTTTGGCTGCCGGCTGGCTATCGTGTATAACATGTTCATTGTCTATGACGCTAACATTACCATTTTTTCTTCTGAAAAAGAACCTTCATTAATGTAAAATGACTTCTTCTTTTTTGTTTATTTACCACTCTAAGGCGATCAATACACAGCGAAAATGTGTCATTAAAACGAGAGGATAAAATTGTCCTTCAAGCTACGAAGACTGGCCTCATCTATCCCAACCTTGCTATGGTGGCTATGGTTCAATAATGGCTCATTACGGGTCCTTCAAAGAGGGAGAGTTTCAAGCAATGATTGGCAAAACCTTCTGCTAAGAGCTGCTTGGAAAAAAAATCCTTCACACACATTTTCCGGTTATGAAAGCGTTATATTGCCGCCACATGAATACACAAAATCTCTCTTAGACACTGGACACCTTTGGTAATTGTCAAAGGCCAGTCTTCTCGCTTGGTGTACCTCAACATATGCATAAAATAACATACCTGTGAACATTTGGAAGAATAAACACCCTTGTCGCACGAAGTTGTGTGCCTTCAGATGCTTGAGGTCTCGAAATCAATTCAAATAATTAGTGAGAAATTACTTCTTTCTCAAAAACTACGTTACTTCAGAGGGAGCCGTTTCTCACATTTTGTTATACCATCAGCAGCTCTTCATTGCTCGTTACCAAGTAAGTTTTTATGCTAACAATTATTTTGTGTTATAACCAATAGTGTCCAGTGCCTTTAAGGTTGGATAGTTGTCGCGTACACGATAAGAGATATTGTTTTTATTCATGTGCCGGGAATACGCTTTCGTATCCGTTAATGTTTTATCTGTAGCTTTTTTGTGCATGGTGGCTTTTACTAGATTCGTTGATGTACATTTTAATGTGATGAATGTGAGGTGTCTCTATCTCTGAAAAGTGACAGTTGTCTTTTATGTTCCCCCCCCCACTGCTCGCCATTTAGCAAATTGGTAACCAGCAAAACAATATTAATTCCTGTCACGTGGTACGGTTTTGCCCATTTTCTGCATGCATTGCACGAAATTGCAGAAAGTTTCTGTGTGTTTCTAAGAAAGAAGTAATTTCTCAAAAAAATATTTGAATTGAAATCGAGACCTCAGCTGAGGTCGCGAATTCAAGCACTGAAAGCACACAACTTGTGCGTCAATGGTGTTTTATTCTCGCAACTTCGACGATCAATTGAGTTCAGATTCTTTTACGGGTTTGTCATTTATGCATGTGTTGAGATACACCAGGTAAAAAGACTGGTCTTTGCAATTACCAAAGGTGTCTAGTTTCTGTGTGTTTCTAAGAAAGAAGTAATTTCTCAAAAAAATATTTGAATTGAATTCGAGACCTCAGCTAAGGTCGCGAATTCAAGCACTGAAAGCACACAACTTGTGCGTCAATGGTGTTTTATTCTCGCAACTTCGACGATCAATTGAGTTCAAATTCTTTTACGGGTTTGTCATTTATGCATGTGTTGAGATACACCAAGTAAAAAGACTGGTCTTGGCAATTGCCAAAGGTGTCTAGTGCCTCAAATGAGACCTATTTGATTTAATGGAATAGGTATTGTTGCAATTGGTCGGGAAAAACCCTAATAAATGTACGATATGTGCTCCTACATTCTGTTGCATACCTGGCCTACCTGAGATTTGTACATAGCATTTATGGATACAATGAGTCACGTACATCTACTACGGCCCTCTTCAAACCATTTATACACATTCTGTTTATACACATTGTGTAATGTCAAAAGCTTCCATTATTGGTTAAATCTGAACATTCTCCTACTTACTTTCCAATTATCAGATTTAAAAACATCACTATGTATTACATAAAGCTGAAAATACACACTCTCTCATGGGTTTGCTGATGTGTATAAGTATGCTGATTACTTGTCTATTTGCAAACCCGCGTGAAAAACGTGTTGTCTTGCAACCTCAGAAAGAAAGAGTCGACACAAAACAACCACGTTTCTAGCTTCTAATGGCATTGAACGCACATTTCTCGGCTTAAAACCTCGCATAGTCAAGCTCTACGTTTAGAAATAATGTTTATTATAATAAATTTTGAGAGTGGACAATCATTAAGGTGAATAAATGTGTTCATACTTACGGGCATGTGCCTCATCCGTCGCTAAGAAGAATATCAAGAATAGACATCCTACAATTCGAGTTGGTCCGCACATCGTGGGCGAGACGAAGACGTTCCGTCTACCGGGGCTGAAGGAGTGGGCGTACGGGGTCGACAGCAGACACAACACGCCGGACAAGAGAGGAGAAGGTACGCAAATACTTAAGTAGCTCAGTGAACAAGATTTACAGTCACCGCGAGAACCCTCGTAGCTGCTTTGATGCAGACAACCAGCTCCTCAACGTGTGCTGCCTGTAAAAACCGCGCCAACATAAAAAACACTATTCCTCATTGATTCATCACTACACCGTTGCCATTAGGGATGTAAAATACAACTCTGCGCATGTGCACTGTCTGCAGAAGATGACGGTTGCTAGGCAACGGATGGCTGCAAAGCGTTCATGCTTAATCAGTTTATTGAGGATGCAAAGGCAAGCTCCTCTCCGAGTGCCAACAGACAGATCTGGTTTCAGACTCTGCGGGTTAAAATGAACATTTTAGAGTGGCGAAGGGCAAGGTTTACACATGGCGAGAAAAAACTGGTTCTCAAAGCAAACCAACCCTTCAAATTAACCCAGTTTTTTTACGACTGTAAATTTCAAGCAGTCTGCTTCTAGATTATGGCCTACATTTTGACGTGGTGCAGGAGACAGGAAAACATTTCGGTTACTTGGAATGTATAGGCCCTACTCATTTGCATGATCAATTAGTGTCGACTACAATGAGCCAGCCAATAACAATGATGTATGGGAGGTCTTGTTCCAAATTGGCAGCCACGATTGGGCTCCACCACCGCCCAATTAACAAATGAAACTGATAGGTCACATGTCACTTCATACTTGTGTCTCAATAAACATACTGACTCACCTAAAGCAGTCATCCAAGTTAGGCTAGTAAACCTATAGCTTGGATGATCATCACATTTCGGCGAACAAGCCATACTTGTATATATTCTAAACTGTCATCTTTATTAAGCCAAAAGTAAATGTTGGATAGAAGAAATTCGACAAATTCGATGGGCACTGGTTGTACTTCTCCCCGCACCTTTATGGTACCAAAATTGACCAAAATTGACCGGCCCTCTGTTGACCAGAGCCTCCTATGTGTACCAAAGTTAACAGTCCCTATAATATTGTTTCACAGTTTCAACCCCATTTTTTATTAAGAGATTCCTTCGAAATAAAAAAACTAACATGCAATTGTTTTCTTCGTCGTGTTCTCTTCAGTATCCAATAGAATAGTCTCAATTGATGCTCTCCTTTTAAAACTAAAAACATATTTAAAGGCAAAGTATTGGTTTTTTAAACCGTTCGATTATTGTAACCCTTATAACTAAGATGAGACTGACATGCGTAAAGGTCCATCCAGATATCACCGAAGATCTGGAGCGGTTACGTCCCTGCGTAATTGGAGAACACAATCTGAGAAACGATAGTGTCTGTAACGCTTCTCCTTAGATTCAAAACTCGGGGGATACAACGATATATATTTTTGCGTAACCACATTTCTTCCAAGTGAAATTATTCTCAAAATGCTTCACACCATCGAAAGCTGCTGTTGGCCTACTTCTAACCAAGTAAGTTTGTATTGCCAGTAATTTTAAGAGCGATTACCTAGCGTGTGTACACTTTCCCCTTTAAGTTTCAACAATAGAGATATGTCAGTCCCTCTGTCGGGGCACATGAACATGACTTCTTTATCATGAAATGCACCTGCCGACATTGATGACGAGTCTATGTCGTCACGGTAATTGTGATTTAAAAGATACATCCATCATGTGTCACTGCAAGAGGGTTGGCGAAGGGAACGTCCAAGGAATGATGAAAAAAGAAAGACAAAAAAAACATGAAATGACAATTCTGAACACATGTGGAAGATACTCTTCAAGATTCATTTAATGTGCTGGCGCCCCGAACCACTTTTACTCAATCAGGTAATCTGTGTCATAAAATAAAACAATTTTTCAATACATTAACAATATCTCTACCGAGGACAATTTTAACATAGTAAAAAAAAATTACAAACTAATCTTATTTCCATTGGCTTTAAATCATTTTTATAAAATTTTGCGGCCAGCCTTTCTGGATTGCTTTTGTTATTGTCTTACCTTGGAGATGTTTGAGATGTTTTCAAGTTACAAAGAAAAACAAAAACTGTGCTTATTAAAGCTAGGTAAATGCAATTGTAGAAATTCATTCACCACAATACGGAGAACACTTACAGATACGTAGCCATATATTGTAACCAAGGTTTTAAAATGTCTACCTTTTTTAAATTGCGGATGGGCGTGTCAAAAGAAGAAGAAAAAGAAGAAGGGAGCATAATGTTGACATCAACATAAAAACAGGGGCAATGAATGTACTAGGACGATGTGTTGTTGTCAATGGACCGATCCGGCCTGTCAATCAAACTGTGCGCGTTCACCCATTTGACCAATCACAGCAATGATTGTGGTCGGACAAACTCGGTCATGCGTGCGCGTATATTTGGCACGCGCGGCAGAATCGTGCAGAATGTCATTGGGAGTGTTCGTACACGTGTCTTGCTCACGTGCGCGGAGCTTAGTGCAAAGCCGGAACGGTCCATTGTTCGATTTGACACCCTTCTGTTTATATTTTAAAGGCAGGGTACACTTTTGACACTTGCCTTAGCCCTGTAGTCTCACTTGATGTATCAAAACATTATAAAATAACAAATCTGTGAGCATTTTGGCACCATTGGTCATCAACGTTATGGAAGAAAAAACACCCTTGTTGCATAAAATTGTGTGTTTTCAGATGCCTGAGAAAGGCTTAAGCATTGGTGTAAACGCGACAGTGGATCTTGGATCTGCGGTCGTAACAAAAAAAAAGCCGGATATAAATCCACCTTTAGGATCTAGTGTAAACGCGGTCCTAGTGTAAACTGGGTCTTAATGTCTGAAGCCTCATGATATTCAATTTTTTGTGTGAACAATTACCTTTTTATCTAAAACTACAATGGCTACAAAAGGGTGTCGTTTCTAACAATGTTTTATAATATCAAAAGCTCTCTAGTATTAACCAAGTACTTTTTATAATCATTTATTTCTGGAGGAATTACCAAAGAAATAAGGTATACAAGTCATCTCACTGGCTGAGCCATTGTCACTCATTGTGGCTAATGATATGGCTAGCAGCCATTAGCTGCTAGCCACAGCCACTGACACAAACATGGCCTCCTGTGGACAATGCATGTTTAAAGAAATTTCCATAAAATATTTAAGGTTATAAGAATGCATTGAAGACAATGAACCGGTCATGTGTCTCAAGCATAAAGGAAAAGCAAACAATACTAAATGTCCAATCAGTATCATAATCAAAATATTAATATTTACATAATTTTGGTTCACACCCTTTGATTAACACCAATATTATCCGAGTACTGACATCCAACTAACATTATGTTCTCTCAATTCAACATATTTAAGTACAAAATTTAGTTTTTTTCCAAAATTATCAAGCTTATAAAAGTGACATATATATATATACACAAGAGAAAATTAAAATTACAAAAAGGTATAAAATATTGCTCTCACTTTCCCTGTGAACTAATCAATATACAATACCAGCGCATGTTTATATAAAACAAAACATAACAATGGATTGGTTCACAAAATCATTACAACTATAATCATAGAAATGGGGTGTGTGTTTATATATATATTTATTTTTTATATTTTGTATTCAAGTCGCCTGACACACAAGGCCTGAAGTCCACTCCAAGGTGTGGGCTACAATTTATTTTAGCCAGAGGCCGTTGCCACCTACTCCTGGGGCTGACACAGGGATACCCCTTTAAAGTCCATACGGATGAAGGCTTGGGTATCATCCATCAGATGCCTGGCTGGTAGAGCAGAAAACACTACCTCCCAAACTTTACAAAGCCATCATGGTTAAGTGTCTTGCTTCAGAGCACAAGTGTCACGACCGGGACTCGAACCCACACTCCGCTGATCAAACACCAGAGCTTGAATCCGGAGCTTTTACCTGCTAGGCCATGACTAACCAACATAAAACCCGACTATGTGAAGGGGATAGACAATCCGTTTTGGGAAACGATTTTCCACTTATTCGTTTATAGAACGAAAACTTGTGGCAAATCTAGAGGTTTTAACAATTAATTGCTAAAAAATAACATGGAATGATGCTATTGAAGGTGTTTACACACTTGGGTGTGTGTGATGTGTGTTTTTGTCTAAGCAGCTCTATACACATTATGGTATTATATTGGAATTATTCAACATGGAATGCAGAGAGTCTATAAATTTAACATTTATGAATTGGAAGACTTGAACTAATCATTATCCCAAACACCTTGCCTTGGATCGCACGAGTTGATCTTGGAAAACCAACACGGTCGGCCATTTTGTGGAGTCAAAATTTTGACTCTACAAAATGCTCGACCATGTTTCTTCGCGATGTATAAGGAAAACCGTGCAATTTCGAGGCATGTTTGTGTGGATAATTGTATTCTACTTTTAAATTATCTATCTAACTATTTGCGTTTTATAACAAATGGCTTCAAACGCTTTTCAAAGATCAACTCGACCGATCCAAGGCAAGGTGTTCCTTTAAGAAAGTAACTATTACTATTAAGTTTTTAGGTACAACCATTCACAGAACATCAAAATATGTTAGAAATGTCAAGACTAAAAGAACAAGCCAACATACTTCCCAAAAGCGATTTACGCATGGTTGTACTTTCTAGTAATAGTTACTTCTTATTATCAACACAAAAAATACTTCACCATCACTAAATTAGGCAACATATTTACTTATAAAGAAATTTAAGATAAACTTCCACCTTTGTGTCTTATGTACAACCTTAAGAATCAGGGCCCAATTTCATGGCTCTGCTTAACGCCAAATTCTGCAATCATGATTCTCCAAGCGACGAATTCCGCGCTGGCTGTGTAAGCGAAGAATGCCTAGTATCATGGAGAACACATGCCCACAAGCCAGAATCCCCTGCTAACCTGTGAAATAATTTATGCTTGGCGAGAGCGCAGAATTCCCTGCTTCCGCAAGCGCCGATTCTTTGCTTACGGTAAGCAGAGCCATGAATAATGCTGCTAGGCAAGAAAATTTGCTTAGCATTAAATCTCTTTCTTGATAAAAAAAAGGATAACCAACCAAATTTCCATTTGTTGCGTATTGCTTGTTACTGCTTTTTAGCTGTCGTTTGCTTCTATCCTGAAAATCACGGGGAAATTTGGTTGGTAATCCTGTTTTTATCAAGGAAGAAATTTCATGCTAAGCAAATTTTTGTGCTTAGCAACTCTATGAAATTGGGCCCAGGTTTTTTATATTTAGAGTCATTGTGCTCAACTTTCATTTATCAAAATAAATCATAATAAATCAAATAAATTTACAATTACAAAAGACCTTACCTTAAGTTTATGTCTATAAAAAATTTTGCTTCACACAGGTTGAATTGGAATATCTCATGAGTTATTTGTTTGTTCATCTGCTACACAAAAAATATTAAAGTGGAAATGATTTATCGGTAAAAAAAACCCTGAAATGACAGCCACACTATCAAGAGTGTTTATGGTGATCCAGGCCACAAACAAGTTGCTGATATAAATTCACTAATCAAAACAATTTCAAACACCTAAACAGATATAATGTGTAATAGGTTATATCTTTTTGTATGATTAATGCGCTCAAAATTTAGTCTTCATTTTATTTTCGCGTAAATACAGAATTTTTGTAACATTGTTGGCGTGGTGTGCTTCATCTTTAGCAGTGTTTTTTTTTTCTAAACTCAGAAGATACTTTTTTTAGGGTAAAACCTGTCATTAAATCAAATCTGCAATCCGTAACATGGGGTGTCCCGGCCGAGCGGATAAAAGCACTGAACAGGGCTCAATTTCATAGACCTGCTAAGCACGACAATTTGCTTAGCATGAAATTCTTCCTTGATAAAAACAGGATTACCAACAAAATTTACATTTGTTGATTATTGCTTGGTACTTGTATTCAGCTGTTGTTTGATTATCCTGAGAATCCCGTGGAAATTTGGTTGAGAAATCCTGTTTATATCAAGGCAAAATTTCATGCTAAGCAAATTTTTATGCTTAGCAGCTCTATGAAATCGGGCCCTGGTGTTTATATTCAGTAGAGTGTGGGTTCATACCCCGGTCGTGACACTTGCTTCATGGAAATGAATTGCCCGCCAGGGCCCAATTTCATAGCCCTGCTTCAGCAGAAACTTTTGCTTAACAATTTTCTAAGCAGATATGAGCAGGATACCAATCACAAATGGTACATATGACACTTAATTTTGGCTGGTAGGCCTACCCTTAGTCCGGTAAACATAACTTTGTTATGCTTAGCAGCACGTCATCGACACACGTCAAAGACAGTGACTTGCCTGTCATTACTTTTGATAATGCGTCTAGGATCGATCAGGACAGATGCAAGTTAATTGCTAAAACGCAAATCTTATATCTTGTAACAGGACACTGTGTATTGGATGCAACAAAACTTTAAAGGCTAAGGGGTGGATTTCACGAAGAGTTAAGACTAGTCTTATCTCGAGTTAGGACGAGTTACCCGTCCTAACTTAGGACTAGCTGTACATTTTTGATATCTCTTAGGACTAGTCCTAAGTTAGGACTAGTCCTAACTCTTTGTGAAATCGACCCCTGGACACCTTAAGTAATTGCCAAAAACCAGTATTCTCACTTGGTGTTTTTCCCAAAATATGCAAACAGATTACAAATCTGTGAAAGTTTTGACTCAATACGTCATCGAAGTAGCAAGAGATTAAAAAAGAAAAAACACTCTTCCTTGCACAAATTTGTGTACTTTCAGATCCCTAATAAAAGGCTTCAGACCTGAAGTCTTTTAGTTCAAAAACTATGTTACTTCAGAGGGAGCCGTTTCTCAAAATGTTTTATACTATCAACAGCTCTCTATTGCTCGTTACCAAGTAAGATTTTATGCTAAACCATTAGTTTGAGTAATTACCAACAGTGTCCAGTGCCTTTAAACTTGAGAACCAAGTGTTTATGACGCATGACTCCTATGACCTTCACACACATTCATGACTGCTGAACCTAGTATTAAAGGTAAGTCGTGTGTCCTTCGTCACCGGTGTTGGCACAAGGGCCTAGATAATCTGCAGGAACATGGCCTCTCTTTCCATTGATTTCTGCGTACCACCACGTATCGTCGTCCCTGTTAACGATGATCAAGATATCACCAGCTTTAATATCAAGCTCCTCATCTCCCTAAGGAAAGAAAAAAAAAAGTTGAGAGGATTAAACTTTCATGTTTTTAATTCTTATTAGAATGAATTCATTTGTATATTTAATTTTTTTCAAATAAAATTGGGCGAAATTTTTTTTTTTTTTACTAGAGCGGAACTTTCTAAACCTGTAGCCTGCGGATTAAGCTCTGCGAATGCATGGATGTTTCCGCAGCGAATGTTTGGCAGGAGTTGAACACAGTTCAACTGTTGTGAATTTATTGTTGTCAATCTGTGACGTCAAAATTCGCTTTGCATTCGCAGGAATTATGAACCGTTCTTTAACATGGGGGTGCTCTACCAACTGAGCTATCTATTCCTGATGCTGGCGATAATCCTTTTTTGCCAGTTTCTTTGCTCAGTGGTGCCGTCAGAAGCCATACAACCTGTAACTGCCGTGTAGCCGGGGATCAAACCCAAGTTAACGATACAACCTGGGAAGCGGCAGCCGAGGGATCACCTTAAGGGAATGTGACCTTTCACTTCAAATATCAAGTTATAAACCTAACTGGTGTATTGTTCGAAAACGGGAAATACCTGACTTTCCCTTTAAGTTTGCAATAACATGTCCTTTGTCATAATTGAGCGCAGGTGAAAACTAATTAGAGAAAACAAAATGAAACACTACTCTTAATCAGTAAGTAATTACAACCGAGTAATTTCCGCTCCATTGCGGAGGCGTTTTTATTACTCCAGCCAATTATAAATTGCCTCTTTTGTTGCTTTTAACAAAAGACAATTGGAAGAGGCGGATACCCTCAAAGGGGATGTGACTTTTTGTTTTCTTTGGATGAAAATGTATCTTTAAAGGATTTGGGTACTTTTTGTTCTACACAAAACACAAACGTCCACAGACTTAAATAAAACTTACACGGTCTAAAGATAATGATTGGAGAAAGCTTCTTTTAAAGTATTACTTGCTAAGGTGGTTTTTGTGAAATGAGTAAAACAATGTGTCTTATTGAGATACAAAATTATTTGAGCATATACAACGGATTTACGCGACTCCCCTGAATACTTTGTTCTGTTATTTTCCTTTTTCCCCTCAAAAACTTGATGAATAATCAGGCTGAAACTCCTCGCCAAGCACTTGATCTACAATAGGTACCACGACCCTTTAAAGCACTATGTTTCAGGGGTAGTGGGTCTGGCACCAAGTAGTCTGTTTTCTAGGCATGGCCCGGGTTGATGGGTGGGGTGGGGATTGGATGTCTCATTAAAGGCAGTGGACACTATTGGTAATTACTCAAAATAATTATTAGCATAAAACCTTTCTTGGTAACGAGTAATGGGGAGAGGTTGATGGTATAAAACATTGTGAGAAACGGCTCCCTCTGAAGTGACGTAGTATTCGAGAAAGAAGTAATTTTCCACGAATTTGATTTCGAGACCTCAAGTTTAGAATTTGAGGTCTCAAAATCAAGCATCTGAAAGCACACAACTTCGTGTGACAAGGGTGTTTTTTCTTTCATTATTATCTCGCAACTTCGAAGTCCGATTTAGCTCAAATTTTCACAGGTTGGTTATTTTATGTATATGTTGAGGTACACCAAGTGAGAAAACTGGTCTTTGACAATTACCAATAGTGTCCACTGTCTTTAAAAGCAAACTTTCAGTAGCTAGGAGGTCACCAACTCATCCTGAAAACACTGTGTTAACCAGAGGATTATGTAGATGACACCCTACTTTATTAATCTTTTACATCTAAGCAATGTAAGACACAACAAGACTCCATGTGCACCGTAAGCTTGGGCGGTTCCTTCGGTTACCCGGTTCTACCCGGTTCCAAATTGAAAACCGGACCGGCGGTTCCACTCTTCTGTGGAACCGGGTACCCGCTTTTGTCGGTTCCGATTTTAAAAGACTCTGTGGAGCCGATCCTGCGACGAACCTGCTCTAGAAATTGAGCCTTGATGTTGAAAGCGGTGACCGCAGATACAGTGTGCAAAGGCTTCAAGCCGACATGAGTATCAACTATCACGTGTGGCTACGTACACAGTGCACAGCCCACTCTAATGCATCTAGGCATCTACAACCACCACCTGTATACATGTATATCTCATGCATATACATGTACATGTACAGAGTCCAAAGTCCGAATAGACAGCACGTTGTGATTGGCTGCCGATATATCTATATTCATAAAAGCTTGCCCCATGCACAAAACACACAGTACTGTATGCATATTCATGCATGTACACTTGTATGTACTGAGACGACACACTGCATGCACTACGGACGTACTGCACTACGGACGTACTGCTACACAACGGACGTACTGCCGGCCAAATCAAAGACTTGTTTAAATGCAGGGAGAATAGGTGCTCGGTGGCACGATGTCTGATTGACTTGGGGTGGGTATTCTGGTATTTTCGTTAAAAATAGATCGGCTCCAATTGTGTGTGTGTGAGCTCGGGACCGATGTCTGATTAACTTGGTTATTTTCAGTTAAAATAGATCGGCTCAATTGTGTGTGTGTGAGCACGGGACGGGCGGCTTATGTTTTATATTGAATTGGAACCGGGTATGTCTCAGAACCGAGCTTTTTTTCGGAACTGGAACCGAGCCCCAAATTTCTGGAACTGCCCAAGCTTAGTGCACCATGGGCTGAGCCTAATGGATCGGTCTATTTGCCATGGTGCAATATGCACCCGATCTTACCAGGAACACTGGGGCCAACCCCTGTCTTTACGATAAGAGCAAGGGGTTCTTTTAAGAGCATTACACAATAACACAACACAGGACCTGCCCCTTAAATCCGATCCAAAGGATGCAACAATAGTGGTTCAGTGTCTTTTTTGAAGGGTGTAAGTGTCACGACTAGACTCGACCCTATGTTCTACTAATAGAAAAACCCGAGCTTGAATCCTAAATGCTTTTATTCGCTCAGACACGACACGCCTTATGGTAAAACTTACCTGAGCTTCATAGTCAAATTTAGCCATGAACTTATTGGAGTCTTTCGCTTTGATTTGTCCAATAACACCAGTGGAGTAGTCAGACATTGAAGAGTAAATCCCATCTGTAATAAACAGAACAATAAAATAGCGGCTCCTTATATGGCGGGCATATCCGTCACTCAGTAACGCTCAAGGCGCTGTACAGGGCCCAATTTCATGGCTCTGCTTACCGTAAGCACAGAATCGGCGCTTACGGAAGCAGGGAATTCTGTGCTTACGGCAAGCGTATTTCACGGGTTAGCGGCGAATTTGGGCTTTGCGCATGCGTATTCCACGTTACTAGGCATTCTACGCTTACAAGGCTAGCGCAGAAATTCGGCGCTTGCACATAAGCGGGGAATCGCGATCGTAAGCGCAGAATTCGGCGGTAAGCAGAGCCATGAAATTGGGCCCAGTAACTCCAGCAAGGTATGTGGGACTACATATGAATTATGAGACCTACCCCTTTTTCAAAGCACGTAATGGATAACAAGGTGCTGTCTTGCTCAGGGACACAAGTGTCATGACTGGGACTCAAACCCACACTCTGCTGATCAGAAACACCAGAGTTAGAATCCAGTGCGCTTAAAGACATGCACACCTTTGGTAACTGTCAAAGACCAGTTTTCTCACTTGGTGTATCTCAACAGCCAAAATAATAAACCTGTGAACATTTGAACTCAAATTCGTCGTCGAAGTTGCGAGATAATAATGGAAGAAAAAACACCCTTGCCACACAAAGTTGAGCGCTTTCAGATGCTTGATTTCACGACCTCAAAATCTAATTCTGAGGTCTCAAAATCAAATTTGTGGAAAATTACTTCTTTCTCGAAAACTACGTTACTTCAGAGGGAGCCGTTTCTCACAATGTTTTATACCACCAACAGCTCTCCATTGCTTGTTTCCAAGTAAGTTTTTATGCTAACAATTATTTTGAGTATTTACCAATAGTGTCCATGTGCCTTTAAAGCCATTATACACTTTGGGAACAGAAAAAAAAAAAAGTTCACAGATTTACAAATAACTTACAGAGTTTACAGAAGGTAATGGTGAAAGACTTCTCTTGAAATATTATTCCATGAAATGCTTTACTTTTTGAGAAAACATTAAAACAATTATCAATTCTCGATAGCGAGAATTACTGATTTATTTTAAACACATGTGATGACATGGCGAAACGTGCAGAAACAAGGGTGGGTTTTCCCGTTGTTTTCTTCCGACTCCGATGATCGATTGAGCCTAAATTTTCACAGGTTTGTTATTTTATATATAAGTTGTGATACACGAAGTGTGGGCCTTTGGACAATACTGTTTACCGAAGATGTCCAATGGCTTTAACCGCTAGGCTATGACACACAAGCGTCTTACCTTCTTTGGTTGGGGATGATATTTCTGGTGGTGGTGGTAACGCTCGATGTTGGTCTATCTTCATTGCAGCTGGGATAGGCGGTAAGGTTTGTCGACTCCGCCCATTTGATATACCCCCACCACTGCCTCCACTCGACTTGGCTGCCATGCTACCATCTTTATAGTAGCACTCATACACGACTTGTGCTGTGCAAATAACAAAGTAGGATAATATTGATTTACCTGATTTTTATTGTTTATTCATAAATACCCTGGACAGTTTCGCTAATCCTATTGGTGGAGAGCGCATCACGTGGGGGTGTTTAAACGGTTGATAAAGACACAGCTGAAGCTGTTGAAGACCGGCCGGCTTCTTGTGTTGGGCGCGCACGGCAAATGTCTGCCAGTTTAAATTATGTGAAACAAAATTCATAGCTGTTAGTAACAGCGCGTAATATGTGTGTACACGCGCGTATACACACCGGCCGACGCGCACAAAACATTTTTACAAAAAGTTTTTGAAAAATCGCAAACTTCGAAAAAATTCCCAGAAGAAACAGTGTCACATTGTCTATAATTGTGAGATTATTTTGATTTTTAATATAAGGGCTTTTATGAATGGGAATAAAAATATGGCTCCCTCTGAAGTGCCATAGTTTTCGAGAAAGAAGTAATTTTCAACGAATTTGATTACGAGACCTCAGGTTTAGAAATTGAGGTCTCGAAATCAACCATCTAAACGCACACAACTTCAAGTTCAATGACCGATTGAGGTCAAACTTTCACAGGTTTGTTATTTTATGCATATGTTGAGACACACCAACTGTGAAGGCTAGTCTTTGACAATTACCAATAGTGTCCACTGCCTTTAAACCTGATTCATACTCAAGGCAAATGTAAAAGCAAAGCAAATTGTATTATGTAAACAATGGGAAGACGGGGCAGTGCGCCTTGCTACGAAAATTTGTATTGCTACGAAAATCTGTATTGCGATTGCTTTGTGGAAAGTATGGTATTTCATCGATATGTTTTTTTTTCCAGGAGGATTTAAAACTTGATATGGTGGGGGGAACAACTAGAAAATAAGGCACTATGAATTAATCCCTTTGATGAGCTGTTGTGGCTGTGGAAAAAATGTGTTGGTGTATTTTTTAAACTATTTTTATGAGATATTGCGTCACATCACAAAGCCGGAACGCTACACTAAACTGATAAGGGCTAATGACCCAAACCAACTGTCACCAGGGGCATGTTGCCACCTACTCCTGGGGCTGAAACAGGGTTACCCCTTTCACAGTCTGTAAGGATGTAGGCTTGGGTATCATCCACTAGGAGCTACCTACTCATGGGGCTGAAACAGGGTTACCCCCTCACAGTCTGTAAGGATGTAGGCTTGGGTATCATCCACTAGGAGCTACCTACTCATGGGGCTGAAACAGGGTTACCCCCTCACAGTCTGTAAGGATGTAGGCTTGGGTATCATCCACTAGGAGCTACCTACTCATGGGGCTGAAACAGGGTTACCCCCTTCACAGTCCGTAGGGATGTAGGCATGGGTATCATCCACTAAGAGCCACCTACTCATGGGGCTGAAACAGGGTTACCCCCTTCACAGTCCGTAGGGATGTAGGCATGGGTATCATCCACTAGGAGCCACCTGCTCATGGGGCTGGAACAGGGTTACCCCTTCACAGTCTGTAAGGATGAAGGCTTGGGTATCATCCACTAGGAGCTACCTACTCATGGGGCTGAAACAGGGTTACCCCTTCACAGTCCGTAAGGATGTAGGCATGGGTATCATCCACTAAGAGCCACCTACTCATGGGGCTGAAACAGGGTTACCCCCTTCACAGTCCGTAGGGATGTAGGCATGGGTATCATCCACTAGGAGCTACCTACTCATGGGGCTGAAACAGGGTTACTCCCTTCACAGTCCGTATGGATGTAGGCATGGGTATCATCCACTAGGAGCCACCTACTCATGGAGCTGAAACAGGGTTACCCTCTTCACAGTCTGTAAGGATGTAGGCTTGGGTATCATCCACTAGGAGCCACCTACTCATGGGGCTGAAACAGGGTTACCCCCTTCACAGTCTGTAAGGATGTAGGCTTGGGTGTCATTCACTAGGAGCCACCTACTCATGGGGCTGAAACAGGGTTACTCCCTTCACAGTCCGTATGGATGTAGGCATGGGTATCATCCACTAGGAGCTACCTACTCATGGGGCTGAAACAGGGTTACCCCCTTCACAGTCTGTAAGGATGTAGGCTTGGGTATCATCCACTAGGAGCTACCTACTCATGGGGCTGAAACAGGGTTACTCCCTTCACAGTCCGTATGGATGTAGGCATGGGTATCATCCACTAGGAGCCACCTACTCATGGAGCTGAAACAGGGTTACCCCCTTCACAGTCCGTAGGGATGTAGGCTTGGGTATCATCCACTAGGAGCCACCTACTCCTGGGGCTGAAACAGGGTTACCCCCTTCACAGTCTGTAAGGATGTAGGCATGGGTATCATCCACTAGGAGCTACCTACTCATGGGGCTGAAACAGGGTTACCCCCTTCACAGTCTGTAAAGATGTAGGCTTGGGTATCATCCACTAGGAGCTACCTACTCATGGGGCTGAAACAAGGTTACCCCCTTCACAGTCTGTAAGGATGTAGGCATGGGTATCATCCACTAGGAGCCACCTACTCATGGGGCTGAAACAGGGTTACCCCCTTCACAGTCTGTAAGGATGTAGGCTTGGGTATCATCCACTAGGAGCTACCTACTCATGGGGCTGAAACAGGGTTACCCCCTTCACAGTCTGTAAGGATGTAGGCTTGGGTATCATCCACTAGGAGCCACCTACTCATTGGGCTGAAACAGGGTTACCCCCTTCACAGTCTGTAAGGATGTAGGCTTGGGTGTCATCCACTAGGAGCCACCTACTCATGGGGCTGAAACAGGGTTATCCCCTTCACAGTCCGTAGGGATGTAGGCGTGGGTATCATCCACTAGGAGCCACCTACTCATGGGGCTGGAACAGGGTTACTCCCTTCACAGTCCGTATGGATGTAGGCATGGGTATCATCCACTAGGAGCCACCTACTCATGGAGCTGAAACAGGGTTACCCCCTTCACAGTCTATAAGGATGTAGGCATGGGTATCATCCACTAGGAGCCACCTACTCATGGGGCTCGAACAGGGTTACTCCCTTCACAGTCCGTAGGGATGTAGGCGTGGGTATCATCCACTATAGGAGCCTGAATGGTGGAGCAGAACTACCTTCCAAACTGTGTATGAAGCGAGTATGGTTAAGTGCCTTGCTCAAGGGCACAAGTGTCATAACCGGGATTCGAACCCACACTCTGCTGCTGACAACACCAGAGTTGCCAACCAACAATGGAACACTATGGGAAGCCATAAATGCCAAACAAGAAAAGATACAGCCATATCTAACAATGTTAATACACAAAAATTCAAAAATAATATTGAATTTGTTTGAAACAAAGCAATTAATTTCATTTATCAACAACAATAGAAATATCAGAATTGGCTGGTTTCGTTACCTGGTTTTAAACTTCCTGTAGCCTTTTGTGAGATGAACAACTGGATGTCTTTGTCCTCATTGCAGTCAGACAACGCTTTTCTCATATCATCAGAATTCTGTCAAACAATGAAACAGAAATTATGCGTTGACTTGATTCAATAAATATAATATTATTTGTATTTTTTTTTTTTCCCGAAACTGGAACCAACCCCATAACCCTGGGAGTATTATTAATAATAATAAATAACATCTAGGCCTACAAAGGGAGTTTTTTTAAAAGTTACAAGACACTGTACAGAGTATCTACAAATGAACACAAATTATAATGACGCAGCTTAGCATAAAAGCAAATGAGTTTTTAACATGCTTTTAAGGATTTAAGAGATGAAGCCAGACAGATGTGAAGAGAGAGATTGTTCCATAGTCACTGTGAAAGCTTGTTGGCTGTACTGCGTGTAGGTGCAGAGTTTCATGTAGTGAAATATTATAAGTTATCACACAAGCGCGAGTGGAATACGGAAAAATATAGCACTTCTGCGTCCCATATCTAACGAGGCTGAAGGCCGAGTTTGATATTTCCACGAGCGCTCGTGTGATAACATATTAATCTTCAAGCAAACTTAGTGACCATAAAACACACAAGACGCAGGTAGTGATATTAGCCGTGCAATATAGGTTTTTATCACCACTCCATTCCGCGATCTGATTGGAGGATTAGCGTGTACTTGAAGATAAAGTTCAATATCTTGACCAATTTTAACTGACGAGAGAAATGAGGGCACATGATGCTCATGATTGGGTGATTGTGAGATATTAGTATCATATTCTCACCTTCAACCCCTGGTTCGAATCCTGCTTGGGGCACTACGTGGATATGATGTGGCTTTAACCTGCCTCGTGTCAGCGTTTAGTATAGTTGCGGTCAGTGTCATTAAACAATTTCTGTTGTTTGTATTTGCATCCACATATTGGCAGGAAATCATGCACCCTATCAAATTGGATTAGTACATGCTAAATGACAACCTGTGCCTAATTTCATGGCTCTGCTTACCGTAAGCAAATAATCGGCGCTACATCAAGCGTATTTCACTGGCAAGGGGTGGATTTTGGCTTGTGCGCATGCTTTCTTCGCTTTGGGTAGCACGATTGGCTTGTGCGTAAAGCACTCGCCTCTCACAAAGGTGACCCCGGTTCGATTCCCGGCCAGGGCCATATGTGAGTTGAGTTGTGTGTTGGTTCTCTGCTGTGCCACGAGGGTTTTCTGTACCATCCGGTTTTCCTCCCTCGTGAAAAATCAAACACTTTCGATCTTGGCTGTGCTCCGTGGTCATAATGGGTTGACGGGCTGGCAGCCAGAGGCGCCCTTGCAGGCCTGCTTCTCGAACACCTTGTAGCCGCATCCTTCACAATTCAGCTCTTAGCTGCGAGTAAGGATGATTAGCTCCCCCAAATTATTATTATCATTACACAGCTAATGCAAAAACTAAGCGCTTGCCCTGAATGGTGATCATTAGTAGAGAATAGACCGATCCATTCGGCTTCGCACAGGTGAGCAAGAACATGTGAGCCTCTCCAATGCCATTCTGCCTTAGTGTTATAACTCTATGCATTCTGCACAACTCTGCCACCCGCGCCACCCATACGCGCACACATGTCAGACCTTATTTTGTCTGACTTTCGGTTGCGCAATGGGTTGTGATTGGTCAATGTCAATATGCAATGGGGCGGAGCTCAATTGATCGGTCTATTCATCAGAAAGCAGAGCCATGAAATTGGGCCCTGTAAACATGGAGGATACTAAGGGAGAGGGGGGAAAGACAGAACGGGCTAGCATACCTCATCATCGCTACAACACTGCAGTGATATGATGTTGGAGAACACCCACATTGTATTCCTCAAGAAACGAATTCTCTCCATTTCAAGCTGCTGGAAGATCTAGAGTACAAAACCATAAAGAAAAATTCGGACATTTATTTGATGGTGATTGCGTACACGTAAAGTCACTGTTTCACTCCATTCTTTCTTTGTTGGTTTAAAAACAGTCACGAAAACTACAGCACCGTTCACACAGCCCTAGGACATTACAAAGAATACGCCAATCACCCCGATCTCAAAAAACTATCAAGTCGGGGTATGATCGCTGTCAAAATCCAGCAATTTGGCAAGTTGAAGACTCCGCCCAACTTTACTGCTTCTACGTAAAAAGTGTTTCTGACTCACTGCCACTACGATTACTGACGATAACACAAAGACCAATGTCGACCAAGCAGTTTTCTACTTTGTAATGGTTGCCGACCGTGCTGTGTTTTTATTACGACCACAGAGATCTCACTACGATGCTACGGCGCTGCTTGTACGATAATGGCGTTCCTACTACGACTTTTTCCTGCTTATTGTTGGCCACAATGTCATGGAGCTGCTTAAGCAGAAAATTTTGCTTTAAAGGGAAGGTACACCTTTGGTAATTGTCAAAGACCAGTCTTCTCACTTGGTGTATCCCATCATAACCATAAAATAACAAGCCTGTGAAAATTTGGGTTCAATTGGTCATCGAAGTTGCAAGAAAATTATGAAAGAAAAACACCCTTGTTGGACGAAATTGTGTACTTCCAGATAAGAATAAAAGACTTCTAGCTAGAAGTCTTTTATTATTTTAGTGAGAAATTACCTCTTTCTCAAAAACTATGTTACTTCAGAGTGAGTCGTTTCCCACAATGTTTTATACTATCAACCGCTCTCCAATGCTTGTTACCAAGTCAGTTTTTTTAAGTTAATATTTGTTTTGAGTAATTACCAAAAAAATCTTGCTCAGTAAAATTAGATTATTGGCCAAGACTCCACTCAATTGCTACGCTAAGTAAACAAAACCTAAACACCAGTCACAAGCAATGTTTATGGCATGACATTTTGGCCAGTATTATAACATGTGCTAAGCAGCTTCCTTGAAATTGGGCCCAGAGTTGCATTTGGTACCCAATGTCACCTCCCTTAATGTGCTTGACTTCAAAAATTCTTAGTGACATTACCGTCACCAGTTTTTCTTTTCTCTCAATGGGTAGACACTATGTTCTGCTGAAACTGTCACACTGTGACTTTTATTGTGTTGGTCTCAATAATTGTCCCTATAAGTCAGCATTAGGTTGGCAAAAGCCAATCTATGACCATACATGTACCTTTAAGATTTGTTTATATATTTTACCAGAAACTTACCACACAAAGTTGTGTCATTCTGTCTTCCCATTCTTGCCTCGTCTGCTCTAAAGTCACTACTTCTTTCTGGTATTGTGCATCTATAAATTAAAATGATAAGAATTACATTATAATAATAATAACAAAAACAACTGCATTTCTATCTAGTGCCTAACAATTCCAAAAGAAAGTCTCTAAGCGCTCAAAAGAACAAAAGAATAATTATGTATGATGAATTGAACAGATAACTTTTGAGAAGAGTCTTGAAACTTGAGATCCTGGTGGCTTGTTTGATGTGTAGAGGGAGATTGTTCCTAAATGAGATGCAGCAAACTGATAACTACGTTGACCATACGCTTTGGTGGTAACATTAGGGATAACAAGGGTGTCTTTGTTATCAGAATGGCTGGCCAGCATACCCAGCATTTTTGTTTGATTTCAACAAAGAGCTAGGACTAGTCCTAACTTAGGACTAGTCTTAAGAGATATTAAAACGTATGGCTAGTCCTACATGTACATGTAAGTTAGGACAAGCACATCGTCCTAACTCGAGATAAGACTAGTCTTAACTCTTTGTGAAATCCAACCAAGAAACGTTTTGCAGACTTACCTGCTTGAGTTGACGCCTGCCTCAACTTATCTTTCTTTATTAGCAACTGTCAATGAAAAAAATACTGAAAATTTAGCAATTACTTCTTTGCATTTAATTCAATTTAAAAAATCTTGTATAGTTTTGGAGGCATCGCATAGTGAGTAAGCTTAATGGTGAGGTATCAGTGTCTATTTGGTCACCCGAGTGACCATGTGGATATACTTTACTGTGTGGATTTGGTTCTTTGGGAACTAGGTCTTGGTTTTAATTCTACTGTCGCAGAGTAGATTTTTTAAATTTGTGAGACTACTCAGTTTTTAAAACGAACTGTCCTTCTTAATAACTATAACATTGGCAGAAAGTAGGAAATCGGCCAAGACTCCTACTGTCACTTAGTGGAACGAGGGGACTTCTCCTTATTAACTTCACTGTCATGGAGTGAGTTCTTATTGGTCTTATTTCTCTAAAAACCTTTCAATCTTTAATCAAATAAACAACAGATATTTTTCGCCAGACAGAAAAAATTACGGATAAACAATTAATCATATATTATGTTCCTTATTTTTACAGTTGTCTTGACAATTTATAACCAGGAAGTATAATACGAAAAGTTCTTCCCCTATTAAGTAATATCCAAAACTCTAATCAAAACGAAACTAAAACTGAAGGATAAACACGCTGAAACTCTGATACATATATGCAAATGATTTTCTAGTTTAATCAAGGAAACTGACAACACTTTTGGTATCAGTGTTTGTTGAAGTTTCCCAACCACAAAGATTCAAGTATTCTTTGCATGTTTTTATTCTATGCAAGGGAAGGGGAATACACTTGGCATGTAATTTAACAAATAATGCTCAATGCTTGATGGACACTTTGTATTCTATGCCTAACCCTAACCTCACCACAAAAACAAAATAACAATAATAAAGACATTCGTAAACAACAATAATAATAATATATAAATAATAATAATAATAATAATAATAATAATAATAATAATAATAATAATAATAATAGTAATAATAATAGTAACAGTAACAGTAACAGTAACAGTAACAGTAACAGTAACAGTAACAGTAACAGTAACAGTAACAGTAACAGTAACAGTAACAGTAACAGTAACAGTAACAGTAACAGTAACAGTAACAGTAACAGTAACAGTAACAGTAACAGTAACAGTAACAGTAACAGTAACAGTAACAGTAACAGTAACAGTAACAGTAACAGTAACAGTAACAGTAACAGTAACAGTAACAGTAACAGTAACAGTAACAGTAACAGTAACAGTAACAGTAACAGTAACAGTAACAGTAACAGTAACAGTAACAGTAACAGTAACAGTAACAGTAACAGTAACAGTAACAGTAACAGTAACAGTAACAGTAACAGTAACAGTAACAGTAACAGTAACAGTAACAGTAACAGTAACAGTAACAGTAACAGTAACAGTAACAGTAACAGTAACAGTAACAGTAACAGTAACAGTAACAGTAACAGTAACAGTAACAGTAATAGTAATAGTAATAATAATAATAATAATAGTAATAATAATAATAATAATAATAATAATAATAATAATAGTAATAGTAATAATAGTAATAGTAATAATAATAATAATAATAATAATAATAATAATAATAATAATAATAATAATAATAATAATAATAATAATAATAATAATAATAATAATAATAGTAATAGTAATAATAGTAATAATAGTAATAATAGTAATAATAGTAATAATAGTAATAATAGTAATAATAGTAATAATAGTAATAATAGTAATAATAGTAATAATAGTAATAATAGTAATAATAGTAATAATAGTAATAATAGTAATAATAGTAATAATAGTAATAATAGTAATAATAATAATAATAATAATAATAATAATAATAATAATAATAATAATAATAATAATAATAATAATAATAATAATAATAATAATAATAATAATAGTAATAATAATAAAACAGTACTTATTTAAAGTACAATAAAACATTCCTCAAAGCGCTTAACAGCAAAACAAATAAAAAATACTGTACTAGGAGCGCAAAGCGTGAAAGCTTGCACGTGTAAAGCGTGAAAGCTTGCGCGCACAAAGCGTGAAAGCTTAAGAGCACAAAGCATGAGCGCAAAAGCTAACAGGTTTGAAGCCTGCTTATCACACATTTTCAGTTTTAAAGCCCTACTCTGCAATCTGGGGTGTCCCATATGGTTTAATCTTCATTTTCTTATGAATTTTATCTAAGTTATAAAACATAATTTTACAAAAAGGGGGTTAAAACGGAAAAATCACGTACATGTGTCAGAATCCAGAAAAGTCAATACAAAAACTTCATCCACACTATTGAAAGCGGATCACACCACTTCCATAGACAATCAGGTCTATCCTAATTCACAAAAGATTTCCTGTTACAGATTCAGCAAGACTACCTGCTTTATTGAACAATACATCCTCAAAAGGTCAAAAGGTCAACGGGAAGTGTCTAAAAATGTCGGGCATCTACACTGTGGTGCATACTACTAAATAGGGAAACAACAAGAGCGCCAGCCTCATCAATTTTTTTTAGGCCCTCAAAATATTCTATATAAGACAAATTTAAGAGCCAAATAAAAGCCGTACAGTGTCAGAAATTTGCCCAATTGCGACATTAGGGTTGTTGACTTCCAACACTAACGGAACATTACAGAATTTGGTTTTACTAACAAAACAGCTGCTGGCAGTGTAAGCACTTTATTTAATCCACCATACATAAACTGACAAACCTGTAGCTGTTTGAGATCGATCGGCCATCTGGGTCACAGTAAAATAGTGAAAAACCGATTACACAATTTTGCATTGCATCGACGCCAAAATAAAATTGTATAAAACGCTCACGGAGAGATAATCTCTAAACATGAAGTTGGATTATTTGTTTTCCATTAAGTATGACATTATGTAAATCTGTGATCTTTACAATTTGTATTTCTTACCAATTCTGTAACAATCCTTTAAGTATTTTGGATGACATTTAGCTCTGCAAAAATTGTCCCATTGACTCCCTGGAATATTTGTTCAAGAGTGATGCTTATTCTCAGAAAATTACACAGTGTAGGGGCACTTTTATTTGGAGAAAGAATAACCAGATGGGCCTTGGGACTTCCCTTATCAAATTGAGCAGGGGACGATTTCACAAAAGAGCAAAGATCGACTAAACTGCAAATCAATCGTAGTTGCTTATGTCACAATACATATCACTATGGTGATACTGACACTTTGTCTTACGATGGGTTTTAGTGCTTTGTGAAATCGACCCCTGTTGAAAATAGACATTGAGAAATAAATGCATAATTTTTCTGTAAAAAGCTGAGAGATTTTTAAGTTTTTTTATAATTTTTTTTTTTAAATATTTTGCATTTTTGCACTCTAGTCTATTGACCCCTTGCACGCGCGTCACACACGGCGACTGATGCCACGCTCACCATGTTGGTGAACGTCGCGTCACCTAAAAATGCGCACTTCACTGAATAACACAGGTTGACATTGACCACCAAAATGGCGCATCCAAGATTATTCTGATGATGACGTCAGGTGAAATGGGTCAATAGGTGTTTATTTTGTGGGATGCACCTCAGAGTTGAGGACATGTGTATGCACATGTAAATTACCAGGAAATAGTAATAAATGAACTGCCCAGGTGACTGGGCCAATAGACCCCTTGAATAATGAGAAAGGCTTTAGGGATGATAGAGATTACATGCACAATTTTACGCACAATGAACAGCTATCGCCCAATGATTTGCCTCCTTTGGCCCAACTGAGGGCGCTTTTTGGCCCCAGTGAGGGCGATTTTTGAGCATGTGACGTAGTCACATGCAAGGGGTCTTAAACATTCCTGTAATATTTCTAAAAGGGCTCCATGGCCAGTACAAACTGCCCAGAGCTGCCCATAATGAACTGCCCATAATGAAAACAATAATGATAACAACGCAAAGAGAACGCATTCTATTGGTTGAGCTGCTCAGCGCTGAATACGCGCACTCTTATTCAACCAATTGAGGACATTCAACCAATTGAGAATGTGCATTGCAAACATTATTGTTTTCTTTCTTGTAGTCGAGGTCTGTGACCGGGCCTTAGCCCTTGTGAAATGTGAACTCAAACAAAATTTTAAAGGAAAAGAAATCTGCCCTACCTTATCTTGGTCCTTGGTTGGACCAACTAAGCGTCCTTTCATGTAAGCATCGTCAGCAATATCTGCTTCCTTGCATTTACACTCATATGTTCTCTTACTCTGTTCACAAACAAAAGAAAAAAAATCAAACAATCAACAATAGTAATTTAGCTTTTCAAAACTATACTAAGTGATTTCCTAGTCCTGCTAAGTTATGAGAGATAATTGGCTTTTGCCCTAACGATTTTAACACATCTGGGGAGGATTTCATAAAAGAGTTAAGACTAGTCTTCAATTGTCTCATCTCGAATAAGGACGAGTTACTCATCCCAACTTAGGACTATTCTTACGTTTTTGACAACTCCTATAAAGACTCTGTGTAATCGACCCCTGGCCCACTTTGCAAGATACTGGACACTATTGGTAATTATCACAGACCAGTCTTCCCAAATTGTGTATCTCAGCATATGCATAAAACAGCAAACCCATGAAAATTTGAGCTCAGTTGGTCGTCAAAGTTGCGAGATATGAACGAATAAAACACCCTTGTCACATGAAGTTACGTGTGCTTTCAGATGCTTGATTTTGAAATCAAATTTGTGGAAAATTACTTCTTTCTCGAAAACTACTCCACTACAGAGGGAGCCGTTTCTCACAATGTTTTATACTACCAACCTCTCCCCATTACTCTTTACCAAGTAAGGTTTTATGCTAATAATTATTTTGAGTAATTACCAATAGTGTCCACTGCCTTTTAAGCTTCATTCTCCCCTTTTATAAGGTACATGCAAGTATTCAATTTCTGCGCTACAAACGTGAACAAATATTTGCTAACCTGTGAATTAGACTTACTCTTTAGCATAAGGGTTTTTCTCCATGTACAAGCTAGCGTAAGAGACCAATACGCACAAATTGCGGGTCATTTTGGGGTCAGTACGCCAGGGATTTTTTTCAAATAAAAAGAATGTTAGCTACTAATTTTACAATATGTTAAATTTACAACAATCCAGGATGCTTGAAAACCAAGATTAACACAGAGTAGAAAACACACGGAAGACCTCATTTCAATTCAGTGTCCTTCGACCAAACTTCAAAAATGTTGGTCCAGAAAGCCTGCCAGTTTTGAAAAATCATGAGGAGAACCATGGCATGAACTTGCCTGCTTCCATAAAGCATTTATTTACAACAATGTAAACTTAATGTAATTTTAGCTAACTTGTTTCTAAAAGCAATACTTTTCTATTCTGAAATTGAATAAAAAGGTCACGGGTCTTATCCACGTTCCATTTTTATAGCACGTAAATGCTGAATATAGTGCAATGGTTGGGGAAAAAAACGTTTTAAACTAATTATTTCTACTTGGAAGATCTACCAGCTGTCTGACTCAATCAAAGAAAGGATTTGTGGGAGCATTAATAAATCTGTATGAATGCAATCTGTTCCTTTAGGATACAACACACTAAATAGTGACTGAATCGTGCGCAAATCCTCCAAAAGGTTTTCAAATTCAGAGATATAAGATGTTATTACTTCTGAGGGCTGTTGAAATACGGTCCATAAATTGTGCCCTGAGGTTGTTGATTTCAAAACTATAAAAGTCGTGCGACCAACTACAAACTTACTTTTCAAAGCTGTAAAAAATAGCTTTGTAGTGTTTGCCAGGAAATTTGTAGAATTGTTGGCGGTTGTTTTTTCTTTTCTTAAAAATGACAAAGATCAACATCAGGTACATGTATGTCAGCCGTCGATTTCACCAAACTCTTCCTAACTTAGGATTAATCTTAGGACTTAGGACGAGTTGAGTCCCGTATCCAAATACGTAGGAAGCATTGAACCCATCCTAAGTTAGGACGGGTTACTCGTCCTAACTCGAGTTAGGATTAATCCTAGAGTTTCGTGAATTCGGCTGTAGGGGTGTTATAAATGAGGAATAGTAAATGTTCTGCATTCGTGCAATGAAGAGAATATTATCATTCATTGAAAGATTGAATGTTCCATTCAACTCCCTTTAACAGTGGTCGTTGTCCAAATGCTAGTGAGAACACCTCAGGACCAGTCAAAACTCACTCAAAGGGGTCTGGCTGGCTAGGTCAATATTGAGAACCATCCATATAGTATCAGCTATTGGACATTAAAGGGAAGGTACACGTTTGGTAATTACTCAAAACAAATATTAACTTAAAAACTGACTTGTGAAAATAAATAATAATAATAAAAGACTTCTAGCTAGAAGTCTTTTATTCTTATCTGAAAGCACACAAATTTGTCCAAGAAGGGTGTTTTTTCTTTCAGCATTTTCTCACAACTTCGATAACCAATTCAGCCCAAATTTTCACAGGCTTGTTATTTTATGGTTATGATGGGATGCACCAAGTGAGAAGACTGGTCTTTGACAATTACCAAACATGTACCTTCCCTTTAAAGTGAAAAGGCTGGTTGACACGTTAAGTGACGAGCAAGCAAACTGGTCCTGCTTACTAGCCAGTGAACAAATTAAGGGCAAACCAAGAACCCCTGACTCCGGTTTGCCTCATTGAATGCAACATTCAATCTTTCAACTCATGAAAATAATCTCAACATTGAAATGAATAAACATTGATTGTTTGTATGATATGCAACTTCACTCCCTAAATAGCAGACCATTAGGTGACAATATCCGCGTGTGACGTCAGTACAACGGGTCAATAGATGGGTGTCCAGATAAAAAACAGGTTTTCTAAAAGACAAACAGACTTAAAGGCACTGTACACTTTTGTTAATTACTCAAAATACTTGTTAGCATAAAAAAATTATTTGGTTACAAGTAATGGAGAGTTGATGATAGTATAAAACATTGTGTGAAACGGCTCCCCCTCTGAAACATTGTAGTTTTTGAGAAAGAAGTAACGTCTCACTCAAATATTACAAGACTTCAGGCCTGAAGCCTTTTATTAGGCATCTGAAATCAGACAAAGTAATGCAACAAGGTGTTTTTTTTGTCATTACTCTCTTGCAAAATTTGATGACCTTTGAGCCCATTTCACAGGTTTGTCATTTTATGCATACATGTATATGGTGGGATACACCAAGTAAGAACACCGGTACTGATCTTTGACAATTACCAAAGCTGCCACTGCCTTTAATAATAAATAATAAGACTTGTAATGCGCACATATCCACCCTGTTGGGTGTTCAAGGCGCAGTAAAAAAAAAAAAAAAAACAGTAAAACAAAACACAACACAAAGAAAAACAGACACAACAAAATTAGTCATTGAAAACCTGTGACATAAGATAAGTTTTGAGAAGAGACTTTAAAGGGTGTATGTACTTTTTGTAGGACAAAAAACACAATGTCCACAGATTTACACTAAACTTACACAGTTTGAAGATAATGTTAGTAGAAAGCTTCCCTGAAAATATTACGTGCTGTGGTGCTGTACTTTTTGGGAAATGAGTAAAACAATGTCATCAAATTAATTTTGGTCTCATGAGACCAAAATTATTTGAAGCATTTACAAACGTATTTTCATGACAGTGTTTTACTAATTTCTCAAAAACTACAGCACCTCAGTAAGTAGTATTTGAAGGAAAGCTTTCCACTATCATTATCTTCAAACCCTGTTAGTGTAATGTAAATCTATGGACACTTTGAAAACGTACCCAAATCCTTTAAACATCTACATGTCATTTCCCCAACAGTATATCACTAAATAATATAACATAAAGAATGCTTTAAAATATCTAAATAATATGATATAGTTCTTTTCATATGCATTATGCTCTGACCAAATACAAAGTTTTCAAGTTGTCTGGTTAGTAACAGTTGCCTTGTTCTATGCATAAAAAATGAAATGTGTATTAAAATAAGAGAAGTATGGAAAATGCAGGCAATATACATTTGACAGTACACGTATGCCATTTCCTGTACATTATTTTCTTTGCCAAACCACAACATCCCAAACTAAAACTTTGATATGAAGTTGATAGCTTAAGTACTTCCTTGTTTTCATATTATGTTGGCTTTTACACAGACTAGACAATGCACATGAACACTGTACACTGCTGGAATAAAAACTAGGATAGATTACGCATACATAATAACATGATTATCCCTGGTTGCCAGGCAAATGGATTATGGTAAACTGATGTGCACACAGTGATGTTCTATTTGTACAGGAATGTGCATTATCACCTTCTCCTAAAATGGGCAGTTGCTTGCATTCAATCGTGGGTTTTATGGTATTTGATCATTTAAACAAACTGAAGTATGTGTGTGGTGTGAGTCCAGTTGTAATATTAGGAGAACAAAATGTCGTAAATTTGCTGAGCAAAGTAAAGTTTCATATAATGGCACAGAGACCTTTGGTAATTGTCAAAGCCTAGTATTCTGACTTGGTTTATCTCAACATATACATAAAACAACAAATCTGTAAAAAAAAAATTGTAAAGGTTGCAAGAGAATATTGAAAGAAACACAGTCTTTCAGATGCCTAAAAAAGCTTTAGGGCTAAAAGTCTTTCAAAAATCTTTTAATGAGAAATTACTTCTTTCTCAAAAACTACCTTACTTCAGCGGGAGTCGTTTCTCACAATGTTTTATACAATCAAGAGCTCTCCATTGCTCGTTAACAAGTAAGTTTTTATGCTAACAAATATATTGAGTAATAACAATGAATTATCAAAAGCGTCCAGTGCCTTTAAACAAGAACAGGATGCAAGTCAACTCCAAACAGGGCTCAAATTGGGGAGGGGGGGGGGACCACAAGACAACAACGCTTGTAGTTAAAGGAACACGTTGCCTTGGATCGGACGAGTTGGTCTATAAAAGGCGTTTGAAACCGTTTGTTATGAAATGTATATGGTTAGAAAGATGTTTTAAAAGTAGAATATAATGATCCACACAAGTATCTCTCAAAATCTTACGGTTTTCTTTTTACGTCGCGAACTATCACGGTCGGCCATTTATGGGGGTCAAAATTTTGACTCCCATAAATGGCCGACCGTGTTATTGGACGAGGTAAAAAGAAAACCACGCAATTTCGAGGCATATTTGTGTAGATCATTGTATTCTACTTTTACATCATCTTTCTAACCATATGCATTTTATAATAAACGGTCACAAAACGCTTTTCAAAGACCAACTCGACCGATCCAAGGCAACGTGTTCCTTTAAAAATGTTAACTGGACTAGAATTCTAGACCACAATCCAAATAAGCGAAAGCTTTGAAACCCAGTTTAATTGAGGAGCAGTGGGCAGTATAGAACATGCATTGAAGTTAACTGGGGTTTTTGGAGCTGACGTTCAGACATGTAAAGAGAACATAGATTACATTTGTCTTAAGTTTGGGTATTAATAACACTTCATTGTGTAATAAATCAATAGAATTAAATGACAGTGACAAAGAAAAACAAAATTTTGAAATGTTTTTTGAGATATTGTTAAATGATTTTCAAAAAGGTGCTTTAGTTCAAACCAGGTAATTTTTTCTGCCATTAATTTTAAGGGTGATAACCAATCATCTTCCCTTAAAGCCATTGGACCCTTTCGGTTCAGAAAAAAAAAAAAAAGTTCACAGATTTACAAATAATTTACAGGGTTTACAGAAGGTAATGGTGAAAGACTTCTCTTGAAATATTAGTCCATGAAATGCTTTACTTTTTGAGAAAACGGTAAAACAATATAAATTCTCGTTAACGAGAATTACGGATTTGTTATAAACACATGTCATGACACGGCGAAACGCGCAAAAACAGGAGTAAGTTTTCCCGTTATTTTCTCCCGACTCCGATGTCCGATTGAGCCTAGATTTCCACAGGTTTGTTATTTGATATAGAAGTTGTGATACACGAAGTGTGGGCCTTGGACAATACTGTTTACCGAAAGGGTCCAATGGCTTTAAAGTTATAGATTTTACAGGTCCAACTACAATAACTTACATGCATGACTTTGTTATGCTGATCCCTCTTGGCAGTAATTAATCTCTTGATGCCATCTTCTTCCTTCCTTCGTTTCTCTTTCTGGGCTTCGCGGAATTCTTCCACCTTTTTGGCTTCCTCTATCAGCCTTATCGAGATGTTGATGTGAGACTGGCCACAGTTCTCCGTCTGTGACACAACTTCATCCCAGGATGTTTTTAAGGTTCTGTAACCCAACAAAAAAGTAATCAAGTTTTTTTTTTCTTCAGTTCAATAATGCAGTAGGTCTTAAATTTGCATTTGGGTTTTGGGTTTACCCTTACACTGATGTGTGTTAGCACTTTGTACTCGGAACTTCCCTGTGTTCTGTGGAAACAAAAATCACAGGCATATTACTCGAGTGGGATTCGAACCCACTAATAATCTGAAGGTAAGTACTGAGTATACAGTGCTAACACACATCCTTTGTAAAGCCTGGTTCATACTTCCTGCAAATGCGAATGTGATATGAATGTTGACGTCACAAATTCGCAACAAATTATTCGCAGCAGTTCAACTTTGCTCAACTCACTTGCAAATATCGCTGCGAAAGGAGGGTTGTGACGTCAAATTCACGTCAAATTCGCTTCGCATTCGCATTCGCAGGAAGTATGAACCGGGCTTGAGGGTAAAACCCAAATTAATATTCTTTTTGCCCGGTGCAAATTTAACATCTATTCAATCGTTGCAGAACCCACTGCTAAAACATAGGACTCTAACTGCCTCTAGCTACCGGGCAATGTCGATGGTCTAGTTGGTAAGACATTGCTTTAGAGTTGCAAAGGTCGTTGGTTCGAATCCCAGCCGAGTAATGTGCCTCTGATTTCTTTCCACAGAGCTCGGGAAAGTATTGGGGATACAGCGCTAATATAAATAAGGGTAAAACCCATTAATATTCGGATCAGTAATGAAAACAGTTGGATAGAATGAAACAATGGTTTTCTCTCTCATTCGGTCTAGTAAATTTACTAAGCAAGTAATAAACTTAACTTACCCTATCTCATCTTTTCCACCTGAGCTCTTTGCAATTTTGACGAGTGTTTTACCAAAAACTTCCTCTGCCTTTGCTCTGCAAAATATAAGTTCACACAGAAAACAAGTCAGAGTCTCAACTTACAAGTAGTACATTGTACATGTTTGGCATATTTACCTTGGGAAGCATGCAACTCACAAAATTTCACAAATTTTGACAACTGTAACAATTTACTCTCCCATTTTGTATCTGTATCAATAAACAACATTTTTGAAAACCACAGCTTGGGCCTTGGCTCCGGCTTAGGCTTTGTTACTTAGATATTGCACTTTAAATAGAGGGTTTCAAATTGTTGGATGAAACCTGTGGAGGAGCCACAGAAGAAGCCGCAGCAAAAGCCATAGCAGAAGCCACAGAGTATTAGCCATAGCAGAAACCACAGAAGAAACAATAAAATAAGCCACAGAAGAAGCCATACTGGAAGCTTTAAAGAACCAATGGTAGAAGCATAGCAAAAGCCAAGAAGGAACCATATTAGAAGCCACAGCAGAAGCTACAGAAGAAGCCATAGCAGAAACTGCAGAAGAAGTCAAAGTAGAAGCCACAGAAGAAGCCATAATGGAAGCAATTGAATAACTCACAGTAGAAGCATAACAGATTTAGCCACAGAGGAAGCCATAACAGAAGCCATAGAAGAAGCTATGGCAGAAGCATAGCATAATTCATAGTAGAAGCCATAGCATAAGCCACAGAAGCTGTAGCAGAAACTGTAGAAGCCATAGTAGAAGCCATAGTAGAAGCCATAGTAGAAGCCATAGCATAAGCCACAGTAGAAGCCAAAGCAATAGCCATTAAGCTATAGTTTTGAAAACCACAACCTTGTCTGTCAAAACTTCAGCTTGGCTTCTCCCAACTATAGCTAGAAAGATCAGGATGTTGATTTAACAGACTAACTAACCTCTGTTTGAGGAATTCTTCATAGTCTTTACACATCTCTCGTCCTTCTTTCATCCGTTTGAGCAGCACATCATAACCATTTGTGCTGTTAAACTCAGTGTCCTGTATAGAGAATAAACCAGAACAAAAACAGTTAACATCTATTTCTACATTTAGTAAAAAAAAAACTTGTCCAAGATCACAGATTCACATAAAACTTAGAAGGACTAAAAAATCCCTTAAGTGAAATATTTGTCTGAAATGTCATATTTGATGAGAAACAAATAAAACTAATTTCCCTTTTGGGACTTTGGAGTTACTTGTACACATACAAAAATGTGTAATCGGTTTTTAACTATTTTCTTACGACCCAGACGGCGATCCATCTCAAACTTCAACAGGTTTGTCAGTTATGTATATGGTCGATTACATAAAGTGCCTACACTTCCAGCAAATGTTTTGTTAGCAAAAACCAATTCTGTAATGTTCCTTGACAAAACAACTGTGTTTTAATTATAATAAAAACCTTGCAAAACCTCACCTCCAACAAAAACAAATATCCTTATTCTTTAATTTTATCCCGATACAAGAGCACTTTCACATCTCAATGAAAAGATTGCATAAAAAAAGCAACCTCAAAGTATAAAAATTGTTTAGTATAGGTTTTCTCAGTCATATTCAGAAAATGAGCAGCCAATTTCATTTTCATGCGTTCGAGATAAAGCTGTTTTGCCTCTCCAGTTGTTACTGCGTTTCAAATTCAGAGTTCGGCCATTCAATTTCGTTTTAAGTCGATTCAAATTCCTTTAGCACTCTGTTCAATTTAGCGTAGCGTCATTCTTTTTCGTGACACACACGCCTCAAGAAGCGTTGTGAATTTGAATGCTGCTTTGATGAATTGTTAAATAGAATGATTATTTTGTTAAATCGAATGACGCAACATTACATTTGACTAATCATACAACAAAATCGAATGACCCTTTCAGTAGCATTTCGAATTCGCGCGAAATAGAACAGCTTGCTGGTTAAATTGGCTGCTCATCTGCCGAACATGACCGAGAAAACCTATACTAATAACTCAACAATATCCTTGTCATGCTTGCCCTCAAACAATATTATAACTTGAGTCAATACAGAAAATGAAAATATAACATCACATAAATGTGGTTATTCGATGTTGAGAAAATTTATGGGAGTTTTCTTAAAAACATATTGATCCTGTTTGTTCCTGTAATTTAAAGGGATGGTGCAGTATCTAGAAAGAGCACTATTCATTCTTACTTATTGGCTAGCTCTCAAGAAGTACAGTGCTTGAATTTTAGAGATGTTGTATAAATTTAACACAATCAAATCCAGGTAATGTGCTCTGAAACTTTAATCTATGAGAATTGCTTTGCTGCAGATCAGTGCCCAAGTTCATAGAGCTGCTTTTTATACAATGTACATGTAAAAGCACAAAAAGTAGCTAAGCACGACAAAATTATGCTTACCAGAATAAGATAACCAGCCAAACTACCATGTCAAAATTACAACTTGTGACTGGTATCCTGCTCATTTTTGCTTAGCTGCTTATTTTTCCTTGGTTTGACTAATGTCCTTCAAACCAAGGAAAAATGCAACTGGTACATGTAATCCTCCCAAATCCTGTTCAGGAAGTTGTCTATTTTAGAGGATTTGGGGCTACAGGAACACATATCACTGCTAGGCCAGGCTTACATATCAATCTTATCAAACTGCAGGAATGAAGGCTTCATTTTGGAAAGGGCAAGGGCACCAAGGCGATTTCTGATCTTATCTTTTGTACTGCTACATGTAAGTAGGTATAAACATTGTTGGTAAGTTACCACGAAATTGCAGGATATTTGAGAAGTTGGGAATATCTCTAACCAGGATGTTAAATGGTGTTCACCCACTTAAAAGCAACAATGAATAAACCTCAAAGCAAGGATACTGAATTAAGGGTTTTTTCAAATACCATCCCTTGAAAAATGGTGGATTCCACAGACCAACACCCCCAAAAATGCAAACTTGTGTGTGTCTGTATAACGAAATTGATTTACAGTTAAGATTATTACATTTCCAATGGCCCCATTACCAATCATCTAATAAAAGGAAGAACTTAAAAACCCTTTAACACTGAAAACTGGAACGACATAAACATACAATACCCTTTAAATTGAAACTTAAGACATGGAAAAAAACAAAAAACTCTTACTTCCTCCTTGGGTAAAGGTCGGACATCAAATTACAGGGCACAGGAAATTACAAACACTACTGTTTAATTTCTTTTTACTCAATGTCAAGTCTACTTTCTCAATATATGGTATGAACTTAATGACTATACACTTATGGCAGATAGCAAGAAAACAAACCAATACAAGCAATATCCTAGACCCAGTGACTGGGGCGCTAGATTTTTTTTTTTTTTTTTTTGACATTATCAAAATTTCAAAAAAGGAATCTAGCGGTCCAGTCACTGGGCCTAGCAATATCCCAGGGGTTTGATATTCATGGAAACCAGTCACCTTGCCTCCCAGCAAAGTTGCCCCTAGACCTAGCAAACTCCCACCCCCCCCCCTTTTAGGCCACAAACAAGAAATGGCGTCGCACTTTGTGAATTGTTGGCTTCATCAAAGGATCTGTATACGTTTGGTACTGACTCTGAAAAAAACGTCAATAAAAAACTTACATGGTAAGAAGTACAGCAGCTTTGGATAGTATACTAGATCAATTGGATAACTTTCCGTATGGCGCCACCACTTTTTCACTCATTTTTACAAAAAGGAATATCTCATTGAGGTAAATTAGATACTATATTATTTCATTTCGAATGAAAAAGTGGTGGCGCCACACAGAAACTTTTCCGATCAATTTATTTTATTAAACATTTCACTTCAATTTCAAATAACTGCAATTATTGAGAGAGATGTAACTTTTATCCCCCTAAAAATTGAATAAAAATAAGATTACTGGTGGTTAAGGATTACTTCTAGAAACTATTTTTTATAATACTACTATAGTATTACACTAGTATATAACTTATAAGGCTCACCACAGGGGAGCCTTATAATAGTTTCTAGAAGTAACTGGTGGTAATACCAGTTACCACACATGATAGCGACTGTGTATTCCTTTTCTTCCTGCAATAAAACGGTTTACAAAAACTAAAGTTGTAAAATGCCTTTAAAGAAAGGCTTTATTTAAAGTTAAATAAGACAAAGTCAAAAACGGGTACCAATTTAAACCTACCCAAAAGTGTTCCACAAAGCGTGTCATTTTGTTGTCTCCTTTGCTGAAGTCCAGTGGGAAATTTCTCGCACAAACTTACAAACACATGAACATGTACATTAAAATAGTACTATGTGTAGCCAGCTGGTTCCGAAGTCTCTCTGGTTACATCGGATCACACATTCTCTTCTCGATGGCAACGCTCTGCAAGCTAGCTAGCAATCAAGCATTCCACACATGTGGTTTGGGTTGAGAGAAAAAAACTTACAAGCATGTAAACAAAACTTCGTTTTACTTTCTCGATTACACTTTCAGTTTAGTTAAATTGCATATTTCTTCACTAGGAAGTTGTGATTATGAATCATCTGTTCGACACCACAACTTAAGGATCCGTTTTAAAATTCAACATTTATCACAGGTTTTCCGCTACCTCTTCTACACGGAAGTACAAAAACATAAAAAAAAGACAAATATCAAGTAGTCAGGTATCAGTCTAGCTTACGCGCATATACATTGCAAACCACGACAGGAAACTATACTAAAAACGCCTCTTGACCTTTTACCAATTGACGACTGTTGTGTGTGTGGTTGAATGCGCAAAGGGTAATTTGTAGGATAAAACAGTCGTTAGTAGACTTTCCCATCGTAATTCTAAGTTTTCGTTTTACTTGTTCCACCATTCCCATTAAAACAAACAATGATATCAGTTTTTAAATACCGGAGAATCTGTTTTCTTTAAATTCTTTAAAAAAAGAGAACCATTCGCAAAAAAGGGTTAGTTTAGATTCAATGTTCAAATGTTTCGAATCCGACCCAGACGACTGGAAAAACGTCTACACAATTGACCAATTGAAAACAAGCTTATAAAATATATAAACCAATGAACGCTTTCGTTTAAAGAACAGCGGGCATTTAATTTTTCTTTAGTTGTGAATGTGATCACGTCAGAGACACCAAATCGAAGAACAGTAAGTTTAATACATTTTTATAACTTTGTATTCCATTGTATCCGTTTATCTTAAAACATATAAACCAGCGCAAAGTAATATAGATGTGTAAGAAAATGAGCGTTTGGTTAATACTGTTTGTTTTCCTTGTTGCCTAATTTCCGGACATTACTTTCATTGAGTTGACTGCACTTGACTTTGTTGTACATGTTTGGCGAGAGTCAGAGTGTTGCCACGATGGTTGTGTTTTAAATTATTTTGGTGTTAACTTTACAGCCTAGATATAGATTAGGGTGTTTTATTTTTATTCTGTGATATAAACCACCTGGCTTATTACAAACTTAAGTTTTATTTATAATTATATTTAAAAATTTTGTATAATGTTGCTTGTTTTTTTTTACTAAAAGGGAAGTAGGCCTAGGCTAGACCCAGTAACTGGGGCGCTGTACTCCTTTTCAACAATTTTTGACTTTATCGACAGATAAAGTCAAAAATTGTTGAAAAGGAGTACAGCGCCCCAGTTACTGGGTCTAGGCCTAGGCCTATTATTAATATTATAATATAAGTTCAGTTGTTTTGTTGTTTTTCTTTTTCATGTTTTTTTTGTGCAAATAAAATGTAACTTAGTTTGATTTTGACTTTGATTTACAGCATTAATTATAAATATTGTTGATTGTTGAATGTTTTGGGGAAGGAAATTTATTTTCCGTATTCTGCTCCTGCAACCACTTTTTCATTCACTATGATTATTTATGAAATAAAACACTAAAGAATAAGTTTTAAGAAAAGTTTAAAGGAAAGTTTTAAGATACATACAAACTTACTGCTGCAACTGCGCATTATCCACTTTCAAACAACGCTAATAGTAATACTGTAGTCGATGGTTGCACCCAGTCCAGCCGGGTGGAATTGCGCCCAACCTGACAGGATCAGGGAGAGCGCAAGCAGCTGATTACAGAAATCTTGATCGGCAACTGTGCGAGTCCAATGCATTGCATGTACCCTCTCCAGGCAGAGGATGAATTCGAACATAATGCTAATAAAATCAGGTGTATAAGCACTACGTACCTAGACCCAATAACTGGGGCGCTGTACTCCTTTTCTCGAATTTTGACATTATCTAGGTACGACCGATAATGTCAAAATAAAATTTTAAAAAGGAGTACAGCGCCCCAGTGACTGGGTCTACTACGTACCTTGGTGATCATGGTGATGGGCCATAATGGCTCGGGCAGACTTTACTTTTCCCATTCTCATACAATACATACGAACCCAGAAATGGTTCCATTTCAAATTTTCCTGATTTACATTTAGCACATTTTATAATTACATTTGATAATGTAATTCAATTGAATATTTTTTTTGTTTAGCTTACCAATCATACAAAGTGGCAAGTGAGCATCATGTCTTCAACTGAAGATGATAGTAGCATCCCAATCTTACCCTCTGACTCGCCAGGAAGCTCCGTCTCAACCACATTACAGGTAATTCAGTCATTTGGGTGGAACAAAGAACACCCTGTAAGTTCAGGAGTGCGTTTTGGCGACCCCAACCAAAAACTGTTTCGGTTGCTGGTCGTTGGTTCTGCTGTTTATGACGTCAGAAACAATTATTGGTTACAGACGCCAAAACGCACCCCTGGGCTGTTAAAGGCATTGTACACGTTTGGTAATTACTCAAAATACATAGTAGTATAAAAACTTACTTGGTAACAAGCAATGGAGAGCTGTTGATAGAATGAAACATTGTGAGAAATGACTCCCTCTAAAGTAACTTAGTTTTTGAGAAAGAGTTAATTTCTCACTGAAATAATAAAAAAACTTCTGGCCAGAAGCCTTTTATTCCTATCTGAAAGCACACTCATTTGTACAACAAGGGTGTTTTTTCATCATTTTCTTGCAACTTCAACAACCAGTTCAGCCCAAATTTTCACAGGCTCGTTATTTTATGCATATGTTGGGATACACCATACCAAGTGAGAAGACTGAGTGTTTGTTACTTCTTCTTTTGGTGGTATTGTAGTGTGTGACAGGTTCTAACAAAAAACACAGTTTGAAATGATACCCATGCGTGGACTCTTTGTGTAGGCTTTTTACTAAGCATCTGACTAGAGCTTTTAATAAGTAAATCACTAACCAACTATTCACAAATCAAGAAGAACAAAAAATAGGGGATGCTTTCCCCGGCGTGCAGGTTTCCAGCAGAGTCGTGCTGACACCCCTACCAGTCCATCGGCATCGTCACTACAATTCAAGTACAACATATATGTGTACTTTTGTATGTATGCTGGAATTTTGTTAAAATACATTGTTTTAACTACTTTTTGTATTTTTGGTACCTTCTGAAAAAAACCTCTTGGGATCTTCACTAGGGGGTCTGAAAGTCTTGTGCGTCGTAGAACTCTACATAGTAATGCAATGGGGCAGGTCATTCCATAATGTAATGGTACTTTGGAAGAAAAAAAAATCATTCTTGAAGGCAGTTGAGGAAGATTGTGGTATGGGGTGTCGTGGCCGAGTGGATAAGAGCACCGAATTCAAGCAGTGGTGACTCTGTTGAAGCAGTGGCGACTGTTCAGTAGAGTGTGGGTTCGAATCCCAGTCGTGACACTTGTGTCCCTGAGCACTTGCGTCACTTGCGTCACTTGTGTCCACTTCAGAATAATTGCTTCTCTCCACCCAGGGGTAAATAATAATAATAATAATAACATAACATTTATAAGGCGCGCAGTATCTGGAATAGATCCATTCAAAGGCGCCGGAAGCTAGTCAGCTGTCAAATTAAACAGATGAGACTTGAGGTTGTGTTTGAAAGTAGAAAGATCAGGTGTGGCCCTCAGTTCGTCTGGCAAGGAATTCCAGAGACGCGGTGCGCAGCTGGAAAAGGCGCGGTCTCCGCAACTTGCCAGACGAGTTTTGGGAACATATAGTATGTGTGATGATGATGATGATCTAAGGCCTGGTCTGATGTTACGTTGCTGTAGAAGATGTGTAATGTAGCAAGGTTACCTGTGAGGGCAGAGTTGGTACTTGTGATGGATTAGCTTTGATGCGCTACATATTTAGCTGCACATGCTGTATACTCCCCAGGGAGCTGAGATGGTTTAAGGAATGATTTAAGGCCCAGTGACCAGGGGTAATAATGTTGAAGTGCCATGAGCGTCACTGCGTGACGGACCTGAGCGCTTTATAAGAAGCCACTATTATTATAGTTATTATGGATTGTTGTCCCCTCCTGGATCTATGCATTTTTGGCTGAAGATGCTCCATAGCATTGATACTTGATATTAACACTATGACAAATGTCATGTTTCATGCTAGTTGCTCTTGTGTTGTAAGAATGAGCTGAGCAAAACCATAAAATGAAGAAGAAGACAAATTTGTCACACTTGTATCTTGTATTATCTTCTTCTTTCTTTAGGATGAATACCAGGAGTTATTGAAATACGCTGTGGTGACCCCTCACTACGATCCGGCCAACTTACCTCAGTCTCTTGCTCAAGCAGCGCATGCTTTTTCTGGGCGGCAACGACAAGACGAACTCATCTTTGAAGATTCCACTGGTTTGTTGTTTTGTCAATTGTTACTTGAGTATTCTTATAAGTTGCTACATAGTAATTGGGTCACAGAATTCATAACTTCAACAACTAATCTTTCTGTTGAAGGTATATACTCTGCGCCTTGAGTACCTTGTTTGGTAGATACTTGCGCTACATAAGACTGATATTATAAAGGGAATCAATATGTAACGAAGAGGTTTTCAACTAGTGGTTTAATCCCAACGAGGCCTGGTTCTTGATAATTTTACCGAGACGCAGTCGAGGTAAATTATAAAGAACCAGGCCTCGGCGGGTTTAAACCACTAGTTGAAAACCTATTCAACACATTTTGATTCCCATTCATAAATACCTTTTTGGTCAAAAAGTTTTTAAAATGCAAAAATTTTAATTGTCCAATGATTTCTTTCAACACAACACAACACCCCTCCAGCTATGAAATGGTAAAGCCCTCCGCCGCCTCGGGTAAACAACTCCTAAGGGAATGCTGTGCGCGTCGCGCGTATCGCGTGATGTGGCACAACTGTTTGAGCCATTGCTCTCGACCAATAGGAATGAAGAAACTGTCTTATAAGAACAGGTGCACTGTCGCGTGTCACGCCCATGAATTAACACTTTTTACTGGTCATAAACAAAGGTTTATACACACCCACGTGACGCGCTCTCCACCAATAGGAATAGCGACACGGTATGAGGTATTTATGAATATATTATCATAACAATCTTCTAGTACCTTATGACTATGTCATCAGATTGAAAGCCAGGCATGCTAGTGCATTGATTCCCTGAGTGTGACACTTAAGTACCTTAATTTGATGTTTGGTGTTTAAATGTTGAGTTTGAGCCTAGTCAATTTCTGGAAATTCTACTGAGTTTCAAGGTTAATATACCCCCGCAAGGGAAAAAAAAGAACTTTTCTCTGAGTTTTTTATTAAAAAAGAAAAAAAGAAAGAAAAAACAGTTCAATTCAAATGTTAAAACTGTCTCCTTTTGATGCTTGTCATTTTTTTGTAAAAACAAAAAATTATGGTCCAGTAAAAAATCTGAGCTGCAAGCCCTGTGTCGTGTAAATTTGTCTTACAAATTTGAACCATACTCCTTTTTTTATAGAGCTGCCGAGCACAAAATTATGCTCACCAGAAAAAGGTTACCAGCCAAAATACCACGTCACAAGTACAATTTCTGACGGGTATCCTGCTCATTATTGCTAAGCAAGGGTGTTTGTAGCAGTTTATTCTCACTTAAATGATTTCCTCCTTGGTTTGTTTCCTCTCTTTTTAGCATGCCCTGCTCTATACAATCATTTATTTATTTTGTGCTCATATTGGTATTTATCCGTTTTTTCTGTTTTTCTGTCCTGAAAGGCATAGACCTTATGCACATGACATCATTTCAGTACGCACCCTCGCCTTGAAGTAAAAAGGAGGTTGTTCATTGGCCAATCTATGTGCATTTCGATTGTTTCGTCACCGTTTGACCTCAAAGATGGCGGCTGGATGACGTCAATGCATAAGGTCTATTCCTTCTCAAGCTCTGTATTCGGAATGTGTCCCCATATCACTTCCTCTTCAAGTTACTGTTTGTGGCCATTTTTGATGCCTCTTTTGTTAGTTTACTCAATATTATTGTCTATTTCCTGTCTGCACTTCTGTATTTTCATCTTTTTGTGATATATGCGAATAAATGTTCAATGAATGAATGAATATCACCAGGTTCAGAGGCAACAACAACAACAACAGAGGCAAGCTCTAGTGCTGAGGCTCTTAGAGGCAAAGAGAGCATTCAGGCTGTACAGGGTTCCACCACTGATGAGGATATCTCAGACAATGGGATGTCACAGACTACAGGGGAGAGGGAACCAAGGAGGCGTATCCCAGGTAATTTATGACCTCAAGGCAGTCCTCAACTATTAGTCTATGGGTGCGTTCGTTTAGCTTCCCTGGGTCGACTCCGGTCTGCCCCCGGTGCGTTCGAATAGCTTTGACGTCATTCCAGGGGCACACCCAGGTCAGCCCCCAGTGCCCTGCTTGTGGAGTGGGTCACTTGGGGCTGGCCCCAGGTGCATGACGTCAATACGAGAGCGGTGAGTGATCGTTCGTTCAGCTCTTGTCAGGGGCTCACCCGAGTAAGCACCGCGGGGTAGACCCAGAGAAGCTAATCGAACGCACCCAAAGATGCCTCTCTCCGTTTTAGTAATCCTAAATCATCCTTGGTATGCTGCACTTTCCATTTTGGTATTAATTAAAGATATAATAATAATTGGTTTGTGGTAATCCCATGTGTGTATCTACTTGCCAGGTGGATTTTGTTGTTTAGAGAACTGTCTTGCTTTATATCTACTACCGCTGGGTAGATTTAGACTTCTCATTAACTTCACTACCGCGGAGTGAGTTTTAAATTGGTCTCAATGTTTCGACTAGCTTGCCCTTGTCATTGTCAGGAAACTGAAGAATATGAGAGACGTGGCCTATATTATAGGGGTTATGGGGTTTTGGTGTGATTCACGGTGTGAAGTCAGTGACATTTGTCAGTCTCCTAAAGGCCGAGTTATACAGTCACTCGCATGATGGTCAGGCTATGAAAATCTTGAGGCACAATCATAAAAAGACACAGTTTTTAGGCCTCAGCGATGACTACAAACTGTGTTTTTTAGGATCTCGCATCAAGATTTTCATCGCTGACCATCGCGCAACCGAGTAGAGAAAATGATCTTTCGTTTTGTTTTATGAAGATCAAATGACCCCAGTACGGTCCTACATGAGCGGTCTGGTTGCCACAGCAACACCAGAGACACCAGACTCTGATGCGTCCACATTATCAGAGTCGGACCTGTCAAGAGGCAGTGGAATGTCGCCCTCTGTTGACCAGGACTTGGCAAGGATGGAGGCAAACCTTGATAATTGGAGTCTGGACTTGAAGCGCAATGTTCTGGTAGGTAGAGAGAGCACCTCACACGGAGTGTGTTAACATAAGTAGATGCTCATACATCAGTGTTTGTGTTTCCTTAACAATGTTGATGTGGCATTTCATTTTTTTAAGGTATTGTACAGGTTTATTAAAGGCACCGGACCCTATTGGTAATTGTCAAAGATCAGTCTTCTCACTTGGTGTATCTCAACATATGCATAAAATAACAAACCTGTGAAAATTTGAGCTTAATTGGTCGTCAAAGCTGCGAGATAATAATGAAAGAAAAAACCCTTGTCACACAAAGTTGTGTGCTTTTAGATGCTTGATTTCGAGACCTCAAAATCTAATTCTGAAGTCTAAAAATCAATTTCTGGAGATTTACTTTTTATAGGTTTTCTCTGTCAATTTTGGCAAATGAGCAGCCAATTTGACCACCAAGCTATTCTATTTCGCGCGAAATCGAATGCTACTGAAAAGGGTCATTCAATTTCGTTTTATGATTAGTCAAATGTAATGTTGCGTCATTCGATTTAACAGAATAATCATTCAATTTAACAATTCACCAAAGCAGCATTCAAATTCACAGACGCTTCATGAGGCATGTGTGTCACGAAAATGAATGACGATACGCTAAATTGAACAGAGTGCTTAAGGAGTTTGACTCGACTCAAAACGAAATTGAATGGCCGAATTCTGAATTTAAAACGCAGTAACAACTGGAGAGGCAAAACAGCTTTAACTCGAACGCATGAACATGAAATTGGCTGCTCATTTTCTGAAATTGACCGAGAAAACCTATACTTGAAAACTAGGTTACTTTAGAGGGAGCCGTTTTCACATCGTTTTATACTACCAACAGCTGTCCATAACTATGTTGTTACCAAGTAAGGTTTTATACTAATAATTATTTTGAGTAATTACCAAAAGTGTCCACTGGATAACAAACTTTGTTCAATTTTGGTGAAAAAAATTACTGATTATACAATTCATACTAGAACTATTTTTTATGAGAAATATTTCCCTCCAAAGCAAAGTCATGTTGCGATTACTTTGAGTACTTATTGGCATTAAAATACATGTTTATTTGACTTGTTTCCTTAGGCTGAGCTGAGCCAGTCAAAGATCTTATTGATTGAGCGACATCGACAAGAGATACGAGTCATCAAGGACAGGTACACAAACAATTTTTTAAAGGAATAACAAATTCTTCAGGCATGCAACTCTTTCGCGTTTCTGCGGAATTCCGCATTTGTTTTAAAGGGACACATTGCCTTGGATCGGTCGAGTTGGTCTTTGAAAAGCGTTTGTAACCGTTTTTTATAAAATGCATATGGGTAGAAAGATGTTGTAAAAGTAGAATACAATGATCCACACAAACATGCCTCGAAATTGCGTGATTTTCCTTTTACCTCGACGACTAACACGTCGGCCATTTATGGGGGTCAAAATTTTGACTCCCATAAATGGCTGACCGTGTTAGTTCGCACAGTAGAAGAAAAACCACGCAATTTCGAGGCAAACTTGTGTGGATCATTGTATTCTACTTTTAAAACATCTTTCCAACCATATGCATTATATAAAAAACGGTTACAAACGCTTTTGTTTTGACCAACTCGTCCGTTCCAAGGCAACGTGTTCCTTTAAAATGATTAGTGCTAAATTAAAAAACGGGGGGGAAAAAAACCTTATACATGCCTGGCAACAACAATGTACAACTACAATAATGTAAAATAAGCCTAGTACATGCTAACAATGCACCTTAGAGCATAATAAACCTCCACATTTTCTAGGGTACCATTGTGGGTCTCGTGCTCTGCACTTGCATTGTGCCTTTGAAGATTTTCCTCTTTTTTTTCAACAGCCAGTTGCATGCCTGATTCTAAATATACATGTAGCGCATTTCACAATAACATATCAATGGTTAATAGCATCAAATTCAAGTTCTGGTGATTAAGGTAAAAAAAAATCACATTTTTCTTTTTAACCAAATTACTCAAAGGGGAACATTTGTAATTGTGTTTTTTTTTTTTGTTTTTTTTTAATGCTATTGTTTGTATTTTAGCGCCATGAGCACTTCTGTGGATTTGTGCGCTTTATAAGTTTTCATACTTATTAGGATTATTATTATTATTATTTGTTATAACCACAGTTCTCCAGTGCGCTTTACCAAGTTTTTAATGAAATAGCTACCAAAAGTACACTCTGTCTTTATTAATGATTTTGTTAAACTCTTATTTATAATTTTACATTGAATGTACAGACACAGTCGAGATATCGACCACCTCCAGAATGAGATTGGGAATCTGAAGGAGCTTCTACACACGTATGAGGTGTCTATCGAGCGCAAGGACGGCGTAGTGTCCAATCTAACGAGGGCGCTGCAGAGACAAAAAGAACGATTTGAAATGCTGAGAACGTTTCAGGCTTGGAAATTGAGACACAGTGAGGATCGCAGAGAGGTCAGTCAATAATAATAATATTGGCTTCTTTTATAGTGCACATGTTTTTTTAATTTTTCTTTTTTGCAAGTCGCCAGACACACAAGGCCTGAAGGCCACTTCAAGGTGTGGGCTACAATTATTTTTGTCCAGAGGCCGTTGCCACCTACTCCTAAGGCTGAAACAGGGTTACCCCTCGGGTATCATCAGTCCGTAGCCTGGCCGGTAGAGCAGAAAGCAATACCTCCCCAATTTTTTGTAGCAAGTTTCACGACCGGGATTCGAACCCACACTCTGCTGATCAAACACCAAGCTTGAATCCGGTGCTCTTAACCGCACGGCCATGACACGCCAGAGCACTTATCGAAAAGAGAAGGGGGTTTGGCACCGGTGTTCCTGGTTTGATCTGCAGCATTGCGCGGACCATAACATATTTGTCACTCAGTGAACTCAAGGCGCTTTAACATACAGTTTTTTTCCTGAAAGGTAAGTGTTGGACTAAGTTTAAATTATGAGAGACCTACTCCTTTAACATAGCACCATGTTATGGTTTGCGCAACATGCTACAGATCAAACCAGGAACACCGGGGCAAACCCCCCTTCTCTTTTCGATAAGTGCACTGGTTCCCATCCGAAGGGCATAGCATCATGGCTAGGTGTCTTGCTTAAAGGCAGTGGACACTATTGGTAATTGTCAAAGTCTAGCCTTCACAGTTGGTGTATCTCAACATATGCATAAAATAACAAACCTGTGAAAATTTGAGCTCAATCAGTCATCGGACTTGTGAGATAATAATGAAAGAAAAAACAACCCTTGTCACACAAGGTTGTGTGCGTTTTGATGATTGATTTCGAGACCTCAAGTTCTAAATCCGAGGTCTCGAAATCAAATTCGTGGAAAATTACTTCTTTCTCGAAGACTATGGCACTTCAGACGGAGCCGTTTCTCACAATGTTTTATACCATCAACCTCTCCCCATTACTTGTCACCAAAAAAGGTTGTATGCTAATAATTATTTTAAGTAATAACCAGTAGTGTCCACTGCCTTTAAGGACACAAGTGTCAGGCCGGGGATTCGAACCCACACTCTGCTGATCAGAGATACACAAGTTTGTATCCTGTGCTCTTAACCTCTAAGCCATCACACGCCATAATGGAGTATTTTGCATGCTCAAATAAGCTCTACATTCCTGCAGTGTAGACAAACTATTACAGTGATTGTACAGCAGAAACTATTTAATCAGGCCTGATACTTCTCGAAGGCAACAAAGGACATTGTCTCCATGCCCCCCCCCCCCCCCCCGGTCATTGTCTTGGTGCCCTTGAAATGATACAGTAGAAATTTACATTTTTTTTCATAGGGTGCCCTTGCCCTTTCAAAAACGAAGAATACAGGCCTGTTTAATGGAATTGCAGACAAAACTTTTATGTGTACATGAGTTGACCTTCCCCCCCCCAACTCCTTTGTGTTTTATAACTTGATTAAAAATACTGTATTAACTTGACTTCCTCCCGAATGCAAGATTGTCATCAAAGAGGATAATGTTTGATTTGTTTTATTTCTTTTGTCTCGACACCGCCAGGCTTTCACTAGCAAGCTAGCCGTCAGGCAGCGTGAACGACGCCAGATGACTAAAGTATGGGGTGCTTGGCACAGTCTGATTGAAGCTAAATGGAAACAACGCGTTGAGAAGGCGTGCCAATCCAAAGCCCAAGAAGTGTGTATGTCACTCACCAATGACTACGAGACACGACTCGCTTCGGTGAGTACCTGGAAACCATTTTTTGAATCTTGATGAACCTAATGGCTGGGTCACACCATCAAAACGTCCAAAATCATCCTTTAAAAAAAACCAAAATGTTCAACACGTTCGGTCTGGCTAGCACAGATAGCTTCGGCACGACAGTGTCTATAATGTGTCCCATTTGTTGAATTCTGGTAATGAATTGGGTCTGGCCTGTCTTTGAACGAGTTGAATGAGTTGAATCAATCTTGAGGAGCGAGAGCATCAAACTGAAAAATGCTTTAGAATTTGTTTTATCTCATATTGTTTTAATTGTTGGTTGCATTTGTGAATAGTTGAACGAAGCACTGGAGTCATCGCGTACTGAGGTGACGCGGCTCCACGCTGAGAGAGACATGTACGAGGAAACAATGAAGAAAGCGTTCATGCGAGGTGTGTGCGCCCTCAATCTGGAAGCAATGACAATGTTCCATGAGAATGAAGGTGAGACAGAGCCCCCCTAATGAATATTCATATATGACTATTATCTGGGGCCCAATATCCTGAATATCATAGAGCTGCTTAACAACAAAAAGAATAACCAGAATAACCTTTGCTAACCAGAACAGGGTTACCAACTAAAACACCATGTCACTTGTACAGTCGTGACTGGTAACCAGGGCCCAGTTTCATAGAGTTGCTTATGAACAAAATGTATCTTAACTCTACCTAATTTTGCCTACCAAAATGCCATGTCACTTGTACAACTTGTGACTGCTTAGCGTATTATAGTTAAGCATAATTTTTTACTTAAGTAGCTCTATAATTGGGCCTTGGTTTCAACAACAACGTACATGTAATGACAATATTTGCATCTCACCAGGGTCCAATTCCATGCAGCTGCTCAAACATGGTCCACCATTTTGGGGAGTCAAGAATAGGTGGTTCTACAAAAAGGCGGACCGAGTTCAAAGTTCACAAAGTAAAAGGAAATTAATACAATTTCAAGGGATATCTCTGCCCTCACAGGTACCCATTTACCCCTGGGTGGAGAGAAACAATTATAGTAAAGTGTCTTGCCTAGGGACACAAGTGTCACGACCGGGATTCCAACCCACACTCTGCTGAACAGAAACACCAGAGCTTGAGTTGGGTGCTTTTATCCGCTCGACCACGACACCTCGCCGTCACTTCATTCAAACTTTTCTCTGAGAATGTTCCTTTGTCTGTAAACTTTAAGATAACGGTGGGAACAGTCGACCTAAATCTGATGATGCCCACCTACACCAAGTGCCAACTTCAACAGAAGCACCCTACAACCCCCACCCGGTGGCACCCCACACCTCTCACCCAGTGGCTGGAATCATCAACACAGAGCCCCAGTCTCGTACCGTTACGAGCCAGGGTGCGACCACCCAAGGTACAGTCACCCAGAGTAGTTCAGGAGCAATCGGCAAAAGTGGGGTGAGTACGTCACTGATTTACGTTACTGATTTACATCAATGATCTTACTTTTGATATTTTAAGACAATTCAGCACCATCGTCTTCTCAAGATTTATCTTTTATTTTTAGTATTGCCAGGGCACAAGAAAACTACTTGAAGAAGTCATTGAACAAAGACAAACTGATAAAAGAGTGGGACTACCATTTGAGCTATTTATCATAGCCCATGTTGGCAGTTTTCCCGCCTCTTTATTTGTGTTTGGGATAATTGTACATGAGCAAATACTCTGTATGTGCGTGTTAGGCGAGGAATGAGGTGCATGCTGGTCTGGCTAGCGATTAGACCAGCATGTACCTCATCCAACAGTAAGCGTTTGCACAATAGTTATTTGCGAAAAGGTCTATGGACTTAAAGGCAAAGTATACCTTTGGTCTTTTTGACCATTTGATTGCTTTTATCCTATATAAATATAGACCCTATATAAATATATAATGAATAGGGTAGATGGCCTTAGCTTTCGATCCAATCCGGACCTTCTTCAGAGGCATAAAACAAGTACAAACAAATACATATCCATTTATAGAAAAAGAGAGGGGGAAAGGGATTAAGGAAAGGATCCAGAAAGAAGCGGGAAAATAACAGCCAATCAAAGTTTCTATTTCAGAGACAATATTGGTGGCTATGAACCAATAGGAGTGAAGTGGCGAGGACAAAGGATGTTAAGAATGAAAGGATGGGTTACTGGACCATAAAAGTGGTAAATGTATTGTTCGACAACAATGCAGGGAGACATGAAAGGGTAGGATTAGAGAGCAAGTTGCATCATGATGCAACTAACAATGGTCAATTAATAAGAATAGCAAGATCAAAGGTATGATGATTTATAATTATAGATAGATACATTCAAACTAGCATGTGAATATTTTTTTTGCAAAATGCGGTCGCTTTGTTTTAGATATCACCAAAAAACCAGGATGATTAATTTGTAATTGGAATAGACAATCTGAGTGACGTTACTGTCCGTATTGCTTCTCAGATTCAAATTTGGGGGCGACAAAAAAAAAAATTGAAACATTTATCCATAACCACATTCCTTCGAAGTGAAATGATTCTCAAAATGTTTTTCACTATCAAAAGCTTCTGTACTTTTAACCAAGTAAGTTTTTATTGCCATTACATTACAAGAGTGATAACCCAAACGTATAACTTCCCTTTGAAGATGTCTTGTCTGAAATGATTTTCTTTCTTTCTATTTTAGTCGTCAGCTTCTAAAGCAGCTCACAGCTACAAAACGACAAAAACCATCACAGCTAGAGTCTCTACGAGGCCAGATACTATGAGGTCAGGGCAGTCGAGCGGAGCAAGCTTAGCTCCCCCTATGAGTTCAGTCATGGTTGAGAGACATCACCCTGTTACACAGGTCTGTATGGATTGATACTAATACGCATCTCTTATTATTTATGCACATTATTTATCACAATACTAACTCAAAACAAGGCAATAGGCGCAGCCACTGCAAGTGATTGGGGACTTGTGCCCATAGCCTCATTTTGGGTAAGAATTATGATGTATGCATAAATATTAAGAGAGGCGTATACATACACCCGACTACTTTTGCAGATTGCGTTGCTTTCCATAGTAGAGGGAAATATATTGATATTTTGTTTTTCCCTTCTTTTCTTAGGGGGGGGGGGGGGGGGGGTGAGGTATATGTTTTTGATAATTATGTTAGCAAGCTACACATTACATTACTGTATAGCTTGATGTCTTCTAGAATTTGGTATGTGTGTGTGTGTGTGTGTGATAAAGTACTTGTTGAACCAAGGACAAAAGGGGGGAGAAAAGGACTCCATAGGGGAATTCTAGGGACTGAAGTACTCCACAATGAAATTTGTGTACAAAGTCTATGGGAAACTGTTAAGTGCAGAGACAAAGGAAAGAACAAAATCATGCTCCACAACGATGCACATTTGAGAATGTGTGCTTTCTTTTGTGTGCGATCATGATTGTTGCTTGTACTATGTTGATACAGAGTGAGCCCCCCCAACTACTTTTTTGTTGTTGAAAGTTTTTTTTTTAATAGTTAAACCTGCTTAATCTGAAAATACTCTATTCTTCTCTTAGCAAACCATTGGCCATGCGATGGCTTCCCAATACCCTATAACAACAGGCGTGGCATCTATGAGTAGGGACTCCGCCCGTCAGACACTCCAAGGCCACGCCCAATCCCACCAGCATGTTCCTAGGCAGCAACCATCGGGCATGGCCCAGAGGAAGATCGCAGGGCAGAGTGGGCGTGTGGCACTGACGTCAACTCCCAACATCCACACGGTAAAAGTGGTCCACTAGACCAAAAATAAACGCAGCCATCTTTGTTGGGTTCCCAGTATACCGGTAGGATCATTGTACTTACATGATAAACAAATTCAACACAGAAAAGTCGAACTAAGAGAAATAATTATAAACCTGTTTTTTTTTGTTTTTTACAGAATTGTCTATAAGCCCTGGGGTGGATTTCACAAAGGTAGTCCTAACTTAGGACTAGTCCTAGGCAATGCTAAGAGATAGGACCAGTCCTAAGTTAGGATGTGTTACTGGTCCTAACTTAGGACTAGTCCTATCTCTTAGCATTGCTTTGGACTAGTCCTAAGTTAGGACTACCTTTGTGAAATCCACCCCTGTTTTTAGTATAACAATGAATGGTGAACTTTATGCATATCTTTGTCCTGTTTTGGGGGTTTTCAGAATTTTTTTTCCATTTTTGTTGACCTGAAGGTGTGAACATTTAAAGACAGTGGACACAATTGGTAATTGTCAAAGACCAGTCTTCTCACTTGGTATACATAAAATAACAAATAGCTCAATCGGTCGTCGGAGTTGCAAGATAATAATGAACGAAAAAATACCCTTGTCACACTAAGTTCTGTGTTTTCAGATGCTTGATTTCGAGACCTCAAATTCTAAACTTGAGATCCCAAAATCAAATTCATGGAAAATTACTTCTTTCTTGAAAACTGTGTCACTTCAGAGGGAGCCGTTTCTCACAATGTTTTATACTGTCAACCTCTCCCCATTACTTGTTACCAAGTAAGGTTTTATGCGAATAATTATTTTGAGTAATTACCAATAGTGTCCACTGCCTTTCAGTCAAAATATCAAAATTTACATCAGTAAAGACGTTAATTTTACCAATTCCAACATATGGGAAAAAAATGAAAGAACAAACTCACAAATAGTTCAGTGACATTTAGCACTACACTAGTGGCTTTATCAAATATGATTTTTGATAGATGAACATTGAGTTCCAATACAAACAAAATTTTACATATTTTTTAATGTATAAAGTTAGCAATGATACCGTATTGTAAAGTATTTGTATTACCTCTATCATTTTTTAGATGCTTTTATAATAAATGTTTTGTTTGAAAACCGCCTTGACAAAGATGCCATATTGTTGATTTCAATGGGACATAAATGAGTTGTCTATCCCATAGATTATAAATGCTTCTTTGTAGACGGCGCGAGCTACACTCAGGTCAATCTGCATTTTCTGTGCCACGTCATAAGTGTAATCACACCACGTCTGATTCCAACCACCACTAACAAGCAGAACATGCTTCCTCTTCAAGACTGACTGCTGCTCTGGAAATTTAAGACCCACATCACAAACGAGGAGAAGAAATCATTTAACATTTCCATCGTTAGTTGCCGGTGAATCTGGAGTACTGTTTGGTTCCAACAAGTAAACATGATGATCGACCACTTCATTGTTAATCGTCTCTGCAACTGTGATTTTACCTGGTTTCTTTTGGAAGCCAAGACGCTTAGGGATAGCTGCACTCATATCATTATCAGTGGCTACATGGATTTCAAAGTGCTCGATACCTATGGCCTGACCATACTCAATAAGCTTCTTACAGCTCATGGTACACAATCCCATGCCTACCTTATCCTCTCGTAACCAGTACCCAATATCTGCCGTCTTGGTTGGGGCATTGATGGTTCTCAGAGAAACAACACCAAAGACTTCTAGTTCTCCAAGCTGATTGTCGTCATAAATCACACAATGCAGACCATTGCCAGAAGCTTCTTGAGCCATTGCTGATTTGACGAAGCAGGCAGAATCTTCAACATTCTTTACCGCTGAGACCCATGGTAGATATAGGCTGAGGCTGGCTCGGCTTTGATCCACAGCGTCAAACAAGGCACTGGCGTCCGTCTCCTTCACGGGCCGAATGAAAACAGACTCTCTTATCGCCAATGGGAAATAGCGAGGTACTTGAAGAGAATCCATGAATCATAGATAAGAAACTAAAAAAGCCAAAGAAAATGGAAGTCTTCTTAATAAAACTGAAAGGCTGTAAACTTTGGATTAGGTGCTTTGGGCTAAAAGAAAATTTGCTATGGAAGAATCGTTGTTTTAAAGTTATTGAAAAGAAGAATGAAGCCAGCCGGTCTTAAACAGTTTCAGCTGTGTTTTTATCGGCCATTAACACACCCCCATGTGATGCCCTCTCCACCAATAGTAGTAGCAGAAACTATCTTGGGTATTTATGAATATCTTTTTAAAGCATTATAAGTTATTATTATTATTATTATTTATGTAGAAGAAATAAAAATCTAGAAAAAACAGACCCAGTAACTGGCGCGCTGTATGTAGGCCCAATGAAAAAAAATTGTACGACCGATAACGACAACTTCTTTTTTTAAAAAAGGAGTAGGCCTAGGCTACAGTACAGGACAGCGCCCCACTTGCCGGGTACCGCTATGTACAGTGTTAGCAAATACACACACATGCAGATGACTTCACAACAACATTATCTTGTTATTCAAAATTTAAAGCACTCACCAGGCTGGCCACACATTGATTCAAACAACCAAAACACCACAAGTATACACACACGTTTCACAAATTATCCACAAAAAAGAAAGCGCCCTCTCTTGCTAAAACTTAGCATGAACATCTGACGTCACACTACTACAAGGACCTTTCTTTTGTCGATAAACAAACCGCCTAATAGACCGGCAGCCCAGAGCACTTTGGTTAAAGGAACGAGGTACCAATATTTGACTACGGGAACGTTTAGTGGATAACCTGACATAGTCAGATGTCTGCCGGGGACCCCCCGCTGCATGTGGCGCATGGACCCCAATAAAGAGGCAAAACAATGGGCTGAATCAAACACCACATGAAACCCTTACTCTATGAAACCCTTACTCCTTTTTGAACTCCGCCCCGGCCGACACAGCGCGTTGTGGTGGTATTCTTTCAAACGTTAAGAGCCCGTAATTTAATAACGTCACCAGCTGTGTGGCTGAATGGTGTATACTGTTTAAGTTGTTGCCCTTGATCCATAATCTGGCTGCATTGGGCCTACCAGACACCCCCACCCCGGGGTTAAACATTGGAGGAACGACCTAAAACCAAGTTTAAATTACCAATAGGTCTAATGCACTATTCTTAACACAAGACAATATCAGGCGCCGGATAAATGTTTTGCGCGGCAGACACCTCCCTTCCCCGGGTTAAACATCAAAGGAACCACCTGAAACCTAGTCTTGGCCCAAGACGATGGTGCTTGATTCTTGATAGTGTACTACGCGCGGTTGAATCGCCAAAGCGCGCCCGCCACGGTATGATTTAGTTACGTGGACGGCTCGAAATCTAGACTACACTCTGCAAGCTACCATCGTCTTGGCAATCCTGCAGCGCTGTGTTAACTTTTTCATTGTTTTCTTCTACAGCTTTCTGTAGAACCAATCAGCGTGCGATCGTTGTAATAAATTAACATAATGTTTAGTTGACCCCGGGGTCATTCATGTTATGATTACACGGCGTGTTTGTCGTGGAGGAAAAATCGTAAGAAAATAGGAAATATTCACGATTATGAATGTTAAAGATGAACAAGTGAGCCGAAGCTATATTGATCTGCTATCTAGATGGCAATTAATGAACGACTATGTCAAAATATACCAGCTAGTGCCCTCTCTGCGGACGGTCTGGTTTTGCGATAAACTCCGTCAGTTCTCGTGTGCTTCGTCTGCTGCATGCAGGCAGCAGTTGGACTATGAGGTAGGATGTCCGGGTGTGAATAAACTATAGGGAACTCTGAACTAGAGCATGATACCACATACGACCAACGTTTGCAACTGAGCAAGTCATGGATCCCAAGTCATTATGTAACTGTCAGTGTCACAAAGTGGTGAGTGGAGAGAATCTTGTTTATATTGATCGAATCTGTATAGAATTAGAAAACGTAAAGTCATACATTTGTAAGTAGTCATTGTTTGTCATGTTTGAATACTTCAAAACTTGTTGTTATTTATGTAGGTAGACCTCCTTCCTGCTAAATAGCAGTGCTATTTCATGATGCGAAGCACAATTTTCTTGTGTCTCACTTATGGAAGGGCAGCTCGTAAAAGTATTGCCTCACCAAAATCCACTTCGCATTCGCATTCGAAGGAAGTATGAGCCTACTCCTTGGTTTTGTTTCGGTTTGGAACGAACATAGCCCAGCTTTATGTGAGATTGGATTTGTCTGACTTGAGTCACCAACACTTCAATGCACACAGATTCATATCCCTCGATTTGAAAATGGCTCATCTCATTGGCTGACTTTTTTTTTTTTAACTTACATTTTTCTTCTGTGCACAAGCAATTAACACTTGTTTGCAATTGCTATAGTTGGGTTGATTGATGATCGTAAATCGTAACCCTCGCTGGTCAACGGTTTAATATTTATAATCAAAACAGATGTACATTTTACATTAAGCTTGATGCAGAAAAAGTTTAGCACAATAAGACCCAATATAATCACTGAACTTATTCTATTCTTATTCTTCTGATAGGGCACATTTCCAGGAAAGGCTTTTAGAGAACTGCTGCATGCCCACCTTGGAGTACTGATACTTTTTAGGCCTCGTCTTGTCAGATGAATGGGTAGTCGACTGCTCTGCAATTAAGGAATGGAGTTCTTGATTCAAGAGAGACAAATCTGTGACAGAATCAAGATTCAAGCGTATATAATTGTGGAAGAGATATTTTGCTGTTTTGCAGAGGAAGTCTCAAGAAGAGAAAAGGAAAAGATGGAACATCATATTAACTGTCGTATGTGAAGAACTGTACTCTACATTTTGCTGCAAAATTCCACCACTGTATCACAATTTATTGTCGACATGTATCATACCATACCAATACAGAGATTGACTTTCAAGATGAGTTTACATAGCTTTTTCAACACTGTGGGAACTGTGTGCATACTCTTAGCAACCGATGCTTTTGGACTGGAGTTGATGTTTGTCATTATTTTGAACACCAAGATGAAAATGTACAACTAAGTGGAAGAGTTGGGCGAGATGAGCAACATGGTCTTTCAACTGCCATAAACTATCTAAGACACAGAGAATCAGATGAAAACTGCATTGCACCCCACAATGTAGAAGAGTGGTCGTAGGCTCAGCCGCTCATACAGGTACATAGTACAAACAGTATTGTGTATAACTGCTGTGATACCTGTGCACTTTAAATGCTGCTGTGGGAAAGCCTGTGATTGGCGATTAGTGGTACGCACTACGATTGATGTCGAAATCGCAACTAGTTATTGCTTAGTCGAGTTGCGACTGCCATTATTCACCTACTCCGTAAATCAAGCCACCACAACAACTAAAATAGTTGCTCCTATTCCTGCTTGCTGAAAAAATTGTGTCGCTCACAGTCACGACTTTTCATGGCAACATAATTTACCTATGAAACACAACCAGACATCAGTAAGCCTGGGCCACTTGTGTAAGTTACTACTCAACTAGTCACACCTCAAAAAGTCATGACTACGACACTAGTCATGACTTGTTTGCCGCAGGGGCAATATGGTAAATTTCGTGCTTAGAGGATTGAAGGATTGTCACTGGTGTCACTGACTGTGTTTCGTAAGTAAATTATGTTGCCATGAATAGTCGTGAGCGATACAATAGACAGTTCACCAAACAGGAAGTTGTTACTATTTTTGGAGTACACGATTATTCAATTAGGAATTAAAAAAAGTAGTCGCAACACGACTTGTGATTTTAATAATCTCGACTGTGCGACAAGTTTGACACTGTGTCGCACTAGTCGCCCAGCCCTAGACGTAAAGTGACACAATCCTTAAATCCTTTCATCCTGCAGCAAATAATACGTCGCAATGCATTTTGGGGCATGAAAAATGACTAGTGTGTTGAAGTTGCGACTATTTGAGGCACGAATAGTTGAGAAGCAAATTTCACTAGTCGCTCAGGCTTTAATTGTGGGGTATCGTTGTTATAGCCTGTTTACAAACCTGATCATTTTAATAGCCACTGTTCTGTGAAGAATTTGTGTTTGGCAATAAAGAAAGAAATCAATTTTATGAACAAGTAATTTGTGTTGGCCTTTATTTAGAAATAATTTGAATTAAACTGTATCAATTGTTTTAAGACACAATACATCATTGTTAATTATAACGTACTGACTATTAGGTATTCATGTGATTGTGACACAATTAGTAGCCCTAAAGTTTAATACATGTGCAAAGTCATATAAGTCGATGCCTCAGAACGACAATAAATTGTACTTGTACAGTGAATAGTGTTTGCTGTAGTAAAACTACTATATACGGTAGTATCATGGAGGTTTCTACCTCCATGTGAGTATAATCATGTAGGTACCTCCATGGTGTAATATATGCACTGAGGGTAGTTCGTCTGTCTGTGGTTCATGTGATCTGCCCACGACAAATCATTCGGGAAGTATAAAACCATAAAACAAACACGACACGTAACGAAGCATTTTGTTACTTAATTCCTCCTTAGTCAGTTTTCTCTCAGACATTCTGTAGTCGGCTATTCTTCAGAATAACGACAATAATTATTAATTGGTTTTCTGGGAAAAGGGGATGTAGAATTTAAATCCCTGCATTGCGTTCGTTAAGTATGGCCATGGAGGAATTCCTCCATGGTATGGCTAGGCAAACCATATTATAGTATCACTCGTTCGTCCCGTACGTCCGACCGTGGCCCGACTTCATTTCATGCTGCTGGGCGCTGCCATGTTGTTCACATGTTGAATATGCATTACACAACCTCGACAACGGCCTTATTAACATAATACGGCAACGCCCACAGTGCACGCAGTGCTGCATGATTGCCAAGACGATGGTAGCTTGCAGAGTGTAGTCTAGATTTCGAGCCGTCCACGTAACTAAATCATACCGTGGCGGGCGCGCTTTGGCGATTCAACCGCGCGTAGTACACTATCCAGAATCAAGCACCATCGTCTTGGGCCAAGACTACCTGAAACCAAGAAATGACCAATAACACTATTCTTTGACGTCCAGTATCAATTACCAGACGAAAGTTTTGCTGCATTGGGCCCGGCAGACACCTCCCTTCCCCCGGGTTAAACATCAGAGGAACCACCTGAAACCAAGTGGAAATGTGACCAAAATTATTCTTAATACAAGTATCAACTGCCAGACGAACGAAAGTTTTGCTGCATTGGGCCCGGCAGACATCTCCCCTACCCCTGGGTTGAACATCAGAGGAACTCCCTGAAACCAAGTTGAAATGACCAATAACAATATTCTTAATACAAAGGGAAGTATCAACCGCCAGACATATGTTTCTTCATTGGGCCCGACAGACACCTCCCCAACCCCGGGGTTAAACTTTGAAGGAACGACCTAAAACCAAGTTGAAATTACCAATAACAATATTCTTAAACCAAGGGGGTGGGGGTGTCTGGCGTGCCCAACGCACCAATTGTTTGTCTGGCGTGTTTAGTGTAAATTGGTCATTTCAACTTTGGTTTCAAGTGGTTTCCCTGATGTTAACCCGGAGAGGGAAGGTGTCTGCCGGGCCCAATGCAGCAAAACTTTCGTCTGGTGATTGATACTGGTATTAAGAATATTGTTATTGGTCATTTCAACTTGGTTTCAGGTGGTTCCTCTGATGCGTAAAACCCGGGGGAGGGGAGGTGTCTGCCGGGCCCAATGCAGCAAAACTTTTGTCTGGCAGTTGATAATGGTATTAAAAGAACATTGTTATTGGTAATTTCAACTTTATAATTTCAGGTGGTTCCTTTGATGTTTAACTCTGGAGAGGGGAGGTGTCTGCCGGGCCCAATGCAGCAAAACTGTTGTCTGGCAGTTGATACTGTATTAAGAATATTGTTATTGGTCATTTCAACTTAAATTCAGGTGGTTCCTTTGATGTTTAACCCGGGGGGGGGGGTGTCTGCCGGGCCCAATGCAGCAAAACTGTTGTCTGACAGTTGATACTTGTATTAAGAATGTTGTTATTTGTCATTTCAACTTAATTTCAGGTGGTTCCTTTTGATGTTTAACCCGGGGAGGGTATATGTGTCTGTCCGGCCGCGCCCAATGCAGCAAAACCTTTTCTGGCGGCTGATATTGTCTTCTGTTAAGAATTGTGCATTAGGACTATTGGTAATTTCAACTTGGTTTTAGGTTGTTCCTCCGAGGTTTTACCCCGGGGGTGGGGGTGTTTGTCAGGCCCAGTGCAGCCAAATTATAAATCAATGGCCACAACTTAAATAGCATACACCTTTCAGCCACACAGCTGGTGTCGTTATTAAATTACGGGCTCTTAACGTTTGAAAAAAATACCACCACGACGCGCGGTCGTTCGGGGCGGAGCGCCAAAAGGGGGAGATTTTAGCATTTTTGAAGAGGCTCGGAAACGATATGGAGTAGGAATTTAATTTTTGGTCTGTGTTTATTTTAGCCATAGTGGAACAGTTAAACAAAGTTTCATGTAAATCTGAGGTAATTTGACTACTGGTTAATTTCAACCCATAGGTTTGTACACTAAACATTTGGGGAGGGGGTGTCTGGCAGGCCTATTACAGCAGACAGTTTGTCTGGCGGTTGAAATTTTTTACTTAGTATCATGGTGATGACCATTTCCACTTGATTTCATGTGGTACCTAGAATGTTTGATTCAGCCCATTATTTTGCCTCTTTGTTGGGGGTCCACGTGCTACACACAGAGGGGGGTCCCCGGCAGACATCCATATCCGACTGTGTCAGGTTATCCACTAAATGTTCCTGTACTCAAATATTGGTACCTCGTTCCTTTAACCAAAGTGCTCTGGGCTGCCGGTCTATAAGCTGGCCGACCGAATGTTGGTAAAATATTAAATCGTCAAATCGATGTTTCAACAAAATTCAACATTTTCTGGAAAACAACTCATATAATTAGTTGTTTTGTTTCAAAGAAGATCAACAAATTTTAGTTACAAAAAATAGCGATCTTTTCTTGATTTGCACGTACGGTATAGTTTTCCACCAATCTGGGTTGGCAAAACCTCGGGCTGTGATGACGTTACATATTATGTGTTGTCTGAATATTGAGCAGTCAGAGGCTGCTTGCTATATGCTATAAGGGACGAATTCAATATTAATCAAGCGGTAACTCGGGGGCTTTTTTAAGAATCACCTGAGGTATTACTATTACAGGGTATTCACACCTTGCATACGAACAATAGAGTCATGAATATCCGTCAGCACATGCTGGGTCAACTTGGTCGTGGATACAAAGAGCAGCCATTGGACACTTTCGGCAAACAGTATTGTCCAAGGCAAACACTTCGTGTATCACAACTTCTATATCAAATAATAAACCTGTGAAAATTTGGGCTTAAAGGAACACGTTGCCTTGGATCGGACGAGTTGGTCTATAAAAAGCGTTTGTAACCCTTTTTTATAAATGCATACGGTAGGAAAGATGTTTTAAAAGTAGAATTCAATGATCCACACAAGTTTGACTCGAAATTGCGTGGTTATCCTTTTACTGTTCGAACTAACACGGTCGGCCATTTATGGGAGTCAATTTGGCCGCGGTGTCAATTTGACTCCCATAAATGGCCGACGGTGTTAGGCGACGAGGTAAAAGGAAAACCGTGCAATTTCGAGGCATGTTTGTGTGGATCATTGTATTCTACTTTTATAACATCTTTCTACCCATATGCATTATATAATAAAACGGTTACAACGCTTTTCAAAGACCAACTCGATCGATCCAAGGCAACGTGTTCCTTTAATCGGTCATCGGAGTCGGGAGAAAATAACGGGAAAACCCACCCTTGTATCCGCGCGTTTCGCCGTGTCATGACATGTGCTTAAAATAAATATGTAATTCTCGTTAACGAGAATTGATATTGTTTTACTGTTTTCTCAAAAAGTAAAGCTTTTCATGAAATAATATTTCAAGAGAAGTATTTCACCACTACCTTCTGTAAACCCTGTAAGTTATTTGTAAATCTGTGAACTTTTTTTCTGTACCGAAAGGGTCCAATGGCTCAAAAGGCAAGATTTGCGGGTGGGAATACTTCGGCAAGGATTATCGGATTTATGACAGCTGCCTGGCTTCTCCAATAAATGTTCTGCTGATCCATTAACAAATTATGATTATGACTGATAAGCCCAAATATTGTTATTGTAGATGTCTCGAATCGTTCTTGTTTACCAAAGTATTCTGTATTTCATTTTTTGATCGGTCAAAATCAGCCACTGAACAGCAAGTTAAGCTATTAAAACGAGATACAATATTTTATTGCACTGCAGGTCTTCGTGTTCGTGGCCATCGTTGCGTTGTTGAAGAGACGGTTCATATACACTATCCGATTCCTCCAAACTGAATATACCATACTTTGGATATTTTACTCTCTGAATTCACAAAGCTAAGACGGCCGAAACAAGTCGTTTCTAATACTGTTACTGTTTATAAGTACTGAATTGAATTTACGTCTCGTTAGTTTTCTTCAAAATGTTAAAATTTAGCTTTTCAACCAAATGAAGTGATACCACAACGATGATAGACTGTTGATGAAAAAAAGCAAAACAAAAACAACAACAACACAACATTAATTGCTATTATTATTCTCGACGGCGGCTTTTTTATTCTTTCTTATGATTGTTGTCTTCTTTACAGTTACAGACACACATTAAAAAAAAATTGATTGGCAGTCAGAGATGATCTAGTCTATTTGTAGTAAATATATATGACATGGCTACAATAGGAGTATATAAATTTAATAATAAAGAAAATAATATCAATACGTTGCTCCCTCTCTTTGGTTTTACTTTTCATTGTATCATTGACGTGCGCATTTGAACAGCGCTGTCTGGAATTAGCGCATTACAAATTAAATTATTATAGGTTCTTCGCGGGCAATTTTATCCAACATCAATTCATTTAAAATTAAGGCGCATCCAATTAAGTTTGTAAACGAATGCCCTGTGAATCTGCATCAAACAGTCAAAATGAGTTTAGCATTCCATGGTCAAATCAGATAACTTTTTTTTTTTTTAAATTACCAAACGTGTACCTTCCTATAAGAGCTAAAAAGAAATCCCAGTCGGGCAATCTTTTGAAAAATAAAAACTACTTATCGGTCCAAACTTTAATGACAGATAGAAGAATGTCTTCTCTTGTCTGTCTTTGAGGAAAAAAATAGCAAGGACAGTCAGGGCATTTCACAAGACCTTTTTCCACGTATGACGGCATTGTCTCTAGGTTACCAGGTCGTTGCACAAGGCAGTGAGCACTTGTCATAGTAGTGCTGAGGTTGTGTTGGCGATTCATTTGGCAGCAGTATGATCCGGCGATTCTTCTGAATTTCTCCAACCGATTTGACAGCTCTAAACCGGGTGTGTGGAACAAAAACCACAGTTCACATCCAAGCACTTTACAAGGGAGCGTTCTCTGGGTTGCATCTCCCCATAAATGTCCGCGTTTTCCAAGAATTTGGCTTTGGAGCCCGATGACACTATTGGGTGGATTGTTTCATAGTCATTGAATGGCTCGGGTGGGTGATTGCAGGAGGGGTGGTGGGAAGAGGAGATGCGAAAACCATCAATAGACCTTTCTTTTGCAACGTCACAGCCCGAGTTTTTGCCAACCCCGATTGGAAAACTATGGAAAGCCGTAAGTGCAAATTAAGCAAAGATTGCTATTTTTGGTAACAATGTAACCAAATTTGTTGATTTTATTAAAAACAAAACAATTAGTTATGAGAGGTATTTTATTTAATTGAAAGTTTGCAGAAAATGCTGAATTTGGTTAAAACATCTGTTTTTAAGATTGAGTGTTTTACTAACATTCGGCCGACCATGCCAACCAAGGCGGTTTGTTTATCAACAAAAGAAAGGTCTATTGTCTGACAGTCCCAGAATGCCTTGAGGTCTACCATGGCGTTGTCAAACAAGGTCGCTTCTTTGGTCCACTTCTCATGCGCTGTTAGATTATTTTGCGAACTTGGAGGCCGGTTTTCTCCCTCAAGGGTGCTTTTCAGTTTGACAGATGTAAGCATCTTGCTTAGGGGGGACCATCCATGCTCGATCGGGTTTAGCGCAGAGTTTTTCGGTGCATACTTGGTCATACAGACGAAGTCAAGGTTTACCTTTCGAAGTAACCGAGAGAGGAAGCATCATCGATTGTGCGGGGTTTGATGCCTTTTTTCTTCCCCGCAAACATTATGAAAAAGTCAAATTTTGACAGTACTACTGTTTTAAGTAAGGACGGACAAATTACAAAAGACAGATTAGATAGACGATTAATGATGTCAATGTTAGTAGAGCGGGAATTTCCAAGAGAGGTAAAGGGGAAATCGTTTGTCAAAATTCGTTCCGTTGTAAATGACAAGTGTCGACATAGTCGTTAATTAAACCAACTAACACAAACTGCTAGAGGACGTGAACAAGCAACTGTAAATTATTTTTTACAAACACACAAAACTGTTTACTTTTGAAAAAATGTAAGGATGTCTGATCGTAAGGAGCCGATTATTTAAAATGGTTTATAAACAGTGGTGAAAAAGTGTCAATCTGTTTTTAAGAACCCTTTAAGAACTAATTTATTAGTTGTAATACACAGACCATAGTGCTGATTTTACTATTTGATGTATTTATTACAGTTCATGAGTAACAGAAAATTATTTGTTGGTTAATTATTGAAATTTTGGTGTTTTAGCATTTTGACAATAAAACAACCAAACAAACCTTAACGTCTCGTCAATTTTCACTATTTGCGGGGGAAAATACATAACTTCATACCTTTTTTTGAAATATCAGTTTCTTTATAATTTCACAGTGGGCCGGTTTTGGCCTCCTTGAGGTATTCAATGGTTCTAAAGAAACCAATGGAACGCAAACTCCACTTATCTATTGTTAAACAGTATCAAAGAAGTAAACTTTGCTTTATGCGGCCCCAAGAGCGATGTTCATTGACCTGTAGATAATGAGCTCAGTATGGCATGACTTCTTCTCGCCTTGTAATACCCCGGGGGGAATGAAGATTTACCCCGAGTTACCGATTGTTTAATTTTGAAATCGCCCCCAAATGACAAAATCTGCACAGACCTGCACCCTTAAAATGAATGGGATTGTTGACAGGGAAGCACAAACGAACCGAAAAATTAAAAATGTTTTGTGTTTGTGCCTTATTCATGGTAGGTTTTTGAGCCCGATCTTTGCCCCCGGGAGAAAAACTCTTTGAAACTGACGGGCTACCCTGGTTAAATACCACAATATGTTGAATTTAGCATACAACCAGGTCTGACTGAACTACTTCACACAAGCGTTCACTACAGCTTCCCTTTGCAGCGGTGCGCAAAGAAGGTCTGGTATTAATATTATTGTGCATTTGAGGGCATTATACAAGTTGTCTATAAAAAAAAAAGATATACACTCTTGTAATGGCTGCCGAATAAAAAATATATATATGATCCTGTGGGAAAGAGTTTATATGTATGGATAGCTTGACACCAAACAGTCCGAAATAATTCATACTTGATTGAGGACCGCTCTCAGTTTTGTAAAAGGTATGACAATTCAGTTGCGCATCAGGATCAATTAGCCTTCCATACCTTTTGGAGCTTACAAAATTCAATCCAACATGTCAGCTACTTATTCTTCAATGAGTAGTGCTCAACCAAGAATGATTTTTTTTTTTTACTTGTTGGTGTAATATGAAAGTTGAGTCTTAAGCTATCCATACATCTAAACATTTGTCCTCATAATCACATTTTTTTTATTCGGCAGCCATTTCAAAAGTGTATCTAGGTTTTTGTTTTTTTTGAGACACACGGTAATATTCGGTCGCTGTATGACTGCAAGTTTGTGCCCTGTATGAATTTGACTCGCCTTATGAACTGATTGCACAACTGTTGCTGGCGGTTTTGGCAAGTTCCAACGATTTTAAAGGCCCCAATAAAGCTACAGATTGATCAATATTGCTGTTTAATATAATATATACCATACTTGTGTGTACAAAAATCATGTGGCCCTTCCCAATAACGATACAAATAAGGGGGCGTATAGCACGATTTGATCAAAGATTTCAACTTGAGCTTTTTGAAAGAAAAACTACTTGTGCCTGAGGGGGGTATAGCACGATTTGATCAAAGATTTCACCTTGAGCCTTTTGAAAGAAAAACTATTTGTGCCTGAACAAAAAAACCTGCCCTGAGTTTGTGCTTTATTCATGGCGGGTTCAGACAATTATTCAGTGAAAACTGATGGGGCTACCCTGGGTTAAATATCACAATTGGATCGTTATAATAACCATCGATCACGTCTATACAGGTAGTCTTGGTGCAAGACGTTTCTCGTTTCCCTTTCACGCACACCGCGGCCAATTCACCGACAGCGCGCGCACCGACTCACCTGACTTATAGTTAGTCTGGTCCCCTGCCCAAAGATTCCTTGACGTCTCTTGTTAAAAATCTTAGGTCAGGTATCACCCACGGTTAAAACTAGAGCATGACGCAACTTGTCAGGGTCGGGGGTCATCTCCAGGGAAACCATGTCTGCACGTACTACTAGTTGCGATAACGTTACCCTCCTCCCAACGGCCGCCAGGCCGGAGGGTTACGAGATTATTTTGATCGTCAATTAATGACAATCTGGTTCAACACGTATGATTTCGACAGCTAGTCACCAGATTTTCCCCCATTTTTACCACTTTTAAAAATCATGAAACTTAGTCATCAATCATTCAATGTCTAATGAACACTCAAGTCAAAACACCTTTGAAAAAATATTTTTGAAGAAAAAGGACAAAAACTTACCAGATCCCGGAGCGATTTCCCAGGTTTATATTTTGAACTTGTCGCATCGCTTTGCAAACGCTTTATTTAGGCACAACGCCTGCATTGGCAATAACTGGCATAAAAACTCCTGGATCTACGGCCGACAGGACTGACATTACGAGTCCGTACCGAACATGAACGATACTGTCCGAATGTTGACGACAACACGTTCGGAACATTTCGGATAACTTCGAAAGAGGAGGAATTCCTCCTTTTTGGTCACGTGATTTTGGGTGATACCGGACCCTAAATTCGACAGAGCCTAGTCGGAGATTTTTGGGTCTGGGAACCAGACTAACTTATAGTCCACTCACCGCCCCGATGCGAGTAAGGATGATTTAAGCCTCCCAAATTATGAGCACATAATGAAAGAAAAACAGCCTTGTTGCACAATATTTTGTGTACTTTTAGATGCCTGAACATTTCAGATTTAAATAAATAAGCTCATTCTAAAAGTTGCGTTACTCTTTATATGGGGGGTCGTTTCTAAAAAGAAAAATGTTTTATACTACCAACAGCCCTCCGTTGCTCGGTAATACAAGTAAGTTTGTATGCTATGAAAGTATATTGATCAGTGGCCTACAAAACAAACCGGCTCTTCTCGGAGCCACCATGGAGTTGGTTTCACCGCAAACCTTTTTTATATATACTTTGGCATTTCCACCGTGCACAGCCTTTACGGTTTTAAGTAGAAGTTTTATATCTGCCTGCATATTGTATATTGAAGTATGCATGTGCCATCTGCCTTAGATAATAATATCCGCTTCATTGATGATTTGACTCGCCATCAGGGTGCAGTTCTACTATACTGGTTTAAAGGCAGTGGACACTATTGGAAATTACTCAAAATAATTATTAGCATAAACCTTACTTGGTAACGAGTAATGGAGAGAGGTTGATAGTATAAAACATTGTGAAAAACTTCTCCCTCTGAAGTGACGCATTTTTCGAGAAATAACTAATTTTCCACGAATTTGATTTCGGGACCTCAAGTCTAGAACTTGAGGTCTCGAATTCAAGCATCTGATCTGAAAGCACACAACTTCGTGTGACAAGGGTGTTTTTTCTTTCATTATTATCTCGCAACTCCGACGACCGATTGAGCTCAAATTTTCACAGGTTTGTTATTTTATGTATTATGATAAGATACACCAAGTGAGGAGACTGGTCTTTGACAATTAGATTTGAAAGTGATTGCGCCTATGGGGTAGAATGGACGGATGTCAGAAAACTCGTCCGTCGGACAACTCGGACATTTTTTCCTTTGGAAAGGGGCACTCTTGGAGGGAAGTGAAAATCTGTATTAGAAATTTGCAAAGGGCACCACGGCAATTGCCGTGCCGTGGGTTTTGTTGGTTATTTTGAGGCATGGGTCTGCAAAAGGTCTAAACAATGCGACATTGCTGTTGAATATATACAATGCTTAGTGCCCCGCCCCATATCGATACGAAGGAGACCGTAAAGCACGACTGATCCAAAATTTCACCTTGAGCTTTTTGAAAGAAAACTCATTTTGTGCCTAAAAAAAAAAACTGCCCTGTGTTTGTGCTTTATTCAGGGCGGGTTCAACAGAGACTTTGACCTCGGGAGACCAGACAATATTCATTGAAAACTAATGGGGCTACCCTGGTCAGGATTTGCTCAGGCCTACAATAACAATATGTGAACAATTGGATCCTTTGGTTGTCGTATGGGGTTTGGATGGGAATTTGTGAATAATGTGACGACAATAAGGGCTGGGCTTGGTTGCTGGACGCTGGTACTAACTGGTACTCGCCAGGGTGCAGTTCTACTATACTGAAAATTGGTATATCTCATGGTTTAGATTTGGAAGTGATAGTGCCTAATATGGGGTATATATAGAATGGACGCCTGTCATACAACTCGTCCGTCGGACAACTCGGACACTTTTTCCTCTGGAAAGGGGCACTCTTGGAGGGAAGTGTAAAGTGTATTAGAAATTTGCAAAGGGCACCACGGCAATTGTTGGTTATTTTGAGGCCTGGGTCTGCAAAAGGTCTAAACAAATCGACATTGCTGTTGAATATATACAATGCTTAGTGCCCCGCCCCATGTCGATACGAAGGAGACCGTCAAGCACGACTGATCCAAAATTTCACCTTGCGCTTTTTGAAAGAAAACTCATTTGTGCCTGAACAAAAAACTGCCCTGTGTTTGTGCTTTATTCAGGGCGGGTTCAACAGAGACTTTGCCCTCGGGAGACCAGACAATATTCATTGAAAACTAATGGGGCTACCCTGGTCAGGATTTGCTCAGGCCTACAATAACAATATGTGAACAATTGGATCCTTTGGTTGTCGTATGGGGTTTGGATGGGAATTTGTGAACAATATGACGACAATAAGGGCTGGGCTTGGTTGCTGGACGCTGGTACTAACTGGTACTCGCCAGGGTGCAGTTCTACTATACTGAAAATTGGTATATCTCATGGTTTAGATTTGGAAGTGATAGTGCCTAATATGGGGTATATATAGAATGGACGCCTGTCATACAACTCGTCCGTCGGACAACTCGGACACTTTTTCCTCTGGAAAGGGGCACTCTTGGAGGGAAGTGTAAAGTGTATTAGAAATTTGCAAAGGGCACCACGGCAATTGTTGGTTATTTTGAGGCCTGGGTCTGCAAAAGGTCTAAACAAATCGACATTGCTGTTGAATATATACAATGCTTAGTGCCCCGCCCCATGTCGATACGAAGGAGACCGTAAAGCACGACTGATCCAAAATTTCACCTTGCGCTTTTTGAAAGAAAACTCATTTGTGCCTGAAAAAAAAACTGCCCTGTGTTTGTGCTTTATTTAGGGCGGGTTCAACAGAGACTTTGCCCTCGGGAGACCAGACAGTATTCATTGAAAATTGATGGGGCTACCCTGGTCAGGATTTGCTCAGGCCTACAATAACAAGTGAACAACTGGATCCGTTGGTTTTTGTATGGGGTCGGGATGGGACTTTGTGAATAACATGCTGCTGACAATAAGGGCTGGGCTTGGTTGCTGGTAATAACTGGTACTCGCCAGGATGCAGTTCTACTATACAGGTTTAACCAATCGTAGAAATTGGTATATCTTTTGGTTTAGATTTGGAAGTGATGGCGCCTATGTGGTATAGAATGGACGAATGTCAGACAACTCGTCCGTCGGACAACTCGAACAACCGTCGAGTTGTCTCAACCGTCGAGTTGTCCGAACTGTCGAGTTGTCGAACCGTCAAGACTGTCCGACCTGTATACCTAAATGTCGCCCGACCTAAGTGTAGCCCAAAACTTGTTCCTAGGTGTCCCCGACCCCAAACCTTTTCCTAAATGTCGCCCGACCTAAATGTAGCCCAAAACTTGTTCCTAGGTGTCCCCGACCCCAAACCTTTTCCTAAATGTCGCCCGACCTAAATGTAGCCTCAAATTGTACCTAAATGTAGCCCGACCTAAAAGTAGTCTCAGAGTTGTACCTAGATGTCGCCTAGAGTCGCATCTATGTCGCCCCGACCTAATAATACCTTCGTATTTGTACCTAAACACAGTAACCCACACTTAATTTAACTTTTTCACACATTTTGCCAAATAAAATTGAACGTATAAATTAACGAACTCCAAAGTCGTAGTATACCTTAAAGGCAGTGGACACTATTGGTAATTACTCAAATTAATTATCAGCATAAAACTTTAATTTGTTACGAGTAATGGGGAGAGGTGGATGGTATAAAACATTGTGAGAAACGTCTCCCTCTGAAGTGACATAGTTTTCGAGAAAGAAGCAATTTTCCACGATTTTGGTTTCGAGACCTCAGATCTAGAATTTGAGGTCTCGAAATCAAGCATCTGAAAGTGCACAACTTCGTGTGACAAGAGTGTGTTTTCTTTCATTAAATTCTCGCAACTTCGATAACCAATTATTTATTGAGCTCAAATTTTCACAGGTTTGTTATTTTATGCATAATTTGAGGTACACCAACTGTGAAGACTAGTCTTTGACATTTACCAAAAGTGTCCAGTGTCTTAAAACCATTACTGAAAAGAGTTTTGTACGAGCCCTACTTTACAGGGCGAAGACGGACAAACAATTATTTGCAATGTATTTACACAAATAGAGCTACGATTTTATGGATAGTCGAATTTTCCACAGGGGTAGACTAGGGGTAATGTGAAGAATTTGTCAGATGTTTGCTTCTACTGGAGCCTAAAAAGCACATCCCATCTCGACCTCTTTGGATATTAGGTGCGGGTGCACCGGTATAGAGATTAGTGGTTCACCCCCACTTGGTAACACAAGAATAAGGACAGTTTAAAGCCATTGGACACTTTCGGTAAACAGTATTGTCCAAAAGCCCACATTTCGTGTATCACAACTTATATATAAAATAACAAACCTGTGAAAATTTAGTCTCAATCGGTCATCGGAGTCGGGAGAAAATAACGGGAAAACCCACCCTTGTTTCCGTTCGCCGTGTTTAAAATAAATCCGTAGTTCTCAATATCGAGAATTGACAATTGTTTTAATGTTGTCTCAAAAAGTAAAGCATTTCATGGAATAATATTTCAGGAGAAGTCTTTCACCATTACCTTCTGTGAACCCTGTAAGTTATTTGTTAATATGTGAACTTTTTCGTCTGTCCCGAAACTCGTGTATAATGGCTTTAAAGACCCATGCAAAAGACCAGTCTTCTCACTTGGTGTATCTCAAGTTATGCATACAATAACAAACCTTTGAAAATTTGAGCTCAATTGGTCGTCGGAGTTGCGAGATATAACTATGAAAGAAAAAAACCACCCTTGTCACACGAAGTTGTTTGCTTTCAGACACTTCTAAAGCAAACTTGAGGTCTTGAAATCAAATTCGTGGAAAATTACTTCTTTCTCGAAAACTATACGTCACTTCAGAGGGAGCCGTTTCTCACAATGTTTTATATTATCAACATCACCCCATTACCTCGTAATCAAGAAAGGTTTTATGCTAATAATTATTTTGAGTAACTACACACTGCCTTTAAATGGGATAAATGGTCCTATACCGAGAGGGTTATAGGGACCGTCATTTTTCAATATTGATGCTCGGATGTTCGGAAAATTACACCATTGTATGTGTGTTTTTATTTCAAGGGGGGGACTCGAGGGGTGGTTAGTTTTAATATAAACTTTCCCCTTTAGTGTAAACTGTGATCATACTTCTAAAGTTGTCGTGTGTTTTGTCTTTAACACTTTTTATGCACTGTACGATACGTAAATGGGTTTATTTAGTGCTGTAAATTTCACACCTCAACATTTGCAAGGCCGGCGTTGCATTTCCAAAGGCTTTAGCTTACTCAACAAAAGATTGTTGGAGATTGATTGACCTCAGCCCCTAGTTAGCTACCAGGGCCTATTGAAGTCTACTGTTGAGTTTCTATTATTAAGCCATGGTAAGTTATTTTGCCGACCCTGAGCGGGAATTCCATTGGTATATAAATAGAGGCATTTCAACTTTAGCACAAAGAATGTTTGTTGGATTGTGGATATTGGGTGAGCCAGGCACAACAAAAAAAGAACCAAGAAGATTGTTAAACCGTCGGAGTGTTTATCGCACTATATTGTTGAGTTTTTGCCTATATAGCTAAACCAAGGGTTCACATAAAAAATTTACCTGTAACCAAGTGAAAGAAAATGGCCCAAATAGAAAACATAGGAGTTTCCCGTCTGCAATAATGGCAAGTCAGCTTCGAGTGAACCCTTCTACCTCAATGCTTTTACGCAATAGATCAGTTCCTTCTCCCGTAAACCTTTAGAACATCCATAGCAAAGCAATCAACAACACAAGTTTCAATTTTTTTGTTGAAATGTCGCAATAAAGCAAAATACTGTTGGATTTGAAACTTTGCATGGTGAAAATATGATATGGAAAGGTTAGCGGTAACACCATGTAATGACATCTCTAAATGAGTTGGGGTGGTTCTGAAAAGAACCGTTGGTTTCAACTTGACGTTTTCATGAAGACGATCACAGAATCATCGAAACGTCGCGTCGCGTCGAGTTGAAACCAACGGTTCTTTTTAAAACCACCCCAACTCTTTACAGATAATCATTACATGGTGTTACCGCAAACCTTTCCATATCAAAGTACTAGTAGAAAATTTGTCAATACAAATCCCCCCATGTTGAGAAACAAACTTTACACCTCTTTTTTCTCGTCTTTTACTCGGTTCAAAACAATACTTGGAATTCAGTTATCCATAATCCATAGTTCCACTCAATTTACAACACGACTATACTTTCATAGGATTTGAGGCATTGCATGGTGAGGTATCAATATATATTTTTGGTTTGTGTATCTACTTGCAAGGTAGAGTTTGTTCTCAGAGAACTGTCTTGCTTTATTCTATTCTATTTCTACCTCCATGGTTCTACTGCCGCGGAGTAGATTTTTCGAGTGTTCGGGAGACTTCTCAGTAAGTTCTGAAAAGAACTGTCCTGCTTATTAACTATTACCTGGGCGGATGGTATAGAAATATGCTGGGAATACTAATTTAGCTTGTAATGATCACAATTAGTATTTTACCACCGCGGAGTCAGTTCTTGAATTGGTCTCATTACTTTCATTACGTAACCTGATTTCGAGTTGGTCCAAAAGGAATTCCTCGTGCTTGGTGGCCGAATCACTGTTGCCAAAAAAAGTTTCAAGATTGCAGCCAAGGAGGGCCCCGTTTGATCATGATGGAGGAAGGAATAGAAGGAGCTCGAACGACCCGCAAAACCGCAGAGTACCAAAAGAATACCCTGACAATGCTTTTCTGACCAGTGGAAAAAGATAGGAGACCTCCAGCTGGACGGAGTAATAGTGAATGTCACGTGAAATAGGTTCCACCAAACAAATGACAAGGATCTGTATGTCAGTTATATAAAAACGTCTAAATCACGTGTCTGATCTAAGTTAGGTAGCTAGCCTGCTGTACATACTAAATTATATACCCCCATGTGACCATGTTTCAGCCAAACAGAAAACAGAACTAGCAAGGGGGTGTTTCTCGCTCACTCCGTATGCATGTTTTGCTATTCAATAGTTTTGTCCCGGTGACTTAGTCGGCACTTCGTCGAGAGCAAGCCAACGGAGCACACCGTACTTCGAAGACAACACCCGGCGTCTCGAGGGTGTTAAGGTAGCAGGTCCCAATCATTCTGTGGAACTGCTCTTAAAGGTATGTTGAATTGGATTGAATTGCATTTTACCCATGTTTTCATCTCGTATACCAAAATGTCACAACAATGTAAACTTAAAGGCAGACACTATTGGTATTTACTCAAAATAATAATTAGTATAAAACCTTTCTTGGTGACGAGTAAAACATTGTGAGAAACGGCTCACTCTAAAGTGCCATAGTTTTCGAGAAAGAAGTAGTTTTCCACGAATTTGATTTAAAGCCGTTGGACCCTTTCGGTACAGAAAAAAAAAAAGTTCACAGATTTACAAATAACTTACAGGGTTTACAGAAGTAAGTGGTGAAATACTTCTATTGAAATATTATTCCATGAAATGCTTTACTTTTTGAGAACACAGTAAAACAATATCAATTCTCGTTAACGAGAATTACGGATTTATTTATAAGGCGAAACGCGCGGATACAAGGGTGGGTTTTCCCGTTATTTTCTCCCGACTCCGATGACCGATTAAGCCCAAATTTTCACAGGTCTGTTATTTGATATAGAACTTGAGGTCTCGAAATCAACCATCTAAACGCACACAACTTCGTGTGACAAGGGTGTTTTTTCTTTCACTATTATCTCGCAAGTTCGATGACCGATTGAGCTCAAATTTTCACAGGTTTGTTATTTGAAATGTTGTGTGCTTTCTGATGCTTGATTTCGGGACCTCAAATTCTAAACTTGAGGTCTCGAAATCAAATTCGTGAAAAATTACTTCTTTCTCGAAGACTACGTCACTTCAGAGGCGGCTGTTTCTCACTATGTTTTATACTGTCAACCTCTCCCCATTACTCGTAATCAAGAAAGGTTTTATGATGGTGATTGTTTTGAGTAACTACCAATAGTGTCCACTACCTTTAAATGCGAGTGGGACGCACCTCTGATATTGATAGTAAAAAACATTTAAGATACCCTTTGAAGTAATATCGTTATGTAAAAATATACCAGCTTTTATGTTCCTGAATTGTTACTGCGGTAACGCTTTTCATTAGGAACTATTGTTTCTGCGTGACCATCTCCGAATTTTCGGCGATCTTTTGAAAGCGCGACCTTTTGAAATGAAATGTTCATATATTTTTTTATTTTTTTTTGCATATACATCTATATTTGTGTTTAGGATTAAAGTAATCGAGCCATTCAAAAAGCCATTAAAACCTTTTCCCGCTTTTTACAAAAACAACTTATTGTGTAATAATACCCGCATACATTGCTATTCATAAATCATAATGGTTTGTTATGGTCGTTCATCGCAGCAAAAAGAAATACATCACATCACATAACGGAGCAATAATGTTTTATTGTACCAGAAAACGGACGTTCACTAGAAAATATGTTGGTAAAATACCCGTATAAATATTTAGTTCAACGTATGTATATATATACATCTATATAATATAACTAAACTATTAAACTTAATACAATGATATTAAAATGAAATAATATCGTAAAACCTCTACTGAAGATAGTATAATTGTTATCCATATTTTGACAATATGAATATTTCAAATATTGTGTATATGTTAGTATAGAAAATATTAATAGTTGATTAATGACATTGTCTTTACATTGATGGGCAAAACTAATGGATACCGCCTGAGGCTATAAGAAACACAACTGGCTCAATGTTTGAATTCATTAAAGGCACTGGACCACTATTGGTAATAACTCAAAATAAGTATTAGCATAAAACTTTTCTTGGTAACGAGCAATGGAGAGCTGTTGGTAAGAAATTTTCCACGAATTTGATTTCGAGACCTCAGAATTTTGAAGAACGGTAATGTTGTGGAGCTATCACTAGTTAACAAAATTACCTCCCTCCCCCTTAATGACACTATATTTTCGACAAATTTTCTCTGAAAGAATTTTGACAGATTTTTCATATAAGTTTATCAAAAAGTGTAGATTAGCGGTTTATTTGTTGCTTGATATGTTTTCTATGTTTTTCACTATATTTTTGTATTTTCGTTGTTTTTTGGTCTTTTTTATGCAAGTCGCCTGACACACAAGGCCTGAAGGCCACTTCAAGGTTTGGGCTACAATTATCATTTTTTCCAGAGGCCGTTGCCACCTACTCCTAGGGCTGAAACAGGGGTGCCCCTTTTACAGTCCATACGGATGTAGGCTTGGGTATTATCAATCCAAAGTCTGGCTGGTAGAGCAGAAAGCACTACCTCCCCAATTTAGATTTGTGAGTGTCTATGTTAGTTTGTGAGTGCATATTATGTATGAAAGAGTGCATAAGTATGAAAGTGCATTATGGTATGAAACAAAACATATATGTTTTAGCAATATACTATTTTCTGTTATTTTTGTTGGCAGGGTTGGCGTACAGCTCTAGAAAGAAACATTCATCTAGTAGAAGGTTCTGTCGAAACCGTAGGACTTCTGACTTTTAACCGGATACATACGGTAAGTTTAATTACTCGTTTTTCCGTCCTTCCGTCTGTCCGTCCGTCTGTGCGTCCGTCTGTCCGTCCGTCCGGCCGTCCGCGTTAAAGTTTTTGGAAATGTTAAAGTTTTTGGTTTAAGTTTAAGTTTTGGAGTTGAGTTGTTTTGGTATGAACAAGTCCAAGTGAGATTGTGAAATATATTTGCCAGTAATTTTTTTGTAATTTTCTGATAATTTTGGGGAAAAAACAAATGTTAAAGTTTTTTTAGGATAACAAAAATGTTTAAGTGGGTTTTTTTTCAGGCTGAAACATTGACATCTGGATTTAAAAGAAACAAACTCAAATTAAAATCTTAAAGTTTTGAAATTATTTGTTAAAACAAAAATCAAACTCTCTGTCACTGGTTCCAGTTGAATGAGCTGAAACAATGAAAAACATTAAATGGTCATAACTCCTAATTTCAATGATGTACTGACTTGAAACTTGAGTCTAATATTGCTTCTTATATGTAGATTCATATGAAAAGATAAAACTCAAAGAATAATTCACTGGTTCCAGTTGAATGAGCTAAAACAATGAACAACATTAAATGGTCATTACTCCTTATTGCAATGATGTACTGACTTGAAAGTTAAGTCAAACATTGCTTCTTACATGTAGATTCATATAAAAAGATAAAACTCAAGGAATTATTCACTGGTTCCAGTTGAATGAGCTAAAACAATAAAAAAAACATTAAATGGTCATAACTCCTAATTTCAATGATGTACTGACTTGAAACTTAAGTCAAACATTGCTTCTTGTGTGTAGATTCATATGAAAAGATGAAACTCAAAGAATTAATCACTACTTTCAGTTGAATGAGCTAAAACAATGAAAAACTAGAATAGGCATAACTCCTTCTTTCCTGACTTGAAACATAAATCAAATATAGCTTTTTACATAAAGACACAAGGGAAGCGATACAAACTAAAAAAGTGCATCACTGAAGAGTGCAAAAATATTGTTGCTTACATGTATGTACACGTATATAATATGAACAGATAAAACTCAAAGATCACTGGTTCCAGTTGAATGAGCTCAATCAATGACAACCTTAAATGTCATAACCTCATACTTGTCAATGTCCCCACCCTTTTGACCATCAGTTTATCAATTATTGGTTTTTCTGTCAGTCATTGGTTCTATCTGCTGGGGATCGGCAGCTTGCCATGGCAGCTTCGCTGTTCTAGTTAGTTTTGTTTTTACCACTTTTTTTTTTTTGGGGGGGGGGTCTTCATTCTATTTTGCTCGATTTGTTTTAGTTTTTGTTTGCAATAGCCTGTGATAAAAACACGTGCATCTATTTGTTGATCTTGATCGAAATTATTCAACTGTTAAACTGGATCACAACTTAGTAGATTTCTGATTTCGGGAGACTTCTCATCGTTCTGAAACGAACTGTCTGGGGTCGATTTCACAAAGAGTTAGGACTAGTCTTATCTCGAGTTAGGACGAGTTACTCGTCCTAACTTAGGACTAGCTATACGTTTTAAATATCTCCTAGGACTTGTCCTAAGTTGGGACTAGTCCTAACTCTTTGTTAAATCGACCCGAGCTCTATCTACTATACCTTATGGGAGTGACTGGACAGTTCGTTTCAGAACAAGAAAGTCGCCCAAAATCTGAAAGCTCTGGCGTTTTGGGGGTGAAAAATCAAGCCTTTTTATGCATAAATTTAGAGAAAAAAAAACTTTTTGAGCACTTCTGATTTATATAAATGTATCGTCTATAATTACGAACTGCAAAAATCAGTCAATAATTGTGATTCGTAACCAGACGACAATACTTTATATATAGGCACTTTAAAAATAGCAGTTAGCCTGGGATTCCGAACTCACAACCTTGTGGCTGCAAGCTTCAGCAGTCTAACCACTAGACCACGGTGCCATAAGTATTTATTGGTGGCAGCACTTTTTAGCCTTGTACAAAATTGTTCCAGTATTAGGGATTGAAATTAATGTTGTTTAAAAGAAAATGTGGTTCTGTAGAGGAATACATGTAGGTTTTTTTATTAAAAAAACTGGCTTTTAATCTTAAATTATGCTTTTACCCATAGTTGTTAAGAAAATATATCAAATAAATAAATGTCTATCTTAATTTTAAAGAATTAGTGAAGCAATAATATTACGGTGAAAAGTCCAACTATGTTGTAGCGCCATGCGATGGAAGACGTCATCGATATCTATATACTATATTGTTCTATGATGAAAAATGTCCCACTTTCAAATGCTTAATATGTTATTGTTGCAAGTTTACACAATTACAAGGGAGTTGTCATATGATCATTGCATTAGATGTGTTCAAAATCTTTCACCTCGCACCTCGCGTTATCGAATATCCCAGATAAAAGAGTTATTTTGGCAGGGGGAAAAAATGCGAATGGCAAAGGAAGAAAAGAAAATACTTCCACCGGAAATAAAATATAAAAAAAACTACACACGCGTTTGCGACTTTTCTTCCTCGGCTCTTTTTTCCCTTCCCCTTCCTCCCCTTCCTCCCCTCCCCCATTATTATTTTTTCCTTTCTTCTTCTTTCCTTCCATCTTTCTCTCCCTTTTTTCCTCTTTGATCCACACAATAAGCCTCGATCATGTGTTTTTGGGTTTCACTTCGTAAAAGAACGTGGTCGGCCATTTTGTAGAACCCTAAATGTTGTGACTCCACAAGATGGCGGATCGTAAAAGGAAAAACAAACAATTTCGAGGTACTGTGGATCAATATATTATTCTCATTTTATAACACATTTCCAACCATGCTTTCCCATGCTTTCGTAGCAAACGCTTCGTTTAGCACAAAACACCCAATCTATAAGACCGATGTTTTAAAGACACTGGACACTATTGGTGATTGTCAAAGACTAGCCTTCTCACTTGGTGTATCTCAACATATTTATGCATAAAATAACAAACCTGTGAAAGTTTGAGTTCAATTGGTCGTCGATTTGTGAGATAACTATGAAATAAAATCTAATTCTTAGTGTCTCGAAATCAAATTCGTGAAAAATTACTTCTTTCTCGAAAACTATACGTCACTTCAGAGGGTGCCGTTTCTCACAATGTTTTATACTATAAACCTCTCCCCATTACTCATTACCAAGTAAGGTTTTATGCTAATAACTATTTTGAGTAATTACCAGTAGTGTCCACTGCTTTTAAAAGTGGAATATAATGTTCCACACAAATATTCCTCGAAATAGCACGGTTTTGCTTCTACGCCATGAACTAAGAAGGCACGCTATTTTGTGGCGACCCTGATATGTAAACTTCGCGACATATAAGGAAAACCGTGCAATTTCGAGGCATATGTGTATCGTATGCATTTTAAAGGCAGTGGACACTATTGGTAATTACTCAAAATTATTCAAAATAATTGTTAGCATAAAACCTTACTTGGCAACGAGTAATGGGGAGAGATTGAGGGTATAAAATATTGTGAGAAATGGCTCCCTCTGAAGTGCCATAGTTTTCGAGAATGAAGTAATTTTCCACGAATTTGATTTCGAGACCTCGGATTTAGAACTTGAGGTCTCGAAATCAACCATCTAAACGCACACAACTTCGTGTGACAAGGGTGTTTTTCGTTTTGTATTATCTTTCAAGTTCGATGACCGATTGAGCTCAAATCTTCACAGGTTTGTTATTTTATGCATATGTTGGGATACATCAACTGTGAAGGCTTGTCTTTGACAATTACCAATAGTGTCCACTGCCTTTCAAACAAATAAAAGTTTTTCACATACCAACTCCCCGATTCAAGGCAACGTGTCCCTTAAACGTGTCTTTCAAGTAGATTTCTATTTTATCTTTCTTTCTAGACGTTAGTCCTATCCATCTTATAAAAATGGATTTCCCAATTGCGATAAAAGACTCGGTGTTCATCCGCCCTGTGAAGAAGACGGATGCCAGTGCCTTGTTTGACGCTGTGGATCAAAGCCGAGCCAGCCTCGGACCACACCTACCTTGGATCTCTGCAGTGAAGAATGTTAACGATTCTGCAAGTTTCATCGAATCAGCGATTGCTCAAGAAGCTTACGGCAATGGTCTGCATTGTGTGATTTATGACGTCAATCAGCTCGGAGAACTAGAAGTCTTTGGTGTTGTTTCTCTGAGAACCATCAATGTCCCAACCAAGACGGCAGATATTGGGTACTGGTTACGAGAGGATAAGGTAGGCATGGGATTGTGTACCATGAGCTGTAAGAAGCTTATTGAGTATGGTCAGGCCATAGGTATCGAGCACTTTGAAATACACGTAGCCACTGATAATTATAAAAGTGCTGCCATCGCTAGTCGTATCGGCTTCCGAAAGCAACCAGGTATAATCAGAGGTGCAGAGATTGTTAACAACAAACCAGTTGATCACCATGTTTACCTGCTCAAACCAAACGGTACTCCAGGTTCACCCGCAAAGTCTAACATCGTTCTTCTCCTTGTTGGTGTTGTGGGTCTCGTCGTTGCATTGCTACTGGCATCCAGATTGCCAGAGCAGCAGTCAGTCTTGAAGAGGAAGCATGTTCTGCTTGTTGGTGGTGGTTGGAATCAGACGTGGTGTGATTACACTTATGACGTGGCACAGAAAATGCAGATTGACCTGAGTGTAGCTGACCAGGAAGGCCATTGGGTGGAGAGATTGGTGCTGACTAAACGAGTTTACACGTTTCACTCGATAGACACTCATGGTTCGGTTGATCAACTCGCTAAAGACATCTACGATATACTGACATCATCGGGCATTGAATTCTCTGGCGTGACGACTACGACAGACCAGCTACTTGTTGCTGTTGCCACTGCTGCTAAGAAGGCTGGATTACCAACACTCAACCCTGATGTCTTTGCAAATGTTCGTGATAAGGTGATCCTGAAGTCTCTAGTAAAAAGCAAGGCCCCAGTCTCGAGAATCTCGGCATTTGCAGATCTGGAAAATGCAGCTAAAGTTGTTGGCTTTCCGGCTGTCATGAGACCTGTATCCGGCGTGGGGTCCTTATCAACTCGCCTTGTACAATCCAAATCTGAACTTATTGAGGTATATACACAACTACAAAGGAGTGTAGACGCACAGAAACTACTCTTCGATGGGAACACTGATCTGATGCTTGAGAAATACGTCACAGGTAAAGAGTACGATGTCGACATTATCATGGAGAAAGGCGTAGCGAAGTTTGCAGCAATTACTTTCAATACGATTGGGAAGGCACCATGGTTCCAGGAGAAACAAATGACGCTACCTACGTCAAGCGTGAATCAAAACACACAGAAGAAGATGGCTCGGTATGCTGAAGCTACTTGTAACCAAGTTGGTCTAACTGATGGGGTGTTTCATATAGAGGTCATAATGGAGGGAGATCGGCCTCATCTGATCGAGATCAATGCTAGACTAGCTGGGCTTAAGAGTAGGAACTTCGTCAAAGCTGCTTACGATGTTGACCTCTTGGAGTCTGTCTTCAACATTGCGTTAGGTGAGCAAGTAAAGGACCTTAGCAACAAGGGAATCCTTGATGATAAAATGGTCAAACCAAAGTACACCACAACCAACTACATCAACGTAGAATTTTCAGGTGTCATAAAGACCAACACCTTTCTTGAAGGCATTGCACAAGACCGAAGGGTGATCGACACTGCATTGATGGTTAACATGGGTCAGAGGGTCGTTGGGCCAGAGGAAGGGGTTCCATATTTTCTTGGGGTTTTTATTGTTCAGAGTGAGGTTTCTGATGAGGAATCGATAAGGGTGTCAGAATATCTACTGGAGAAGATCGATCAGAAGCTGGTTATAGAACCACTGTCTAATATCCATGTGCAGAACACGCCTGTTATTGGAATGGAAGACATCTACGGTCTGCGACGACGAAAGTTCCGTGCATTGTCAGCAAACTTAGAGGCAGTTGCTTTACGGTACGGCTTTGAGGAACTGCTGGTCCCGATTGTAGAGAGATCGACTTCATTTGCTGAAGATGTTGTTGGATTGTCACCGTGGCCCGAGTGGGATCCAAGAGGTTGCTTCTTCTTTGATATCCAGGATTATGCAAAGGGTTTTAGTGAGAAGAAAGAGACGACATCAGTTCTTCTTATACCAGAAGGAACTCTGTCTGCCGCTCGTTGGCTGGGCCGTGAAATTGCAGAGAATGATAACATTGCATTCCCCATCAAAATCTTTTACAATGTTCCGTGCTTTAGGAATGAACCGACTGACACACTGTCCTCACGAAAGAAGCGTCAGTTTGATCAATTCGGTCTTGAGATTCTCGGGGCACAGGACCTCGGTGCTGATGTGGAGATCATCTGCATGCTTGGTGACATGCTGGAGGCAGTCGGGATACCCAAGGGTAAGATCATCTTCCGAATCAGTAACGTACAGATTCTGATACAACTTGTGAAAGACTCTGGAATCAATCATCTTGACACTATTAAGGTAAAGGAGGCTATGGACGAGATTGCAGAATGCAGAGCTAAGAAAGCATCGAGCTGCGTAGAGGACAACGAGAGGGCCTTCTGGAATGTCTTGAATAAGTACCAACTCAAACAGCAAGAGAAGACGTCTTGGATAGCCATGTTACGTCACGCCACCGGTAAAGTCGACACCAAACTTCGCTCTGAGTTTTCGCCGAGCTATAAACCACTGTTTGATGATTTGGAAGATATTTCTGTCGGTCTGGAGAAGCATGGGTACGCGGTTGTGGTTGATTTGTGTGTTGTGCGGTCGCATGAGTACTACACCCACTTTTCGTTTGAGGTTGACGTGGTTGATGGCAATCGACGTTTCCTGGAGATTGCCGGCGGGGGACGATACAACAAGCTCGTTGGACACTTCATCAAAGATAGGACCGACCAAACCAAAAACATCACCACTGTGCCCTCAACTGGCTTTGCCTTCGGTATCCAGCGTGTTATTGTAATGCTGAACGAAATGAACGCTTTCCAGGAAAACATCTACAAAACTGCCGAAAGAATCATCACCTTTGATGAGTCTTCCGCGGACGTCCTGCTCGTTCCTGACATGACGTTGGGCGCAGTGGACGGGTACCTGGACGCACTATCTTGGTTGAAACAGCAGACTGGGATGTCGGATAGTCGGGTTGATATTTACATCGGGGAGTCGGCACCCGTTTCTCGTGACAATCTTCTTGATAATTATCGCAAACAAAGACGGATAAACAAAATTGTTTATCAAAACAAAACATCCGAAATCCCTTGAATGTTCGATGACATTATTTTGTCAACGACATCACGAACTGAGACACAGTATACAAAACCACAATTCATATTTTGTTTTGCACAATAAACAGTTTTCTATTGAACAATTTTATGAATTTTCAACTCTCCAAAAGCTTTTTTTTTTATTTGTTGTTTTTACAATGATTATGCAAAGCAACTTTTGCACCAAAAGTGTCAGTTCGTGAATATGGAAAATGTTTATGTTTTTCGTATTTGTTTTTTAAAGGAATGGGTGATGTCACCGAGAAACAACACAATTTTCTGACGTTCAAATCATACACTAAAAGAAAACTAGTTGAAAATACCATGACATTTTGCAGGAAAGCTTTAATTGGCCTCCATGCAAGCATACATATAGATGGAAAGACACTTGCATGGAACATAATATTTTGTCGAACAATTTTGTAATTGTTTCATATTGTTACAGGCAATGGACACTATTGGTAATAACTCAAAATAATTATTAGCGTAAAACCTTACTTAGTAAAAAGTAAGGGGAGAGGTTGTTAGTATAAAGCATTGTGAGAAACTGGAGTACTTTTCGAGAAAGAAGTAATTTTTACGAATTTGATTTCGAGACCTCAGATTTAGAATTTGAGGTGTCGAAATCAAGCATCTGAAAGAACACTGTGTGACAACTTTTTGTGACAAGGGTTTTCTTTCTTTCATTAATATTATCTCGCAACTTCAATGACCGATTGAGCTCAAATTTTCACAGGTTTGTTATTTTATGCATATGTTGAGATACAGCAAGTGAGAAGACTGGTCTTTGACAATTACCAATAGTGTCCAATGTCTTTAATTTGTGTGTCAGTTCATGTTGTCGCGACGATTTGGGCAATTTTGATGATGTGCTTATATTAAGGGTAAAATTTCAAATTATGGTTGTGGAAAGAAAAACAGCAAAATTTCGTACTATTTTTAAGTAAAATATTCATTTCTTTTCTTTGAAAACTAACGTAAAAGTTGCTTTCGGGGCGCTATGTAGCAGCAGACTTCATTGTTTTTGTAGACATGTCCACATTAACATAATTAAACAATGAATTGATTGTATACCCATCACCTGAAACGCCAGCATATATAGTTACAAAATTGGTGGAGGTAGTTTAATTTATTTCAGGTTTCAGAAATGTCGACTTCAGTATTGTGAATCATGACAAGTCTCTAACGTCACGTTAAAAATGGTGTAAAGTTATATATAATGGTAACTGATACAGTTCGAGTGCAAATTTTGCCATCGTCTCAAAAACAAAGACGTCACAGTTGAAATTTAATTTGCCTCTACATTTGTCTGTTTGACATATAGTTTATTCCTGAATTTCTATGATATTCAATCAAACATTATTGCAATTTGACTTCGACTGACGTAAAATTTCCTCATTGGAATGTTTTACAGACACATTCGTTGTTGTTATCCTTTGACGTCATGTATCAAATTTCGCTCTAAAATTTTGTTTCGTCACCCTTTTTCCTCTAAGATGGCGGCTGGATGACGTCAATGCATAAGGTCTATTGAAATATGAGTCGAATACAAGCACTCCATTCGACCTATATAAGAGCCCATGTGAAACGAGATATTTTTGAGTGGCTAAACACTCCGTTGAACTACAAATAGGACAGGCCTACTTCTCCTTTTTTTTTTTTTTTTAATTCATCTCATTATTTTTATTATTTTTATTAACAGTTAGTTTTTAAGTTAATGTCTTCGAAGTCATTTTGAAACATGGATTAATACGCGGTTGTAATTACATTACATAAGGGTAGTATTTTAGCAGTGTAAGCTGTTTAGTGTTTTCTCAGAAAAGTAGACTCTGTACTGATTTGAAAAGTTCAGAATGTACATGTTACTTTTATTGGTATCGTTCTTTATCATGTTGCCATCAATCTATGAGATGTCTCTACCTTTAACCAAAGTGCCTATGAAGTGCCTATATAGTGTTTAGCTCCGTTTCCAAAACGGATCCCTTTGCAGTGTCGTTTTCATCTATATAGTTCTTGATGTCTCTTTACTGTAAAAGCGTAATCGTTAAACTGATCGCCCAATTGAAATATAACGTATTTTATTTGTTCAAACTGTGGAAAATGAAATAACCTCGAACAAATTGGCCGTTGAATGATGCACATGATATACATAACTGCATGGTCGCTGCAATAATACTTTCATTATTATTAAAGAGATTATGTTTAGTGATATTTTAAAAGGAAATTGGAATACTAAAACCACCAAGTTTATACTAATATTAAATTGCAATGTTAGTTTCTGTATTACATTGTCCCATGTGTGTTCCTTTCACAGTGTTGTGTATACGCATTGATAAGTTTGACGGCACATGGATGTGGCCCGACTGATCTCTAATATACTGGGTGCGTTCGTTTAGCTTCCCTGGGTCGACCCCCCGGTGTGTGGAGTTTTTTTTTCCAGGACGAACGTGTGCAGATAATTACCCACGTTCGTCCCGGAAAAAAACCCATTAAACACCGGGGTAGACCCAGGGGAGCTAAACTTGAACTTGAACCGTTCGTTGTCTATTACAACCTCTCTTGATGTTTGAATGTTTAGAGACAAAAACAAACATTTACAAGTAGGAGGCTTGACTACAGTTAAAACCAGGAATAAGAAGGTCCGAATTTGAAAGATGTCGGCATTTTCAAACCAAATTCATGGGAAAGACAAGAGTCGAGGGACTTTTCAATTTCACTAAAACGAAAGCGAGTATATCATACATAAAATCACCAACAAAGCTTAAAGTATTATGCAAACAGAATCTAGTAGCTTCCCAGTGTGTGTTAAACCATGAAGAGCTATAATCATTCGCTATTGGGGAAATTTACTGCTCAACTTCAATATAGTCTTTTTGGAGTACATGTACTCAACTGTGTGAATGATTTCGGTGGTTGTCGACCATAAGCCATTTGAGATATGGTGTACAATACTACGACATTAAAGACACTGGACACTGTTGATAATTGTCAAAGACTATAGTCTTCACAGTTAATGTATCTCAACATAATGCATAAAATAACAAAACTGTGGAAATTTCAGCTCGATCGGTCGTCGAAGTTGCGAGATATTAATGAAAGAAAAAAAAAACACCCTTGTGATCGCACATGGTCACACGAAGTTGTGTGCTTTCAGATGATTGATTTCGATACCTCAAATTCAAAACCTGAGGTCTCGAAATCAAATTCGTGGAAAATTATTTCTTTCTCGAAAACTACGTCACTTCAGAGGGAGCTGTTTCTCACAATGTTTTATACTATCAACCCCTCCCCATTACTCGTAATCAAGAAAGGTTTTATGATAATAGTAATTTTGAGTAATTACCAATAGTGTCCGCTGCCTTTAAAGGCAGTGGACTCTATGGGTAATTACTAAAAATTATTGACAATTACCAATAGTGTCCAGGGTCTTTAAGGTTTGTCCGTACACGCGCCACACCAAACAGCTAACTCCTTTAGTGTCCATCACACCGGAACGTGCTTATTGTGGATATTTGTAATACAGGCTGAAAGGAATTTCGTTTACGAACTATTCACAACTCTTAATGGGTCTCCAATTTGTGAATGCGGTGAGTGTTCCCTTTATAGGCAAAAGAGTAATCGAAGAATTGTCTCGAACAGTTGTGCAATACTTAACGATGTGAACAGAAGACTGAAACGTTTTTGAAGTCATACTTTTAGAAAGCTTCCCAAAAAAGAAACTAACCAAAGAAGTTCCCCCATGGTATCCCTTTGAATCAGAAAGAACAGGTTTGGAAGCTTTTAGAGAAAAACAAGGATTAAGGTTCGACCCAGCCGTAAACACCACTGAAGGAATACAATGATTTGTAAAACCATTTATTTTCGAAAGTTGACTGTAAAGCATGAAAGGAATGTCACCTGTGACCTCGTTACTTGAATGGTATCGGTAATCGTAGGGTAGAGGGCCTTCCAAATTATTTGCGCTTTTTATTTGGTTTGGTTTATAAATCTTTCAATGCATTATTCATAACCTTTGCTGAACGATTAACCAATCAAAACGAAGACTTTCCCTAGTTTCGTCCATTGTTAAGAAAGGGTTGAGCATTAAGCGGAAAACACTTAAAGGCAGTGGACACCTTCAATAACTCAAACTAAATTTTATCATAAACAACTTACTTGGTAACAAGCAATGGAGAGCTGTTGATAGTATACAACATTGTGAGAAACGACCCCTTCTGAAGTAGGGCGTAGTTTTTTGCGAAAAAGAGGTAATTTCTAACCCAAATATTAAAAGTCCATCAGTGCCTTTAGATAGGAAATCAATTTATGCAACATTGGTGAAATAATTTTGGAAATTACGTTTAAAGGCAGTGGACACTATTTAATTACTCAAAATAATTATCAGCGTAAACTTTACATGGTAATAAGTAATAGGGAGAGGTTGATAGTATAAAACATTGTGAGAAACGACCCCCTCTGAAGTGACGTAGTTTTCGTGAAAGAAGTAATTTTCCACGAATTTGATTTCGAGACCTCAAGTTAGTTTAGAATTTGAGGTCTCGAAATCAAGCCTCTGAAAGCACACAACTTCGTGTGACCAGGGTGTTTTTCTTACATGGTAATGAGTTATGGGGAGAGGTTGATAGTATAAAACATTGTGAGAAACGGCTCCCTCTGAAGTGACGTAGTTTTCACGAAAGAAGTAATTTCCCACGAATTTGGTTTCGAGACCTCAAGTTTAGAATTAGGGTTGTGGGCCTTCCTTTCCCTTCCTAATCATTCAGTGCATTATCCATAACTTGTGCTGAACGATTAAAGGGAAGGTACACGTTTGGTAATTACTCAAAACAAATATTAACTTAAAAACTGACTCGGAAACGAGCATTTGAGAGCTGTTGATAACATATAACATTGTGGGAAACGACTCCCTCTGCAGTAACATAGTTTTTGAGAAAGAGGTAATTTCTCACTAAAATAATAAAAGACTTCTAGCTAGAGGTATTTTATTTCTATCTGAAAGCACACAAATTCGTCCAACGAGGGTGTTTTTCTTTCATCATTTTCTCTCAACTTCGATGATCAATTGAGCCCAAATTTTCACATGCTTGGTATTTTATGGTTATGATGGGAAACACCAAGTGAGAAGGCTGGTCTTTGACAATTACCAAACGTGTACCCTCCCTTTAACCAATCAAAACGAAGACTTTCCCAAGTTTCGTCCATTGTTAAGAAAGGGTTAAATTAACGGAGAACACTTAAAGGCACTGGACACCTGCAATAACTCAAACTAAATTTTAGCATAACAACTTGCTTGGTAACCAGCAATGGAGAGCTGTTAATAGTATACAACATTGTAAGAAACGACCCCCTCTGATAGGCGTATTTTTTTTGCGAAAGAGGTCATTTCTAACCCAAATTTTAAAAAGCTTCAGGCCTGACCTCTTTCAATATTTTGTTGGCATTTGAAAGCAGTCCAGTTTGCGCAACAAGGATGTTTATTCTGATATTTCTCACTTGCAACTTCAATGACCATCGTTATTTAGCTCAAACTTTTTCATCTTTGTTATTTTATGCATTATGTTGAAATACACCAAGTGGGAAGACTGGTCTTTGACAATTACCCTACGATTACTACAAATTATTGACCTTTACCAACTAAATTTGGGTAAATTTATGTATAAAGCTATGAATAACGCATTGCCAAGTTGCATTAAATCACTTTTCACACTAACTTCCAACATCCATTCACACTATACTCGTAGCACTGCCAAAAAAAACCTGTTCGTTTCCCGCCAGAGAACAACATTAGACCAAAATAGTCTTGTTCAACGTGGCGTTATGTTTTGGAATAATTTGAGTTACCCAATTAAATCTTCAGCCACTCTTCCTGCATTCACAAGAAAAATAAAAAAACAACTTCTTGATGCTTATTCGTAGGTTTATTTAAGTATATTGTTAACTTACTCACCATCATATTTTAGCCACTGTCGTGTATTTTGTTTGTCTAGTCTGTCTTGTGTTTTCTTTCTTCTGTATAGTATTTTATGTTGTTTGTCTGTCCATAGGCTAAGGCACAAAAGCCTCTGCTTCGCCCTAACCTAATTGTTGCCCTACTTTAAAAGCTTCCTAATAAATAACTATCTAAATCATTGTAAACTTTCATATCCTAAGATACTAAGTAATACTGTAAACTACTCATAATTTGAATATACTTATAAAACTTTGTAAAACGTGTAAGTTTAAATGTAGGGCAGCAATGAAATAAATGTGTGCAAATACAAATACAAAATTACCGAATATATATATATAACGCGGGAGTCTTCCGATTAACATTCAAGAAACGAGGTCACCAGGTTAGCTTTCCTTTCATGCTTTACAGTCAACTTTCGAAAATAAATGGTTTTACAAATCATTGATTTCCTTCAGTGTTGTTTACGGGTACGACTGGGTCGCACTTTAAACCTTTAAAAGCTTCCAAACCTATTCTTTCCGATTTAAAGGCAGTGGACACTATTGGTAATTACTCAAAATAATTATTAGCATAAAACCTTTCTTGGTGACGTGTAATAGGGAGAGATTGATGGTATAAAACATTGTTAGAAACGGCTCCCTCTGAAGTGCCATAGTTTTTGAGAAAGAAGTAATTTTCCACGAATTTGATTTCGAAACCTCAGATTTAGAACTTGAGGTCTCGAAATCAACCATCTAAACGCACACAACTTCGTGTGACAAGAGCGTTTTTTTCTTTCATTATTATCTCGCAAGTTCGTTGACCGATTGAGCTCAAATTTTCAAGGTTTGTTATTTTATGCTTATGTTGAAATACACCAAATGAGAATACTGGGCTTTGACAATTACCAATAGTGTCCACTGCCTTTAAAGGGATACCATCGAGGGAACGTTGTTCTTTGATTAGTTATTTTAAAAAGCTTTTATACAAAAAGTAAGACTTCAAAAAGGTCGCAGCCTTGAGTTCAATTGAGTTCGAGGCATATTATTTGTGTGGATCTGTGAACCCCGTCAATTCTGATTGGTTTGGAATTTGCTATGGTAAAAATCGATGTACAGAGAAAAACATTAGAAGCCACGAAGAAGTTGGAAACTCTCTTCATGGATGCGTGGGTGGTCTCCTCTTCCAGTTGCAAGGGCGGGATCGCCACGAAGGATGCAACACACTGACATATTATACAAATATTGACTGCTTCGAGTGCTATGGTTAAAACTATGACTCCCGAGGTGATCCACGGAGCGTTCTATTTTCCCGAGGCGAAGCCGAGGGAAAATAGAACGCTCCGGGGATCACCGAGGGAGTCATAGTTTTTAACCATTGCACGAGTAAAAGCAGTCAATATTTGTTTTATAACACCCCAAACATTTCTAAAACCTGTATTATTATTATTAAGTTACAGACCTGAATGCTACATTCCACGGACGACGCGAACACAGATTGCAAACACTTTTACCTACTGTGTTGCATGTAGTGTCGGACAATCCGAAATGGTTACAGACTATTAATTTATCATCCTCGTACACGCAACGGACGTCTGGGTACTGCACGCCGTGTGCTAGTCTGTCGGACTAGCGCACGGCGCCATGTGCTAGTCTTCGGACTAGCGCATGGCAAACCGACGCTCTATCACACGGCCGTCGTCTAGCAAAACTAAGACATGTCATGTGACGCGCTCTAAACCAATGAGCAGGCACAATACCTGCAAGGGGTGTTATAAACTCTCATAGTAGACCTAACCACAATGCTAACTATTGAAAAAAATTCTTAAAAAAAACAACATTTTCACCCAGCTTAAGTTCATATTTCATTTATATTTTCGGTAAATCAGCCGTTTTGAAATTTGAAGAAAAAAAAACGAAAATGTATTTTCATTTATTCTCGGTTGACCTATAAGTAACTCCTTGATGCGACTAGAAGCGTGATTTCCATTTTCCGTTTATCGACCCATCGGTCTTTTCGGATTGAACCCCTCCCACATTCAATCCCCCAACTCCCTCGAATCCCCATTTCTATCTCGGGCCCACCCCCTTCCCGACTCCCTCCCCTCCCCTTCTATGTGTCCCACTTCCTCCCCTCTCAGTTTCCCGTTCCTTTCCAGACCCTTCTAGACCCCTCCCCTTCTTGCCCCCCTTCTCGACCACTCCCCAGGGTCCCCCTCCCTTCTCGCCCCTCCTCGCCCCCCATTCCGTAGGTCCCCTTCCCTTCACGCCCTTCACGCCCCTCCTTAACCGCCCCTCCTTGGCTCCTCCTCGACTAGGTCCCCGTCCCTTCTCGCCCCTCCTCGGCCCCTCCCTTTCTCAACCCCTCCCCTTTCTAAACCCCTCCTCCACCTCAGCCCCCTTTCTAGTTCCCCGTCCCTTCTCGGACCCTCCCCTTTCTCTGTCCCTTCCCTTTAGCGACTTTTCCCCTCTAAGTCTCCGTTGCTTCTCAGCCCCCTCCCCTTTTCGACCCCTCCTTGGCCCCTCCCCTTCTAGGTCCCCTTCCCTTCTCAGCCCCTCCCCTTTTCGACCCCTCCTTGGCCCCTCCCCGTCTAGGTCCCCACCCCTTCTCAGCCCCTCCCCTTTTCGACCCCTCCTTGGCCCCTCCCCTTCTTGGTCCCTGTCACTTCTCACCCCCCTCCTTTTCTCAACCCCTTCCCTTTCTCGACCACTCCCCTGCTATCGCTTAAAACACTACAATATATTAAGAAATGTTCATGTATGCTTAGTTTTTATGCTAAATATTTTATTCTAATAATTTATTTAGAATGTGGTTCACAACATTTAATGAAAACGAAAATGATGATTTTAGGCAATATAATAGACTGTGTAAGTCTGGCGCGTTTTTTTATTTCTAAGACTTTGTTAATATTATCATTGAAAGTTAGTAAATTGAAACTAAATAAACGAGGATGCTTTCTCCTTTTAAAAACCCCATTTGCGAATCATGCCCATTGGTGCCGCATTGATTTAAACATGAATGGCAGTTGATCGGCAAAATTCATAATAAAGTTTTCTTCGTTGATTTTTGTTAAATTAAGACTCATATTAATTTCAGATGAATTTTACTTTCTCAACAGTATAAAATCATTTTGGATATCCATAAACTATGTTAAACTAAAGTGTTTGAAGACGCAGAGATGCGTACACGTATAGTGCAAAAATATGGCGGGTACAGACTTGGTCCCAGATGTTTGAATAATCGCGAGACTTGCACAGAATAACAACTTCTTTGTCCATTTTTGAATCATTGCTTGGCTGGTACCAAATCTAAACATTTCAGATATCTAGCTGTTGTTTCACTAACAATTTAAACGTCATGGTTGTTTTTCAAATCTCACTATTGTCAAATATTTGTAAATGCCTGTGTTCCTATCTCTTGTTCTTGCGAATGAACAAAACACATTTTTGTTTTGAAAAAGTTCTATCTGACTCCTTCCGCAGTTTATTTTGTTCCAATCCAAACTTAGTGGATAAACCCTGGAACAAATGAGGTTCGAATCAAAGTTTGGGGTAACATTTTAAAATTCAAGAAATAGTGTTCTTATGTAAAAGAGTGGAAGTCAATCGGTGTCACTCTTTTGGAGTGAAGTTGGAACGAGCTTTACTTTAAGTCGAGTCGAAAGTACCCATCTTTCACTCTCAAAAGAGTTGTCCGCCATTCGCTTTTTGCAAGAGTTGTATTGCGGACAAAACGAGTGGTTTTCACTTTTTTACATTAAGAGAGTGGTATACACAGGCACTTATAAATAACAACAAATTGAATATTAAGTTAGTTCTGCAAAAAATGATGATGGAACAATGTCTAAGTTTAGGTGATGATCCCGCCGTATATTCTTCAGGGAAACAGTCTTCCGATTAGAATCATAAAGGTTCGGAGACAATTATTTCTAATGTTAGTTTCAGGTAAAGTAACTACTTTGAAGAGAGTTTAGAACACTGATGGCGCGGCCCTTACTTCGGGGGGAAGTGGACATTCACCAAGAACTCAATCTGAATGAAGTTATTTTGGGCGTGAAGGTCTTGGCCTCTCACAGATGAATGGCTGTTTTTGATACTGGCATCTGTCGTCATTCCAGAAACCAGATTTTGTTGTGACCTCAACGCAATCTGAATCTCCTGTGTTATCTGGCTGGTTTGGGTACCAGTTGTTGTACGTCATGGGTCGGTTGATACCAATCCATTTGTAATCGCCCTCCTTTGTGACATCCGTAAGACCTATCCAGTAGTGCGGGTACGATCCTCCACTTTTCTCGTTGAAGAAATGGTGCACGAACTTAGCCTCCCCTTCTGTACCGAGAGACACGAGGTTTGCCGTATGGTCCAGGCCGTTGCAGTGGTTCTGGGCGTCGTGCCAGGTCATGGATATCCCGATGTAGCGGTAGCAACGGTTACCTCGGAGGGTCCAGAACATCGGGCAGCAGGGTTGGACGACGGCACCCGCTTCGATTGCTGGCGACAGACTCATGGCCATGTAGGTGATAAAAACCATTTGCAGTATGCCGTTCATGGTGGATGAGCCCTCTCTTTTCACAACTGGATTCGGGAAAGTATAACTTGTAGAGTGGATGAATTCTTGACCGAAGCAAGATCGCAAGTTAAAACATATCTCGTTTCAGTAGATATGGCTCCCCAGGAGTATTGTCATATTATAATATAGTGTGTGAAACTAGACAGCCCCACTAGAGTCAAAAGCAAATCAGTGACGTATTATACTAACAGTCTCTTTTCATGACAAAACTTAAATAAATAAACCATCTTCTTATCTGAAGTTGCGTGTCTGAAAACCAACCAGACCTAACAAACGATTTGAATCGAGTGCCCATCGCACTTGACTGTTACCACATTTTCAAACGACGCGGGCGTATACAAATCTATGCGCCCACGTAAATTAATACAATATTGTGTCAGCTATACTCCCCAGAAGGTACAAAAATTACATCAATTTGAAGTAACAACAAACATAACAACAAACACACCTTCAAAATGTGAAGTGTTTGCAGAAGAAAGGCTGGGTTTAGAAGAATGTGTAGTGCCCATCGGCTCACCTAGAAATAGTCGTCTCTTCAGTTACATTTGAGTACCTTTAAACGTCAAGAATATGTAAATATAAGGAGTGCCGGCTATGTATGTGATCACCTGGCACACCTTTATATACAGCCAGCGCAAATCAACAAAGTTAATCAAGACCAAAAATCCATCATCAGTCTGAGAATTTCAGCCGATAAAGAACTTACTCTGATCTAAACTGCTCATTGATCGCGGTGTCTGCTCTTTTTCAATATGAAAGCCTCGCCAATTATTGCAGTTTTTCTGCTGTGCTTCGTCGGGATCAGCCAGTCCTGCTGCCTACCATTCTGGTCTCAATTCAAGGGCCAAAGATGTTATCGCTACGTCGGTATCCCGTCCACATGGTTCGAAGCCCGGGAGTACTGCTACCATCTCAGCCCGGGTAAGTCTCACCTCTTGACGCTGAACTCAGACAGCGAGGCCAATCACATTCACAAAATCTTCGAGGAAAACGGAGCTGAGAAGCACAACTCGTACTGGATTGGTCTGTATGACTTCAATAAGAACCAAAAAGTTTTCGAGTGGGACGACGGCAGTGTAACTCCGTACACTTTCTGGAACACCCGCGAACCCAACAACAACGGATTGGAGGATTGCGTCGAGGTGTACAAGCTCAATCGACGCTGGAACGACCACTCCTGTACATCCCTCAAACGTCCATTCTTCTGCGAGATGGAAAAATAATCAGTGAGGACAACCTTCAAGGCTGTAAATCCCTTTGTCTCTGATGAACATGTGATTTACACTAATACTGGTTCGTCATAACAATGATGGACTTCGGCTTTTCAGACATAATGAACTTTTAAACGACAGTTTCCATGATGCAGTCTCATCAAGAACGTGGTACCGGACATTGAGAACACAATTCACATTTTTCAATCTTAAGATTAAACCTTTTTTTTGTATATGCCACACCAATCAGAGCTAATCATTGGAAGTTTGATTCAAAAACTGTTGAACAAGGAACACGTAATATCCAAAAGAAGAAAAACAACTGCAACATTTTTAATCGAAAATAATTTTAACTGGTTAGATGAATTCTTGAAAATGTTATATAGCACTACTGTAATAGAGAGAAATCCAACTGCATTTTACAAGTCTTTCGTACGACCCTAGAAACCATAGGTTTGGGATAAATCAACTAATTATTATTAGCTATAATAAATAGCCACAACTAAAAAAATTATTAAGTGCGTCAGAACTTTAAAAGAGTACAATCCAATGACGTATTGCGCAAGTTCCGCACATGCAGTAATGCTTCGCATGTACACGTTTCCTATGTAGACATAATCCCAGAATAATTTATGTGCAACCATGCCAAATAATTAGCGCATTTTACGCGATTAATAGAGAAACTATTTTTAGGGGGCTTTATTAAAATAATTTAAAAACATCATGACTTGGTTTGATTTATAATTCTTAGTGTTGTTATTTTCATTTCTTCTTCTTTTATCCACAATGCATATTGAAATAGGGCCCTATATTAAGCATAGCAGCTGATTGAAGCTAGTCGAGTCGGCCCCGTGACAATAAGCCATTTTGAGGTATGGGATGGACACAGCCGTCGATTTCACAAAACTCTTCCCAATTTAAGACTAATCTTAGGACTTAGGACGAGTCCAAACCCTGCACTGTAGCATGCAGACCTTAAGATTAATCCTAAGTTAGGAAGAGTTACTCGTCCTAACTTTAGCTAAGACGAGGCCTAACTCTTTGAGAAATCGACGGCAGGACACTTCAGACCTTTATCATGCTGCCTCCATCTTGGTCGTGTTCCTCGTATCAACGAGATCATAACGACCGGGAATGTAGCTGCATGGGTCTGGTTTAAACGGTTGGTTGACTCAAAAGATATAGTTTGCTGAACAATTTCTATTTGTTCTCCCTTGTAATATGGTGGGGGACAAACCTCCCAACGGGATTTTGTTTGTAAAATATCTGCGAAGCATATTTTTGATGATTGGGAATTATTATTTCTTATACAAAATGGGAGTGATTCAATCAGATGAAAAATTCAGTGCAATTTGGGTCAAGTTGTGCCACCCACGCACCCTGGAGAGAAAGGGTTTTCCCGAGCAATGCGCCCATTCCCACGCACCATTGGCTCGAAACGAACAACTTAGTAAAAGTATTTTGAACAAAAACACAAAAACAACCTGGTTTTCTCGATCATGTTGCACAAAAGGGGTCAGCGATGTTTGAGTCTGGTTATAACAGACTTACAATGTAGTTTGATGAATGCAATATAAAACCCTTTTTCTTTCCTTTATGTGGGGTGGTGACAGACCTCCGTTTTAAATCCTGCCATGGAACACTTTGAGCATTGTTGGTGGGACATTAAACTTATCAGGTGAAAAGTTCACAGCATCTTCGTTTTTGAAAGGGCAAGGGCGACAAGGTATTTTCTTGTTGGTAAAAGGCACCCTACGAGGAAGTTGTAAGTTTCTACATGGAGCATTTCAATGGCACCAGCGGGCATGGAGGCAACTGCCTTCGTTGCCTCCATGACGTTTGAAGCCTGATGCAGCATTGTGGGTCAAAGTTTGCACCATGATTTTTCTTTTGGGCGGATGGAGAGACATGAGCTTAAAAGTCATCAACGAGCAACAAGAAGTATTAACAGCAATATTATACCTTGTGTTGTGTAACGCATGTAAAAGAACCCAGTGCACTTATCGGAAAGAGAAGGGGTTCGCCCCGGTGTTCCTGGCTGTGGCTGCTTAATGCGCCGTAGCACCTTGGTAAACCCTTATAAGGTGCTACATAATTGGGTCTCAGAATCCATCACTGCAATAACCTATCTTTCTGAAAGTTTGTATATACTCAGCGCCTTGAGTACCTTGTTTGGTAGATACGTACGCTATATCTAAGACCTCGATATTATTATTATTATAAGATGCTTGCTTGCGAGCAAAGATCGGGCCTTTCATGGCTAAACAAATAAAGCCGCAGTCCGGGGTGTGGCATCCATTGTGCTCCCCATTTGCCCCTTCCTTTTCGACCCCTTTCCCTCGGACTGTCCTCAGCACAGTATTTCATAGAGCTGCTCGGCACAAGAAGTAGCTAAACAAAAATAAATGATAAGCAGATCAGAACAAGCTTAACAGCCAAAACAGCCAAATAACCATGTCATATGCATCATGCTTTGGCTGGTATCCTGCTGGGTTTTGCTATGCCGAAAATATTGCTTTGTAAAATTGTTTGCTAAGCAACTCTATTAAAATTGGTGGAAAGTCAATACACCATTCGTTGCCTTTCGCCTGCTACTTTGTCCCCAAAGCTAGGCTATAGCAATGACATTTTACACACAACAAAACTGTAAGTGCACTACTTTCGACCTGCATTGATAATTCAAGTTCCATAATTTCATAAAGCCTATAGCACAAAAACTTGCTAAACTGCAATAGAATTGCTAGCAGAAACCAAGTTTACATTAAGTTTGCATTATTTGTGGTTGGTGCCCGACTCAATTTCTGCTAAGCAAAGATATTTGAAAAGCTGTATATTCTGCTTAGCAGCTTAAGGAAAATGGGCCCTGCGATTCTACAATCATTTGTTTGCTAGAGGAAAGTCCAACCTTTATGTTTTATTGGCTGGACCCAGTTTCTCAAAGAGGGCGTGGTTTATAGTTGATGTCGCCATGTGATTCTGTCCCCAGTGGATTGGAGTGCGTTTTGGCGACCCCAACCAAAAACTGTTTCGGTGGTTTGTCGTTGGTTCTGCTGTTCAGACTGAACGATAACCGAGTTGTGAGCTCGGTTACCGTTTTGGTTATGACGTCGGAAACAGTTTTTGGTTTGGATCGCCAAAACGCACTCAATGGCTGAAGAAGGTTGATTCCAAAGAGGGCGCTATCAGAAGTAGTACTCAGTTCACACTGCTCACCGACAGGTAAAAAATATCAGGAGGAGGTGGGGGAGGGTATGGAGGCCATTGGAAAGTTCCAATACCTTATGCCTGTCTGCAACGGTCAGCGTGTGGTACGAACAAAAAAATTGCTGGGGGAGGAGGGGAAAGTCCTCCCGTACCAATGTACGTCTAGCTAGCTAGGTGTGCATTTAGTGTTAGAACAAAAGCCGATAATAAAATGCAGTTGTCTCTAATAAGAGTGACAAGAAGAGGGTCATCCGAGGCCGGTCTCGGACGCAATTGTGTCCGCCATGCAATACTGTCCGCTCCGGACACTTTTGCATATGCAATCATGTCCGGGGCTATGCAAAGACCGTCCGGCGGGATGTGCGCGCGTAAGCGAGCGTGCATGCAATTGAACCTACGTATGCAGCATGAATATCCACGTAATTTATGATTGCAGCGCGAATTAACGGCCGAACATTTCCCATGTCATTCATGACATGCACCTATACTTGTTAACAAAAAAGGGCGAACGTGTTCCGTCGACCAAGGGCGTTTAATTTACTGCAAGGACGGTTTGCACGGGGAGGACACAACTGCATAATATGTCCGGGAGGACACAATTGCATTATGCAGCAGCGTCTGGGGCGGACATGATTGCATATGCAAAACCGTCCGGCGGACGTATTATTGCACATGCAATAATATCCTCCGGAGAGTATTGCATACAGGACATCATGCTACACCGGTGTCCCGGAGAAGTATGTCCGCCGGGAGAGTCTCAAAGGCAAAGATGCAACGTTAAATTAGTTTACAGGCCCAAATTGATACACTAGTACCCGTCTTCGAATAAAATGTGTTTTACTGCTCACAAAGTTGTGTAAGGGTAAACATGTGTGTCAAACCTATGTCCCCACCGAAGTTCCGACACGCGGTGGACGCTCATATGCCTGGGGGACACATTCTCCGTTGGGGAACAAAATCTCCACTGAGCACGGCGGATCAGACAGAATAACCTAACTAGAGACAGTTTTAGAGACGCTGTCTGGGGGGACGCTGTAAGGTAAAGTGGTCCGGGGGGGGGGAGATTCACCACCGGGCCCCGCCCGACGGCCTCGGTAATGCACCCTCAACTAAGTCATCATACAGTCCCCCTATAGATTATGCGTCCGTTGTGTGTATGAGCACCCGTACAGGACAATTTCGACGATTGTTAGCCACACACATGGCATCCATTCCAAACATACAAATGCATTTTAAGCAACTATAACAAACTAAATAATAGGGACCCCGACCCCCCCCCCCCCACCGCCCCCCCCCCCCGCCCCGTCTGTCCATCCTCCTGATGTTATTATTATGTCAGTTACTGAGCTGAATACTTCTTCTGACAACATTCGAATCAACCTTCTTCCGCAAATTAGTTTCCCAATCTGGGGGACAGATTTTCCTCAAACACCGGGAACCTGTTGCGTACTAGTTCAGAGTTCAACTATCCCCACACCCCGTTCATCGCACAACCTAGGCCCACCCAACGAGACTCTTTGAGAATCATGATTAAAGCTATCTCAAAATTTCAAATGGGAGGCGGGGGCATCCGGGGACACTGACATCAATTGTTTTGTTACGCCACTGATGATGCGTTCCCATTGTTTCTACGACAACTTTTTCATGCATGATCTGTGAACGCCCCCCTGGAAATGTCTACTAGAATTCAGAAAATCCGTTCGTGAAAGGGCGCCCGCTGTTGACGACCTCTTTGTTTTCTTTTCTAAGAGAGTTCGTCGGGGGTGTCTGGCGAGTGTTTTCGTGTTCCGTTTTATCCTTTCAATTGATTTCCTCACCTGCTTGCTGCTGACAGCATTTTAAATTATGGCGTCAACGGTAAGGTTATATTAATATTAGTATAGATAGTATAATGTAGGCATACAGTTTACTCTTATTACACGAATGATTGTACAACAAGTCAGGATCATACCATCACCAGACAGTAGCAATAGGCAGTTTCATCAAGTTGATTTTACGTGTACCAAAACACACACACACACAGCCCCGAAAAAAAAGAACGAAATATATTAAATCATAACTCACATTTTGTACAACTCACAACTATGAGACTTGACAGCAGGCAGGAGCATTCTCTCCCCGTGCTTACATTTCAAAAATATTCGAAATCGGATGAATAGTTTCGGAGATATTGTAAAAAAAAGAGAGCAACGACAAAAAACAGAAGCTTGGCCTGGCGTGCAGCGCCCATTCGTTTGTGCATGACGTCAACTTTGAACCCCGTGGACAACGGATTTCGGAAATCTTCGGAAAGCGCCGAAGAAGCCCGAAGACGGTTTTTTGCGATGCGGGAGCACATGTTTACACAAAATGAGATAACGATTACATCATCGTGTAGCCGATAAAATTCCGCACATCGTACAGCTAGTCGCATAGCTTTTACCATAAAAACCTATTTTTGTCGGCGTTTTCCATTTTTTGAATCAAGATTTCTTCCAGAGACAATCATCAAAATTGAATGCGACTTTGTCAGTGCTAATTCCCATACTTTTAAGTTTAACTTGTGAAAATTTGGTGTAATTTGATTATGTTTTCTTCTCCCGCAGAAAGGTTTTGTTAGACCATTTCTTGCAAAGTTGTCCTAAATACGCACGATTGTACATGTACGTCGTACTCGTACATCTTCGTGTTTCCGTGATGTGCCACCACAAGAGGGCGTGTGTTACAATAAGTTTGATAGGCCGGGGCTCTAATAATAGAAAGCTGGAAAGCTGCCCGATCTTGTTTCTTTGATAATTTCTACGTTCTGAATTGATAATAACAGACTGCTCATCTTGAGTCAAAAGAAACTAGTATTGTTATATACTTTTAAAGGCCTATACTAATTGAAACGAAAGTTGAACAAAAAGATTGATTGTATAATTATAGCCATTGGTTTTTAGAAATTGTCTTTGTGAATATAACAAAAATAATCGATGTATACAAATGCCTTCATCCTCAAGTTTTTTAAAGATTGTTCTAATGTTTTACTGTGTTAATGCTACAATTTTAAATCAAAGGATCAACTGATCTTAAATTAAAGGAAACACCAGTCATAAACTCTTTAGTTTTATTCCATTCTGGTTAATTCAATAATGCTATTTGTTGACATAATTAATAAAGAATATTCACACAAACACCTGCAAAACTTAACACATATTTAATTTTTATAGTTAACAATTTTCCCCACGATGCCGCTCCACAGTTTGATTCACAAAATATCACTTTTTGCCGTTCATAAAAAATCATACTAGCGCCTCAAAGCACAGTTTGTAAGAGATAGAGGGCGCTCGCCTAGTGTGCGCCCTCTATTGCCATAGGCTGTGCATTAAACTTGGCCGTGGCCGATATGAAGAAAAACATAAGAATTGAACTTGAACACGGGTACGTTTTTTTCACGATCCACGCTCATTAAAAACGGTATATCTCTGCAACCAAACATCCGATTTCAAAATTTTAAATTGATTTTTACTTCTAAGAATACACCTTAACAGACTACATCTTGTCAGAGAAAAAATCACCTGCATTAAATTTGACTGAAACTGCCTAGTAGCAAGTAGTATCCGATATCGTAGGAGGTCCTGTTTTCAAATTCAATGTGTCCCTAAAAGTTGTAGCAAAATCGTGGCAAATCTTTTACCTCTCTGTGCGCAATGTAAACAGTATCTAGATACAAAATGTTCGGTTTTATTTGCCAATCAGAGAGTCTCCTCTCCCTTTGACCAAAACTTAGAAACACGTAAGGCTCCACTGGTTATTTGCACTTGTAAATGCAAAAAGTTTGGTATTTTAGGCATTTCTACAAGGTACACAAATATATGTCATAATGTTGAGGCCATATATACAAATATTTTCCCACCAAAAAAATTCACAGTTCATGATGATCAAATTATGTGACTGGATATTTTGCTGAGCATTCTGGGAAAAAATACAGCTAGGCTTAAAGAAGCCATGTGCCTTATATTATTTTCTAATATTTTTTTTGATTTTTTAAAAACAAAAATCAGATTTAAAAGCCAATAAGGAAAAGTTTCCGTATGGCGCCACCACTTTTTCATTCGAAATAAAATAATATAGTATCTAATTTACCTGATTGACATATCCCTTTTTGTAAAAATGAGTGAAAAAGTGGTGGCGCCATACGGAAAGTTATCCGCCAATAATTATTCACACTTTTTTTTTTGCAAATTAATAGGCCTACCATGGTAAAAAATATTGTGAATATAATAAAGACAAATGCTGGCTATAGACTCATACACAGAGTCTCACAAAACACTTGCAGATATTTCTTTCACGTATGGTTTCACCGGGAAACCTAGCCTTGATCAAGGCGCTACAGCCAGCCGCGATCTGCAAAATCCCAGTCCCCATCACTGAATTCCACCAGTGCACCCCCATACATAACACAGTGCATATAATACGTATACAGCGTATGTACACACATACGTACTGTACATGTACATGTACCATCTGTATACGGTACACTTACGGTACATGGGTACTTCCTAAGTAGCGCCTTGATGGTTTTGTATCTGCCAAAATTTAGGGCGGAGCTCATTATGCTAATGTTTACTAACAACCCGTTCTCATTGGTTGTTGGTTGACCTATAAACTCTCGCTGCGATGTCAATCACAACGTTCAGCAAGCACTCGCACACACGTGCTCGTCGACGTAATTGTAAACAAACCGTGGTTGTAGTTGCAATGGCGGCGGGCGAGGGAGAAATCCCTACTAGTAAACAAAACAGTAAGTCGCTGGAAATCAGTGGTGTATAATTTGCAACACAACTACAGAAACTTTCAACAAAATATAACAACCGCGTTTAATGCATCAATCATGGGTTTAGAAATAGAAGGAAGAACATTAGAACATGTGAAATGTGTTTGAGAAAGGTTAAAAAAGTATCCAGGTGTCATGAGTTTCCGGCAAGATGGCTACTTGGTAAGAATTCTTAGGTGTTGGGCATATGACAGTACAACACACCCCATCCCCTTGAAGCACAAACACAGACCAGATGAGATAAGAAACCCAGCTGTTTATTTTGTCTTAATGTAGACATATATTATTTATTACGTTTCTCGCGGTAAATCAAAGTTGGGGATCGAAAATATGTGTTGTCGAAAACATACCAGACGGTAGAAGATGGCGTGTGGCTGAACAACAAACAAGTAAAGTTCAATTTCATAAACTAACTCTTGCCATACTACTAGTACTACACTACAACGTTACACTTATAGTACAGCAGCTTTCAATTCAGGGACAAATCTACCAGCTACGTTGTAATTATGATGCTAGTCCTTGTGTTATAATGAAACGCAAGACAACGGAAGTTGTTCGAAGTTGTTCAACACCATTACCGACCGGGCGAGTCTTGTCCGGCTCACCCGTCCGGCAGCGCATTCAGACTCCTTACAATCATAGCTAATATACACACCACGCTCCCGACACTGCTATAAAAAGCACGTATTACAGTACATGTCCAATACAGCTAGCGTACAGCGTACACACACACACACACCCATGCATGCATGGACGTGGCATGATTGCTTGCAGTAATACGTCATTCTCAATCGCGCCTGTGATTGGCCAATGTTTAGAATGACACGCCCACATCATGAATACCCTTTTATCGGAATTCCGATAAAGCTTTACAAACCCATCAAGGCTGTTGTTTGAGCCACGTGTGCGAGGTTGAAAGTAGAAAGACACAACCGTACTCACGACTACGCTATACTGTTCTCGCTGTACAATGTATGGTAATGTACATTTGTGTATGCACTGCATGCGTGTGCAGCGAACCGGGCCGGGGAACAGTACGTCAACAGCCTTGATCAAGGCTACGGGAAACCATACTTTCTCGTTTGCCATCAAAACAGGAAAAACTCAAAACAAATGGACCAGTTGAAGTCATTGAAGATCGGTGTGTGGTGTGAAAATTTCAATGACCATCAAGTTTGCATACTTAATATAATCAAATGAAGATAATTAGGGCATCGGTTGATATGGCATCATTATTTTTTTCCCAATTCAAAGAAAAAGGCATAATAGCGTGAAAATTGGTAAAAGGAGGATACTAGGATGCACAACATCAATGAAGGCAGCACTTGGCTGCTAATGAGTCAACTTGGCTGGTCCCAAGTCAACTCGGTCCCAGCAGTCAACTCGGTCCCAAATCAACGGGGTCCTTATGGTTGTTGACGGATTGAATTGGAAAAACAAATAACTAAATGTCCTTCGACTTTGTACATTGATTAAACGAGATGACAGTAGACACATGGACATGAATATGATAGATGAGTGTGCACCGCAATCTCCAGGGTACATTGTATATATCCAATGCCTTCAATAGAGTGTTCCACTCCCACATGTTTTTTAATTATTTCAAGTCAACATGACATGTGTTTGTTTCACTCTTGAATAATAATTGTGTTGATGAACAAATAGATTTCAACTGAAAAAACAATGAGTTCAAATGTTTCTTTGCTTTCAACCAGAGTATTGATGTTTTGTGTGGCTCTCAGCATTTAACATTATTTGAAAAAAATTTACCATTTAATCCTCTTTGATTTCTTGAAGAACAGATGTTTATTTTATCAACAAATTCTTTTAAAAGCACATACAATAAATAATATTAAAAAGTCTGATTTCTGAGAATTAAAGCATGAGAAAATTAATGTTTGGTTAACTCACATACGCCAGGTAGCCCATTGTCTGTATATATAAGGTATGTGGGTGATTACGAGGTGTCGTTAAACGACAGCAGTACCACAGGTTTGACTTTTGAAGTCCTGTCGTTCGAGCTCCTTCCCTTCCTACCTCCATGGTCTGAGCATAGAAGTAGAAATGTCTGACGCTGAGTAGGCGAGCACTACAGTGCTAGTTAATGGTCATCGTGTAGAAGTTCGTCAGTCATGTCAGCACAAAGTGCATTTATAATCATCAGCATGCAGTGACTTCCGAACGTGCTTGCCCCCTGGCCTTGCCCTCCTTGACATCATGACCATGGGCATGGCCTGCCGAGTATGCTAGGGCTAATAAGTGAAGTGTAGTGTAGTACTGAAGCCGTCTCCGACACTTTATCAGCCCCTCAGACTCAGTCTTAGACTCTGTTCAATTCTAGCCTTGGGGCCCAGCTAGCCCAACATTGTTACTCTGGACCCACTCGACCCTTCTTCGCCCAATACCCAAGTAGCTTCACGGTGCTTAAAATTGCTTTGAATAGAAACCAACAATTCTATGCCTAGATTTGTTTCCAAAGTTGTCACTTAGCTCAGTACACTGCATGCACAATATTACACAGATGTGAGTCCTCCTTTAGGTCTAATATACAAAATCATTCAGAATGTATCAGAATTTGGCAGAATGTATCAGAATTTGTATCGACCCGCATCCATGGTATTAGCTGTTGCGCATGCGCACTGACATAACAGACAACGCTGTGACCTTTGATGGGCGTATCGGTGGCACTCACACAGCTGACATGACTGCATGACAGAACCACGACCTCACTACTCAGCAGTACAATATCAAATTTGTGCTGTCCTACTCATGGCCTTTAACTAGAACGCAAATTTTCCGTTACATTCACTCTCTCTCTCTTCAGTCTGACGGCACAAAAGGCAGGTCAGTGGTCATCACCTGTCCGCGTCAACAATCTCGATTCAGCTGCTGATCTTGCTGCAGATGCAATTCCCTGGCCGGTCCACTACTTTCATAAATGTTGTTCATCGAGGATGTTGTTTGTTAGACGACCTCTCCTTCTTTTTCCCTCGACTGCCCCTGGAATATTTTTTTCATATGGAATCCTCCGCGACGCATACGGCAAACATAAAAACGCATCTTCCGCACAGCCATAGTGATTTCTCAGCATTAACTGACTCCCTAATGTGTCTAATAGACCCAACGCATTGACGTCATCCATCTTAGAGGTAAAACCGTGACGAAACAAGCGAAAGGCACAGATTGGTACGCGCAGCGCACATGATTGGTCAATGAACAACCTCCTTTTGACCTCTGGGTGAGGGCGCCCTACTGAAATGACGTCATTAGCTCTATACCCAGTGGCTTGTCCTTCTGTCCATCCATGACATTCACACATTTTTTAAAAACCTGTTCGGTCTTTGGACCACTGAAAAGGCTGCCAGACTGTTGAAAAGACAAACTCTAGTCCTACTGGCCAGTCGATGAAGAATAAGGCTAACCCCGAGTGATTGTAAAAATGTTTAAGGTGCTGTGCTCTGTACCTTTTTATTCAGATGATTCTTATAACACTGTAGTGTAGGCTAGTATCGGTACTAAATAATAGTAATAATAATGATAATAATATCAAAGTCTTAATATAGTGCACGTATCCACCAACAAGGTACTCAAGGTAATATACAAACTTTCAGAAAGATCTATAGGTTATTGAAGTGATGAATTCTGCTACGGCGCATTTAGCAGCCAGAGCCAGGAACACCGGGGCGAACCCCTTCTCTTTTCGAGAAGTGCACTGGGTTCTTTTACATGTGTTACACAACACATGGGACAATGGCTTTACGTCCCATCCGAAGGACGAAGCAATGGTTTAAAGTGTCTTGCTGAAGGACACAAGTGTCACGGCTGGTGAAATACAGACGAACGGCTCCTTCACAATGGCAGACTGAGATGAGGACATAGTGCACAAGCGATGGACTAGTAGTGAGTGTTGTCCAATACAGGGAAAAACGTCTAGAATCCAGACTGATTTTTGTACCCTGTGTTTCCCTTCTTCTCTTCAGAGCATCAGGGAGCATTGCGAGCCAATTCAGCGCCAGCAGGAAATGATGCCGCTCGTTAAGACGGAACTGCCACAGAGTCTTGCCTCACATGAACCATACACCACCCAAGATGACTCTCCTCATTTCACACTACAACAACAAGAAGAGGAAGATGCAAATGAAGACTTCTCATTCACTGCCCTTTCAGGTGAGGAGAACGTAGCCATCCCGACCGGACTAGTCAAGGTCAGCAGTACTCACCACAAGATAAACCGAGAGACTCGGAACTTCCAAGTGCACTGGCTGCAGGAGTTCAAATGGCTACGGTTCGACTCGACACGGCATGTCATGTACTGCGTCTTCTGTCAACTGTCGGGAGGGTCAATGTTCACAAGGAGTCAGTTCGGTGAAGGGACTACAAGGTTTAAGAAAGAGACCATCAGTCTTCATGGGTTGAGTAAGAAACATTTGCTGGCGAGGAGATTAGTTCTTGGTGATGGACAGGATAAGGAGGTCCCGATTTCACCAGCCGCCACAAGCAAAAAGCAAAGATGTCTACACTCGAAAAGTAACCCATTCATACACTGGAGGAGCGCACAATGCGTGAGTCAACTCTGAATCCCCCACCCCTACCTTCTAGGGTTTAGACCTCATGCATGTTATGTCATCAGTTGCACATGAACAGGACCTTAGCTGTGGCCTGAGGGAGCCCTCATTGGCCAAGTTGTGCTTAGTGTTGGCTGTTTGACATCAACGATGACAGACAATGAAAGGCCTCCATTTGAACTTTAATTGATTTGACGCCTTAACTCATTTTTTTTTCTTTTCCCACAGCTGTGAAACATTTTTACAAAGTGCTTGACATGCACAGAACACATGACAGTACGTGTACAATACATTACCTATTAATGGACCTATCATTTGCGTTCCCCCACCCCAACCCTGGAAAAAAAAACATGTTTGTAGAGTAGACCGGTGTCTGCCTTGTTTGTACGTGTACTTTGTTAAATCAGTTCGTAGAATCAAACTGAAGTTAATGCAATATAATGTTAATTTTTGTTTTAAACCCATACACCGATGTGTATTAGCACAGTGTACTCAGTACTAGACTAAATTTGCCCGTTAGCTAGAGGCAGTTCGAATCCTATGTATTGGCAGCATGTACCGCATCGCTATTAAAGTTATAATGTATAAAGACTCACACTCTAGTGAGCGTGGGGCATGGTATTTTTGGTCATAGTGTCGTCAGTCAGTTTCACAACAAGACTGAATGTCATCTGGGAAAGCAGCTCCATTAGCTTTCTATGAAGGTTAAGTTGAAAAAAAACCTATGGTGGTTTCTATTTTCCTGACTGGATGTGAGAGCTTGTGACTAACAAATTACATGGAACCTGGTAGAGCACAAGAGCAACAGAAAGAACCTTCGCATCTCACACAGAGCACAGGACACAAGACAAGTGACTATCGCACCAGGGTTGGCATCCAAGCTCAGAAACACAGACGCAGACAAGCAAAGAAAAGGAGGTCATGGTCTGACAACATTGGAGACTCGACAGGCGGAAATATTGCTGACTCATTTATACAGAGAGCTGTGGTGTTCCCTGCCATGGTATGCATCCATTATGGCACCCAAACTTCCAGAAGATAAATGAAGATGTAACCATCTAACCACTTCAGGGCTTAATTATTAAACAATCTTAATTAAATCACAGTCTTACAAGATTTGCTGAACTTTTTAGTAGAGATTTAGACTTAAGGATTTAGACAAATAGGGGAAAAACCAGTGCTTTGAACCACTGGTAAATACATGATTGTACAGTTATATATGCAAAATGTCAGCCTTGGGATACTAACAACCAATTGTGCATACTGCTCTGTAGTGACCTTCCAGTCATCCAAAAGTCTCTCCCCCAGCATGCATCTTGGGAGAAATTGGCGTGTTAACACGCTTAGTATCTAGAGGCTACTGGTTAAAGGCATTGGACATGTTCAGTTGAGAGGTTACCAGCCAGTGGACCAGTGGATAGTTTCAGCCTTGCATGTAAAGAGTACCAGTGACTAAAGCCTGGTTCGTACTTCCTGCGAATGAGAATGTGATACAAATTTGATGTCACAGCTCCAATTTTGTTGCAAATGTTTCGCAGTAGTAAACACAGTTCAACTGATGCAAATGGTTAGTTGTGAATTTGTGACGTCAAAATTTGTTTCGCATTTGCAAAAAGTATGAACCAGGCTTTAGTCGTCATTAATGTTTTTTACCAGTGAACCTAGCTCGGGCAAAAAAATTTCCTGGAAATCTGCTGAACGCAACACACTACATTAAACTGCAGTACATGCACTACGTTGAATACAGCATAATCAACCATTTTCTAGTGCAAACCTTGATCCGTAAACCTTTAGGACAAGCCAGGGCCCAATTTCATAGAGCTGCTAAGCACACAAATTTGCTTAGCATGAAATTGTTGCCTTGAAAAAGACAGGATTACCAATCAAATTTCAATGTGATTTTCAGGATAAGCAAACAATAGCTGAACACCAGTAATAAGCGATATGCAAGAAATGGAAATTTGGTTTGTGGACCTGTTTTTTTCAAGGAAGAAATTTCGTGCTAAGCAAATTTTTGTGCTTAGCAGCTCTATGAAATTGGCCCCTGTTCAAGAGTGCAAAACAGTGAAAATTGCTTATGAAAGTTACACAGAAACAGTTTAAGAAAATTACACTGTGAAAATATGAGCAAAATAGAAATCAAAGCCTGAAAAGGTATTTGAAAGGGTATATTAACAAGCTGCGTCTTTAATGATTGCTTTACATGTATGTTGGGATTAGCCATGCGCTGTGTTCTAAATGTAGGTTTTTGAACTACATGTACATGTACCAATTTGAAGACAAAAGGTTAGCTTTTTTGGGGGGTGAATTTAGTATATTTCTTTTCTTGTCTGTAGTACATTGAAAGGGAACATCAGTTCAGTGTATGGTTTGGAATGGAATGATACATGTACCGTGGTGTTTGTATGGAAAATCACCCCTTCTTCTGTGTTGTTTCTGCCTTTGCTTTTTTGTTGTTGTTGAAGGAAGCATGTGATCATTGAATTTTGAAGACTTGCATGTGATTTGCTGAGATGCTGGAAATATTGATTGTCACATTGGAATCCAGACCCTGTCCCACAGCCAAACTGCATCTACCAACCACCAGTTTCTGAGAACTCAAAAAACCTGTTTCTGTTTTCCCAAACCTCTCCAGAACGATGTGGTCAAGCTGGAGGAGTTTCCTTTGGAGTACGACGAGTCGGGAGCAGCTCAAGCAGCGTCGACTGTTCCCGCGTTTCATCAAGACCTCGAGTATGATTACAGGATGTCATCAGATATCCTTCAAGAACCCATGGCAATCCTCGAACAGGAAGAGCAGCAAAGACGGCTTCGTGGAACAGGGTCGAGGTCGTCCCAGCTCAGAGATTATCCGGTCCCGATAAGACTCGTCAAAAGGAAAGAAGCAAGGAGGTACTTCAAGAAACGGTGGACGATACAGTTCAAGTGGCTGCGTTACGACGACGACAAACAAGTTATGTACTGTGAGTATTGCCGGCGGGCAGGGGCTGCCAAGGCGGGAAAGACCGGCTTCATACAAGGGATTTCACGCTTCAAGAAAGAGGCTGTTGTGTCGCATAATAACAGCAAGAAGCACAATTACTGTGGACGGCTACTCATGAATGCTTGCCTGGACACACCCCCACCTGTGGCTGATAAACGCGTTGAGTATCAACCAGAACATCATCAGCTTCAAGAAGCTCCCACAAACCAACCATCAGGAAGTAATGTTGCTACTTTTATGCCGCCTAGTGTACACTTAGCACACTATGCTCCACCAATTGATTTACGACGTGCATTGTCTACCAATACCTTGCCTTCTATGAGTGTAAGAAGCTATTTATATCCTCTTATGTTTTGCTCGATTGCTTCCAATGACTCCTCATAACCTACAGTGTAAAAGTTAGGGGAATTCTCCAGATTTCGCTGCCCTCTTCTTCCAATCAGTAATGCCATGTCAGAATTGGCGGCTACAGGTAGGGCTATAGCTAGATTTCTGCTTCATCATGCTTTGAGGTATAAGACGTCTTTAGAATCACCCTTTAGCAGTAGCCAACTGTAGATGCCAATTTGGATACGGCCTAAGACTGTGGCAATCACTCATCGACGTCTGCGAGAATGTCGACAGCACATCCCTTTGCCATCTTGGGTGAAGTCTGGTAACCAGAAGCATACAGATGTTGTACCTTCATTAGTCAGGTTGCCCAATTCACCAGTCGCTGCAGATTTGTTTTCCTTAAAAGCTGATTATTATAGTTCAATCGCAAATACCCCAGACAGTTTTTGACTATTCCTATTGATGGAGAGCATGTCACGTAGGGCTTTTTAAATGTGTGATATAACCATAGATTGAAGTGTTTGAACATAGGCATAGCGCATAAACTTTACATTTTAACTTCTGCATAATGCGATCAATACACCGGTCAGGAATCAATACTCGACTAAAAGTGCGCGTGCATTCCGACGCTTCGCAAAACAGCAAGAAATTGTTACAACTGAAATTTTATGAAAATATTTTGGGTACATTTTCCTACATTTTTACTTTTTTTTTTTTTTACAAATAGGGCAATTACAAATGGGAATGAAAGCCACTTTTTGGCTGACTGTAATACTTGAATGACCTGACTTCATGTACAATTGTACATGTACATAGTATACGTAATAACATTTGAATGACTGATGTTTTCCTTACTATCTAATATTTGGCTGACTCTGTAAATTCTGCTCATAAAAAGTATTTTGCAGGTACATGTTTGTAATATTTGGCTGACTACATAATGTTTTACCAATACCTGTAGGCCTACTTAATGTTTGGGCGAAAATTTTATGTTTGGCTGTTGTGTACCATTTGGGGGCGGGTTTTCTGATTTAAAGGGATTTACTGTGTTCACTATGATAACTCAGAATAATTTTTAATGTTAGCATACAAAGTTACTTGGTAACGAGAGCTGTTGTTAGTATACAACACTGTGAGAAACAGCTCCCTCTGAGGTAATGTAGTTCTCACTCAAATAATGAAATACTTCAGGCCTGGAGCACATAAAGTGTTCTCTTGCAACTTTGATGACAAATTGAGTAAAATTTTTCATAGATGTGTTATTTTATGCTAATGTTGGGATATACCAAGTGAGAACACTGGTCTTTGACTAATTACCAAACGTGTCCAGTGCCCTTAAATTACAAGGCCACTATGATTCTTTAAAGCCATTGGACCCTTTCGGTAAACAGTATTGTCCAAGGCCCACACTTCGTGTATCACAACTTAAGTATAAAATAACAAACCTGTGAAAATTTGGGCTTAATTGGTCATCGGAGTCGAGAGAAAATAATGGGAAAACCCACCCTTGTATCCGCGCGTTTCGCCGTGTCATGACATGTGTTTAAAATAAATCCGTAATTCTCGTTAACGAGAATTGATATTGTTTTACTATTTTCTCAAAAAGTAAAGCATTTCATGGAATAATATTTCAAGAGAAGTCTTTCACCACTAGCTTCTGTAAACCTTGTAAGTTATTTGTAAGTCTGTGAACTTTTTTTTTTTTTTCTGTACCGAAAGGGTCCAATGGCTTTAAAGGCAGTGGACACTATTGGTAATTACTCAAAATAATTATTAGCATAAACCTTACTTGGTAACGAGTAATAGGGAGAGGTTGATAGTATAAAACATTGTGAGAAACGGCTCCCTCTGAAGTGATGTAGTGTTCGAGAAAGAAGGAATTTTCCACGAAATGGATTTTGAGACCTCAGAATTAGATTTTGAGGTCTCAAAATCAAATATCTGAAAGCACACAACTTTGTGTGACAAGGTTGTTTTTTCTTTCATTATTATCTCGCAACTTTGACGACAAATTGAGCGCAATTTTTCACAGGCTTGTTATTTTATGCAATGTATGTTGAGATACCACAAGTGAGAAGACGGGTCTTTGACAGTTACCAATAGTGTCCAGTGTTTTTAAAGCATATTCATCAAAAAATAGCTGTTTTTGTTATCTCAACAACATTAAATGTTCTTATTTCCCGACAGGTGACAAACATTGCATCCCTTCCTGTCAAAACCTTGGCGGAGGAGCTGATTACCTTCATCAATAGAGCGCCGTCGCCATTTCACGGTAATATACACATATTGGCCCGAGGGGGAATAGACGTACACTAGTTACCGAATTATGCCAGTCAATATGTGTTTTATAACACAGTTCGGTCTTAAATGTGAAATAAGAACAGAAATCTGGTAAAGAAAGGAAATTTTGTAGTTGCTGTTCACAGTTCAAGTCAAGAGAGGGCGCTGTAACCAGGCACTATTTTCAAAAACTAGTGCCCGCAACAGAAACACGCGCGCAACAGACTACACGAGGTTTTGAAAAAAAATATTTAAAACCTCGAATTTTCAACTGTCAAAGTGTCTGTAATTTTTTTCTAATTATTGTTTTTTAACAAAAGGGCATTTATGAATGGGAATAAAAGGGTAGCCCGGGCCTTTATCACACCTGTATCACGACCCTGCCGGCTTTAAACAGCCGTGTAAGAACTCGTCGCTACCCTTTTATTCCCTTACTTTGGGTATGAATGAATATACCCCTGGAAATGAAAACAACTTTTTGAGAGCCCCCTCTCGTGGTCAAAAATACAGCCGATTGGTTGCTGTTGCTACGGCTGAACATCTTTCGTCACACTTCGAGGGTTGTGAATATCACCAGATACCAGCCTGTTCGCTTTAGAAAGTTTCCTCATAGTATAGGGTTATGTATGGCCAATTGGAGCTCCATTATTATTTTTGTGTATTTCGCCATTTGAATTAGAAGACGAGATACAGACAGTTAAAATGAGATGATCTGTAATTGCAATGCAAGAAAGTTCGCTGTTGGAATGGCCCTTTTAGGGTAATAAACACAGTAATTTGAAGTACCGATTCTAAGCGTTAATTTGGTACAAACTTAAGGTCACTGTGGTGAGTCAAGCCGCCAGATCAAGTATCATGTTCATAGTGTTCAGGATTAGTAGGAGCATGGTTTTGCGATATTTTTATGAATATAAAGCAATCACACAACATCATTAAACAGTATTGTCCAAAGGCCCACACTTCGTGTATCACAGCTTATATAAAATTTAAAAAAACTGAAAATTTAGGCTCAATTGGTCATCGGAGTCGGGAGAAAATAACGGGAAAACCCACTTGTGTTTCTGCTTGTTTCTGCTTGTTTCGTTCCGTCATGACATGTGTTTAAATAAATCTGTTATTTAATGTTTTATCAAAAAGTAAAGCATTTCATGGAATAATATTTCTAGGGAAGTTTTTCAACATTACCTTCTGTTAACCCTGTAAGTTATTTGTAAACCTGTTAACTTAAAAAAAAATTCTGTTCAGAAAGTGTTCAATGGTTAAGCTAGAATGTATTTTGGCTGAGGGGCTTCAGCAACGTCACCAATATTTTCTAACTTGTACGTCTTCTTGTTCCCTCCATCTTGGTGTTTTCAGTTGTTGATGAGACTCGTAAGAGACTTCTTGACGCTGGTTTCAGTGAACTGAAGGAGAAAGAGCCATGGAATGTCAAACCACTACAAAAGGTAACTATACTTTACTCAATTTCATTTCATTTATTGTGGTTGTGAAGAGTGAAGTCAAGGACACCCAGAAAAGCCAAATGAATCAGTGGGTGCGTTCGTTTAGCTTCCCTGGGTCGACCCCGGTGTGTGACGTTTTTTTTTCCAGGACGAACGTGTGCAGATAAATACCCACTTTCGTCCTGGAAGAAAAAAACGCCACACACAGGGGTCGACCCAGGGAAGCTAAACGAACACACCCACTATACTAGCCAAGAGCCCAGCCAATGGAGAGTAGACAAGGAAGGAAGTTTCAGTAGGATTTGAAACTTTGCATGGTGGGAATACAATGTGGTGGTAATACATGTACGTCTTCTCAAAGCAATCAGAGCATACTGATCAAAACAAACCAGGGATTCGAACCAGGGTCCTAGAGGTGGAAAGTGAGGAAACATACCACTACACCAACCGCACCACTCATCAATGCTGTGTTCTGTTCGTATTTTTGCCACTGTATTTTGTACCGTGTATCTATTTGTGTGATCTCTGGGAAGGTCAAAGGGTATGTAGACTAAAGGCCTTGTCACACGAGGCAACTTTTACAGGCAACGTGGAGGCAACCAAACTACACTGGTAGCACATCAGTCATTCTGCGAGCAATGTCTTACGATCCACAAGACAAATATATGAAAATTCAAACGTAATTGGATTCTCTTCTTCTACTGACCTTAAAAACATAGGTTTCATGCCTGAAGTCTTCTCATATTTTAATGAGAAGTTGCCTCTTTCTCCAAAAAAAAAAAGTTTTACTTAAGAGGGAGCAGTTTCTCTCAATGTTTTATACACTATCAACAGCTATCCATTGCTTGTTACCAATTTAATTGTTACGTTAGGTTTAATTATTTTGAGTGACTACCAATAGTGTCCAGTGCCTTTAATATTTTACAGCCATTCCTAATGATTTACACTTTTTATTTGTTAGTGTTTTGTGACACGGAATCAGTCAACAATCATCGCCTTTGCTGTTGGTGGCAAATATAAGCCTGGTAATGGCTTCAGCATGATAGGTGCACATACTGACAGTCCATGCCTACGAGTGAGTAACATTCTACGTTTCTTAAGACCCTTTTTCTTTTTACTCGCCATGGCTGAATTGTATCATGTCGTATAAATAGTTGAGTTTGGCGTTCCCACTCTTTACAACATTCTGGTCATCCACTCGGACAACGACTACCAACTACATTGTGACTACCTCGAAACGACTAGAGACGGCGTCGCGCGGCATGTAAATGTCAAGGGACTGATAGTTGCAGGGAATAATGACGAAATATAAACAGAATCACAAAGATTTATTTTGCAGCCACAAAATTTTTAACATGCTGAAAATTTGCCAGCGGATGCGACTGATAGTTGCGGTCCCTAGCGGATTTGTCAGCGACAATAGACTGATCCATTAGGCTCCGCCCACGACGCACGTGTGAACAAGAACACGTGAGCCTCTCCAATGCCTTTCTGCACAATCTGCCGCGCGCGCCAAGCATACGCGCTTGCATGTCGGACCTTGTTTGTCGGACCTTCGTTGCGTTGTGATTGGTCAATACGCAATGGGGCGGAGCTTAATGGATCGGTCTATTGACGGCAACACACGATGATTGGTGGCAAATTCGCAGCTTGACGTACCTCCCTATTCGTCATAGTGTGAGCCGGCCTTTTGAGTGTCATTTGTTTGTTTTGAAAAACATCACCAGTCCCGGTCAACTTCTTTTTGACTCGCCCTGTAGAACAGGGTTTAATGTGAAAACTCCAGCCAGCTGAAAAACAACTCTTGTATAATAAAGACCCGTTCTTACTTCCTGCGAATGCGAATGCGATATGAATTTTGATGTCAAAATTCGCTTTACATTTGCAGGAAGTATGAACTGGGCTTCAGTTTTGAAGATACCTTTGGTTTTTCTGTTTTTCTTTTTTTCCTGTGTAACAACACAGACACTAAAACATTGTCATTTTTTTGTCAAACTCCATGACAATGTGATTTTGTACATTATCTTCAAAGGTCAAACCGAGCTCCAAGAAGGGAAAGTGTGGTTACCTAAATGTGGGCGTGGAATGCTACGGAGGAGGCCTCTGGAACACATGGTTTGATCGGGATTTGACAGTGGCTGGTCGCATAGTGGTTCAGGTAGGTAATCAATTCTATTCACAACTCACTTTTGTTTCTCCTGAAGACGAGCAGAGTATATACTGTTCGCAACATCAAGACCAAACCAGCTCTTTTCAGAGCCACCACTCCTTCAAAAGAGATTTTACTCATGGTTGTACCAGCGAGTTTACTATTCATATTTATGTTTAGAGTTACTCTTATTCTCCACACCTTGCAAAGCTTCAAACACCATTCAAATTTATTTCCTTACCAGACGCAGTACAATAAACACTTAGGTTTTGGATAAAGACAAATTTACTGGTGCAAGACTTGATCATTGACTTCCAGGTTTACGTACCGGGGCTCTACAAACTAAGCTTTTCAGCCCCCATGTTGGCGGTCTTATTTAGTATAAACAATCCGGAGGTCGTTGGTTCGAATCCCACTCTAGTCAATTCTTTGTTCAACCCCCAAAATCATTTCAAAATTTACCCAGTCAGTTTCCCTTGTGGTTTATATTGATATCTGAAACAAAAAGTCGCATCCCCTTAAGGTGATCCCCTGGCTGCCGCTTCCCAGGTTGTATCGTAATTTGGGTATGATCCCTGGCTACACGGCAGTTAACGGTTGTATGGCTTCTGACTGGCACCCCTGAACACAGACATTGACAAAATAGGGACACCGCCAATATAGAGCTAGATAGCTCAGTTGGTAGAGCGCCGGCACATTAATCCGGAGGTTGTTGGTTCGAATCCCACTCTAGTCAATTCTTTGTTCAACCCCCAAAATCTTTAGTATAAACAAGTCACATCCCCTGAAGGCGATCCCTTGGCTGATGTTTCCAATGTTGTATTGTAAACTTTGGTGTGATCCCTGGCCACACGACAGCTTACGGTTATATGACTTCTGACTGGCACCCCCGAACAAAGATTTTGATTGACGGACAAGGACAAGAACAAGGATACATAGACAGACAGTTTGGATGAAGACAGAACCAGAACTTAAAAAACAGTCTCAAAGCATTGCACTCATAAACACTCATGTTATTAAATGTGAAAATAGGAGGAGGTGGACTTTTCTTGAAGTCAAGGCTTGTGGTGAGATGCCTGAAGGACATAGAACACGAAACAGAAACAAGAATAGGGTTACATAGACAGACAGTTTAAATCAAGAAAAAATCAAAGCTTAAAAACACTCTCAAAGCACTACACTCATAAACACTCATTATTAAATGTGAAAATAGGAGGAGGAGGACTTTTCTTGAAGTCAAGGCTTGTGGTGAGATGCCTGAAGGACATAGAACACGAAACAGGAACAAGAACAAGGATACATAGACAGACAGTTTGGATGAAGACAGAACCAAAACTTAAAAACAATCTCAAAGTATTACACTCACAAGCATTCATTATTGAATGTGAAAATAGGTGTGGATCACTTTTCTTGAAGTCAATGCTTGTGGTGAGATGCCTGATGGACATAGAACACAAAACAGAAACAAGAACAAGAATACATAGACAGTTTGGGTCAAGACTAAACCAAAACTTGAAAACAGTCTCAAAGCATTGTACTCATTATTGTACTCACTATTGCACTCAAGCACTGTATTCATTATTTGTTTACTAGATGCAAAAATATGTGTGGAGGCCACTTCTTGAAGTCGTGGCTTGGGGCAAGATGCCTGATGAACAGACGGTCCCAGAACAGGAACAACGCATGGACAGATTCTTTTAACCAAAACATAAAAACTTTTATAGATAAATTAGATGGTGTAAGATAGTGGGACACCAGATCTCTTTTAGTGGCACTTCAGCTATTTTGTAAAATACAAGAACAAAGTTCTCCTGACGATGACTAGAGCAAGCTAGTCGAAACGTTGAGACCAAATCAGAACCGACTCAGTGGCAGTACAGTTAATTACGATCCTATAAGCTAAAGTAGTAGTCCAAGTCTATTTTCTATACCATTCGCCCTAGTAATAGTTAAAAGCAGGACAGTTCTTTTCAGAACTGAGAAGTCTCCCGAACCTCTACCCCGCGGCAGTGGAATAAAGCAAGACAGTTCTCTAAGAACAACTCTACCTGGCAAGAAGATACACACATGGTGTTACCGCAAACCAAATATACATTGATACCTTACCATGCAATGCCTCAAATCCTATAAGAACAAATTGTTAATTTTCCTTGATTGATTCATTATTTCTTTTGTTAGGATGAGTCCAGTGTAAACCATCGCCTTGTCTTCATCCGGAGACCAATCTTAAGAGTGCCAAATCTCTGTATCCATCTCAATCGATCTGCGAATGAAAGCTTTGGACCCAACAAAGAAACTGAAATGTGAGTCAAAAATAATTCAGTCTCCTGATGATGACTAGAGCAAGCTAGTCAAACGTTGAGACCAACTCAAGAACTGACTCCAAGGTAGTACAGTTAATTATGATTCTATAAGCTTAAAGTAGTAGTCCCAGCCTATTTTCTATACCTTCCGCCCGGGTAGTAGTTAAAAAGCAGGACAGTTCTTTTCAGAACTGAGAAGTCTCCCGAACATCCAATGAATCTACTCCCCGGTAGTAGACTAAAAAAAGACAGTTTTCTAAGAACAAACTCTACCTGGCAAGTAGATACACACATGGTGTTACCGCAAACCAAATATATCTTGAAAATAATCCACGTCTTCTAAAAAATATTAGTTGTACTTGTCTTGCTTTTTATTCTGCTGCTGCAGAGTAGATTTTTGTTAATGGAATTCTTGAGACCTCTCAGTTCTTGAAAGAACTGTTCTACTTACGAATTACTACCTGGGTTGAAGTTGTGAAATCGGCCGGAACTACTACTTTCGCCTAGTGGATCGATAGAACTTTTCGTTAGTAACTTTAGTTTGGAACTCACTCAGCATCAGGGATAAGCTCATTCAGACACCCCTGTCTTATATGCCTGCGATTTTTTGTTCACAGAACTTGGGAAAGTACCGAGTATACAGTGCAAACACACATCGGTGAATTTGGGGTAAAGCCAAAATGAATATTCTATCCCGATGGAAATTTAACAGCTATTAAATTGTTGCAGTACCCACTGCTAAAATTTAGTATTCGAACTGCCTCTAGCCACTGGGCAATCTCAGTGTTCTAGTTGGTATGACACTGCTCTAGAATTGCAAAGGTCGTGGGTTTGAATCCCACCCGAGCCAAATGCTTGTGATTTGTTTCCACAGAACTCGAAGTACTGAGAAAACAGTGCTATTGCATCCGTGTATAAGGGTCAAACCAAAGTGAACATCTTTCTTGGATTTAACGGATACAGATTTTGCAATGGTCAAAAATATGTGTGTGAATAAGTATGTAAAAGTTTGTTTTTCACCAATTTTATCTTGCAGAGTTCCGGTTTTGGCAACTTCCATCCAGCAACAGATTGAGGCACCAATAACCGAAGAAGGAGATTGTGAGGTCTGTAGTTGGAAATATTAAAAACAACTCTGAGATGCACCAAGTATAATAATAATAATAACGAAAATTTATATAGCGCCAAAGTCCGCCTAAAAGACGCTCAAGGCGCTTCACATAGATACAATTTAAGAAAAAAACAAAGGCTAAAAAGAACTAATCTAAGTAATTAATCATTAACAAACCTAAGAAATTTAAAAAAAACAGCAATACAATTATTAAAACGCACTAAAAAGTCTGGAAATGAACCATCCCTAAAACCTGGACCAGCCAGAAGCAGATCTAAGCAAACAAATTACAATATTGAGTAAACTTAAACCAAACAGTAACTAAAACCTGGAAGGTAGTACAAACATTTAAAAAAACAAGTGGGTCTAAGGCATAGTCTTATTAATGGCACTGGTAATTGTCAAAGACCAGTACTCTCACTTGGTGTATCCCAACATAATATGCATAACAAAAACCAAATCTGTGAACATTCGGTAATTGAAGTTACAAGGGAATAATGAAAGAAAAAAAAAACCCTTGTTGCACAAATCTGTGTGCTTTCAGATGCCTAAAAAGGGCTTCATGCCTGAAGTATTTTAATATTTGAGTTAGAAATTACCTCTTTCTCAAAAACTAGTTTAGTTCAGAGGGAGCCATTTCTTACTATCAGCTGCTCTCTTATGCTCGTTACCAAGTAATTGTTTTGTCTAGCGGCGAAGCCGAAGGGGCACATAGTGTTTGCCTTGTCCTTCCGTGAGTGGCGTGTTTGTGTGTGTGTGCACATCATCCTTGTCTGAGCGATATCTAAAGAAGAACTTGGCGTATCAACTCCAAACTTGGTTTGTGGATTAGTCATGGGTTCTAACTATTATTGTTTGTTCTTTTGATGGGACATAAAGCTGTTGGTCCCGTGTGTTGTGTAATGCACACATGTTCATGTACTCTTTTTTTCGGGAAGGGAAGATGGGTCATAAAAAATGTATTCACTGTATCTTTCTTAAATGCTGAAAATGTTCTCTAATGCAAAACTTTTCCATTATACTCTCTATTAATTTATGTATGGTAAATTTGTTTTACAGGCCACTGCTAAGCATCATCCTATTCTAATCAACTTACTGTGTCAAGAGCTTGACATTCAACCAGCCCAGATACTGGACTTTGAGCTTTGCTTAGCAGATACCCAGCCAGCTGTAAGTATAATACTCAAACTGAAGTCGGAAGGGAAACAAAGTATGGTTCCCTTTTTGTGTAAAATTATCAAGAACCAGGCCTCGTTGGGATTAAACCATTAGTTGAAAACCTCTTCACCATACATTGATTCCTTTATTAAAGATACATACACAACAACGGGAGAAAAGACAATGAAGTATAAATATAAACCAAAATAGAACAAATCAAAAAATATGGCACAAAAAAATCCAAGGAAAAAAAAAACAAACCAATATCTTAGGCTTATTTCCATTTGGATCCTTAAAACAAAACGGCAAAAACATCAAAAAGAAATGGGAGTAACAAAAACAAACAAACCTAGACAAGAGCAACTTGAAGAATCATGGAAAACAAAGCAAGAAAACACAAAATAAATAACTAAAAAAATCATTGACATGGTTGATTTCTCTTACAGACGATTGGAGGTGCCCTGAATGAGTTTATCTTTGCCCCTCGATTGGATAATCAACTGAACTGTTTTACATCACTCAAGGTATTTGACAAAAAAATTGTATTTTACTTAAAGACACTGGACACTATCGGTATATTGTCAAAGACTAGCCTTCTCAGTTTGTGTATTTCAACATGCATAAAATAACAAACCTGTGAAAATTTGAGCTCAATTTTTCACAATGTTTCATACCATCAACCTCTCCCCATTACTCGTCACCAAGAAAGGTTTTATGCCCATAGTGTCCACTGCCTTTAAAGTTGTTATCTACCATTGACTTTTTTTCTAATAGAGCTGTCTTTACAGCGTAAGTCAATTTAAAGGCACTGTACACGTTTGGTGTATCCCATCCTAACCATAAAATAACAAGTGAAAATTTGGGCTCAATCGGTCACCAGAATTTACCAGAAAATGATGAAAGAAAAAACACCCTGTTGAACGAGTTTGTGTGCTTACAGATAGGAATAAAAGACTTCTAGCTAGAAGTCTTTTAATATTTTAGTGAGAAATTACCTCTTCCTCAAAACCTACGTTACTTTAGAGGGAGTCGTTTCCCACAACGTTTTATACTGTCAACAGCTCTCCATTGCTCGTTACCAAGTCAGTTTTTAAGTTAATATTTGTTTTGAGTAATTTCCAAACGTGTACCATCCCTTTAATCGTAATCATGTGTTCATTTTTGGTTTTACCCACACCGATGTGTGTTAGCACTGCATACTCGGTACTTTCCCCAAGTGCTGTGGAAAAAAAATCACAGGCCTATATTACTCGGGTGGGATTTAATCTCAGGACATTTGCAATTTTAGAGCAGTGTCTTTATGCCAACTAGATTACCGAGATTGCCCGGTGGCTAGAGGCAGTTGAAATCCTATAATTGAATCCTAGGTTAGTGTTTCTAGTGTTTTGCCATGGATGGCTTCCGAAGCATGCACACACAAAAACACAGGCATCTTTGATGGCATTTGAACCACAACCTTTCTTGACCGGGGCCCGATTTCACAGAGCACTTAGATTCATCTTAGAAGATGAGTTGTCAGCATTGCCATAGTGATTTGTATTTTGACATCAAATTTGGCTTAGCATTCAAGATTGATACACAGTTAAAGATACTGGACACTATTGGTAATTGTCAAAGACCAGTCTTCTCACTTGGTGTATCTCAACATGTTCATAAAATAACAAACCTGTGAACATTTGAGCTCAATCGGTCGTCGAAGCTGCAAGATAATAGTGAAAAGTAAACTCACCCTTGTCACACGAAGTTGTGTGCTTTCAGATGCTTGAATTTGAGACCTCAAAATCTAATTCTGAGGTTTCAAAATCAAATTCATGGAAGATAACTTCTTTCTCGAAAACTACGTTACGTCAGGGGGAGCCGTTTCACACAATGTTTTAACAGCTCCCCATTACTTGTTACCAAGTAAGGTTTTATGCTAATAATTATTTTGAGTAATAGTGTCCACTGCCATTAAGATTATAGGCATATAAGAAGTTTGCAGTGACACCATGCAAGTAGATCTCTTTTGAGTGATTGTGGTTCTGAGAAGAACTGATGGACTCAATGGTTTCTTACAGTATACTCTTGCCGTCATCAGGAGACTGTTAAGATCAATCTTAGATCTTTGTGAAATCAGCCCCTTATGTCTTATAGCAAGTTTCAGTGTGCATAATGGTTAACTAAATGATGACCATTTGCACTCGAACCTAGGCTGGTCGACCATTGGTTGACTACTGTGGTTGACCATTTGGAACCAGCCTCGAGCCCATGGTTTCTTCACTGGTCTCAACAGCATGTTCCATTCTAACATGTGTAAAGCGCAGAGGGGAACCAGTGAAAGTATAGCGAAAAAGGCGGGAGGTTGACTAGACTCGCTGCCGTGAGTCTGCACTGCGCATATACGTTGCTAGTCTGTGGTCGACCATGGGTTGACTAAATGTGTGCACTCGAACTTGCTCTTACTTAGCCTCTAGACTGCTTCACTTGACCAAGGGACCAAGGTCATGAGGCATTTCCAATCCTATAACTAGTAACGGATACCACAAACAACTCAAAGTGAAGAACTATAGAACTTTAACTTGCTGTAGACTTGCTCCAGAAAGAGAAAGTTTGTGTGTTTGAATCCTTTCCAAGGTGCATCATTGAACAAATTAAACTTGTTGGGCAGACCTTATGCATATGACATAACTGGAGCAGGGTTGGTCCCTGACGGGCACTAGTCTTACAAATCAGATGGTTTCATGTGGTAGACATATTTAAACATTACAAAAGACATTAAAAAGACGCATTGATGAAAGAAAATAGTCAATCTTTGTACCTTTTATGTTTCCATTACACGCACACAGTGAGATGGCAATATGTGTTTGTACTTTGCAGGGGTCGAAATCAAGTGTGTTTTCTTGGTAGTCAGGAGGGCTAGTAACCCAGAATGTTTAATTGCCATGATGAGATTTTGGCTGCCCGAAAAACACCACCATGAGTCACGACACAAATTGGTCACCGAAAGTATTTCAATTTACAAACCCATCAGCACAGTTCATTATTGTTTAGGATGTTGATTTTTGCAAAATTTTTCCCCTAGCGCTACAGGCTATCAAAATGGCAGTAAATGTGGTAGTCCGGGGCTAGCGGGCAAGTGGCAATTTGGACCCCTGACTTTGTGTTTTTGTTTTGCTAATAATACCTTGTTATTCTCATTTATGTTTAGGGCTTGATTGGTTCCTGTGAGTCTGAGGAGAGCCTAGAGAATGATCCTAACATCCGGATGATGTTGCTTTATGACCACGAGGAGGTGAGTCCGCTCAATCCTTATCCATATTCATAAACCTGCTTAGCAGAAACAAATGCTGCAATGTTGCTTTAAAGGCAGTGGATACTGTGGGAGACTTTGGGACGATAGGTGGCAGCAGACTTACCAGGTAAATTTCCATTGTTTACGTAGTTATGAGCGTGTGCACATTACTGAGAACTGGTAAGTCTGCTGCCACCAAGCGTCCCAAAAGTCTCCCATTGGTAATGACTCAAAATATTTGTAAGCAAACATACTAACTTGGAAGTGTCGTGGCTGAGCGGTTAAGAGCACCGAATTCAAACTTTAGCCTTTCACGCGTGCGCGTTTCATCAAAGAAGGTGGTCAATGACGCCATGTGCAATCCATCTTTAAGTAAAACAATCACAACTTTGTGGAAGTGTCGTGGCTGAGCGGTTAAGAGCACCGAATTCAAACTCTGGTGTTTCTGATCAGCAGAGTGTGGGTTCGAATCCCCAGCCGTGACACGGTGTCCTTGAGCAAGACACTTGACTATTGCTTCGTCCTTCGGATGGGACGTAAAGCCGTTGGTCCCATGTGTTGTGTAACGCATGTAAATGAACCCAGTGCATTTATCGAAAAGAGAAGGGGTTCGCCCCGATGTACCTGGGGTGCGTTCCACTCGCGCAAACGACTCGCAACTGTTCGCGCAAACGTTTTTTATCTTTTGATTGGTGCGTATACGCGATGTCAATATGGCGGCGCCCTGAAATGAAGATGGCGCGCACCATACATGTACGTAGGTTTTTTTTTAACTTTGTTTTTGCTGCAATAGTCCTCTTTTTGACATCATTACATCAACTAATTAACTTTGTTATTCCAAATCTGCATTATCATCAACCGAAAATACAATGTAATTATGTTTGTGACAAAGAAATAATACCGTATGCTTGTCCGCCATTTTAAAAACCACTCGCCAACACCTCAGAAGTATGTTCGCCTAAAGTTGCCAACGTTCGCCAACGGTGGCGGCGAACAACTCGTTCCACTTGAAATTGTTGGCGAACGTGCGCAACTGTTGGCAACGTTTGTGCTAGTGGAACGCACCCCTGGCTTTGCCTGCTGAATGCACCGTATCACCTTGTAAACCCTTATAAGGTGCTAAAAAATTGGGTCTCAGAATTCATCACTGCATCACCTATATTTTTTGGCCGCTTTGGTCTGTGAAGTGTGGAATGTGAGGGAGCCCTTTCTCATAATGTTTTATACTACCAACAGCTCTCCATTGCTCGTTACCAAGTAAGAAAGTTTTTATGTTATGAATTATTTTGAGTAATTACCAATAGTGTCCAGTGCCTTTTGAAACCTTTTGATTATTACGAGAATGAAGCTACAATTAATTATTGACCTTAAAGCACTGAGCTGACGAATTCTACTAAATTGTTTATTTCTAGGTGGGATCGTCAAGTGCTCATGGAGCCAACTCTTCATTGACTGAATGGATCATGAGGAGACTCTCTGCTGGTGGAAGTCAAACAGCCTTTGAAGAATCAATCCCTAAATCCTTCATGATTAGCGCTGACCAGGCACATGCTGTCCACCCTAACTACTCGTAAGAACAATATTTCATCATCGTTTTGAAAATAATAATAATAATATTTGGTTTTTATAGATTACTTTATACACCGTATCTCAAAGCGCTTCCAATATTGATACCCCTGATCACTGGGCCTTTTCTTCCTTTAACCATCGCAGCTCCCTGGGGAGTATACAGCCTTTGCTGCCAAATATGTAGCGCACTAAGCTAAATCAAAAACAAGAACAATCTCTGCCCTCACAGGTACCCATTTACCCCTGGGTGGAGAGAAGCAATTCTAGTAATGTGTCTTGCTCAGGGACACAGGTGTCACTACTAGGACTTGAACCCACACTCTTCTGAACAGAAGCACCAGAGCTTGAGTTTGGTGCTCTTATCCGCATTCACGACACCCCAAATGGCAACTTTCCCCTGGTGGCAAGCTCAAATCTGTTAATTTTCGCCCTCACATTAAAGAGACAGCTAGCCTTTTGAAGTTAGTTTTTATCTACCATAAAAGATTACAAATTTATGAAAAATCTTATAATTTTTTTTTATGAAGTTTTTTCCTTTTTTTGATAAAAATTTGTTATGTGGTCAAAATTATTCCTGATGGAGGACATCTGCCAAAATGATTTTTTCCAAACATAATCTTTACATGAAGTGTATCAGACAGATATAATTTTGATGGATATATTTTCAGGATGTGAATTTTCAGCTTATTTACATCGTTCGTATCAAATCTTAACCATAGCAAAATGTACATTATATTGCATATTTGAAACATAGATTTGAACTTTTGACTTTGTGGACTCTCCATCCCAGGCTGTGTAAATATTAAAACCATCTTGTGACATGTTCTTTGCAAAATGATGCTTACATTAAAATTTTCATTTTATCAAAATAGGAAAAATTCAAATTTTCAAATATGTGTTGATAAAGACATTTTGACCATTCAGACACAATTCAGGCTTTAACACTACTCTGAACCACAGGCCCAAGACAAATAATTCCGGTTTTGGGCCAGAGTACAGCTGGTTTGTGTGCTTTTTATAAATGGAATACTTATCTTATTAAAGACACTGGACACTGTAGGTAATTGTCTGAGACCAGTCTTCTCACTTGGTGTATATCTCAACATATGCATAAAATAACAAACCTGTGAAAATGTGGGCTCAATCGGTCGTCGAAGTTGCGAGATAATAATGAAGGAAAAAACACCCTTGTCACACGAAGTTGTGTGCTTTTAGATGCTTGATTTGGAGACCTCAAATTCTAAATCTGAGGTCTCAAAATCAAATTTGTGGAAAATTACTCCTTTCTCAAAAACTACGTTACATCAGAGGGAGCCGTTTCTCACAATGTTTTATACTATCAACAGCTCCCCATTACTTGTTACCAATTAAGGTTTTTTACTAAAATTGTTTTGAGTAATTACCAATTGATAGTGTTTACTGCCTTTAAGAATAATACCTCACTGTGTCATATCTACAACCCAAAATAATATGTTTAAAGGCAGTGGACACTTGGTAATTAGTCAAAATAATTATTAGCATAAAAACTTAACAAGCAATGGAGAGCTGTTGATAGTTTTAGTGAGCATTTTATTCAATTTTGTTTTGGCATTGATGCAATGCAAAATTTGATATCGGTTTTTCACGATTCTCTCGTTACCCTGATGGTCGATCGATCCCAAACTTCTACAGGTTTGTCAGTTTATGTATATGGTGGACTACATGAAGTGCTTACACTGCCAGCAACTGTTTTGCTAGCAAAACCAATTCTGTAATGTTCCTTTAATGTTGCCTGAAATTTAAAATTATTGAGTGTTTTCATTTTTTTCTTTCTTGATAGAGAAAAACATGAGGAGAACCACAAGGTTGCTTTGCATAAGGTAAGCTTAAAGCGACGAGTTCTTAAACGACTGTTTAAAACCAGCAGGGTCGTGGCTGTGTGATATCGCATGGTCACAACCCTGCAAAGTTTTATATGGACGTTAAAGAACAGGTCACTACTCTTTTATTCCCATTCATAAATGCCCTTTTGTTAAAAGCCGAAACAGTTTCACAATTTTAAACAATCTGCCACTTGTTTTTATTGCAATTTGGCAAAGTCTGCAAGTTTTCAAGATATTTTGCGAAAATATTTTGTGTGCGTCGGGTAGTGTGAATACGCTCGTGTACACACACATTACGGGATGTTACTAATAGCTAGAAATTGCATTTCGTGTAAGTTAAGTTGGCATACATGGACATGAGCTTGCGTGCCCAACACGCGATGTCAGCCAGTTATAAACATCTCCAGTCGGTCATTATCAACCGTTTAAACACCCCCAACGTGACGAGCTCTCCACCAATAGGATTAGAGAAATTGTTTGGGGTATTTATGAATGTTAGATTATAAACAACCCTATTTATACATTTTGTTTGTTTGTATTTTACACTTTGTGTGGGATACAGGGGAAACTATTTTGTTCCTTTTAATTGTGAAAATATAAAAAATTAGATGCTTGTAGTTAAAGGGAAAGTATATATTTGGTAATTACTCAAAACAAATATTAACTTAAAAACTGACTTGGTAACGAGCATTGGAGAGATGTTGGTAGTATAAAATATTGTGGGAAACGACGCCCTCTGAAGTAAAGTAGTTTTTGAGAAAGAGGTAGTTTCTAGCTAGAAGTCTTTTATTCCTGTCTGAAAGCACACAAATTCGTCCAACAAGAGTGTTTTTCTTTCATCATTTCCTCGCAACTTCGATGACCGATTGAGCCCCATTTTCATTGGCTTGTTTTTGTATGCTTATGTTGGGATACAGCAAGTGAGAACACTGGTCTTTGACAATTACCAAACATGTACGGTGCCTAAGGAACGTTACAGAATTTAATAAAAAAAGAAAAATTCTGAAGATCCCAGATTTACATAAAACTTACACAGTCTCATGATTATGATAGTAGAAATCATCCCTTGAAATTTTTCTGTCTGAAATGTCATATAACAATGTGTTATTGGTGTTTCACTATTTTCTCGTGACCCAGATGGCCGATCAATTTCAAACTTCTACAGGTTTGTCAGTTTATGGTGGATTCTATAGAGTGCTTACACAGCCAGCAACTGTAACGTTCCTTTAATAATAAAAATAATTTTATTAGTGTTCTTTTTTATTAAAAAAAAAATCTTTAGACAGTTTTGCTGCTTCTCAATTTTTCACAATACAAACAAAATTGCTAGCTCCTTTCAAGTTGTTACAGAAATAAATTTGCCTTGGAAAACGCGAGGCAAACTTGAGGCCATGCTCGGCCAGTTGGCCTTTAATCAAAACGAGGAGTCGCTGGAGTGTGACACACATGGATTTAATCAAACTCTCATTTGCATTTCCAATAATACAAGACTGATTCATGGTGCTGATGTTTAGTCTGCGATCACTCTAGTGTGTCGTAGCACCCGGAAACATTGACAGAAGAACGAAATTGACTTTCGTACAAGATTGCTTTCCCCTCTCAAACTAGATCAGTGGGATAGTCGCAAGGAACTCTTGAACACCAAGTCAACTTTGGGTTTTTAGAATAGTAGTTTTAAAGTAAACTGTGTTAGTGAAAAATAGATAATGTCAAAAATTTGTTTAATAGAAGTATACAGCACAGGTTTACATGCACAAAATAACAAACCTGTGAAAATTTGAACTCAATTGGTCGTCAAAATTGCCAGATAAAAATGGAAGAAAAAACACCCTTGCCACACAAAGTTGTCTACTTTCAGATGCTTGAGTTCAAGACCTCAATTTCAAATTCTGAGGTCTAGAAATCAAATTCAAATATTTTAGTGAGAAATAACTTCTTTCTCGAAAACGAGAGGGAGCCGTTTCTCACAATGTTTTATACTATCAATATCTCTCCATTGATAGCTAACAAGTCAGTTTCTGTGCTCACAATTATTTTGAGCATTTACCAATAGTATCTAGTGCCTTTAAACTTCTCAAGAAATGTTATACTAAAGATGCATTGGTCATGTTTAGTTTATATCAATTTTTACAAGCAAATGAATTCAGAAAGGTTACACAATTGTATCCCTGATGAATATGAAAGACGTAAGTTTCTGATGTTAGTAACTGGAGATAATTTCAAATTTGTACAGATTTATTATTCCACCAAAACTGAACAAACCCCATACCCTGAAAGAAAACAAGAGTCTGCATTAATCGTTTCTCAGATTGTGTTTTCCAATGGGAGACTTTCCAATGCTTGGTGGCAGACTTACCGGGTAAATTTACATCGTTTACGTAGTCCTGAACATTTGCATAATTCTGAGAACAATGGCTTCACCCGGTAAGTCTGCTGCCACCTATCGTCCCAGAAAGTCTCCTATTGCGGTTATTCTTCCTGGGTGGACATAACTGCTCATTATTTTTGGAAATATCTTAAAAATACTACCACCTTTTTAAATGAAATTTTCACTGGTTGTTTTCATTGTAGGACAATAAGATTAAAATATTAAGATTGACAATAAGATTAAAACAATCTAATGGTTCCAAAAACCAAAGGTATACTTTGCCTTCGACATTAAATCTGGCAATGCATCTTTAAAGACACTGGACAGTATTGGTAATTGTCAAAGACCAGTCTTCTCACTTGGTGTATCACAACGTGCATAAAATAAGCAAACCTGTGAAAATTTGAGCTCAATTGGCCGCGAAGTTGCCAGATAATATTGAAAAAAAAAAAACCTTGTCACACAAAGTTGTGTGCTTTCAGATGCTTGATTTCGAGACCTCAAATTCTAAATCAGACGTCTTGAAATCGAATTCGCGGAAAATTACTTCTTACTCGAAAACTACATCACTTCAGAGGGAGTCGATTCTCACAATGTTTTATTCCATCAACCTCTCCCTATTACTCGTTACCAAGTTAAGTTTCATGCTAATAATTATTTTGAGTAATAACTAATAGTGTCCACTGCCTTTAAGGAGAGAAATGTCAAGTAACCACCAAATGATTACTTCTTCTCTTGTGTAAGACTGTCAAGCCAGCATCTGTGGTTGCCATGTTCGTTATGCTTTGCAAGAGCTTGTTTCATCAAGGGATTGATTGGAAGAATTATGAGCTATTTGAGGTCAAATTGATTACTTTTTAAAAATAATTTATAATAACTTTAATGTTTTGTTGACTTCAATAGGGACCGGTGATAAAGTACAACAGTAACCAACGCTACGCCACAAATTCCATAACTGCTTCTATTGTCAAGCTCATAGCCAAGAAAGTCAGCGTGAATTTACAGGTATTTAATATGTTTATTTTATATTTTAAAAACTACTCTAAGATAAAATTATGAAGAAATGAAGAAAAAAATGCATAGAGCATTGCTTTAAACACTGAATTAAATTTTGTCCTTGCCTGTTTGCAAATTAATAAATTGCAATACATTTTTCAAGAGATTTCTTAATGCTGCAAGGGAAGGACCCACAAGTCAGTTCTTTTCAGAACTGAGAAGTCTCCCGAAAAAAAAAAAAATTAAATTAAATCTACTCCGCAGTACTAGAATATATAGCAAGACAGTTCTCTAAGAACAAACTCTACCGGGCAAGTAGATACACACATGGTGTTACTGCAGAGCAAATATATATTGATATCTCATCATTCACTACCTCAAATCATGTGAATCAGTTTTCAACGCTTTTTTTTTTTTATAGAGATAGCAGGGCGATGTCTGTGGTATAATTTGTTGTAAAGAAGGTTATTCGGTCAATGTAAAGATTTTTCATATTTGCATACTTGCATTTATGTTGAGAACGATGTAAGTAGGCGAGAAATTGTGCTGTTGAAAATCTTGTAAGCTCCGTTGTGTGTGATGCAAGGGTCCCCCCCCCCCCCTCTCCACCTTGACTGACAAGCTTGACACGAATCAAGGACACAACTTCTCAACAACTCCTTCAGCCAACTCCCATGAATAATTCTTGCCGGCCATCTCCGTCTCCGTTTTCAGGACGTGGTGGTGAGAAACGACAGTGCCTGCGGGTCCACCATCGGCCCGATGCTGTCAGCTAAGTTGGGATTGAGGACTTTGGACATTGGCTCTCCCCAGCTCAGTATGCATTCCATCAGGGAGATGTCCTGTACGTCTGGGGTCAAGCAGAGCTGTCTACTCTACCAGGTTTGTTTGTCAAATACCTCAAGGAATATTCATTTTGGTTTTACCCTTACACATATGTGTGCAAGCACTGTTCACTCCGTACTTTCTCGAAGCTCTGCGAATACGAACCCAGGACCTTTGCAATTCTAGAGCACTGACGTAACTAGAACACTAATCTTTCCCAGTAGCTAGAGGCAGGTTTGTTTGTCAAATATCTCCAGGAATATTCATTGTGGTTTTACCCATATACATGTACACTGATGTGTGTTAGCACTGTTCACTCCGTACTTTCCCGAAGCTCTGCGGAAAAAAAAATCACAGACATATTACTCAGGTGAAGTTCGAACCCACGACCTTTGCAATTCTGGAGTAGATGTTAAATTTGCATCGGGGATAAAGAATATTCATTTTCCTTTACCATTACATCGATGTGTGTTAGCACTTTTTTACTCTGTATACTTTCGCAAGCTCTCTGGAAAAAAATCACAGGCTTATTACTCGGGTGGGATTCGAACCAAGGACCTTTGCAATTCTAGAGCAGTGTCATACCAACTAGACCACCGAGATTGCCCAGTAGCTAGAGGTAGTTCAAATCCTATATTTTAGCAGCGGGTACTGCAACAATTTAGTAGATGTTAAATTTGCATCGGGATGAAGAATATTCATTTTAGTTTTATGTGTAATAGCACCGTATACTCAGTATTTTCCAGAGTTCTGTGAACAAAAAATCACAGGCATATAAGACAGGGGTGTCTGAATGGGCTTTATCCCTGATGCGGAGTGAGTTCTAAATTAAAGTTAATAACGAGAAACCCTATCGATTCACTTTAGCAAAAGTAGTGGTCCCGGCCGATTTCCTACCTTCGACCCAGGTAGTAGTTCATAAGCGGGACAGTTTATTCTTGAACTGAGAGGTCTCAAGAATTCCGTTAAATTTTTTTTACTCTGCAGCGGTAGAATAAAAAGCTACACAAGTTCTCAAAAATCAACTCAGTAAGTAGGTATACGCATGGTGTTACCGCAAACCAAAAAATAGTTATGCAATCAACAAATTATTTATCACTGCCGATGTGTGTTAGCACTGTACATGAATACTCAGTACTTACCCAAGCTTTGTGAAAAAAGGCATATTTTTCAGGTGGGATTCAAATCCACGACCTTTGCAATTCTAGAGCAGTGTCTTACCAACTAAACCCCTGACCTAGACCACCAAGATAGGTAGCTAGAGGCAGTTCGAATCCTATATTTAAAGGCACTGGACACTATCGGTAACTGTCAAAGACAAGTCTTCTTTCTTGCTGTATCTCAACATATATGCATAAAATAATAAATCTGTAAATATTTGAGCTCAATCGGCCATCGAAGTTGCAAGGTAATAATGAAAGAAAAAACACCCTTGTCACACGAATTTGTGTGCTTTCAGATGCTTGATTTCGAGACCTCAAATTCTAAATGTGAGGTCTCGAAATAGAATTCGTGGAAATTTACTTCTTTCTTGAAAACTCCGTCACTTCAGAGGGAGCTGTTTCTCACAATGTTTTATACTATCAACCTCTCCCCATTACTCGTTACCAAGTAAGGTTTTATGCTAATAATTATTTTGAGTAATTACCAATAGTGTCCACTGCCTTTAAGCAGCTCCAGGGAGCTGTATAAACATGTAGATCTTCATAGAATGGTTTGGTACCTCGTGTACCATGGTGATTAAATCTTGCAGTTTTTCTTTAAAACCAGTATCTACCGGGTGGGTGGTTGGGAGTCGGGGGTGAAAAGAATGGTCTACGGCGATTTGGAATCTCTCCACAATCATAAGCCTACTTTCTCGTTCACTCACCCCAAACTCAGTTCATCTTTGTACAGTTCAGTGGATATACCTACAATACTTTCCACATTTGGGAAGTAAACAAATTGCAGTGATGGGCACCATCTGTGCCGATAGCATCTTGGACTGGGCAACAGCTTTCCCTGGTTTCCTGACAACTTGTACCCTCATTAATAACCTATCTAGTACCCAAGGAAGTTGATGCTGTACAGTGTATTAGTGTGTACAGCACATTTCTCCTGCCCCCTTGTAGAAGGCGTGGGCCATCTTAGGAGGAAGTCAAAGTCAGGCCTTGACAGGAAATGATGTCAAACACTGGAGCAGTTTGGAACTCGGGAGTCAATTAACAGCCTTTATGTCATGTACAAAGAACACTTCAATCCTCCTCATCCCTTCCATGGCAAAACTCACTGCCAAACTTGAATTTTATTTTATTTTATACAAAATCATTTATTGGTAAACTGAGGGCATTGTTATTCAATTTCAAAGTTTTAAAGGCCTGCTATGTATGGATGAAAATAAAACATGTCGTTTTTTAGCCTTTTTTTTTTACTGTTGACCCCTTGGTTGCACGCGTGTCACTGTGCCCACTCACCATTTTGGTGGTCAACAGGTTTACTTGGAAACTCCACATTGCCTAAAATACGCACTTCACTGAATAACACTCGTTGACATTTACCACCGAAATGGCGCATCCATCATCCGATGATGACGTCAGGTGAATTCGGTCAATTGGTCCTGGGTTTTTATGGCCATGCAGCTTATCTCTGAACTCTCAAAAACTTCTTTTATAGTTCACAGAAGTCTGGCACCAAAATGGCCTTTGAGGTATTTAATGACAATTCATTAGTTTATCCGTTGAAGGGTTTTGATGATAGTGATGACAAAATTATTATTTGGTCTTTTGGTTATTGCCTATTATTGTTTGCTGTTCTCCTAACAACATTTTGTCCTGTGTATTTTTTGTTGCAGGGATTCTATGAGAATTTCCCAGCTGTAGATGCCATCGTGACTGTAGACTAGGAGTTCACCCGAGTCATGAGCCACAAAAGATTATGCAACGTGATCAACACTTCTTAAAACTGCTTAGCATCAAATGTTTCTAAGCACAAAATGACGATGAACAACTATCATGTTATTGTACATTGTCTCACATCAGTTCCCTGGGTGTTTTTTGCTTATCCAATAACTTTAAGCAGTATTATCTCATGGGTAGCTCAGAGAACCCAAAAGTCATACATTTATATTATACTCTTAAAAAGATAATCTTAGGTTGATTTCAAGTATCTGATGATTAGAATTGGTCGCCAATTTACTATGTTGTAATTGTTTTTTGCAACCTATCACCCCCCCCCCCACACACAAGCTTGTATATGCCTCTAACTGTGGACCTCCTATAAACCTTATGCACATGACATCATTTCAGTAGGGCGCCCTCGCCTAGAGATCAAAAGGAGGTTGTCCACTGGCCAATTCTGTCCACCGCGCATACAAATATGTGCGTCTCGATTGTTTCGTCGCTGTTTTTCTCTCCAAGATAGCGGCTGGAAGACGTCAATGCATAAGGTCTCTTGTCCCTCTTTTGTTTATATTTTGCAACAGCTCCCATTGGTTTTGTGCACAATTTCCAACTGTGGATCTTTCCCGATCCGCGGACTCTATAGTCTTCTTTTGTAATAGTTCCTCTTCTGAATATGAATACCAAACCCACACACACCTACATGCACCCCAACTCAATCCACCCCAGGAAGATAATGAACTGGTCCAAGAATCGGAATCCAGCATTTTCCTTCACCATGCCTTACTGTAGACCAGGGGCCAATTTCATAGAGCTGCTTAAGCAAAAAATTTGCTTAAGCACGAAAATAGCTCGCTTATTTTAACATGTTACTGGCCAAAATTTCATGCCATATACATTGCTTATGACTAGTATTTAGCTGTTGTTTACTTAGCATAACAACTGAGTGGAGTCTTGGCCGGTAATCTGATTTTACTAAGCAATGAATTTTTTGCTTAAGCAAAATTGTGTGCTTAAGCAGCTCTATGAAATTGGGCCCAGTTTGCCCCAGACTTCTGTTTTGATAACATACAATTTTGATTAATGTCACTCATGCAAATCAACGCCGAGTATGTCCACCTACATAGTGCATGAACTCCATGAATTATTAATCAGTCGCAACCTTGTACGAAAGGAAGACAAAAAGCAAGTGTAATGATCTTGACCTTTTTATACCCAACACTTCTCAGTCTCAAATAATGATAAGACTGGGGAGGGAGAGAAGTGGGGAGTGTTGGTTGAAGCCTCACGGGGATCAATCAAGTCTTAATGAGACACTTGCTTCCTAGTCCTATCAGCAGTCACTATGCATTAACCATGCAGTCTGCTCTATGAATCATTAATAAGATGCATACTTGTGAAGTTGCAGTCATTCCACTACTCCTGTATTTCTTGAGTTGCTCCTGTGAAACTCTGTCTGTTCTGGCAAGGAGATGTGTCTAATGTTTCAAGTCTTGTAGGAAGTAACTTGTCTTTAAAAGGAGGGGTATAGACGATGTGACCTATGACATCTCATGTTTACAAAAGAGCCACAGAGCCTGGACTTCATGCAGGCTTGATTTGTACGCAGCCTAATTGAAGAAATTATAAAATCTTATATTTTATGGAGACCGCACCGTCCAATTTTTATCAACTTTTGATATGGTGAAAGGGTGCACATCTCAAAACTTGTCCAGCTTTTACTTTTATAATTCTTGGATTTATGTGGAGACAATTTCCCATATGACCTGTGCGGTATTGTGCCTGCCGGAATACTCAAAGAATGTACAAGGTCACAATTATTGTAAACAAAGTTCACAAGGTCTATACCTTTTGCAGTTACTCCACACAATTAATTACCATGAACACTTCTTTGTAAAGAGCGCTGAAGAACTGTAGTGTTGATAGTATAAAAACAAAGGTGTTTTCTTCTTTCATGATTTGTTCGCAACTTCGATGACCAGTTGATCCCAAATTTTCGCAGGTTGGTTATTTAAAATGAATATGTTGGGATATAAACAAACTGAGGGCACTGCCCGTCGATTTCACAAAACTCTTCGTAATTTAAGTCTAATCTTAGGACTTAAAGGACAAGTCCAAACCCTGCACTGTAGCATGCAGACTTTAAGATTAATTCTTACTAAGGACGAGTTACTCGTCTTAACTCGAGATAAGACGAGTCCTAACTCTTTGTGAAATCGACGGCAAGTTATACCCTGCAGTTTTATGTTTAATACCTAAATGTAGTTTATGGCTATCAAAATTAAATCATATTGTTAGGAAGGTAAAATGTAGACATGAAATATTTAAGAAGTACATTATACTAAACAAATCAACAAAGAAAATTTGAGAATAAGACTCGGCCTCCGTTTCGGGTTACTTATATAAACAATTCAGAATGATTCCCAACTGATGTTCATTTTATCATTATACCTGTGTAATTGGTCCCACACATTTGGGCGAGATTGGCAAATGGGGTTTCTAAAAATAAGCATGCCACATTTTCAATGTTAGTTTTAACAAAGTATTTTCATTACACGGAAATTGAAAGTGTATTTACAGCAAGTTACTGAGAAGTAGTTTTTTTTCTAGAGTTTTACAATTTAGAAAGAAAACTTGATTTCGTAAATAAAAAAGTCTTTATTTGGGCTTTCTCTTTGATATCTGTGAGACTGACAGTCTATAAAGGTATTGTGTTGTACTTAAAGGAACACGTTGCCTTGGATCGGACGAGTTGGTCTATGAAAAGCGTTTGAAACCGTTTGTTATGAAATGCATATGGTTAGAAAGATGATTTAAAAGTAGAATATAATGATCCACACAAGTATAACTCAAAATTGCACGGTTTTCATTTTACGTCGCGAACTAACACGGTCAGCCATTTATGGGAGTCAAATGTTTGACTCCCATAAATGGCCGACCGTGTTTGTCGACGAGGTAAAACGAAAACCACGCAATTTCGAGGCATATTTGTGTAGATCATTGTATTCTACTTTTACAACATCTTTCTAACCATATCGATTTTATAATAAACGGTTAAAAAACGCTTTGCAAAGACCAACTGGACCGATCCAAGGCAACGTGTTCCTTTAAGAACATCATTCATATAGATCCTCAGTTTGTAATTATCACATCAAACAACAAACCATTGATTATTCAATCAAATTTGGTGATAACGGTTTTTAAAAAAAGGTTTGAGGGTTATGCTTTACCTTAGCTTCTGTGGATGTTCCTAAATTTGTAAACCTACTTTAGACCAAACCTGCTCTTTTCAGGGCCAACACTGACTCATAAGAGATTTAGACATGGTTGTACCCGCAAGTTTACTGTTTATTTGTAGTTCTTTCTTATTTCTCCACACCATGCAAAGCTTCAAACAATCCTACTTGTTTCAGTAAATGTCAGTCCATGAACTAGACTTTAAAATTCTTGAATCTGTGAAGTATTTTTCTCAATCTGATAAATTAATAGATGTTATGATAATTCATCTATTTTGAAAAAGTTGTTTTTAGTACAAACAATATCATTTGTCAACCTTTGATGGTTTTCTTTTGTAATGTATATCTGAGTGTATATAACAAACTTATAACACGAATTAAGAAAATGCATAAGCAACCTGTTCAAGTGTGTTCTTTCATTTTTGAATGTTGGTTTTAAAAGCAGCGGTACGTTTTTGATATCAAGTTGTTTTGTCAACGATATAATGCCATGAAAAACAACGTGTGGAATTTGAGTGGATTTCCAGAGTGGATTTCCACATTGTGAGAAATAGTACCTAGTGTTATTTACGGCTACACCAAACGGACATCAGACGGAAAATGTCTCGTGGCACTTGGTAGGCCTACGTGGCACCGTACATTTATAAGCTTTGATATTTTAATCGTTAAAATGTACATTTTCGTGATCTGTTAGTCTACAAACTTTATCATGCTGTGAAAGGATAACATGCGCGGTCTGATATGTTTTTATGGAACCACTTAACAACGCGACCACGCCACGGCCGGCTTCCCGCCAAAAAAGTACCCGACAATTTACTCATCTTTTAGGGATGAAGCAGTGGTGGCGTGTACTACATATAAACACTTTTTCGATCGGTAAAGCCGGTGAGTGTATACATTCTACGAGACCAAATCGAATTTTCTACATTTTAGCTACCCGATGCGCCTGACTATACACCCAGCTGCCGCATAGCTGCTATTCGTGTGAACCAGTTCCAGACAAAATGAAGGTTTTTTTTCTTCTTTTTGCGACCTACTTTCTTAAGTTGGAATGTCGGCGACGTTTATTTAGTTTTCTCTGCCGTACTCTAAATATAGACCGAATAAAAAGGGCAAACAGTTATCCAGAGAAGTAACGGCGCTCCAATGAACAATAAGAACGACTGAAGTTTCAACGGATCGCACTCTACCCAAGATAAGATTTCAAGTCAGCGTGGACATACTAATAGGCGATGGCGTCGTGTGAAATCCTAGAGTAGTACACATAGCACTTGTAGCCTTTATCTTTCTCCATTGAAGTAGGGCTTGAAGGGACGCTAAATGCTGTTGACCACTGGATCAAGTTTCACCTCTTGGTATGAACGGCAGTATCTACACCCACTCGTCTTGGCCGTAAAGGGTAGAGGTTAATGTCCTACCACGGTGTTTTTGAAGCACCGTGGAAAGTGGGACAGCCCCTTGCCGTTCGTTCCCTCCAGACGACCCCGATTCATCAGACCCGCTCATCAGACGTAACTTTGTTTTTGCGCCAAACTTGACTGACTCGAAAACGCTCTTGAGGTTTGGGAGAGGGTTGGCCTGTTGGATGATCTACTACACACCAATAATTGCGCTGGATTTGTGTCAAAGTAGATCCAGAAATAACAGAGAAAGAGTGTTCATTTCACTAAGGAATACATTTTGTAAAATTTCAGAATGGGGAAGTTGAGTCACATTGGTCTAAATTATTGCGTTATCAAGCTGATGAAATGTGTTTCATGGACCTCTCTCTCCCACGCCGAAACGGTGCGTCCAATCGGACTCGGGCTATTGTGCTTTGTATTTCACAGACTTTTTTTGTTTCTGTGGAGCAAGTATCACACAAATTTAATCAAACATGTGCACATAAAAATGTTAATAACATACCTTGAAGTCGGATTAAGTTTACATGCAGAAACGTTTTATAACATTCCTCTGTACTTGGCCTATCTTACTATTATTTAGCCAGCAATGTCTGAAAGTACAATATTTATCAATAGACCTTTCAAATAAAACCCTTAAATATACAACTGAACTTGGATTTTCTACCTCTACGGACTGAATGGGTAAAATAAAATACGAGCCTGGTTAGCTTAGAAAGGGTGGCTGTTTTTGTATCAACGACCGCCCATAGTATAAAAGAAAGAAAGAATAAAAAGAGAGGGGAAAAAAATGAAAATAAGTATTTGCAAAGGCTGGAGAGCGCCCTCAACGCTTTCTTGTTTGACCTGACCTAGATAGGTGACCACGAGTGTGGATGCATTGCAAAAAAATGATAATGATACCTAGGTTGTCCAGTTTGTTTTAATTGGATTACCATTTAATGTGTTACCATATGCGGGGGGGGGGGGGGGGGGGCAGGTGACGATTGCATGAGAAAGGTGCTGCCCCAAATTGCTCAGCTACTTGCAAATGTTCCATTATTTTATAAGTGGGTGATTTCATCAAAAACATTTAAACTTTATCGCGGGAGTCTGTGTTACCATGTTTAGTACCCGATAATTTCTACCTCTATGGATGTCTGTTGGCCCGGAATGGGTTTACATTAAATGAAGGGGGCTACAACAGCAAATAGCTCTATGAAAAGTCTCGGGCGGATGAAATACATGATAGAAATAAAAGATAACAAAAAAGTTAAAACGGTGGTTGTCTGCTAAATTTTTATGAACTTTTGTGAAGTCTTACCCCCCCCCCCAAAAAAAAGGGCTTTCTTTTGCGACAGAACCCCCATAATTCATACCAGCACTATTTGAAATAATTATCTTTTTGCTGAATATGGTATACAAATATTCATAACACTGTTCGAGTGTGGATCGTATAGCATTGCATTGCAAAGTGAACTACTTCTTCGCTGTCAAATTTGATAACATCCCTTACGGTATAATGGTATTGCCCAAACAAGCATAGCATGCATGCATGCTGTACAGCGTACACGCACAAACGTATGCAGCATATTTTCCACCAAACCGGCTGCCTCGAGAAAACACTGATAATCCACTTTTTTTCTAGAGTTCTTCTGTCTGTTGACTCTTCCGAGAGCTCTTCCTATCAAGTAACTGTTATTCCGTAAGTAATACCTCTGTATTTTGGTGTTCATTTTTGCTTTTTCTCGTCACAAGAACGAACCACAACTTGCATGTTCTAAAATGTTGATTGACTGAGTGAACGGCGTGTTTTTGACATCCCCGACAAAATAACATGTTTGGCCCCCATGTCGTCCGGCCGTTCCATCAAAACGTCCGCTCAAATTCTAGATTCTAGTTTGCACACATCTAGTTCGCGGGGTCAAATCACTAATTCTGTATTGTTAAATGGGGCCGTTGAGGAAATGGTCTCGATAAATGTGTCAAAGATTGTATTTCAAGATCGGAACGGCATACACGCTTTCACTTCGTTTTAAATTTTAAACATTTCTTGAAGTAGTCGTTGGACATTTTTTGAGGAAAGGCACCAAAATTAGAATGACGTTTTCCGTGACCGACTGTGTGCGTGTGTGTGGAAAGTCGACTGTGTCAACAAACTGATCAAGGGCAGTGGGGCAGCCTTGACATTGGCAACTGTGTGGTTTTAATTCACTAACACCATGGAGGTAGAAATAGACACACACATTGTCCATAATAATGAACAGACTTTGAATATCTGACCCAATTATTGTTATCAGTAAATAGTTTTACCTTATTTATTTATCAGAAAGGTTTTTGTCATTTCAAGTTGCACAAACGACTTGAGAGTTGAGGTGGAATATGGCAACTTCTTGGAAAATTTATCTGTTTGTTTAAAATGTATGGATGAAGGACTGACCAATTGATGTTTATGTATAAACATTTATGAGTTATTATCCATCATTTCTCTCTGTATCTTCTTGATCTGTAAAATAGAAAGAATTGTGAATTCCCAGGGCTGTTTCGCATTCATTTGACTTTTGATAAATAAAAACAATTTAACTAGATTCTTTGCCTGTATTTTGGTTCATAAATAAAATATTATTAGTCTTGATGGGCAGATAATTATGCTGCACGGCATAAGATTGACCTGCACACAAGCACAACCCAATCAAAATGGTTAAAAATATGTTTTTAAAGTATGAATTTAGAAACTCATTCATTTCAAACACTTTCGATTTTACAATTTGGTCAAAGACTTCTGGAAAGTTTCACTGTTGTGCATAATGGTGATTAATTGGGCTCCCTGGGCGAGGCAAGACAGAGCATAGAGTAAGAACAGAGACTTTATGGACAGAGTAAAGAGACAATTTTAGGGTCTATTTTATATATTAAAATATTCAAGTGTGTGCAAAAAAAAGCTCAAAACATTTTTTCAGTTTAATGAAAATGGTTTATAGTTTAAATAGAAAAAAAAATTCCTCAATAATTATTTTGAGATTGTGTCCGGGGGAAAAAAAGCAAATAAGATTCAATAGCAGTTTCAGCAATTATTGACTCGGTTTAAAAGTCAGCGGAGTTATTGTTTAAAAAATGCATGGCATACCTATTTAAAGCTAGTTAATTCAATCTTTACCCCTGAGTGTTTTTGTTTACACAAAATTACTACAATGTGAAAATGAGAGTGTACCGGTAATTTGATATTGTAGAATTTTAACATTGTAGTGAAGTCATTTATGTGCAGTGAAGATGCCCCCTTAAAAAACAAAAATGAAAAATGAACTTAAGCAGAAAATTAAAAATGAGAAACTTCCTGCTTCCATGAAAATAAATGTTTCTTTTGAATTTGTTTTGTAAAATTTGTTGTTTATTTTGAATTGAAACTAGAAAATCAAATATTGCCCTGTATGAGATTCCTAGTAGACTGAAGGATCTAGCACAGGATGGAAAATCTTTAAAACCTGTAATTCAAATCTTTTGTAAAAGCTTGAAACTTTACTTCAATACGAGAAGTGCTGTCCCTATACATTTTTAGGTGCCAGGGTTTGAATGTCAACTGTTTTTTAATTTATCCAGAAAGCATTCTAATGGTTTATTCTGCAAAAAAACACACCTTGCGTCACTCAGTTCAAGTGTTAGTATGCATGTTCAATAACACACTGAGTAGTATGCAATTTTAAATTGTAATGCTTAATCCCGTCAGGAGTTTGATCTTTTTAAGGGCAAGGCCATTTTCATTTTGCAAAAGGCACTTCCATTGGAAAATATTATAGCCAGTGGGAAAGCTTTGAAGGGGCACCAAGGCCAGACCAGGGCAACAAAGGCCATGGCCTTCATGGCATGCATGTAGTTTAAACGCCTTCTAAAATTCCATTTTCAGAAAAGCTTAATATTTATTCCTTCCTTAATTATTTTTGTTTACAATCGCTTACTGGCAATTAGGATGTGGGGCAATTCCATGTATTTTTTTAATTAACTGAATTTTGTGTTTTATCTCCTGTTGTGTGTACAATCACATGGTGGCATACTGCCTGTGAATGCCATGCAAGTTTTGACGTCGCAAAATCAAATGAACAATTTTGGGAGACTTAAGGTGTGACGTAAAATTTGCTTTGAATGAAGCATTCGCAGGAAGTACAAACTGGTACTTAGTGGAAATTGTTACTCCCGAGCCCAAAATTGTATTCATAAATTAAAATGGACGAGATGAAATCCACAGCTTTTAACTGATTAGGTAAAGGTAAGAGCGAAGGTGTAGAATAAATAGTACAATATTTCTTCTCTGAAAATTATGCTAAATATCCCAGAAAATCCTGTTAAATGTAATCTTTATTTGAAAGTGTAAATAAAAATGTTGAAAAAAATAAAAACACCAGACAAAAGACATGACAAGATAATTGTAATGTCTGGGTCTTCATAATAAATGTTATGGTAGAAATAACAGAGTTCTTCAAGAGGTTTTCTTGTAACAGAGTCATCTCCCTTTTTACAATCAATACTTCCTTCCTTTGATATTACTGTCGCTTCAGACATTACAGAAAGTGCACATTCTTATGAAATCAAGGTCAGATTCCAAGAAGAGAATCAGACGCTGTCTTTAAATTAAAAAAAAGCTCTTTAAAGGCAGTGAGTGGACACTATTGGTAATTTACTCAAAATAATTATTGGCGAATAATCTAACTTGGTAACGAGTAATGGGGAGCTGTTGATAGTATAATACATTGTGAGAAATGGCTCCATCTGAAGTGACGTAGTTTTTGAGAAAGAAGTAATTTTCCACAAATTTGATTTCAAGACCTCAGATTTAGAATTTGAGGTCTCGAAATCAAGCATCTGAAAGCACACAACTCAATGTGACAAGGGTGTTTTTTTCATATCTCCCAACTTCGATCACCAATTGAGCCCAAATTTTCAAAGGTTTGTTATTTTATGCATATTTTGAGATACACAGAGTGAGAATACTGGTCTTTATCAATTACCAATAGTGTCCAGTGTCATTAATAAAAAAAATGAACATCAGCTTGGTGAAGTGCTCGTTCATCATCAGAGGAAGTGGGGTCAATAACCTACTAATACCTGCTACTAATACCTGCCCATGGAGACTGCGTACTTAAAAAAGTCATTCTTACATCAGGTAATTAAAGTTCTGGTTGTAAGGCCACATGAAAACAACAATTTTATGAAATCGAGACTTTTAAGAAAACCACCGTATGATTTGTGTGATTAGCATTCACTGTCAATGAGGATGTCAATATGAATTCAATGTCTAATCAAATTGAATTCAATTGATTTTGATATTATATATATTTTTTAAATGCATATTAACTACATTTTCAAACACCTTTTCCAACCTAAACCGGGCTTGTGTTGACCTGACTTAGAAATACTAAGGAACTTGGTTTGTTGTGTGTGGGTGTGGGTGTGTGTGGGGGGGGGGGGCATATTAAGCAGAGTAAACCATATCAACAGTTTTTAAATTCTGCATTGAAATGATACGTTGGAGATATTGTATGCTTAAAGGCACTGGACACTATTGGTAATTACTCAAAATAATTATTAACATAAAACCTTACTTGGAAATGAGTAATGGGGAGAGGTTGATGGTATAAAACATTGTGAGAAACGGCTTGATCTGAAGTGCCATAGTTTTTGAGAAAGAAGTAATTTTCCATGAATTTGATTTCAAGGCCTCGGATTTAAAACTTGAGGTCTCGAAATCAACCATCTAAATGCACACAACTTTGTGTGAGAAGGGTGTTTTTTCTTTCATTATTATCTCGCAAGTTCGATGACCGATTGAGCTCAAATTTTCACAGGTTTGTTATTTTATGCTTATGTTGAAGTACACCAAGTGTGGATGCTAGCCTTCGACAATTACCAATAGTGTCCACTGCCTTTAATTCTACTTAAATATTTGTGTTGTTTTATAATTGATTTGAACTGATTGATTGGAGACAGCCTGAGAAAGTTGCAGTTTGTACCAATGGTAAAAGAAGCAAGCTTGTACATGTAGACCTAAACCTTTTCTCTCTCTTCCTTCGGCTGCTTTGACTGTATTTCGTTTCTTTGACTGTCATTTCTTTTCTTTGACTGCTTTGAGAGCTCACAACAATAAGTGAACCAGATACATTGAAAAGAAATAATTTGTAAAATCTGTATTCACCTCGAAAGATTGCGGGCTTTGTAGTTGATATGAACCTATCCTTGTCAAGTTGTAGAGAGACTCGATGGCGGGTATTATGTTACCTTTTGCACATCATGAATGTAGGACAGTAGAGTCAAAGCACTAATATAGTACAGCGTTACCAGACCACAAACACAAAATGGTGGCTATGTGACACACGTCGGCATTTTTTTTTTCTTTCTTCTAATGGAAACTGTCTGATCTTGTGTTTGTCAGATGCTTGCTATTAGGAAAACGGAGGCCCTTGTATGATCAGTGCTTTCTCCTCATGCACCGCTGCATTAGCTGCGCCAGTTCCCCCTGCATCTCAAATGAGGGAATCAAGTGATGCATGGCGATACGTAAGAGTGTCAAAATAGGCCCCGTTTTTAGAGTCTGACGGTGGTTCTTTCCTGCAAAGTGTGCAAGAGTGTTTGCCTTGGTGCTGGCGTGGAGAGACCGGAAATTTTGGGGAGCTGCGTTCGTGTCGATGAATGTGTTGTGAACCCTGTAAATCAATTTATCATGCAGTTCAAGTATTTGTTCAGTCTTTCAGCTGAGCTTCTAAACTAGGTTATCTGTGGTCCATTAACACCTCGCTGAAGAACCCTCTGAACAACTACTTCGTATTACTTAACTAAGTGAGTGTTGTTTGGCCACCGAAAGCACTTTTTATGTTGTTGTTCAGTAACTTGTGTCCTATGTAAAACCTCTGGCTCTTCAGTTAGTTATTTACACTGTGCCAAATGGGTATTTGTAATACTCCGGAATAATTCTTAGTGCCTCAACAAAGATGTCAACAAGATTACAGGATAAAAAAGGACACACTTGATGACTTTAAAACAGACAAAAACCTGTATTTTCACTCAAATCTACCATTTCCAAGTGCTGCCTTGAAAGTGCAAACTATTTCATCTTCTTAAAGTTTCTGGTCGAAACTTACATTTTCAAATTTTCTTGGACCATCTTGGCTGTCATATTTTGAAGGGAACATAAAAATATTGGCAAAGTGCCAACTATTTCATCTTCTTCTTTTAGTTTTGTCAACATATACCTTTTCAAATTTTCTTAAGATCATCTTGGCTGTCATTGTTTGAGGGGAACATGAAAGTACACGTGATGCCTTTTGTCGGCCCAATGCTGCACCCTCATTTGTATGCTGAACGCACTCTTGAATAAATGGTTCAGAAGCCGCAGGAAGCTGACTGGCGGATGTTGGGATGTTATGCAAAGTGCTCTGTCGTATTGACTAGTCCAGGCCCTGTGTCTTATTGAACATATTCAAGTATCCCATCCAAGAAGCTGACGCAGTGAATACAGGAGCAGAGCGTGCATACCCCAAGAGACGGAAGTGTCCCTTGGGTGTCTAGAATCTATGCCAGACGACAAGGGATAGAATTGGTAATTCAGTGTCGACCAGATCAACAGCGCTTTCCATTTTTTTATTCGGTTAGATAACAGGTTTTTTCTTGGTCTGCTAAAGGAAGAAAGTGGGCAAGGTGGGTTGTTGAAGTCTTGTTACAGTATTTACACGAGTTTGAAAAGATCGACCATTGGTGTTCACTGCTGGTGTTGGCTTACCCAAATCTGATGTATGTTTGGCAAGTTGCACCTGTTTGACCAGAAACAGTTTTCATTTGGAGAAAGTTTATGCAAGCAAGACTTCAAACTTGAACAATACTCAGAACATTTGTTTTTGTAATGTACATGTTTTTCTCAATGTATTGTTAGGAAGTTACTTTTAAATTAAAAACTAGACAGTTTAAAATTTTCCACTTTAAAACCTGCAATTCCAGACCCTGTTATCTGATTCGGGAAATGCTAGGATTAATCCTATCTTGAGTTAGGACGAGTAACCCGTCCTAACTTAGGATGGGTTCAATTCGTCCTAACTAACGTCTTTAGATATATATGGAACTGAACTCGTCCCAAGTCCTAAGATTAATCCAAATTTAGGAAGAGTTTGGTGAAATCGACAGCTGATCACATGAAACATTCCTTTAACATTTTAATAAGTACACCTAATTGACACCAATTGAAAGTGACAATACAGGTTGGAATTTTTCTAATGACTGAACTTTGCTAATTTATCAAGCCCAGTGAAGCTTTCATTACTTAGAGCACGGATGGTTCAACAGTCATATCTCGTGGTGCATTAAAACATGATTGAAGTCATTTACAGTCATGTATTCAGCCTGGCTTAGGAGTTGAAAGTGTGAACAAAATCCTCTCCTTTATCATCCGTTTCAGTCATCAGTGTGTTGATTCTCAAATTCTGATATGGGTTCAATTTCACATTGATGATTTCACATTTAAAAAAAAAATCAATATTTCTTTGAAATGTCCTTTTAGCAATCCACCTCCAAATGTATTCTTTGAAGAATTTGTAAATCAATGTCAAATATATACAGCGACAAAAATCCCATGAATCCTCTATTTTAATATTCTCATTCCCTTTAGCCGGGGTTAAGTCATTGACTAATTCATGGCATGTTTGACACAACCCTTTGCATGTATTTACCAATTATTGGTACTGTTCAAGCATGGTTCAAGCATCCACTGACTAGCAATTTAATAATGCCTTATCAGTGTGGGCGCATTTTAATATCTTGGTCACTGCCTTATCTTGAAAAACAGTTATAATTTCATCCACAATCGCCTCGATTGAGGACTAGATCCCGAGGGAGTTGAGACAGCTACGGCCAAACTCGGCATCGGTATAAGGTTGCTCAATGGGCGGAAAAAAGGAAAAATCTTTAAGCCTCCGTCCATGATGGTCCATGGCAGTGAATGAGGTCATGAGACAAGATGGCGGCAAGCAGTCCCAACCACAGAATATGTTGTATTGATCCTGCATTCTTGATGAAAGGCCATCTGCCTAGCTGGCTGTGGGGCTGTAACCCTACACCGGTCTGTGCCAGTAGAATGGGCTACAGCATGAGCTTATTTTTCCTCCCTAGTTGATGACCTCAATTTGCTGGTCCATGGTTAATTGAGCGTGACACTGATTTAGATTTTTTTTCAATATCAACTATTTTTTTTGAAAATGCTATCTCCAAATGTAGAGTGCGTTATTTCGCTTTTGATGTACCGTACAACTTACATACGTTTCAAAATTGATCGAAAATGGTTGCATGAGTGTTGAATGCTCGAAAGTTTGAGTACTTTGCCTTTGTGATTTTGATTTTATTACACTGTTTTTATGACCGCGTGGTTATCGCTCACTGGTGTTCAAATGTAAAACCAAAATAATTTATTTTTTATTTTTGGGGAATTTTTATTTTTATTGGATTGTTTGTGGCTTGAAATATTGTCTTCTCACCAGGAACGCTTTAAGGCTCTACACTAGTGGTTGACACATCAGCTTTCAAATATTTATTAGAAACCACGCCAAGTTGCCTGTGGAATGTGTTTTTTTCTGCAGGATTTGGAAAACACTGATTATACCGTAATCGGTGTAAGTGTACATCCAAAATCATCCTCCGCTTTACCCGATGCAATTTTAGTACATCAATAAAGCTTGACTTAAAGGCAGTGGACACTATTGGTACTTACTCAAAATAATTATTGGCATAAAACCTCACTTGGTAACGAGAAATGGTGAGAGGTTGACAGTATTAAACATTGTAAGAAACAGCTCCCTCTGAAGTGACGTAGTTTTCGAGAAAGAAGCAATTTTCCACGAATTTGATTTCGAGACCTCAAGTTTATGAATTCAAGCATATGAAAGCACACAACTTCGTGTGACAAGGGTATTTTTTTCTTTCATAGTTATGTCCAATGACCAATCAAGCTCAAATTTTCACAGGTTTGTTATTTTATGCATATGTTCAGATACACCAAGTAAGAAGACTGGTCTTTGACAATTACCAATATTGTCCATTGTCTTTAAATTGATTTCTATTCAACTGGGGCATAAACATCTTTATAACAAGAAGTAAGCTTCGAATACTTAGAAATTCCACAACTTTTTGTCAGGTTCATTTCCAAAGTCTGGGTACCTTTCATAAGCGTTTGAGCATCGTGTGCATTTTGACGGAGCATGCGATAGTAACAAGAACTGAAAATCTATACAAATTTTTGATAAATCTACCATGTTTTTATGGTTTTTAGGAAAAGAAAATTTAGAAATTTTTTATAAATGGGAATAAAAGAGTGGTGACTCGGTATTGAACGTTCATTTAAAAACCTTGTTCCACTCTTTTATTTCCTTCATTCCAGTCACATATTTTGTTCTGTACCATTGCACTGAATAAAATTTGGGAACAAGGTTGAGGTCACACCGGTACAGTATGGTACGTGTGCATAGTTTACATTGGTCGATATCAGCTCATGTATAAAGAGGTGAATTCATTGCAGGGACATTCTCTTATGCTCCCTCCAGCAGTCAGTCGAAACTGTCCTCATAACCCAGTTGTGGACGCCCTGATGTACACTACTGCCTTGTCAGGAAAATTTGTTTGGCTCCTCTTTTTTTTTTTAGCAAAGGACTACAGGAAGTGTTTTGGGGATAGTTTAAGCTTCATAAAATGTGTGCAGTTTGCCCCACAGCATTTACGATGTGGAAATAATTTGGTGAGTTTATGAAAACGCCAAGTTAGGGAACTCTTTGATAGTTCAACTAAACAGTGAACTGTAAACTTTTTTTTGTAGGGAAACAATGCTTGTGTCTTTGAAGGATAGTTTTCAGTTGTTTTGGGGCTATTGGCTAGATATAGTCTATTTGCGTTTATTTGTCAGGAAATCATGAATGAGAAGAGATATGGGATTAATTGCTTGTTAAAATATTAACAAATTGATTTAAGACACACATTTTTTATAGTAAAAAATTCTGCCAAAATATTTAGAAATGCTAACAATGAGAAATATCCATTGGTGTATAAAACCCCGGTGCAAATTTAACATCATTTAATTAAAAAATATGATGAGAACAAGTTAAATTTGTTGGTCTACATCAAATCGTCTGGTCAATTGTGGTCATTTGTGACCGCTATGGGTCATTTTGGTTCAGGTAGCTTGTGACAGCAACAATCTATGTGGGGTTAAATACAGTACACTGTACATAATGAATTGTTTATCTGATTTTGTTTATAAACACAAAATTTCAAATTTAGCGTTGCTAGGTTTCATGAGCGTTAACTGCAGGTACATGTGTGTGGCTGTTTTAATGTAAGATCTTCACTAAAGTGGACCAGTGCACAGAATGCTTCTTTTGATTGGATTCGGTTAGTCGGCATTAATCTTATTTGTCACATGACAATTACAAATGACTGGTGATAATGAAAACCAGTCTAGGATTAAGTAGGCCCTTAGCTCTTACCGGCTCTGGACACTGGACAGTGCTTGTCTCTTAAAAATCAACCCTCCTTTTAAAAGAAATAAAGTGGGACTGACTTGTGGCTTTAGGATTCGTAAGAAGTGCCACTTAGGTTTCTTTCTTCAACTAAAAAGTCTGGCATTGCTGTGTTGTATTGCAAGCCCATGGGTATACCCCCATGTATGGCTTTGGTATGGGGTCCAAGAGTCTAGGTCACCAGGTCACCCTGTAGAGGTCATAGGGTCATGGCCAAATGATACAAACAGTCTACAGCTGGGGGTAGTGAGTTTAGAACAACCACTTTTTGTAGGGTAAGTTCCTGGTCGTGTAAACCCAGGGGACATGAATGGAGGATGAAACATTACTCAATATGGTACAAGAGCTTATTATATGTACATATCCCCAGATGCACATCACAGGACGGGCAAAATGAATCATATCTGATACTGCTTTACGTATATGACATGTACAGGTATTGAATTGGTGTTTTTAAAAGGAAATGGATGCCTATTGAATCTCAGAAATAAAAGGTCAAATGTGCAGAGGGAGTAGAGGAACTTGTCTTTTAAAAAAAAAGATTCAATGACGTGGTTACGGAGACACTAGACACTGGATAGTCATTATAGTCTAGGTTGAGTGAGAAGCCATCTTTAAATGTGTCAAGTATTCATGTGTGTCTTTTTCTAATTTGCAGTGAGGCACCATATCTGCTTGTACATGTGTATGCGGTTTGAGGAAACATCACAGTCGGTCTGAGCTTACATTTGCAATTTGTACACTGATGTGCGGCGGAGTCTGAATACTGACGACTACATTTACAACGTCATCTTTTGGACACCAGGTACGCATTAAAATTCTTCTTTTTACAATCACTCGTCATCGATGTTGAGTCTTCTGACTATTGGGAAACTTAACTTGCTCTGTCGGTTTGGACTTGGAACAGCATTTGCAGCTGACACAAGTTCTTCACAGTATATCCATGGTGGTACTGCAGATCTCCTGCAACTTGAAGAGAACAATCTTGATGGCCAAATCATGTTGCGGGCCAAAATGATTTATGTTTGAAAGAGCAAGGGTAACAAGGCATTTTCTCATGGTAAAGGGCACCTCTACTCTATGAGGAAATTACAAATCTATTGGAACATTCAAGGGCCACCAAGGCAATGACCAGGGGCTGCGGAGGCGATTGACTCTTGACTCTTGATCGGGCCTGTTTATGAAAATGAATCCTGCCGTACAAAAGTTAGTGTATGCCATAAAAAAAAACTCTTTCAGGAGGGATTTTTAGTTTTCCGACTTTGTTCCAACTAAAAATTTCACAGACAATTAAATTTCACAGATAAATTTTGAAAGTTTTCATATCATGTACAATGTACTCAACCAATACCACCTTTAAGAGAAGCATTCACACTGTCTTCTTTATATATGTTCGTGTTGTACAATTCCTTTTTGTATGGTTCAAATCCACCCACCATTGTTAACTGTTTGACCTTGGACCGGTACTATAGATGTTGGACTAGTTTTTTGTGTGTTTGTGCTCCACTGAGCTGTAATGATCCAAAACAATTTTCAGAATGAGAGGGCAATATGCACTTTATATTCATGAGGTATGTTCTTTAAAGGTACTAGACACTGTTGGTAAATGCTCACAATAATTGTTAGCATAAAAACTTACCCGGTTAGGAGCAATGGAGAGCTGTTGTTTTATAGTAATAAAAACATTGTGAAAATTGGCTCCCTCTAAAGTAGTTTGTGAGAAAGGGTATTTCTTACTAAATAAAATCCTAAAAGACTGGCCTCTGACAATTATCTAAGAAGCCCAATGCCTTTAGTACCAAAATACAAGTATTGCATGAAACCAAACATTTTGGAGGTTGTTGCACTGTTGTTATTTCTCTTTCCTCCCTGTGAACAATTGTATAATGAATATAAAGGCAAAGTTTGTTCACCTTTGGTTTTTGGAACCGTTCGAGTGTAGAATGTAATCGTATACTAGAAAACGACACATTTTTTATATCTCCTAAAATCTGGAGTAAATTTTGACACTAGGAAGAACATCCCTAATTTCAATACACAAACATAAAACTTTTCTCAGATCAAACATTTTTTGCATCCCTTTCTCTACAACACGTTCCTTAGAAGGGAATTGTTCAAACATTATCTCAAAATGTTACACATTATCGGCAGCCGCAGTGCTTCTTACTAAGTAAGATTTTATGGTCATTAATTTATTGAGTAATTATTGAAGGTAATTTTCTTTAAAGAAAGGTGCAGTAAGTGCTTAGACAGGTTTGTTTCTATGTAACATTCTCTTCAATGTTATACAGAGATGTACATAATTCTGTGAGTTCAATATTTGGTGTGTGGTAACACCATGTGAATTTACTTGCTATAAGCCTTTTTGAGGTATGGCAGACGTGACACGCGCGCGTCACACGCCGCGACTGATGCCACGCTCACCATGTTGGTGGTCATTAGGTTTACGTGTAAACGCCGCACCGCCTAAAATGCGCACTTCACTGAATACATATGTTCTATTTCTACGGTCAATACGCACAAATTTACCACAACTTTACAGTGTTGTAGCATTGTGTCCGCCATACCTCAAAAAGGCTTATAGAGAATTTTTTCTTAGAGAACTGTCTTTCTATATTCTACTGCGGAGTAGATTTATCAGATTGTTCGGGGATTAATCAGATTGTTCTGAAAAGAACTGTCTTGCTTTTTAACTGCTACCCTGGCGGAAGGTATAGAAAATAGGCTGGGACTACTACTTTAGCTTATAGGATTGTAATAAACTGTACTACTGCGGAGCCAGTTCTTAAATTGGTCTCAACGATTTGACTAGCTTGCTCTAGTCATCATCAGGAGACTGAGAATTCAGTAATGTCAGCAAAAGTCATGGTTGTGTGTGCCGTGGCGTTATGAGAAATCTTTCATCAACATGTACACACTGTTGACCCAATTTCCCTGACTTTATAACTCTCATAAATCATGATAAATGTTGGTTATGTCATTTGGGAATCAGATTCCTCAAGTGTTCTTCTGCAGCTTTAATTTTAGGCGATACGATACGTATGTGGTTAGACCATGGAGTGCTATTTCTACCCCCATGGTAAGACCACCATCTTATCTTTGGGGCTACAATTTTGACTCCCAAAATGGCATTTTATCTAATAGGCAGAATACATCTACACCCCTTGCATCTCTGTTTCAAAGCACACATTTTTGTTGGCAGGCTTTTTTTTCACTGCCTGTTTTAAGTAGTTATTTTAAGTAAATGAGAATTAAGTATAGACGCTGTTGTTGGTCCCTGCCTCGCCATTCATAACTAAGTAGAATAATTGAGTAATAACCCTATTATATCATGGACTGTTGGCTCAATTGTGTGTTTTGGTTCCGCGTGAGTGGGGAACACTCTACCTCGGCATTCAATCAGTGCCTTTCAAAGCAGAGGGAAATATATCGCTGTTAACGGTCAATATAAGCACGCAGTCGCAGCCGTTCAGAATTAACATCATGAAGTAAGGTCCACGGCTGATTAGATGAGTTATTAGTGAGAGAGGAAGAGAGAGAAGTTGGCAAGTTTTCTGTTTTTTAATTTTTATATAGACGCTAACGTCTGATGGCTGAATGAGTTTGTAATACGCTGGGGGTACTAATGTAATTCATTTCTCTATAGACTCAAACAACCATCTGCCGTGAGGGGTAATTGAAACGAACCATAACTATCAGGCAGTTCTATTTATTAAGAAAGGTGCAGCCATGTTAACGAACGGTCACACTTTTTAAAACTTCCTCCCCTCGTTTTAAGAGGTTTTTGGTGATGGAGATACGCGACCTTGGTGTTCAGAAGGCAGCTAATGTTATAACAGTCTTTCATTTTAGCCATCGAGAAATTAATGATGATGATTAAGTGGCTACTTAACTTCATTTACAAGAAAACTCTGAAATGAACAAACTTAATTGGAGTTCTTTGATACTCTAAGTGGTGAAATATCTCATTCAGGCGAACTCAGCACGTATGTATTAATTTAGTTTTGTTGCTGCTGACTTTACTGATGTAAAGCAATTGTGGTAAGGGGGTGTACACATTTTTGGTTTCAGCTACAACTACAGCTTAATCTACACGTCACGATGCGTTGAGGTACAGGATGTCCTTAGCAACACCCTTAACAACAGCCGTAGACAAAGCCACAGCCGGCAATTTGGATTTGGCCTTAGTCTTGCCTTTGTCATGTTCCTGGCCCTGTTTGTAATAGCATTGTAATATAATACAAAGGGTTTATTACTTGAAATTAAAATGTTTTATACTGTCAACCTCTCCCCATTACTCGTTACCAAGTGAGGTTTATGCTAATTATTATTTTGACAATAGTGTCCACTGCCTTTAAAGGACTGGCGAGTAGTGGGATGCCTGCTAGATTATTCAAAGTCTGGGGGGACCAGTGAAAAGAAACGCTAACTGGTCCTGCTGGCCAGTCACTGAATTAAAGGACAAACTCAAAAATAGATAATAACAGCAACAAGTATACAACAAAACAACTTTTGGGGCTGATTTGCACAATTTTGTAATAATAAAATTCATACTCAACATGTTTTATCATTGACTCGAAATTTTTCTTTTTAATATTTAAAAACAAATTTTTAACACAAATACGTAAACAAACCCCCTTAAAAATACAGAGAAAAACAAAAAGCAGCACAGAGAATGGACAAATAACACAATATAACCAAACACACAGAAACACCTTGCTGCAGCGGACGGTGAAATTAAAGACACGTTCAATTCTCTCTCATCTTTTATTCATCCAGCATTTATTACCATTCTATATTGACGCGAGGAATGAGTCTAATTTAAATGGAAGAGAGAGAGGGGCGTATCTGTGGTTTTGGTTTCCTAATTGTCTGAGATGTGCATGACTAGTCAAGAAGATGAGAAGTGACCCCTAGTGATGCAGCCCTGCATAACGCACCTGCTGTCTCCTAACTGTAGACAGGTGCCGTGTAGCATCCCTTTAGGTTGCCATGGGCTTTCTCTCTCTCTCTCTCTCTCTCTCTCACTCATCCTCCCTGGCTAACGATGCAGAAGGAACTGACCGTGGAGAAGTCCATGGTTCCTAGAGAATCAATGTTGCATAAAAGGCTTAGTTGTAAAAATGTGACCTCCAGTTGAACCGCTGTCCACTACTGAATGTTTCGATGTTACTGTTACTTTGTGTGAATAATGTGCGGAGAGCACAGCTGATCTGTCCATCTTGGTTGACTGCTGCCGTTGAAAGTCAGGCCTGTGTGTGCTTTATTTTTAAATGGGCAAGGGCACCAAGGCATTTTCTCCTCGGTAAAGGGCACCCTATGAGGAATATGTAAAATTGTTCTGGAGCATTTCAAGGGCACACAGGCAGTGCTCCTATGAGGAATATGTAAAATTGTTCTTGAACATTTCAAGGGCACCAAGGCAGTGACCAGGGGGCACGGAGGCAACGCCTCCATTGCCTCTGAGAAGTATCAGGCCTTGAAAGTCAGCCATTCATATGATTTGGGACCTTTCTGGGATCTTATTTTATTCTTTTGGTCGAGGGTCGGGGGGGGGGGGGGGGCTGGACAAACTGAGTCATCATCATTTTGTGCCACACACAACTCAACTGCTTGCCAATATTGGGTAACTTGGAGTCCATTGTCATTGGCCTCTGTAAGGCGCAATGCAAGCCACAGTTCAGTAGTTGGTCCATAGTCTGGGGTCCTTGCTAGTCTGTACTTGCAGTTTGCAGCAGCTTCGGAATTCCGCCACTTCTGAATGTTCCTTTTCTATTTTCCCACGCCCTAAGACGGCAACGTTTTTGTAGAGTGACAAATATATTTATTCAAGTTCATCTGAATAGAGCACACTGTTTAAGCTGTGGTTTGTCCACTCAGGCTTCAAAATAACCCTCGGCATCCACAGCAGTTGCCATGGTGCCCTGTGCTTTTGCTGTGGTGCCCTTTGCAACGCTCCAAATACACATTTAAATTTTCCTCCTAGAAGTGCCTCTTACATAAAGAAAATTCAGGGATATTTTTTATCGTAAAAGTATTCCACATTGAGTATTCAAGTATGATGATATTTCCACATATTTAAAAGTAAAGCACATAATTGCACATCTGGGCGATTTCACAGAGATCTAGGACTAGTCCTAATTTAGGACTAGTCCTAATTTAGGACTAGTCCTAATTTAGGACTAGTCCTAATTTAGGACTAGTCCTAAGTTAGGACTAGTCCTAACTTAGGACTAGTCCTAACTTAGGACTAGTCCTAGGAGATATTTAAAAACTTAAGGGTAGTTCTAAGTTAGGACGAGTAACTCAACCTAAATCGATATAGAACTAGTCTTAACTCTTCTGTGAAATACTGAAATCCACACTGGACACAAGTTTTCAACAAGTATACTATGAGTGCTATCTAGGTGTCAAAAGTTTAATCTTGATGTACATGTATGGGTGAACACAATGGTAAGAAAAGGAAGAATCATTCATTACCTTGTTTGATACATTCTATACAACTGCCAGACTTGTTTATCCTTTCATAAAATTAATTGCCAAGTTCAAATTTTTGTTCAATAGGGGGGTCAGTTGGCTCTTCATTCTCGATTTTGACGACAGATTTTGATCGATCTCACAGTGAATAGTTCAGAGATTTGAGATTAGATCATGGAGTGGTTTGTGGTGTGGTAGAGTCCGAAAACTATTTGTATTTCTTTGAAATCTTGGCGTGAAGACTGAGATGTAACATATTTATCATTCAGTCAGTAACATTGATAACCTCTTAAGATCGCTATGTGATGGCTCTAAGTGCTTATCATTCGAGACTTTGTGTAAACAGTCACTGGCTCTTTCAAAAAACAATGTATAAACATTTGGTAGATTGCCCATTTCTATTTTGTACAGCCTGCAATATATGTTCTCGTATTTCAGCTTTTAGATTCCCTACTTACTGTGGATAGTACTATGTATATTGGCTAAGTAGTATTGAGACATGCTAGTTACAATCATCCGACCTGTTGAAAACCCACCTAAAGGATTTCAAATAATATCTGGAGTCAAATTTATGACTCCACAAAATGGCCAACTGTGTTAATTCGCAAAATAAAAGTAAAACCATGCAATTTTTTGTGTGGATCATTATATTCTACTTTTAAAACATCTTTCCCACCATATGAATTTCATAACAAACAGTTTGAAACGCTTTTCATAGACCAACTCGCCTGATCCAAGGCAACATGTCCCTTTAAGCAAGACACTAAACCATTGCTCCGTCCTTCGGATGGGACCTAAAGCTGTAGGTCCTGTGTGTTGTTATAACAACTATCAACACGCGTATAACGCAAAGAGAAGGGGGTTAGCGTCTTCAATCATGAAAGCTTCACTAGAAAGGAAGTAGAAGAAAAAGGGTGTCCAAATTCTCTAGACTAAAAATCTTGCTGCGAATATGGTCAAGTACTTGAGTATTAATACAAAATTGTGCTTTTAACTATTTTGTGGTAAACAAAAATTTGCTGGAAACATAGTGTGGAAAGGTATTTAGAATGGTAGCTGCATTATTCTGGTGTAGCTCTTTGCTTATAAATCAGCTCTGTGGAATTGAGCCCTGTGCTCAAATCATAGTGCTTAGTGGGCAATACTTTGTTAGTTTTTTTTTAAACTGCTTTACTGTGTCTAAGACCATACTTATTTTCTTCTGTTTTTTGTTGCAAGTACCTTTTAATACAAGAAAATTGTGATAACAAATGTATGCGTGAAGCATTTGAATGGAATCAGTGGCCTAAATTTTGGCTGGTAACTTTTTGTACACATCAATTTGGAGCAAAACGTGTTCGCTTAAATGCAGAGCTAATGCGGAACTGAACTCCATATATGGTCTTTATTGATCATTAATTACCTATTAGAGGCAAATGGCAATTTTAAGTGCAAGTAAGGACGACAAAGGGGTATAGGGAGACCATTTGTTATGCCAAGGTCTTAATAGTCTCTGCTCATTAGAAGACTCCTGTAGAAAAAAATGGGTCTGCACTTTTGCCATTGGTGTAATTGTGATTGATACTGTGGCGTCACACTTTGATCATCTAAGGTCAAGTTCGCAAAAGGACTGGTTTTTTTTTTGACTTGTGGTTGATATTAACTGGTACCCGTGCTGAAAATGGATACGTTGGTAACCAAGCAGTATCAACCTGAAGTCGTGCCATCTTGGCTCATGACCAATCTTTTAGCATTTGTTGAAATGTACATTTGGAACACAAAGCACTGAGGTGTATCTTTTACTGCTATTCAAACACTAACTTATGGTCTCAGTATTAATAACATAACTGGTAAATATGTTTTACTTGCTCAACAAAATTTCGTCTGCTGATATAACAATTACTTTTGTGACTTGTTTTACGCATTTCTCAAAAACTACAGCACCTCAGCACATAATATGTTAAGGGAAGGTTTCTACCATCACTAATTTCAAATTGTGTAAGGGTATTATGTACAAATCTGTGGACATTGTGTTTTGTGACCTACATAAAAGATTGAGACCCTTTAAAACACACTACATACATGAAGTGTCCTAAAAATGACTGGTGTAGGCTTAGCAAATGTTTTATGATCTAAACTACTCTCTTAAAAGCGTGCTAATAAATTTAGCATGCCTCTTGGCTGTTCAAAATTTTATGTGGTTCATGAAAAATTAATTAAACACAGAACGGGGAAAAACACTTGTTTGCGTGACTGATGCTGCAAGATGTATTGTACCGTGAGAAAGCACTAACCTGAATTTTTTGGGGTAAAATACATGCAACTTTTATCAATCTCGTCTTAAAGCGCTGGACTAGTTTGGTAATTACTCACTTAGTGTCAAATCTCAACATGCATAATATAACAAACCTGTGGAAATTTGAGCTCAATTGGTCGTCGAAGTTGCGAGATAATAATGAAAGAAAAAACACCCTTGTCACACGAAGTTGTGTACTTTATTTTAGATGGTTCGTTTCGAGACCTCAAATTCTAAATCTGAAGTCTTGAAATCAAATATGTTGTCTTTCTCGAAAACTACACTACTTCAGAGGGAGTCGTTTCTCAAAATGTTTTATACTATCAACCTCTCCCCATTGCTTGTTACCAAGAAAGGTTTTATGCTAATAATTATTTTGAGTCATTACCAATAGTGACAACTGCCTTTAAAGATTGGTATTCTTGGATCCTTGGCTGGTTTTGCATGATTCTTAATATAAATTTTGATTGAGTTTGCGGTAGTTTTGGGTCTTCATAGGAATTTTTTTGTTGGTGTCTTAAATTATTTGTTTCAAACAAAAAATATACTTGGCCGGGAATACCTACCAATATTGTGTGGACATTTGTAGCTGGTTACAGGGTCCAGTTGTCATCGTTTAAGCCCTGTATGACCCCTGACCTTGAATTTGAATAGGTCATTAACCCCCTCCTGAAGTGACCTACATTGGCTGGCATTGTCTGTTTTATTACATTCATTTGTAGGAGTATTGATCAGATATATTTTACACTTGGCTGAACTCTCTGAAATTTGACAAGGAGAAGACATATTATTGCTTTCACTTCAGTTAAAGCTAGAAATGTTGACTGGCGCTGACCATGCACTTTCATACTAGTGTTTAAAGAACACGTTGCCTTGGATCGGTCTAATTGGTCTTTGAAAAGATGTAATAAAATGCAAATGGTTTAATATTTTAAAAGTAGAATATAATGATCCACACAGACATGCCTCGGAATTGCACGGTTTTCCTTATAAATAAAAAAAAAAAGACACGTTCAGCCATTTTGTGGAGTCAAAGTTTCGACTCCTTAAAATGGCCTACCTTGTTAGTTTGCGTAAAAAAAGAAAGTTGTGCAATTTGGAGTGATACTTATGTGGATCATTATATTCTTCTTTTAAAATATCTGTCTAACCAATGTCGTAACAAATGGTTTCAAACGCTTTTCAAAGACTAACTCGTCCGATCCAAGGCAACATGTTACTGTAATAATATTTACACAGGGTAGCCCCCCCCCCCCCCATCAGTGTGAGAAGGCTTTTCTCCTTGGGTGCTCCGTAATAAAGAACAATACAACAAAACAAAGGAAATGACATGAAGGAAAACAAAACACATAGAGCAACAACAGACATCTGAAGCAGTGAGAACAAAAGCAGCGTAGACTAAGCAAACAAAACAAACAAGAGAGGAACAACAAACAGATCAATGACTCTGTAAACGCAATATGTGGTTGTGAAAGAAGTCAAGGTGGGCACATTATAAAAAGCAGTCTTTCCTGAAGGCAGACCACAAAAAGTAATCCTGCGTAAGAAATGCATCTTTTTCCTATCTCTGTCCTAACTTTAAAGCTAAATTGCAGTGATTATGGTGTTTTTTTCTTTGTCTAATGCCATGGTATGTGGATGTAGGACTAGGAGTAAATCTTTGTTCAAGGCTATCACCATTGATGGCATTTTGAATAAATTAGGGTTTTTGAAATTTCAATTCATCTTAATTTTTTCTTCCTATAATATAATGTTTTGAGCTAATCTTCCAAAATAATTGAGGTTGGTGTGGCCTGTTTTCTGATGTAGATTATTAAGAGTTGAATGTAGGCCTGTGTACTGTTTGGCAAAACTGCAGACTGCCTTATTTAAAGCCATTGGACCCTTTCGGTACAGAAAAAAAAGAAAAAAAGTTCACAGATTTACAAATAATTTACAGGGTTTACAGAAGGTAATGGTGAAAGACTTCTCTTGAAATATTAGTCCATGAAATGCTTTACTTTTTGAGAAAACAGTAAAACAATATAAATTCTCGTTAGCGAGAATTACGGATTTATTTTAAACACATGTCATGACACGGCGAAACGCGCAGAAACAAGAGTGGGTTTTCCCATTATTTTCTCCCGACTCCCGCTGATCGATTGAGCCTAAATTTTTACAGGTTTGTTGTTTTATATATAAGTGGTGATACACGAATTGTGGGACTTGGACAGTACTGTTTACCGAAAGTGTATAATGGCTTTAAATCGATTCTTGATGGAAATGATTTTTAAAATTAAAATTAAAAGACCTAGAGAACAAGGTAATACAGCCTAATTTGTATACTATGCTAAATTTGCTTTAAATTGATTTTAAAAACAGCTTTAAGAGTTTATGCATTTTGATTGGTCCAAACACAGAATGTGGGGCTGCAGAAGGTCTGTCGATTTAAAAATAATTGATATATCGGAAATCCAATATTGAGTAGTCTACTAATAATGATTTTCCAAGTACGTGATAAAAGCTGTAGACAGTAGCACTTAGTCTCATTCCATTCAAGGTTTCCCTTGGCAAAATTTGGGTAAAAGCTTAGGTTTGGGCTATTCCGCATTTATCCATAGCCGATGGGTACACACACACACTGGTCTGAACTCTGAAGATAAAAAAATAAGGTCGACAAACTTGTCGAGATAAAAACATCAACCATTTATTTCTTGCTAAATCGATATTAGAATTTACCATGCATGATATTGTCTGCGAAGTGCAGCCCGATTTTGTGTAGGAATTCGGCCAAGATGAAAATTGGTTACACACTACACATACGTGTAGGAATGTGACATCCTATAGTGAAATTTGTTACGCATGGTACATCAAGTGTCCATTCAGCTAACAAGAAAATCAAGGAACGCTAGATAACTACATGTATGATGGACATTTTGTTTTGTAACAGCTGGGTCTGTAAACTGGAAAACAGTTAAAACAATTGTTTGTGTTACATTGTAGTATTTTTTTTCTTCGAATTTTTCCCCCCCCCAAAATAAAATTTGTGTTTCTGCATACTTAATGCAATATTACCATGATTATTTTCTCTGGAGTTACTGTCAGTATAGGAGTTACTAGTTGGAAAAGTCTGGACAGTGTTTTAATCCAGTTTTTAAAAAACAACTGAGAATATTTCTTCACAAGGGATTCACTACATGGAGCAGTGAGCAATAACTTGTTTTCGTTATCTTTTACGCACATTTTCGGGAAAAAAAAAATTATGTCCCCATGTCTACAAAAATCCAATAAGGAAACTTGACCAAAAACAAGTTTATTTGAACCCACAAAGCTCACGTATGGCTTTTACCGCTTACTACACATTCTGAGTCTCATCGCTGACAGTACGAAGGTCCTGTCAAATGGAGAAATTTTCTCAGCTGTTCTGTTAAGAAAGGTCAAGGTTCAATCTTAGCCTACCCAAACATCTTGTTCCTGTTCGTGATTGCAGCAAGGAACCTGTGCCTGTTGATTTACATTTGGCCCTTGAGGTATATTTATGTAAGGTACAAGGTAGATCCACCTTCCCCTCATGTGTGTGTTAGGAGGAATGTTCATCTGCTTTGACTGTACATAAACAAATGAAAGGCAAAAATAACCCGATCAGTTTACAAATGTGTGGCTTTCGAGACCGTGTCTGCTTGATTTCATTCCATGGTCTGAAAATGAGTATTAATTTTCATCATAATTTAAAGGGTTTGGGTACTTTTAGTACGCCACAAAACACAATATCCGCAGATTAACATTAAATTAAGATAATGATGGTAGAAAGCTTTCCCCTCTTGGATTGTACATAAACAAATGAAAGGTAAAAATAACCCGATCAGTTTACATATTACGTGTGGCTTTCGAGACAGTGTCTGCTTGATTTCATTCCATCGTCTGAAAATGAGTATTAATTTTCATTGTTTTTTAACGGGTTTGGGTGCTTTTTATACGCACAAAACACAATGTCCACAGATTTACATTAAATTTAAAATAATGATGGTAGAAAGCTTCCCTTAGAATATTGCTAAGGTGCTGCAGTTTTTGTGAAATGAGTTGAACAAGGTCACAAAAAAAAAAAAATCACAAAAGTTTGCATGTACAACATATTGGCGCGAACATGCGCGCACGACTCTCATGGAAACATTGCTCTGTTATTGCTCTGTGATTTTCAGGTTTTTTTCTCTGTCAAAAATTTGACCCACTAAGCTGAAACTTAGAATCTACAGGTAAATTATGTTTTGGACACATCTTCATTCACAGTGAGTAGGAATTCATGTCATGACCAAAAACTAAAAAAGGTATCAAGACAGTGGACACTTTTGGTAACTGTCAAAGACCAGTCTTCTCACTTGGTGTATCTCAGCATATGCATAAAATAACAAACCTGTGAAAATTTGAGCTCATTTGGTCGTCAAAGTTGCGAGATAATAATGAAAGAAAAAACACCCCTGTCACACGAAGTTGTGTGCTTTCAGATGCTTGATTTTGAGACCTCAAAATCTAAATCATAGGTCTCGAAATCAAATTCATGGAAAATTACTTCTTTCTCTAAAGCTGTGTTACTTCAGAGGGAGCTGTTTCTCGCAATGTTTTATACTATCAACCTCTCTCCATTAATGTTACCAAATGAGGTTTTATGCTAATAGTTATTTTGAGTAATTACCAATAGTGTCCACTGCCTTTAAGGAGAGAAATTTGAGGGCAGACAAACTCGTGCAGTACCAGCTGTTCAACAAAAAATTCATATGGTATACATCAGCATAATGATAAGGCGCAGTAATTTTAGATTTGTGAAATTTCTGTTAGGCGGATAAAGTTTCCACTTAACTTTCCCAGTTTATTTTCTTAAATTTTAAACTTTACATCAAGATAAATGACCCGTTGAACCATTTCCGAGTTTCCTTTTTTTTGACATTTCTAATTTTGGATGTCTGCCAGTGTGTTGATCCTGTTTCTTATAGATAGTGACTCTGACGTAAGTGAAAGGCACAATAAACAGCTAAACTGTACTACAACAAAATGGTTCTAGAATTTCTTGAATTCGAACAGCACAAGGCTATTGGCAAAAACACCATATTAATACTCTACATGTGCATAAGTTTAGTAAAAAGGAAAAGTCTAAATGAGACAAAACAATTCCTCGGGTCAAAAATTTGAAATCCTTTGCATCACTAAATATTTGCTTGTAACATTATGTGTGTATCTACTTGCCAGGCAGATTTTGTTCTTTTGAGAACTTGTCTTGCTTTAGTTTCTACTAACTGTGGAGTAGACTTTTGGAAGACGGGAGACTTCTCAGTTCTGAACTGTACTTCACTCCCGGGTAGTGAAGTTTATAACGAGATGTCCCCTCGATCCACTCAAGCTTAAGTAGCTGTTCCAGCCGATTTTTCTACCATCCACCCAGGTAGTAGTATCATAAGCAGAAACAGTTCTTTTTAGAACTAAGAAGTCTCCCGAATTCCTAAAATCTACTCCGCATTAGTAGAATATAAAAGAAGACAAGTTTTCAAAAGAACATAATCTACCGGGCAAGTAGACATAAATATGGTGTTATTGTAAAACAAATACTTATTTCTACCTCTCCATGCAATGCCACAAACCCTAAATAAGAAGATTCCTTATTTGTTATTTGTGGCTGGTCTCTGTACCTTAGGAAGACTGACGCAATGGAGCTCTCTGTGTTGTGTTCCATTATTATTTATTACAAACATTTCTTGCCCTTCACTCACAAATTATTTCCGTACAAGGTGAAATCATTAATTAATGACGTGCATGTCTGCAGAATTACAGACATCTGTACTTGTTATACTGCCTTTGTGTTATTGTTCCTCTTGGATGCCAGTGCCGATGCTAGAATATTGGCAAAATGGTCAGACTGCAGGACTTGCAATCGCAAGGTTGTGCCGTTTAACAGGCCAGTGCCGATGTAGAGTAATGGCAAATTTCCAGTGACTGGAGCAATCAAGGCAAATAGTGGGGAGTTACAACAATGAAACATTCTGGAAACAGATTTCAGAGGAGTGAAGTTTGTCAATGTACAGAAGAAAGTGGTCAAATGGTCAGATTGCAGGATTTGCAATCGCAAGGTTGTGCCGTTTATAAAAGGCGTTTGTAACCGGGTTTTTTAAGATGCATATGGTTGGAAAGATGTTTTAAAAGTAGAATACAATGATCCACACAAGTCTGCCTCGAAATTGCGTGGTTTTCCTTTTACTGTGCGAACTAACACGGTCGGCCATTTACTCCCATAAATGGCCGACCGTGTTAGGCGATGAGGTAAAAGGAAAACTGCAGTTTCGAGGCATGTTTGTGTGGATCATTGTATTCTACTTTTACATCATCTTTCTACCCATATGCATTTAAAAAAAAAAAACAGTTACAAACGCTTTTCAAAGACCAACTCGACCGATCCAAGGCAACGTGTTCCTTTAACTCAGCTTAAGTCCTAAGATTAATCCTAAGTTAGGAAGAGTTTGGTGAAAGTAACGGCTGGCTACTTATTTCGAAACTGTGAAGATAGTGTCTGACAGCTGACACAGTTGCCCATATAGGCCCTACTGTACATGTGTAGGCCTACATGTATTGACTTGACGTGGTCTGCTTTAGCAAAGGAACCTGTATGAAATAGTTTCAAAGTGCGTCTGGACCAACCTTGCGTGCAGCAAATCCCTGTACATGACACAAGCCTGACCTAAATGGTATGTGACCTATATTCATGCGTTTTTAAAAGATATAGCACCTAGCCGCCGTGACCATCGATTGTTTTCTCCCTGAGTTGGTTTGACGTACATGAATCTCAATAGTGGCATTACCCTGGCACCACGGGCTATTCAGACTTTGTGTAGCTGGACACTTGTGTAGGAAATCATTAATATTTCTGGAGTGTGATGTATAATATGGAGTGGGGTAGTCAATAATCATCTGGATCCAGGCCTCCCTCGTTGTCTCTGTGACAGTTACACATGTTATGGTTGGATGTCTATTGTATCCAGTGTTATACTATCATTGAAAACCCTTTAGTGTGTGGATGTGAAATGATGGATTGCATGGACCTGTAGTCAATCTCTGCGCATTCAATCTCTGTGCGGGGGGGAGAACGATACAAACTGCTATTGTGACTATCCACCAAAGTTTGCAATTAAAAGTTGATGGTGGTACTGTTTAACAACCCGTTTCAATCCAAACAGGTCAGCTACATACTAATACCCATGCAAAGCCTGACATTCTTTGAGCGAAGCTTTGAGAGTGCCCGCCCCTATTATACCTCAAAAACCTTTACCTTTACCTATCCCGTAGTCTTCTGACCGTGGGGGCACCCCTTCAAGATTTGTCAGTTAGTTTCCTCCATCCTTTTCGATCTTCAGACTTTCTCAGGGAGTCATTCAGTGTCAGACCCGTCCACTCCATGATGTTGTCCTCCCACCTTTTCCTCTGCCTGCCTCTCTTTGCTTCCTCCTGTTACAGTGCCTTGGAGGATAGTCTTAGCAAGTCTCGATGATCGTGAAATGTGCCCATACCACTTCAGTTTACACTTTTTCACAGTGGTCAGGAGATCTTCGTTGGGTCCAATGACTTGCCTGATTCTGGTCCGTACCTCCTCGTTGGTGATATGGTGGACACTACTGGTAATTGTCAATGAGACCAGTCGTCTCACTTGGGGTATCTCAACATAAATGCATAAAATAACAAACCTGTGAAAATTTTAGCTCAATTGGTTGTCAAAGTTGCGAGATAATAACAAAAGAAAAAACAACCTTGTCACACAAAGTGTGCTTTCATATGCTTGATTTCGAGACCTCAAAACCTAAGTCTGAGGTCTCGAAATTTGTGGAAAATTATTTTTCTTTCTCGAAAACTACGTTACTTCAAAAGGAGTTGTTTATCATAATGTTTTATACCATCAACAGCTCCATTACTCGTTACCAAGCAAGGTTTATTGCTAACAACTATTTTGAGTAATTACCAATAGTGTCCAACAAGCCTTTAAAGTTACTACTGGTAATTACTCAAAATAGAGCTGTTGATAGTATAAAACATTTTGAGAAATGTCTCCTTCTGAAGTTATACAGTTTTTTTATGAAGAGGTAATTTCCACTAAAACATTACTAGACTTCAGGCATGTTTAAGCCGTTTATTCCACATCTGAAAGAACAAGGTTTTTTTTTTCTTGCAACTTTGATGGCCAATTGAGTCAAAACTAATTTCACTGTTTTGTTACTTTATGCATGTTGGGAAACACTAAGTGAGAATACTGGTCTTTGACAATTACCAAACGTGTCCAGTTCCTTTACATTTGAGGTGGATGTTCTGAAAAGGGACTCAAACAAATGGGAAAAAGGGATAATCTTTTGTTTATAAACACTTGTAATACCTTCCAGTGAGTAGAGGTCCATCTTTCAAATTCTGATGATGAGTTTCTTTGAATTTACCCGCTAACCTTTTGCGTCTTTGGTTCACACCCTTCAATCTTGTCTACCGTCTTCGTTGTGGAGTTATCTCTGACAATGAAAACAGACGGCAAAAGGCTGGCCTTGATTGAAAAATAATAAGTTTTAATATAAAAAAACAATTGTTGGAAAGAAAGTAATGTTTTAGCAAACAGTTGGGTCAGGTCCTTGCCCTGGTTTATTTCTGTGTGAATGTGGTGGCCTCGTCTGAGTGGGATGTTTCAGACATTGTGACCTACAATCTTTGTGGCATACTTTTTAGAGTGTAGCATGACTCTTTTTATGAACATAGACGCGTTTGCCTGTATGCAGCTCCTTTCAAGGTGAATCATATGTTAGTTGGATGATCCCACAAAAGCTTGGGCGATATCGATTTATTTAGTCATAGCATAAGAGAGGTGTTCTAATGACATATTCTTCTGGTTTTACTCCAAACCTATGGGGTGCGAGATGTCTCAGCTAGCAAATACATCGCGATATTTAATCGATATCGCGGTATATCGCGATATATCGACATTTCGATTAAAACCAAATCCATCCGATATCAAAATCGATTCTGAAATAATATCGCGATATTCGATAATATCGTGATATCGCCCAAGCTTACCTTACATAAGATAGGATACCACAGGCCTGGAATTACAGGCCATTGCCTCCGTTGCCCTGGTCTTGGCCTTGGCTTTAAGGTTTTCAAATGGAAGTGCCCTTTGCAAAATGAAAATGGCCTTGCCCTTTCAACATGTTCAAAAATAAAATTCCAGCAGCCGGTTTCACGAAACGCTAGGATTAAAGGCAGTGGACACTATTGGTAATTACTTAAAATAATTATCAGCATAAAACCTCATTTGGTAACGAGTGCTGGGTAGCTGTTGGTAGTTTAAAACATTGTGAGAAACGGCTCCCTCTGAAGTGACGTTATTTTCGAGAAAGATGTAATTTTCCACGAATTTGATTTCGAGACCTCAAGTTTAGAATTTGAGGTCTCGAAATCAAGCATCTGAAAGCACACAACTTCGTGTGACAAGGGTGTTTTTTTTTTCATAGTTATCTCGCAACTCTGACGACCAATCAAGCTCAAATTTTCACAGGTTTATTATTTTATGCATATGTTGAGATACACTAAGTGAGAAGACTGGTCTTTGACAATTACCAATAGTGTCCACTGTCTTTAACCATATCTCGAGTTTGAAATCGACGGCAGGCCTTAATAGCAGTTAATTTTTTTTCTTTGGGTTTGGGGAGGAGAACAGGCCTTCGAAATAACCCAGAGCACCCACAACAATGGACCCTTCCCATGAAATCTGCTATTTACATTCGTACAGACCCTATTGGTTGGCAAATGCCACAGAGTTGTGCACTAGGCAGACGCGCAATTGCGTCTGCGTCACGCAGCCATTAGCTGTGTACAAAACAGCGCATTTGCTGTGGTGCCCTTTGCAAAGTTCCAATACTGATTTAAATTTTTCTAATAGAGGTCTCCCTTTCCAGAGGGAAATTGCCTTGCCCCTTCAAGACCACAATAGACCCTTCCCATGAAATATGTAAATTGCACAAAGCGCGTGCGCACTAACGTTTTGGTTGGCAAAATGTGGGAACATCGCGCCGTTTTGTACACGGTATAAGGGTGCGTGACGCAGACGCGATCGCGCGTCTGCTCAGTGCACAACTCTATGGCGTTTGCCAACCAACAGGGTCTGTACGCATGTGTGAATGTGATCAGCATATTTCAGGGGAAGGGTCCATTGAGGTCCGTCTTTGATGTGAGTTTTTCTCTTACAAACGTACAGTCTATATCATCGGAAACACCCAGATGATTCCCTTCATGTCAGACCCACTTATACACATTCTTTGAGAGTTGTGGCAAGGCTCATTCTTTAAAGGCAGTGGACACTATTGGTAATTACTCAAAATAATTATTAGAATAAAACCTTTCTTGGTAAAGAGTAATGGGGAGAGGTTGATGGTATAAAACATTCTGAGAAACGGCACTCTCTGAAGTGCCATAGTTTTCGAGAAAGAAGTAATTTTCCACGAATTCGATTTCGAGACCTCGGGTTTAGAACTTGAGGTCTCGAAATCAACCATCTAAACGCACACAACTTTGTGTGACAAGGGTGTTTTTTTCTTTCATTATTATCTCGCAAGTTCGATGACTGGTTGAGCTGAAATTTTCACAGGTTTGTTATTTTATGCATATATGTTGAGATACACCAACTGTGAAGGTTAGTCCTTGACAATTACAAATAGTGTCCACTGTCTTTAAAGGGCGTGGCTGATTTGTAACAATGTTATCAAACAGTATAACATTGTTGTTTCATATTGTTATTTTCTGGTTAAAGTCGGCCTGTGGTTAACGTTTTGGGTCAAATATATATTTAGCGCATTTGTAGTCAGCATCAGGCAAAGTTAGCTGAGGGAGACACATTACATATATTGCTTGAGTGATCGACAATAGTTACGTGTATTTTTTTCATGGTCTAGTCCAAATCCATGCAACTGTATCATGCATGACTTAAAAGCTTTGTTACCAGCAGAAAAAATGTATTAATTGACAGTTGACACATAGTACAAACAAGGTTGACTGATTTTATTACATATTTTGATGCTTGTCATGTATTTTTTTTACTTGGATTTTTGTACCGGGATGATTGATGGGCTAGCCTTCATGACAGTAGAGCTTCATTATTTTTGTCTTAAAAAAAAAAAAAAAATAGAGTTGTATTAATTGGAATGTAGGACAAACAAGGTTGATTGACTTTATCATGTACATAATTCTTAGTTAAAGACACTGGACACATTTGGTTATTTCTAAAGACCAGTCTTCTCACTTGGTGTATTTCAACATACCCGCACACTAACAAACATGTGAAAATTGTAACTCAATCGTCGTCACAGTTGCGCGATAATAATGGAAGAAAAAACACCCTTGTCACACAAAGTTGTGTGCTTTCAGTTGCTAGATTTCGGGACCTCAAAATCTATTTCTGAGGTCTCAAAATCAAATTCATTGGAAAAGTACTTTTTTCTCGAAAAACTACGCTCAGAAGGAGCCATTTCTCATAATGTTTTATACTATCAACAGCTTTCTCCGTTGCTTGTTACCAAGAAATTTTTTATGCTGACAATTATCTCAGTAATTACCAATAGTGTCCAGGGCTCGATTTCACAAAGCAATAAAATCCATCGTAAGACAAATTTTCAGTATCACCATAGTGATTTGTATTGTGACATCACACTTTACTAAGCAACTACGACTGATTTGCAGTTGCGATCAATTTTAGCTCTTTGTGAAATCGGCCCCAGTGCCTTTAAAGCTTGTCATGTACGATGTATTCTTTTTCTTAAATTTTTGTATTAGGATGACTGATAGACTAGTCTACTTGACTTTGAAGCTTTCTGGTAAAAAAATTTCAAAATTGTATTAATTTACATGTAGTCCAAAAAAGGTTGATTCACTTTTATATAAATTTTAGTTGATGCTTGTCATGTAGTCTTTTTTATGGATCCTTGTATTAGAATGATTGATAGGCTGGGCCTATGTGACTTTAAAGCTTCATTACCCGTTCATCTTGTCAAATGTTAAAAATTGTATCAAGTTACCAGGTTGATTGAGTTTATAAATACATGAATTTTAACTTGATGTCTGGATCTTTGTACTACTAGGATGATGGATAGGATAACCTTGAGAGATGATAGTATCATACCTAAATATTGATATGAATTGATGGGCTGCTATATACGACTGTACAATTAGTACAACATGCCTGTACTGTTCCATCCAGTGGAATCATTAAAGGAACATGTTGCCTTGGATCGGACGAGTTGGTCTATAAAAAGTGATTGTAATCGTTTGTTATATAATGCAATGGGTGGAAAGATGTTTTACAAGTAGAATACAATGATCCACACAAATATGCCTCAAAATTGCGTGGTTTTCCTTTTGCATTGCGAACTAACACGGTCGGCCATTTATGGGAGTCAAAAATCTTTGACTCCCATAAATGGCCGACCGTGTTAGTTGACGAGGTCAAAAGAAAACCACGCATTTCGAGGCATATATTGTGTGGATTATTGTATTCTACTTTTAAAACATCTTTCCAACCATATATGCATTTTATAACAAACGGTTAAAAATGCTTTTCAAAGACCAACTCGACCGGTTCAAGGCAACGTGTTCCTTTAAAACCAAACTGTGCTCGTTCAATCAGTCTTAATCATGGGAAGTATCATTTTGTACTGTCCAGGCTACAAGTGCATCAAGAGTGGTTTGCATTGACTCGTCTGCCGTGAGGACTTTGTCAAGTTTAGCAAATTAACCAGCTAAATAAAGTGAAGGTGAACTGAGAAATTGGGAATGAATGAATGAGGTTCACCTGGATTCGTATCTAGTAGTTAAGTGTACTATTGTTAGCGATCACAATAACGAGCTTATAGAACTGATTGTTATGTCCTTGAGTTACTGACAAAGAAAGTACATGCAGCGTGTACTTTGTTTTGTGCGTGATAAAATTTAGCCACCGTTACGCATTATTGTCTTCATAAGTTTCTGATCCAGTTAAAAGAATTTGCATGATATTATGACCATTTTGTGTACTTGGAAATTGCTTTACAATTGAATCAGGAAAGTCCATGTTGTAGTGGGCTTTTGTAGCTTTCTCGGTCGAATCGTTGCTAATCGGTTTACGAGAGTGGTATTAGCGTTACGAATGGTGCATTGCCTCTGTTGTGTTGTGCTCCCTGTTGTCATTAGTTACTGTTGTTAGGTCAACTTTTTTCGCTAGTTGGTACATGGGGCTCAAGAGTATTTGCTGATGGTTTTGTGGTGGTATGAGCCGTGGTAATGCTGTAATTTGTTGCCTCCCTGTAGGTTAACTTCATTATGGCGTCTTTAGGTGCGCAGAGGGAGTGGGCTTGGTGATTGTTACTCGTCAATTGTACAGAAATAATTGTATTTACCTCTTGTGTGCTCGCTGCGCCCGTTACAATGCAAAACCCATTTATCTACTAAAATCTCATTTCTTGCTTCCGATTTGTAATCAAGAAAACTATACCATCGAACTAAGTGTACGTCAAGATTATTACCAACTTTTATTAGAAGAACTTTTTGGATTTGACGCTATTATTTACAAAAGTTTAAGGTGTGGTGATAAATTATTTCCACTCCAGGACCGTTAGTATTATATATGTGAAGGTTTGAATGTACAAGAGCAGGATCAGTTTTGGTTCAAGATCTTGCTTTTTAATCCACCTTTTGAGCCCTGCAATTTGTGGATCAGATCTGGAAAGTGGATTCCAGAAACAAACGTAAACGTAAAAGGTTGATCTGACTGGCAATATTAAGCAATTTTGAGATAAGGCGGACACAACACTACAACACTAGGGTTGGGTAAATTTGTCAGTATACACCCAAACCACACAGCAGGCTAAATCAATGTGGTAATTTCCGTGTTTCGCTACACAGGCGAGATGATCATGAATTGTTCATGAATATTCATGAATAGTTCATGGTTGTTCATTGACATCAGTTCATGAACTGGCCATCAAAGTTCTTCATGATGTTCACGAACAGTTCATGAATGTTCTTGAACAACAAATGAGAAAATTGGTTGATGAACTTTTCATGAACATTTCATTCATGAACTTTTCATGAATTTTTGATGATTTTTTTCATGAACATTAAATTCATGAACTTTCACGAACTGTTCATGAATGAAATTAGTTCAATGTAATGTCTATTTTTTTTTTACATTATGAATACGTAATGAGGTCATGAAGTTCATGAATGTTCATCACAGTTCTTCATTAAAAAAAAAGTGTTCTTGAACCTGTGGCGTTCATTCATTGTAAATCATGAACGTTCATCAAACGTTCATGATTCGCAACACAAGATCTTGATCTGTGGTCATGATAAAAATGCCAGATCTCAATCCACTTTACTGCAGTTCTGGATTGTGGTATCAAGTCCTCATTAATAATATGTCTTTAAAGCCATTATACACTTTCGGTACCGAAAATCTTTACTTTTTGAGAAAACATTAAAACGATTTAAATTCTCGTTAGCGAGAATTACGGATTTATTTTAAACACATGTCATGACACGGTAAAACGTGCGGAAACAAGAATGGGTTTTCCCGTTACTTTCTCCCGACTCCGATGCCCGATTGAACCTAAATTTTCTCAGGTCTGTTATTTTGTATGTAAGTTGTGATACACTAAGTGTGGGACTTGGACAATACTGTGTACCGAAAGTGTTTAATGACTTTAAGTCAGTAACATGGCAATCAATTACTGGCCCATCACATCCCAAGTACAGTAAAATAAAAAATAAAATAAAAACCTCTGCACATCTGTAGAATAAGCATTACTTGCTGCTTGTACCGCGGTCTGACAGATTTATCATGAGTTATTTCCATTATTTTATAACACTACCTGCTCATCAATAATGTCCACTTTCTCAACAAGCTTCCTCCTTGAGACCTTGCTGTACACCTGTATCGGATCAAGAGTTCAGAATTCCTGCATCTGCCCCAACCATACACATCCAGCTGAAAGATTTATAAGATGAAATCTTGAATGTTATTTATAGGCCCCTCTTAGCTTGCTTCTTGCAGTACATGTATATAATATTTCTAGGGAGAGGAGTCAAGGGGCAAGAGGGTCGTTTTTAAACGAAGCGTCTTCATCATAAATTAATCCTGCCATACACATTAAAGGCACTGGACACCATTGGTAATTGTCAAAGACCATTCTTCTCACTTGGTATATCTCATCATAAATGCATTTCAAAATAACAAACCTGTGAAAATTTGAATTCAATTGGTCGTCGAAGTTGCGAGAGAGTGTGTGAAAGAAAAAAACACCCTTGTTGCAAATGTTGTGTGCTTTCAGATGCTTGAATTCAAGACCTCAGCTGTATTCAGAGGTATTGAATTAAATTCAAATAACGTAGTTTTTGAGAGAGAAGTAATTTTCTCACTAAAATAAGTTTTATACAAACCACATCATCCATGACTTTAAAAATGTTTAGCGTAAATTATATAGTTGTAAATAATTGTGCACTTAAAAAGACATTTGGCTATTTGCAAATACCTGTCAAAATCAAGTATTTTTTCCTTTAAAATGCCTGAAACACTAACGTCCCTAATGTTTCTTTATTGAGAACCAATTGACCCCAAATAAACAGGCCGCGTTCACTCAACGAATGGGTTGATTGGATGGTAAACCACAACATCCCCTAGCTTAAAGTCTTCCCTTTTGATAAATTATCCATTTTATCATATTCACCTCATAAAAACAAGATATAGAATCCTGTTGTAATCTGTCTGCGAAACCTCCTGACCCCGCAAGAACATCAACACACGGTACGGTATGACCAGCCGGGGTTATTTACTCGACCGACTTGTGTGTGTCTGCGGCAAGACTATGCAAGACTAGTCCCCGAGTGTGATATATATTTACTTTCCAGTGAGTCTTTCCTGGCAAGTTGCCACAGACGCACAGTCTAATTATGCAGTGGGTGCCTTGTATTGCAAAACATGACGGGTAATTCTTTATGACGGGGCGGGAAGGTTATGTTGGAGGGGAACATTGTGAGACGAACACATTCATGTTTAACATGAATGCCTAAAATGGGGTATTTTGGTGTGGTTTTTGTTATGTAAAGCAAGCAGGCAAAGTGGTGCATCTACTGGTTGTGATAAATGATCATTAATCAAAATATACCCTTATCTCTTTTATGAGGATAATAAATGTACATGTAGTTGTCATAATCTGGATTTTTGTAAATCATTTTATAGATAAGTTTATTCGTGTGAATCAAATACTTAACTACCAGACATTTTTACTATTATTTAGTCCAAAGAACACATTTAACAAAGCGTTAGCTTTTTGTTGGAGGTGATTTGAGTTGGGAATCTCTTTACTTACATGTAAAAAAAAAATTAGTTTGTGCGTTGAAAGCTTTTATAAATGCACTTGTGGGCAAGTATGGTTTAAAGGCAGTGGACACTATTGGTAATTACTCCAAATAATTATCATTAAAAATTACTTGGTAACAAGCAATGGAGAACTGTTGATAGTATAAAACATTGTGAGAAAAGCTCCCTCTGAGAAAGAAGTTATTTTCCACAAAATGTTTGATTTCGAGACCTCATACACGAACTAATCAGTGGCCCTTTCTCTTGTCCATAATAACAATCTACTCATGAAAGACACATTGAAATGAAAAAGTAAGTTTCAACCATCACAATTGGCCAGAGAAGATTGAGATAATATTTTGGCAAACCTTCGATTTTAAAAAGTAGTGTCCGCTCAAATTTTGGAAATGATATTTTTGGAATACCCAGCAAATTAGCCTACATCCTTTGAGCTGTTAGTCATCTTGTACCTACTGTGTATGACCAGATATTATAGAATGAGCAGTACGGGTACATAATTGTTAATTACCAAACTGTTAAATTTAACCAATAATCATCTGACAGGACTTTAGAACACTATTTTGCTGAATATTGTTTTACTTTTAGCCTCGCACCAATTTTTCCGAATTTCTTTCAGGAGAGCACTACGTGTGCAGTGGTTCTCACACATTAGTGTAAAGGTAACACCAACAACATTTTCTTTGTAAACTTTTACTCAAGTTATTTTGATGTTGTGAAGTTAACACAAAATGAGACAGTTGAAGGGTTGAAGTGAATGCAACCTTTTGTTTCTGAATGTAAAATTACACTTTTTCTTAAAGCAACATTTTCAGGGAGCAGTGTTAAAAAGAGATTTGTTTCCAAGTATGCACTTGTCCTGCTTTTTAATAAGGGAATAAAAGGGTAGCAACGAGTTCTTAATCGACTGTTTAAAACCGGCATGGCCACGACCCTGCAAGGTTTTAAATGCCCGAATAAGATTGAGTCACTACTACTCTTTTATTCCAATTCATAAACGCATTTTGGTAAAAAGACGTAATTAACTAGGAAACTCTGTAAAAACTTATCTGTTTCCCGATGTCTAGCTATGTAAGTGTGGTGCATTTTTATGAGACGGTTTTTGATGTATTTGTGCGCTTAATGCAAGATCAATCACTCCTGCGAACAAGGTTGTGGGCTAACCCGCACAAACATATCCAAAAACAACCAGTTATTAACAGCTCCAGCTGGTCGTTATCAACCGTTTAAACACCCCCACAAGACGCGCTCTCCACCAATAAGAAACTGTCTAGGATATTTATGAATGTAAATTTTGGTTGAACAAATAAAACTTAACGTGAGCGGGATTTGAACCTGCTTTTTGTAAGTTCAAAATTGATTAAGAATCATCGGATTTTTAATGTGAATAGCTAACCAAAGTGCTTTGATCCTAATATTTAAATTGTAAAGGGGGAATTTGAATATTGGATTACAAATGTTTTGGAGTCTGGTAGCTCTTTGAATACTTTAATCCTGGATGGTGTCTTAATTTGGTCTCTGTAAGATTAGTGCCTTCATGCATGTTAAAGGTTTTGACCAAACTTAAAGAGGTTTATTTTTTATTATGCAAGCTGTATTGAAACCAAAATACCCATAGCACACTATAATGACAGATTTTTTATTCACCCTTTTTTGATGAACCAAAAATATATGGATGTGGTTCAAAAAAACAAAAACTAAATCTCAATCATGAATACAATTGTTATGCAGGCCTTTAAAGGTAGTGGACACTATTGGTAATTACTCAAAATAATTATTAACATTAAGCCTTTCTTGATTACGAGTAATGGTGAGAGGTAACATTGCGAGAAATAGCTCCCTCTGAAGTAACATAGTTTTTTAGAAAGAAGTAATTTCTCAATTAAATATTTGAATTGGAATTGAGACCTCAGCTGAGGTTTTTAAATTCAAGCATCTGTAAGCACAAAACTTGTGCAACAATGGTGTATTTTGCTTCCATTATTCTCTCGCAACTTCGACGACCAAAATTTAGTTTTGTGAAGTGAGAAGACTGCTCATTGACAATTACCGATAAGGTGCGGTGCCTTTAATATTGCTGTACTTTGCCTCCAGTCTAACTTGTTATACATCAAACCTGATAATGACCTTGGAGACACTTAAAAGCAAAACCTTCTCATAATGAATGCCAAGGTTGTACAATAAGAGATACATGTACTTCCCTAGAGTGAGCCTAAACAACCCTCAAGTCCTCTAATTTTTACATCTTTTAATAAACATTGCCAAGGCCATGGACTTCCTTTGGATGATAGAGTTGGCATTATCATGGATGCATGTGTCTGCTATCCATTTCCAGACAATTCGTAATTTGTTTGATTGGAATGGAATTGTTGACAGGGTTCATGGGTGGATTGTGTTGTAGAAAGACATAGTATAGTGCCCTGTATGCAAGGAATTCATCTCATCTACACTGTATGTTGCGAAGTATATATCCCCCCCCCCCCCCAATGTGGAGGGATTTGATATTGAAGGGCATTTACATTAGAAATGTATATAGTTACATCTTAAAGACACTGGACACTATTGGTAATTGTCAAAGACCAGTCTTCTCACTTGAAGTATCTCAACATATGCATAAAATAACAAAGCTGTGCACATTTGAGCTCAATTGGTCGTTGATGTTGCGAGATAATAATGAGAGAAAAAACACCCTTGTCACATGAAGTCGTGTGCTTTCAGATGTTTGATTTCGAGACCTCAAAATCTCATTCTGAGGTCTCGAAATCAAATTCATGGAAAATTACTTCTTTCTCGAAAACTACGTTACTTCAGAGGGAGCCGTTTCACACAATGTTTTATACCATCAACAGCTCTCCACTGCTTGTTACCAAATAAGTTTTTATGCTAACAATTATTTTGAATAATTACCAATTGTGTCCAGTGTCTTTAAAGGAAGCCAAGACCAATTTACTTCCAGAATGGAGGCAACGAGAAGACAATTGTTATCACTTCAAAGGTTGTACTTGCCTTTACGGCTATGATGGTCTTTCTTATCATGGTATGCATGGCGCAGTGGCATGAGCAATTATGTACTACATAAATACACAAAATGTAATCTTAACCACTTTTCCACAACTCAAAGGCCGCTAGTGTGAATGTAGGTAGCAACTTCTGCAGGATTAAAAAATTAAATGAATAAATATAGATTTGAGAAGCATGCAGATATGACACCCTTAGAAAGCTTTCAATGTTGATTTATTCATTCAAAGTTTAATCTGGATATCTTCTCATGTTTTTTTTTTCAATTTGAGGGTTTCAACAAACTTTATGTGCTTTGATGAACAATAACTCAAAGTAATTTTGTTGCTGTACCATAGTGAACAAATTTGATAAAACTTGAACAGAATTTGATATCTTGGGGGCTATTGAAATGTCATTTTATTTATTTATTTGTTGTAAGTTTTATCAGAATACATGACAAATTAATTATTTCCTCAATACAAATTCTCAAACACACAGCAATTTCTTTAAATACACATTCAAAAAACCGCATGGTAAAATAACGAATCGCTCAGAATCAGCTTCAACTTTAAAGGAACACGTTGCCTTGGATCGGTCAAGTTGGTCTTTGAAAAGCGTTTTGTGACCGTTTGTTATAAAATGCATACGGTTAGAAAGATGATGTAAAAGTAGAATACAATGATCTACACAAATATGCCTCGAAATTGCGTGGTATTCTTTTTACCTCGTCCAATAACACGGTCAGCCATTTATGGATGGCCGGCCGTGATAGATCGCGACGTAAAAAGAAAACCGTGCAATTTTGAGTGCTACTTGTTTGGATCATTATAATCTACTTTTGAAACATCTTTCTAACCATATACATTTCATAACAAACGGTTTCAAACGCTTTTTATAGACCAACTCGTCCGATCCAAGACAACGTGTTCCTTTAATGCAAAAATTAATTATGCTCTGTGATGGAAACTATAACAGTTGGCCTACATTTTGCAAGGTTGTTTCTTTGTGATGTAATCTGGCCCAATTTCCTACTTATACATTAAATGCCTCAGTGAGGAAAAAAAAAATGACGAAGCAGTGTATGAAGACTTAGGGTTATTTTGATGGAGCATATCTGGTGTTCGGTTAAGCTGGCGTCTGAGATTTGAACATCCCCCTTGGGTAGCGCATGGAATAATCCACGGCAGGCCCGATTACACATTTGACCCCAAACCTCAATTACATAGAACAAATACAAGTGCACGGGTATAAGGTAGTAGGAAACTGTAGGAATGCCTGACCATTGCTTTTGGCGTATTAAGACTGGGACATTCAGCGTGCAGATATTAATGTAGGTTGGGGAACTGCTTGGCATTTTTGTAAACATGTCGGGCCAGGATGTAAAACTGTGTGATGTGCTGATACTGAGTTGAGTTTTCTGCCGAATATAGGCTCCGTCTTGGAAGGAGTAGACAGTTCTAATACATTATTGATTACGGGCTGCTGTGTCGTGTGCTATATCAGAGGTCAGGTCACCCTGGTTTCTATATGTTTCTTAGGAGGTCTTCTCTCACGCTTGCCAGCATTTCTCCTGTGCCGAGAAAATAATGTAAGTCTACTTCGCCATCTTTGACTGTGTTGTGTGAACATACCAAATGATTAAAAGCATGTTCGCTAGTAGTTCATATTACATGATTCGATGTACCTTGTGTTTGCTGTCTAAGGAGTTCATGGTTCATTTAGGCAAATGAAATAAACATCACCAGACACCACTTTGGGATCCAGGGATCAGAGACGGCTTCTCTTTCCTTTTTTTTCTTCTTTAAAGACACTTGACACCATTGGTAATTGTCAAAGACTTGGTGTATCTCAACATATGCATAAAATAACAAACCTGTGAAAATTTGAGCTCAATTAGACGTTGAAGTTGTGAGAGAATAATTGAAGAAAAAACACCCTTGTCGCACAAGTTGTGTGCTTTCAGTTATTTGAATTCAAGACCTCAGCTGAGGTCTCGAATTCAATTCAAATACTTTTAAAATGAGCATTACTTCTTTCTCAAAAACTACGTTACTTCAGAGGGAACCATTTCTCAAAATGTTTTATACTATCATTGGCCCTCTATTACTCATTAATACCAAAGTTTTTATGCTAACAATTGTTTTGAGTATAATTACCAAGAGTATCCAGTGTCATTAACATGTTCAGAAAAAAAGTAAGTGATGTCGTCTAGAAGAGGTTCTTATGAGTCGGAGTGATAGAATTTATCTTACATTCCCGTACACCCGGCTCACCCCAAGAAGTATATCACAGGCCTGATCAGCCCCTCAGGAGTCAGTTCAAAAGATTGGTGACACAGGTTTGATCATCAAATACAGCCTGTTAAAGGCAGTGGACACTTTTGGTAATTACTCAAAATAATTATTAGCATAAAACCTTTCTTGGTGACGAGTAATGAGGAGAGGTTGATGGTATAAAACATTGTGAGAAATGGCTCCCTCTGAAGTGCCATAGCTTTCGAGAAAGAAGTAATTTCCCACAAATTTGATTTCGAGACCTCAAGTTTAGAACTTGAAGTCTCGAAATCATACCTCAAGTTTAGAACTTGAAGTCTCGAAATCAACTATCTAAACTCACACAACTTTGCGTGACAAGGGTATTTTTTCTTTCATTATTATCTCGCAAGTTCGATGACCGATTGAGCTCAAATTTTCACAGGTTTGTTGTTTTACCCATTTGTTGAGATACACCAACTGTGAAGGCTAGTCTTTGACAATTACCAATAGTGTCCACTGCCTTTAACAAAATATATTGCACAATTTAGTTTAATCTAAAAACTTGCCGAGGCGGTACAATAACTGATCATTGTTAGCATTTAGTTCCAGTTAAGCTTACATTAACACTCTTGTTGAAGTGCAACCAAAATAAGTTTTATGAGCATTTTTCCATATTCATTGTTTGTTTGTTTGTAGCTACGCTTTGTATCAAGTCTACATGACAAGTCTTCTGGCATTGCATTCAATTGAGCTCATCATGCTCATCAAGTGAATGAAAACAAACAAAAACTTTTGAATTGAAACTGATAATTTTTAGTGATTTTAGTGATGTATTAAAAAATATGATTATTACGATTCTTTAAAAAAAAAGCAAAAAACTGAAATTGTGGTTTCAAGTATCACCATGGGTATACTTTGCTCTGATGTTTTCGTTACGAACTTGTTATGATGTGTGTTTGATTTTTTTTCTACAGTCTCTAAGTAGATTACACATGGTGTTATCGCAAACTGTTAAAAACATTGATACCTCACAATGCAAAACCTTGACAAAAAACATAAAAAGTGTTGATACCTCACCATGCAAATCTCAAAACTCATAACTCATGACAGACATTGACTATGCAATAGTTACCTCAAAACCCATAAAACCGAATCTTCCCTTTAATAATATTTTAATGCATGCAAATTAGAAAAGTTGTGTAAAGAAGTATTTTCACAACTACAAACATTTTTCTTTTCAATGGTATGGGGTTTTTCGCTTTAGAATATTTGTGTACCCATAAAGTGCCCTAGGCTCAAAGGATTAAGCTTATTTTCATAAAGTATTTTTCAAAAGATTGGAGCATGACCATGACATTGCAGTCAGACAGCATGTTTTCAATTTTATTTCATAAAGATCTCTTTCCGTAGTTGGCAACAGGTTAGGGCTCCTTTGACCCTTGTAATTTCTTGCACGTATCATTCATTTATCCCGATCTTTGAAATCGTGTCGTACCCGATTTCAACAAAAGTAGGTACATCGCCTGTGCCGAGTTAAAAATTTCCACAGGGTAGGATCTCTTGTTCAAGGAAAAATCTGCAAAAAAACAAAATGGTGTAAATTCTGTTTGAACTCGGAGAGAGTGCATGAGACCTAAATTCCAGGAAGTACAGGTAGGAACATTTTACCCGTTAAGTTCAAGTGTGTCCTTTACTGTCTTTGTGTAGTTTGTAAACAGAACCTTGCTTCTCTCCTGCAGTTATTTCTGACAGGGGTATTTGGCAGGACATTAATCACTTTCTTGCTTTGACAGCCGAGTCGGGCAATGTCTATATCGTCTGTATGATACACGGTTAGCATTTTTTTATATTTTACCTTGCCTCCCCGTCTTTTTCTTGAGGATGTAAATAGTGGCTGTACAGTGACTGGTCATTGAACCAGGGATTCAGTCAGGAGGGAAACTCTTGGGAGAAAGCATAGGGAGGATTGTGGATGTAGAACAGATGGCCGGTTGACTAGTACTAGTCAAAGAGTTGGTCTTCATCATGGATGGGTTGGGGGGGGGGGAAAGAAAAGAGATTCTGGTTCAGTAGCAGACGATGGAGATTAGATAGTTTTTGATTGCCGGCAGCCTTTTAATCAAAACCTGTAGTTTCCATGTGTGTTTGTTTGCAAGGAATTTAGGAAAGAAGACAGCATGATGATAATGGTGATGGCAAATAGACATCTTTGGGTTTTTTTCCCACACAAACTTGTCAAACTAAAGCGAGTCTTGAGGTATATGTACATCTTTTGTACTCCTATTATAAGAATTCTCCAAATGCTAACAATCAGTAACTCACCTTTCTAGTCTCACAGTTTCTTTTATAATTGCTTCATCCCCCAAAATCTGAAACAGTCATGTCCAAGCAGGAAGAATAATCCATAATTGGAATACACAATCTGAGAAGCTTACAGTTACCAGACTTAAAGGCTACTGTGTATTTCTTGTCATAGTGCCAGGATTATCAAATGAGTAAGTTTTAAAGTTAGTCTGGCGATCTCAGCACAGCTCACGGCTTTAAATAATAACAACCGTATTTCTATAGCGCCTAACACCTCCAAAAGAAAGTCTCTAAGCGCTCAGCGGAAAACAAAAGAATAATTAGGTATGAAGATTTGAATAGATATGTTTTGAGAAGAGTCTTGAAACTTGAGATCATGGTGGCTTGTTTGATGTGTAGAGGGAGATTGTTCCATAAGTGAGGAGCAGCAAACTGATAACTGCGTTGACCATGTTTGGTGGTAACTTTAGGGATAACGAGGGTGTCTTTGTTAGCAGAACGGAGGTTTTTAGTAGGAGTGTATGGAGTTAGTAGATCTTTCAGGTAAGTTGGTCCAGTTCCCCGACTGCATAGAAATGTTTGAAGGAGAATTTTGAAGATGATGCGAGAATGAATAGGAAGCCAATGGAGAGATTGCAAAGCTGGAGTAATTGAATCGCGTTTTCTTAACCGGGTGATGAGACGAACCGCAGAGTTTTGAATGAGTTGGAGTTTTCTAAAGTAGAACAGCTTCTGCAGTGCAGGCGTTTGGTTCATCAGGCGTTTTCCTGGTTTGAGGGTTGATTAATTGTCTTAAAATGTTCTTGGAAGAGGCCCAAATTACCTTCAAAGAGATGATTTTTTGGGGGCCATGTTCTGACTGAATCTACAATTTCACATCTTGCGATTCTACTGTTGAGTTTTTATGAAATGAAATAACCCCTAAAATTTGGGAAAAAGAAAAAGGATTGTTTCAAGATAAATCTTGACACAAAGAGGAAAGTTTTTCCAAATGTTCAGAGTTTTTCATTTGATATAATCGTATCCTTGGTACTGTACATAAGAAACAACAGGTATTGTGAGTGAGAGAGAGAACGAGCAAAGTAATATCTGAAGATCGCAGGGTTCTAGCAGGCTTATATTGGTCGTAAGAGAATAATTATATTTCTGGGAGAAACCTCGTAATGGATGCAGTTGTAATGAAGTAATTGCAGAAACTCTAAGCCAAATGTTCAAATTAATGAAAAAATACTGGAGTTGACAATACCTGTACCGTGTAAGCTGCAGTCATAATAACTTTTCATTTGCCTTAACTTGTGTTGGACGCTATACCTCAACCAGCCGCGCTAACATTGATAAAGACATGGATTTGCCCTATTGGGCATATCATGAGTTTCCTGTATCACCAATCAATTGACACAAAAAGCCTACAAATTGTGCAGCTTACAATCAATTTCCTTAGGAAATCTCCCCGAGGATGCACCTGTCAGTACCGGTCAGCTCCAGGCACTCGTTACGCTCAACTACAGGAAGATCAAACCCTGGACCCATGTGCGTTGTTGTAGTTGTCGTTTCAGTGGCCTACTCCACCAAAATTGGGTCAGCCTGCTGCCTGTTCTGGACACTACAGTCACTTTCACACCAGATAAATTTACTGGGGAATTCCTGGGAAACTTGGTTGATGTTTTCACGTTTGAATTGCTGATCCTAGTGAAGTAGGCACTTGTTACGCTCAACTACAGGAAGAGCAAACCCTGGACCCATGTGCGTTGTAGTCGTTGTCAGGGCCTGCACCACCACCAAAATCAGACCGGTCTTTGTATCACCAACTACAGCCCGCTTCCAATCCTGGACACTCCCTTCTCTTTCACACCAGATAAATTTACTGGGGAACTCCTGGGAAACTTGGTTGATGTTTTCACGTTTGAACTGCTAATCCTAGTGAAATCGTGGGAAATAGCTACCTTTGCATGGGAATAGGGTTAGCCCGGATAGCCTGGCAAATGTTCCCCAGGAAAATTGCATGAAGTGTATAGTGGTGTGGTTAAAATTCCCCAGGAGATTCCTGGGGTTCTTATCCCTGAGAATTTGCCATATAGTGTGAAAAGGGGTGGCTGATATTCACACACCCCTATGATCCGGGGAAAAAAACCCCTTATGGTTAACATGCTAGGGTTAGGGTAAGGGTTAAGGTACGGGTTAAGGTTAAGATTAGGAAAAAATTTACTAGGGGTGCTGGAACATAGAGATTGAAACATAGAGATGTCAGAACATAGGGGTGTATATAACCATGTAAAGGGCTATTAAAAGTAGAGGGGCCCAAACTGCAATAAGAAGGCTTGTTGTGGATGTGAGCATATAAATTAGAAAAAGGGGCGGGAAAACAGGGAGAGCATGATCAAAACAAGCAGAATGGCGAATGGTTGAAAAAAGTTTGGCATACTGGAAAGTGGAAATTTGTATTTTTGTTTGATAGGAAAGACACACACGCTATAAGTTTTTAAAAATTGTGTTTTTGTGATTCCTTGTTTTGGGGTTGTTGGTGTGTTGTTGTTTTTTTTTTGTTTTTTATTTTTTTTGGGGGGGAGGCTACTAAATAATTGTTGTAAGTGATATACAATCCTACATAGTAGGTGATTATTATTCAGTAGATATGAACTTATTAAATCAGATTATATTAAACCATTGAACTGCTTTCTGGACATGTGGGAAGGAAATGGTTTACAGATTTTTTGTATGGAGGAATCTCTTTTTTAATCTCTTGAAATTATGGTTCTGTTCTTGAGATTTTTATATCAATATAAAACCACAGGGGAAACTGGCTGGGTTAATTTTTAAAATGATTTTTGGGGTTGAACATAGAATTGACTGGAGTGGGATTCGAACCAACTGGTAATGAATGCTACCTTGATTTTTTTTACAGGAGAGACGACTAACTGGTTTTAAACTTAAAAGTTACGCATCAGGCTCGTCCTTTTATACATACCACAGGCCACCAGCTAAATCCCTACATCTGAATTCAATGTACACTTAACTTGTAGTCTTGATTGCAAAGAATGAATTCTATTCCACGGCGGTGGTGACTGTAATATTCCTTTTCAAATCTGGGTCAATTTTCTGTAAATTGGTGAAGCCATCCAGACTGATGGAAAGTAATGGGTTTTTTTTTTTGGTCGTTGTCTATTCAATGTCCATTCATAATAAAGCCATTATGATCAGAGAGATGAAGGGTGTCCATAATGCAAATGCAGTGTAATGGTATTTCATCTCAGTGTTGTCAGGTTCCCTGTATGTTATTATAAGTTATCACACAAGCGCGAGTGGAATACGGACAAATATAGCGCTTCTGCGTCCCATATCCAATGAGGCCGAAGGCCGAGTTGGATATGGGATGCACAGGCACTATATTTTCCGTATTTCCACGAGCGCGCATGTGATAACGTATTTATCTTCAAGCAAACTTGGCGCGTGACATAGAACACACAATACGCATGGTAGTGATATTAGCCGTGCAATATAGGTTTTTATCACCACTCCATTCTGCGAATCTGATTGGAGGATTAGTGCGTACTTGAAGATAAAGACCTTTATCACGCTGTCACCATCTTGGTCGTGTTCCCTGTTCAATAACAGTAATGAATGCTAACATTTATTGCACAACTCTCCGACAGTATTAATGTTTTATGTAATGAAATAACAAACCTATCAAATAATAAACCACAAGGGAAACTGACTGGGTACATTTTTAAATGATTTTGGATTGAACAACCGGAGGTCGTTGGTTCAAATCCCGCTCTAGTCAATTTTTCTTTGTTTAATCCAAAATCATTTAAAAATGTACCCAGTCAGTTTCCCTTGTGGTTTATTATTTGATATCTGATATAAAAAGTCGCATCCCCTTTAGGTGATCCCCTGTCTGTCGCTTCCCAGGTTGTATCGTTACCCGGGTGTGATCCCTGGCTACACTGCAGTTTGCGGTTTAATGGCTTCTGACAGGCACCTCTCGAACAAAGATATTGACAAAATTGGGAGACCACCAACATAGGGCTAGATAGCTCAGTTGGTAGAGCGCCGGCACGTTAAACCTGAGGTCGTTGGTTCAAATCCCGCTCTAGTCAATTGGTTCAATTCAAAATGAAATAACAAACCTGTCAACATTTTGGCTTACTCATACTCCATTTAAGTGTGAGTCTTGAAAACATTAGAAGTCAAGATTATATTTCATAAATACCGGGGATAGTTTATCCATTTTGATTGGTCAAGAGGGCATCACATGAGGGCGTTTCAACCGATAATATAAACACAGTAAAAAGTGTTTAAACATCTAGGCATGACACGTGAGCATATCGCGTTATTTTACGCAGTACACATTTAATACTCCTATACTCGATGTAAAATAAAACTATTGGTATGTGCGCATACGCACAACCTTTGAGCGACAACGCTTTTTTGACCCTTCGCAAAAAGGAGCCAAGACAAAAAATTTACATTTTCTTGGTTTGTCTTACAGATTTTCCAATTTTATTACGCTATTTTATTACGCTATTTACGTGGAGTTTCCTGGCCATACAAACTAAATTATGTATCTTTCCAAGGTATTTGTACTTCATTTACATTTTATCATACATCCTTGAGACAGATCAATGATGTTCTTCTCCAGCTATATGAACATCCCTATTTACAAATGGTAGAGGTCTATTCAATATATTAGGCCAAGTGAAAAAAAAAGATACATGTTTAGGGTCCCCGCCCCTTCCTTTTTAGAGGCTGCCTCCTTTTTTAAATTCTTTTTTTTATAATTTGTTTGTTTTTTGTTTGTAATGATTTTTTGTTTGTAAACGGAATAAAGGATATATATTTATGGTCTCAGCAAGAAATTAAGTTTTGAAGGAAAAAAAAAGCTCAGCCATTTAAAAATGTGTTGGGGCCATTTATATAAAAAAATAAACCTCTTCCTTTAAAAACAATTTATATTTCTTTCATTTTTTTCCTTGCCCATTATTTATGTATTGTATTTGAAAAGTAGAAAAAAAACCTATGGATATTTGAAATTTGAAAAAGAATAACGTCCATCTTGATAAATAAATAGCCACTTGGACGGACGTTAAACATGTTTATTTTTGTACTCGGCCATACTACATTGACTTCCAGATGAACCCAATTCAGTAGTGCACTTGTTAATATCTCCTGCTCCTATCAGTCATGTCAGTCTTGTAGTCAGTGGTAGATCCTCATCACCTTGACCATGTCCTTGGGGGAATAGAGATGGTCTGAGACAATCAACAGCAGAGGCAGACTTCATTGGGCAACTTGTCCTTGTCACCTTGGTTTGTTTATTACAAGATACTACTGTGAAGATAAAGCCCCTTTCACACCATAGCAATTTAGCAAGGGTTCCTTGCTAAGTTGTAGCATGGTTGTAAAATTGTACGGAAATGTACATCGTGTGAAATGATAAGTGTTGCCATTGCACTGTCCAAATTCTCTTGCAGAGTCTTGTCAAACATTGCTACATTTTACAACCATGCTAAAAAATTAAGCAAAGGACCCCAGTTTAATTGCTGTTGTGTGAATTGAGGACTAACAGCAGAGAGGCGGGCCTCATGGGCAAGATACTGCTGTGAAGCCCCTTTCACACCAAAGCAATTTAGCAAGGGTCCCTGGCTAAATTGTAGCACGGTTGTAACATTTTACGACATGTGTATCACATTGTTTCTACTGTCCAAATTCTCTTACAAAATCTTGTCAAACATTGCTGTATTTTACACCCATGTTAAAATGAAGCAAGGGACCCCAGTTAAATTGCTGTCATGTGAATTGAGGACCAACAGCAGAGCGTTGGACATCATGGGCCAATTTGTCCTTGTCACGTTGGTTTGTGTGTTACATATAATATACTGCTGTGAAGATAAGAAGCTTGTCAATTCTTGTGAATGGACTTCCTCCTCAGTGATGTTGTCAAGTCAGGGCCTTATTTCATAAAGCTGTTTGTTAAGCAGAAAATACTTGCTTGACAAATTTCTGTGCTCAGCCAAAATTTGGTTGGACACCAGTCACAACAATATCAACTTCATGTATATTTATTTTGGCTGGTAAACTGTTTCTGTTAAGCATTTAAGCTTTTCTGTGCTTAGCAGGTTTTTGTGCTTACAGGCTTTATAAAATTAGGCCCCAGGGCCTAAATTTGATGGCTCTGCTTACCGTAAGCAAAGAATCATTGTAGCGGAAGCAGGGAATTTCATCAAGCGTTTTTCATTGGATAATAGGGAATGGTTGCTTGTGCGTGTGCGAACTCCTTGTTATTAGTCATTCTTTGCCTAAGCAGCCAGTGCAGAAATGTGGAGAATGGTGATCCTTAGTGCAGAATTCGGCGGTAAGCACAGCCATGAAATTTAGGCCCTGTTTGTATCTATTTCTCTTTTCACATGACAGCACTTGAGCAGGTGTCCCTCTTTGCTTAGTTTGACCATAGTTGCAAAATTTTACAAATTGCATCTCGTGTGAAAGGACAAAACAGTATTTGGACTGTCCAGGGTCCCTAGTGAGTTTTTTTTTTTCAAACCTTGCTAAATATCGTCGGGAGGTCCAAACCTATAAACAAAATTTCAGCCTTGTGTACATTTTGACCTGAGATGTGCACAAAATTAAAGGGTGAATGGAACCTGTGTCTCTGTTTGCAGTGAATTGTAACTCGGCTAACACCCATGATATTGAGTAGGCTTCATCCCCTAGTCTACAGGGAATGAAGTCCTACTATCCTAGTCCTCTAGTTGTGAGGATGCAGTTGGTAACGAAGTCTTCTGATTATTATTACCCCAGGGAGGTTATTGAGACTTCATCCTGCAGACTAGGGAGGAGATCTTCATCTACTGACCAAGTTCTTGATTTATTGGGATGTTGAGAGTTTGTAAATCTTCTAATGTAACTGCATCCTCTTGACCAAGGGATGACCCAATACCCAATAAGCCATTTGCGTGTTAGATTTGAAAATTGTCTGGTACAATGACAAGTTACCGCTTCAATTTGAATTCCTTAGATTATGGAGACAGTTGCTATGTCACATGATTAGGAGCAAGCTTTTGCATAGTTAAGTAAGAGATGGTGAACACCCATACACAATTCTGAAAGGATGTGTATGGCACAATGGTACCAGGGTTTGCTTATCTGGAGGTTGCTATGCAAAGTCTTCAAATGTAAGCGGTACATCGTGACTACGCAAGTCATTGCACCAGACAATATTCAAATCTTACTCGCAAATGGCTTATTCTGATTCTAACATTATATTTCGAGACCCCAGGTTTAGAATTTGAGGTCTGAAGCATCTGAAAGCACACACTTAAGTGTGACAAGGTATATTTTCCTTCATTATTTTCTCACAACTTCGACGACCAATAGAGCTCAAATTTTCACAGGTTTGCTATTTTATGCATATATGTTGAGATACAGCAAGTGAGAAGACTGGTCTTTGACAGCTACCAATAGTGTCCAGTGTCTTTAAAACTAGTTGAACATGTTTTAAAGGCGTTTGATTGATCGCATTGTATTTTAAGTATTGTTTTCTCCCACATTTATTCAAATACAATGGTACATCGAACATTACTACTTCAAACAAACTTCTTCTATCTGAGATTGAACAGATACAATAACAACATTGTTCTGGTATCATTTTGTTTAACATGCCATCAATTTTAAAACATTTTCCCACTTCTTGTATCTTTACAGTGATGACGAGTTCTACGATGCTTACTTAGAGCAACCAATTGGATAGTTTTCATCAACAGGTAAGCGGAGTAAAAAGAGTTGATTAAGTTTAAATTCTAGTGGTATTGAATTCATTTTCATATTAGTTACATAATCCGTTTTTGATTTTTTTCACTTACAAAAAATGAATACATAAAAATAAATTTTTAAGCTGCCTCTGTTTTGGGATCCTATGTCTGTAGCCCTTTCTAAACATCTCCTTAAAACGAAAAAAATGATAATACTAATTTTTACGATATTTATATAGCGCATCATACATAGCATTTCTTAGCGCTCTACAAATAAACACAATAAACAACAAAGGAAGACCCATCATAAAAAAAATGAGTAAAAATAAATTAAGTTATATTTTAAAGTTAAAATAAAATCTTTTGTTTAAATCTTGATTAAGTGCTGCATAAACAGCACCTAGATTTACATTTATAAATAAATACTTCAAACGAGTGCAGTTTCTTTAACTTGCGTTGGTTCTCTTTGATCGAGGAAATCTGAATAAAACCCAGAAACCTGAATGCAAGGCATAATTTATAGGTGAGACTTCCGCTTACCTCACAGCGAGGTCCTTTCTTGGTACCAGGAACTTCTTTATGAAAACACCTGCACCATTATTTCAGGCAAGAACTGCTGCTCGTAAACTTGGTGTGATCCCTGGCTATACATCAGTTTATGGTTGTATGACTTCTTACTGCTCCCCCCCCCCCCCAGCAAAGATATTATAAGTTATCACACAAGGGCAAGTGGAAATACAGAAAAATATAGCGCTTCTGCGTACCATATCCAACGAGGCCGAAGGTCCAGTTGGATATTGGACGCAGATGTGCTATATTTCCATATTTCCACGAGCTCGCGTGTTATAACGTATTTATCTTGGCGCGTGACAAGAACACACAAGACGCAGATAGTGATATTAGCCGTGCAATATAGGTTTTTATAACCACTCCATTCTGCAAATCTGATTGGAGGATTAGCGCGTACTTGAAGATAATGACAAATATAGGGAGAATGCTAAATAGGACTAGATAGCTCAGTTCTATTCCTGCTCTAGAAAGTGTTTCTTTGGGTCACCTTAAAATTAAACAATATACGAAGGTATAAATGCAAAAGTAAACGTTATAATCATATTAATATGTACTGTAAGTGCAAAAAATGTTGTATCTCTTAAAATAATACTGTTGTCAAAACATCGTAGCTTGACACTGGACACTCTTGGTAATTGCTCAAAATAACTGTTCAGCATAAAAACTTACTGGTAGCGATCAATGGAGAGATGTTGATTGCATAAAACATTGTGAGAAACGGCTCCCTATGAAGTAACAACGTTTTTGAGAAAGAAGTAATTTTCCACTAAATTATTTGAATTTGATTTCAAGGCCTCATAGTTGAAATTTGAGGTCTTGAGTTCAAGCATCTGAAAGCACACAACTTCGTATGACAAGGGTGTATTTTCTTTCATTATTATCTCGCATCTTTGACGACCAATTTAGCTCAAATTTTCACAGGATTGTTATTTTTATGAATATGTTGAGATACACCAAGTGAGAAGACTGGTCTTTGACAATTACCAATAGTGTCCTGTGTCTTTAAGACATCACCCACACAAACCAAGTAGCCTACCCGCAGAGGAGCATTTCTTTGGAGCATTTTTGTGCAAGATACAACGTTTTTGCAAAATGGAGGTACTCTGTTTTTTGCGCTGACGCAACGATATGGATAAATGGTATTCTTTCGCAAACAATGGTGTAATTCATAAGATCAACATTGCCTTGAGATAACAATGCAAACCCAAGGATGAAAAGGGAGAACCTTGAAAATAAATGGCCAAGTCCAGATAATCATATCCTAACATGAAAGCTTATTTTCTATTTATCCAAGCTCCCACTGTCCAGCCCACTGGCTCACTTTTCCTTTTATTTGCTTAATCTAATCAAGAGGACGAACCCTCAGCATCCGAGCAGTCTCCGTGTATGATATTAGGAATACACGCACCAAACAGCCATTTCCGTCACGTTGCTCGCTTGTAAGTTTATAATATATATAAAAAAAAATACGGAGAGAGCACGTTGAGTGTCAGCGTGCTGGTATTTCATACTGTACGTCCAAACTGTCAAAACTTGGCCCCTGTCCACTTTCATCATTGATTAAATTATAATTTTGAGGAATGCCAACGGAACTGGGTCGCATATATTCCCGTTGTGCTTTGTGTTATATCGCTGAACAGCTTTATTTATTCATATTTCATGTCAATTTTTAATACAGTTTGGACTCATACACGTAACTTCATTACGGTCATCTGTAATATAATTTATTTTTCAGGCCTCCTTTTGTTCACACTAATTAAGAAATCTGCGTTCTGTGCACTGTTGTAGTTGCGCTGGAATAATGGTTGTTTTATTAATAGACTCAGACAGCAATACGGTGCACCGTGTGGTTGGTCATTTCTATTTTGAGTCCATATCTTCATCTAGGGTGGACGGCCAAAGTTGAAACCTTTTTATTTGATTCAATATACTTGAATTTTATAGTAATGGCATTTGATTTTATACTTGATTTTGTGAACGTCTTGTTTTGAGTGTGAAGACAATTTTGGTTTATGACTGAAATGAATTGATACGGGGTGCTTTTTTTAATGGCTTGATGTTGAAAGTGCAAAGCTGTTTGTAAGAACATTATTTTGCTTTTTTAAAAGAGGTTATTGAAAAGATTTTGGCTGGAGTAAATGTTCTTGCAAATTTTACATCTGAATGTTGACTAAAATGTATTTTAAACTACACGTAAGGAATAAAAACATTTGATTCAAGCTAAAATTTTAAAGTTCATACTTGGCCAGAACTCAATTCAGGAGATGGGAAGCTTTTATTTCTGAAATAAACCAAGCAATAATAAATTATAATAACCATGATCTGAAATAGTGTCAAGGGAGTAACATCCAAGGATCCCACAAATCACTGTTGCTCATTGCCATTGCTGCAAGACAAATAGACATATATCAATGTCCGCTAAAATATCACCATTAAATTTGGTTGATTGAAATTCATTTACTCATCCTCCAAAACAATAATATACATTCCCTTTGAAGCAAAACGGTACAAAAACACTCCGGTCAAATAGGTGCGATGTAGAAATAGCCATTTCTGTTTTCAATACTAATAAATACAACACTGGTTGAACAGTATGCACATTCACATCTTTTACAAGCACTTTCTTAGTACAAAGGATTCATTTTTGCAGTTTGACCTGACCTTCAGTGAGCTTGATAGTTAAATACCATAAAATCAAAAGAATTCAGACATAAATATTGTCGAAAATATTGCTCTTCCATTCCACTATCACCTCAAATCTGGAAGAGTAAACAGTTAAAGACGAGCTGTGTCTCTTTTGTGATGTGTGTTTTCCTCAATAGAAACCCCTGCCTACTATACACAATATGCCTGTGTGACCCCTCCAATTTATTTCGGTCAGTGTGTCACGGCGCCTATTCCTTTCGGTCACTGCTCTGGCCATTCATTCCAGTCGTATCAACCCGTTGTCCCATTTCAATCACCACTCTCTTGACTATCGGGCAGGGACCAGCTGTATACATGTAGCTTTCTTCTTAGTTTTTTTTTTACTCAGTGCCTTGGGAGTCCATTAAGGAAAGCTGTTCCTCAGTTTGCCCGTTTTAGATTTTTTTTCCTTTCTTCTTTTCGTGAACACTGGGACTTTTTAAAATGGAGGTGGCACGGGAGCGAAAAAAAAAAGAAAAGAAAGAGTGTTGTGCTTATCACCTGCCGACCACTCCATTCTGAATGTTGTCATCCTTGACGATAATTTTTGTGTGTTGGACGGGGGGACTCTGAGGTTGTCTCAAGAGCAAGCCAGAGTGTTTATTTTGCTACAGCGGTAATGGAAACACTTGCACTGACCCGAGCACTGCAGTCCTTACCTATACTTGCTCTAAAATGATGCCTCCACTTAACCATATTTACTGAAATAACATGCTTACTTCTTGAGTGCTGCTCTAGGTTGGAGGTATTGTCTTTCCTTCCCCAATATATGAAATTTCAAGAGACTGCTTTTTTTTTCTTCTTCTTTCTTTCTTTTTTTCTCATGGAGGGGAGGGATGATTGTGGTTATCAGTTGAAGAGATTTGATTTTCAACATCGCAGCAAAATTATAGAAAGGAAATTTGTCGGTCGAATTCAGGACAGTGTTCCTTCTGCAGTTTGATTGCTATGTTTTGTATCCTTCAGTTTAATCAATAGTGAACACCCGTTGGTTATTGGCAATATTATTGTTTGCAAAACAAACCCTTTATTGAGATGCAGATAGTCAGGCTGACACATGTGCAGCTCTTGTCAGTTCTCAGAAGAAAAGAAAAAAAAAAGAGCGAAAATGTGGAGTCTGGAGTAACTGTCACGTTTATTTTGTGTAAACTGCCATTTTCTACATTGGAGTGAGTAATGAACAACCTGTTTGTATGATATGAAAAGTCAATGCAAAAAAACAAATTGGTTGATTGATATCTAACGAATTTCCTCTTATATTCTACTAACAATGAAAACCACCTTTTATCGTAAACATAATAAATCCTTGTCGAGCGAACGGCAATTTTTTAGTGCAAACCAGAAATCAGCTTATTTCGCTGGTGCCAGCCTTGAATTGGATTTGTATGGAGTGAACAAGGGGAGTCTTGAAACGTCGTATTACAAGCCACCATTCCTAGCCATGGTCTGATCAATGAAGTGGAGGGGGGGGGGGGGGGGTGCCTGGTGTATTAGAGAAGACTAAGCCAAGAGAGGATGCAGCGTGATCAAGGTATTCTACATTAAGTCCAGGGTCCAATTTCATAGAGCTGCTAAGCACAAAAACTTGCTTAGCATGAAATGTTTGCCTTGATAAAAACAGGATTTCCCAACCAAATTTCTATGTGATTTTCAAGATATGCATACAACAGCTGAATACCAGTAACTAGGAAATGCAACAAAATGGAAATTTGGTTGGTAATCCTGTTGTTACCAAAGAAGAAATTTGATGATAAGCAAATTTTTGTGCTTAACTGCTCTATGAAATTGGGCCCTGGTCACGTCATTGAGTGCTCCTATTCTAACAGCGGCCCTCACTTTCTCCCTGTTTTCCCCGCCGTCCAAGACGATTTTGGACTATTGATGTTTATTCATCCTGATTGTTTTCTCCAGCCACCCTCCATGTACAAGCAAACCCCTCTTCTAACAGCCCCTTAAGAATGGTGATATAACCGTATGGGAAAGGTTTTTTTCCAGGGAAGGCTAGTCTCTATATTAATATTCACCCGCTTATTTGGCACACACACACACACATGCACAAAGCTCAGGCCATTGAACTGAACACAACCAAGCAAATATTGCCGTGCAAGCGCCGCTGTCGCGGACTGTCCGTCTTCACCACGGCAAGCTTGGGGTCTTTCGATCGACATCCATGAATTTTCAGATTAGGGTTATTTTCAGTCATTTACCTTGGTGAACCACTGCCTCCGCAATAAAGTTCAGATGGCCGGCCGGGCCAGCCGGCCCGCTCGGCCGGCCGACTAGGAGATAAGATGATAATGAAGAAGTGTGCCACTGTCTAGTGCTCCTGTTACTCCTTCTACATATAGCGGTGGCCCTTTTGTGCATGTTCGGGATTGGGTTACTATTTTGCAGTAATGAAGCGCCACTCTGTCTACTCCGTTATTCCCCTTGCCTCTGTAATGGATGAAAATCCCATTCAAACCAGTTCAAGCCATTTTCTTGAGCGGTCCTTTTTTCTCTCCAGCCTCACTCTCTCTCTTTCCTTCTCCGTATGCCTGTTCGGTATTTCCGCAAGTTGGTTCAAATATTATTTTTAGTAATCTAGAGTAAATTGAACCATCATTTTAAAAAAGATTAAATCTGCGTACAAGCTGCAGACAATACACCTTTTAAAGGTACACCATGTTGATGCACTAAACCTACAGGCACAGGTGCATGTTCAATATTATTCCATAGTTACTAATTGGGGAAATAAACCAGAAAATAGTCATCTTGCCGGTAGATGGTGTAGGGTATACATAACCAAGTTTGTTGACAGTATGTCTGAAACTTTCTCATAATTGATATATTATTTCTTTTCAATACAGTATCTGCAAGGTTTTTTCTCTTTCTCGTCTAGACTTTTAAAGAAGCTCGGTCAGATTATTGGCCAATATTTAATCTGAAAATTCATTTAAATTTTAATCAGCTTTATTTGAGAGATTCGGGAAAAGTATAATCTTTCATCTTAATGTATTGCATGAAAATAAACCTGCCAGGGATAAGTGGTTGTTAATTTAAAAAAAAAAAATGAAGGAATTATTGTTGGCGCTGTTGCCCTGGTTTACTATAGTCTTTACCAGGACACCAGCACCATGGGCTTTTTCGAAACGAAGTAATAAGCGCGGTATAAATTTGTATTATTATTATTTATTATTATAAATTCCACCCATCAGCCACGTACAAAATATTTTGCATGATTCTTGTATTGTATGCGTTGTTGTTGGCATTTTCAAAAAGGTTTGTTATATATGTATTTTCGGAAACAACATATTTGTCAGATTTGCTCAGATTAAAAATTTCCTCTCTAAATTTGTATTTGTTTTATGTATCCAAATCAGGCTATGCAACTTCAAGACATACAAAATCAACAACAATATTTTTCTCAGACATTTTGCTAATTTGAAAAGATGAGCTTTGTATAAACGTTCATTTGAATAAATAATGTAAATCATCAGTATTTTTTCTCTCCAGGTTTTTCCGTTCATAACCTTACCAGCGTTTTAATATTTCTGGTTTAATAATAATAATAGGAATAATAATGATAACAATTTGTTCCAGTCCTTCATTTCCCAAAATTTAAGGAAAGCTGTATGCCTAAACTGCTCTCCTTAAATTATTGAGAGCTCTTTATTTTCTCCAGACATTTGGCCTTGACATGAATTCCTTCTCACTGTGAATGACAATATGTGTGTTTTAATTTACCTGTGGAAGTTTCAACTTCATACGCCTTTCTTAATATTTATGCATGAGGTACGTCACAATGCTATTAACTCAAAACGAGGCGATGGGTGCAACCACTGCAAGTGATGGGGGACGTGCGCCCATAGCCTCATTTTGGGTAAGAATTATGACGTCATGCATAAGTATTAATAGAGGCGTATTAGTCATCAAGTTAAAAAAAAATAAAAGTTTAAAGTAAATCTGTGAACGTTTGTGTTTTGTGGTGTACAAAAAGTACCCAAACACTACAGGGATACAGCGCTGGCTTTGTATAATATAGTAGGTGTAGAGTATTTTGACCCTCAATGGTGGTTAAACAAAAGGTCTCTGTTTCTGGCTCTTGATAGCCGTAGTCAAAGCTTTTGATTCATAATGGAGCTTCAATGCCCAAATCCAGGCTACTCAAAGACAGCATCAGTAATGGCCTCCAAGTCAACTCACCAATGGAATCAATAATATTGATCAAGATAAATCTGGCTTCTACAGAGCCTAGGTTTTTTCCATTTTTTTGTTTTAAAGGCAGTGGGCACTATTGGTTATTGCTAGAAATATTTATTAGCATAAAAGCTTTCTTGGTAGCGAGTATTTGGGAGAAGTTGTTAGTATAAAACATTTTGAGAAACGGCTTCCTCTGAAGTACTGTAGTTTTTGAGAAAGAAGTAATTTTCACAAGTTTGATATCGAGACCTCAGATTTAGAATTTGAGGTCTCGAAAACAAGCGTCTGAAAGCACACAACTTCGTGTGACAAGGGTGTTTTTTTCTTTCAATAATATCCCGCAACTTCAACGACCGATTGAGCTCAAATTTTCACAGGTTTGTTATATCATATGTTGAGATGCACCAACTGTGGAGACTAGTGTTTGACAATTGCCAATAGTGTCCAATTTCTTTAAACCTTAATATTGGCCTCCAATAGCATGAACACGTAATTAGTCTCTCCTTCATGCATGGTATATATTGTACTTCAGTCCGATTCTTGTTTACTCTTTGAAAAATCTGAAAAAATGCTATTAGTAAGGCCTGAAAAGTCTTATAAAGCCTACACCTTTTGTACATGTAGCTCAGCCCTTGTACCCGACAAAATGTTTCTTCTCTCAGGACCACATGCCTTCTCCTTACCTCACCATGTACATGTAGACTGAAGCCTGGTTCATACTCCCTGCGTCACAGAGCGAAACGGAGTGCGTACCAAATGTTGCGTCACCAATGTTTGCATCTCATCGCATTCGCATTCGCAGGAAGTATGAACCAGGCTTGACTCATAGAGGCAGAGTGCCTTGTATCACAATTTGCATGAGGACAAATCTGAAAAAATTGTTTTTAATAAGGCCTGAAAAGTCTAATAAAGTCTACCCCTTTTGTACATGTAGGTCAGCCTAATACACCCAACAAAATGTTCTTTTTTTCCCTCAAGACCATACTCGCACCTTCTTGGAGGTAAGAGTGGTTTGTATCATAACTTACAGGAGGAAATGAACCGTAGCAGACGGTCAGTTGTAGCTGCCAGAACTGGTATCCTGTCTCACAGGAAACCAGTTATGTCCCGTTGGTTATTTTGGGTCCTTGTCAAACTCATCCTGTGGGCTTAGGAAAGTGGAAAATTGACCAAGTGAAATCTAAAGTTGAGATAGTGATATTCGACTCTTACTTGAAGGCATGGTGGGTAGCTTAGTAAAGTGATCGTAAACATGAAGGTAGTCATCACTAGCGTTTAAAGGGAAGGTACACTATTGGTAATTGTCAAAGACCAGTCTTCTCACTTGGTGTATCCCACCATAAGCATAAAATAACAAGCCTGTGAAAATTTGGGCTTAATCGGTCATCGAAGTTGCGAGAAAATGATGAAAGAAAAAAAAAACACCATTGTTGGACGAATTTGTGTGTTTTCAAATACCAATAAAAGACTTTTAGGTAGAAGTCTTTTATTATTTTAGTGAGAAATTACCTCTTTCTCAAAAACTACATTACTTCAGAGGGAGTCGTTTCCCACAATATACTATCAACATCTCTCCAATGCTTGTTACCAAGTCAGTTTTTCAGTTAATATTTGTTTTGAGTATTTACCAAACATTTACCTTCCCTTTAAAGCCATTGGACCCTTTCGGTACAGAACAAAAAATAAAAGTTCACAGATTTACAAATAACTTACAGGGTTTAAAGAAGGTAGTGGTGAAAGACTTCTCTTGAAATATTAGTCCATGAAATGCTTTACTTTTTGAGAAAACAGTAAAACAATATAAATTCTCGATATCGAGAATAACGGATTTATTTTAAACACATGTCATGACACAGTGAAATGCGCGGATGCAAGGGTGGGTTTTCCCGTTATCTTCTCCCGACTCCGTTGACCGATTGAGCCTAAATTTTCACAGGTTTGGTATTTGATATAGAAGTTGTGATACACGAAGTGTGGGCCTTGGACAATACTGTTGACCGAAAGGGTCCAATGGCTTTAAACAAAGTTTTTTTTTTTAATTATAGATTTCACATTTCGATTATTTTTATACTAAGAGAGGTTTCCGGTAACCTCTCTATATACTTCTACCATGCAACCTTTAGTTATTGTTTGTTGGAATATGTCGGCCTGAAACTTGCATACATGTAACTCCTAGTTCTTGTCTTGCTGTATCTTGTTTTCATTGTTTCTCCATTTTTGAGTACCTTTAATTTCTTCATTCATTGACTTCTTGGTGTATAGACGATGTGACCTATGTTTACATTCAAACCGCCCCCGGATAGGTTGTGTTTCGCCGGGCAAAAAGACACGTAGTCATGGTAAGATTGCATACACTTTCTGGCTGGCTGCCAAAACACAAAGGTTTTGTCCGGCGGTATGCGCGCGAATCATTTTATGGTTTTCGAGTTACGTCAGAAGTCACATCGTCTAGATTTACTAGTTATTTTGTTTTGCTTTATTGGCCACATGCTTTTAAGTTATGAGGTTGCAGTGGACTGTCAACAATTAAAGGGAACAGACTACCTTTTTTTTTAAAAACCGTTCCATTGTTAAAAATAAAAAATACAAAAAAATTACTTGTGAAAATGTCATTTCAAACGTTTCTGAGATATCCGCAAAAAAAAGTAGCAATTAAATGTCCGTGGAGGAAGATGATCAGTAATGGGAATACACAATCTGAGAAATGATTCTGACAGCAGCAATTATCAGATTCAAATTTTGGGGGATAAAAACTTGTTTTCCATAACTTAATTTCTTTGAAGTGAAATGATTCTCAACATGCTTAAAGCCTTTGGACACTTTCGGAACAGAATTTTTTTTTTTTTTAAGTTCACAGATTTACAATTAACTTACAGGGTTTACAGAAGGTAATGGTGAAAGTCTTCTCTTAAAATATTATTCCATGAAATGCTTTACTTTTAAGAAAACATTAACACAATATCAATTCTCGATAACGAGAACTACGGATTTATAGTAAACACATGTCATGACACGGCTAAACGTGCAGAAACAAGGGTGGGTTTTCCCGTTATTTTCTCTCGACTCTGATGACCAACTGAGCCTAAATTTTCACAGGTTTGTTATTTTATGTACAAGTTGTGATACACGAAGTGTGGGCCTTTGGACAACACTGTTTACCGAAGGTGTCCAATGGCTTTAATACTATTCAAAGGCTTTGTACCACTAACCATGTAAGTTCGTTATTGTCATTCATCGTAAAAGTGTGATTACCAAACAAATGCCTTCCCTTTAAGTCAAAATGAGCAATGTGTTCAAAATAACTTTTATATCAAAATTGACCACAACAAACTAGGAGATGCTGTAGGCGCTTTAGATTCCGGTTTCAGATCAATACAAGATGTGCTGTCATGCCTAGCAATCCTTCACCACTACCTTTCCCTACAAACCTGAACAGACACCAACAGCTTTTTACCAAAGCCTTTTGTATCACACAAAATTAGGGTTGTAATTTATTACCACATGGAGTCCATAGTAATGAATAGATTCCATTTGACCCTTGGGAAGGTCAGCCCGAGCTCTGAAGGTTACTCTTCGACCTTTTCTTCTGGGTGAACTTGAAGCGCTGCTGTTCTTAGTAACAGTAAGTATATGGGTGTGTGGTTCCCTTTGGCTTATCAGCCAAAATCGGAAAGTAAAAAAAAAAAAAAAAAAAAAAAAAAAGGCAACTTGGAAATCATTTAAGTTGTCAAGTCCCAAGGGGTCACAGCAGGGGTCTGTTGCTGACCTGTATGTTTGTATACAGGATGGGCTCTCATTTCTGCCAATTACTGGTCAATGAACTGTTAGGAGGTCATTCTAGGTCAACAGGCTTCCCCTTTTCTCAGATCTGATGATTTGCAATAGCAGTTAACTGCGCCTGGTGTTTCAAATTAAAATGTCAGTGTAGCAGACAAAAGGAAGTTGTCAGCAGAAAAACAAAAATGTTGTTATTGTTACTTGGTAACTTTTTTGTTTGATTTTGGTCATTTGGTATTTTATGAGGGTGAAAACATGTAAACCTACAGTTATGGGATGGACACTTAAAGGAAAGTGAATTTGGGAATTTCAAAAGCATAAGTGAAGTTAAGTTGAATGTTTAGAATCATAACAAAAATATTTTTGTTGTGAGCCCTCTGAAGGGTAAAGCTCTATACTGTTCTTCCAGAAACATGTGGTTTTTATTTTATTTTATTTTATCAAGTAACAAAAAGCTGCACTTAGCAATCAAATCACTGTGGCTTTACACTCCCAGTTATATTTTTCTTACTAGAATTACCCCAAAGACAAGGTCATTAAAGAAGGTTCAATTCTGCTGAAGTTTGGGGAAACGTGTGATGTTGATCAAGGCAAACAAAGTAAATAGGATTGGATTTGAAACTTTGCATGGTTAAATATATTATTATTTATTATTATTTATTTGACCTCAATAGTACAAGTACAGAAAATACAAACAAGGCAACAATGAAAGGGAAAAAACATATAGAAATGTTTGCGGTAACACCATGTAATGACTATCTCTAAATGAGTTGGGGTGGTTCTGAAAAGTTTTTGTGAACAAAACAGGACCATAGTTATTGGTGTGTTAAAGGATTTGGGTACTTTTTCAAAATGTCCATAGATTAACATTAAACTTACAGGGTTTGAAGATAACGATAGTGGAAAGCTTCCCTTCAAATATTACTTACTGAGGTGCTGTAGTTTTTGAGACATGAGTAAAACAATGTCATGAAAATATGTTTGTAAATGATTAAAATAATTTTCATCTCATGAGACGAAAATTATTTTCATGACATTGTTTTACTCATTTCCCAAAAACTACAGCACCTCAGCACGTAATGTTTTCAGGGAAGCTTTCTACTATCATTATCTTCAGACTGTGTAAGTTTAGTGTAAATCTGTGGACATTGTGTTTTTTTTGTCCTACAAAAGTTACATAGACCCTGTTGCATTAAATCTAGGAAACGAAATGCAGCCGTGCTTTATGCTGCTTCCTTTGGTTGAAATCGAAAGTGTCGGAAATCACAATTGTTTACAAATGATCAAATCAAAGATTCAATTTCCCATTCCCCCTCATAATAGTCAATTCAGACCACATCCCAATGGACTCTCATAACTCCCCTGAATAATTAACAGCGGTAATCCATTAACCCGACTCCCTCTGGAATCAAATTTCATGATCCCCTCCGCCTGCTCCCGAGAGAGAGGAGTCGAAGTCCACACACAAATAAAATTACTTTATTTAAAGCAACGCTCGGCTCATTGTAAATGAGCTGTCAAAATTCATGTGAAATGGATCACTAAAAAGCTCCGAGATTAGTCCCACTAGAAAGAGAACTCCCTAGCCACATTAATTACCAACATGACCTTATTATTAGTGAGGCGAAGAAATTTGTGGTTGGAGGGGGGGGGGGGGGTGTTTGCGGACAATTATTTTCTCAGAATCGCAGCCAAGTTCACAAAGAGGACAGCGTAAATAAGTGGGTAAGCATAGCAGCCTGGGAGGCTTAGTATATTAAACATGATTACAAAACGACATTGTTGATGGAGGGTAGTGTGTCATTCAGTGTGCTCGGCATCATCAGGAAGACCCGAGGCAGAGAATGGCCGCTCAATGAACTCCCCTCAGTCCTACCTCCCCACCCACTGCCTCAATAGCAACCTGCTCTGGCTGCTGCATTTTCCTTTTCACTACCACTCTAGCGCACCTTTTTTTTTGTTTTTTTAACTTGTGGTCAAGACAAGGGATCTAGGGGAAGCTTAGGGGATCCAGTTTTATTAGATTGAGATTAAAAGGATAATACAGCATTTGGTTTGGGCACAGAGGATATTAATTTCAATCTTCAAACTATTTTTTAGCGACCCTTTCAGTAAATTTACTGAATCGAAACTCGGGTCGTGCTCAGGTTTTTAAAAATAAGAGAAGTGAGAGAAGGCGAATGGTTTCTGACAGGCGTTACGCACCTTCTGTTTTTAATGTGTACAAGACAAGGGATCTAGGGGAAGCTTAGGGAATCTCGTTTTATTATTAGGCGTAGAGGACATTAATTTCAATCTCCGAACTATTTTTCAGGTATCCTTTCAGTAAATTTACTCTATCAAAACCCGAGTCACGCTCGGGTTTTTAAAATTAAGGGAATTAGCGAGAAAATGCGAATGGTTTCTGACGGGCATTTTCCGAACAAAGATATTGACAAATAGGGAGATCACAAGCATGGGGCTAGAAAGCTAACTTGGCACGTTAATACCAATGTCACAGGTTCAAATTATACTCTAGTTAATATTTCTTTGTCCAGCTCCAGCCCAAAATTGAGTTAAAATTTACCCAGTCTGTTTCCATTGCGGTATATTTTCTGATAGGGGGGGGGGGGCGTATTATATTAAAAAAGGCAACAAAAAAATACACAGCAAGTTACCTCCTTTGTTTTGGTGTTGGGGGGGGGGGGGGTAGTTCACAAATAACAAACTTTATTTTGCCTGCATAACTTTAAATATTTTGACTGAAATGCATGAGTTTGTTGTTTGTATTTGCTTTTACATATCTGTTATTGTTCTTAGTTGTGGCTATTGATGGCTTGGGTTCATAAAGTGACCCACTTTATCGATGCGTTGTTAGCGTCAGTTATGACAAATTCACATCGTTGCAATTATGGTTCTGTTAGCAGAGACAAGCTATCAACTAATGAAACTTTCTGCCCACCACCCTCATCCGCTGTCTCCTTTGCCTTCCGTTTTTAGTCAAGCCCATCAATGAAAATGTAAAGATAGAGACCAGAGAATCTTTTAAGCCACCTACAGTACATGAGCTATGATGCTGTTTCTGCCTTGAGATTTGCTACATTAATGTCAGTGTCATGCTCAATTGGGTCTTAATTTGTTACCGTGACAACGCATCTTCCGTCAAGGTCTTTTTTCTGTAATTATTGTGTTCATACTGGAAGACAATCGCAATGATCGAGATTACAGTACATATAATATGCAAAACATCATGGATAAAAAAGGTACAGTGAAGGCTTGTTTCACTCTAAAAGGGGGGGGGGTGGCAATGTTACTTACTCACTGAGGTGATGTAATGTTTGAAGATAATGATGTTTGAAAACTTCCCTTAAAGTGTTACTTAACTGAGGATAATGTAATTTTTGAGAAATGAGTAAAACAAGTCATGAAAGTTATTTTAGCATGTAAAAGATATTTTCATGACATCGTCTTACTCATTTCTCTATATAGCACGGTGCACCTCAGCAAGTAATATTTTAAGGTAAGCTTTCTACCAAAATTATCTTTAAACGGTGTAGGTTTAATGTAAATCTGTGGACATTGTGTTTTGTGTTATTAAAGGTACCCACACCCTGTAACATTATCAACTCCAGACACACAGTAAAAAGATGTAGCTTTCATCAAGACACCAATATGAATACATGACCGTGGCTATTCGTTTATTCGTTGAAGAACATTTTTTCAGTCAAGGTTGATGTCTTGGGAGGACATTCTTTGCAGAGTGCAGGCATTGATGAAACAAATGTAGGGGGAAATGTTTACACGGGTACTTTGCACTGGAAAGTGTCAATTCTGTTTGGTAACATGCATGCTGCTTTTACAGAGGCCTATGTGAAATTGGCTTGGATTGCACAGCGAAAACGCCATGTACGTATGAGTTGTAAATTGTGTTGGTTCTGAAAACAAGAGTTGTTACACTACTAATGTTTTCAGAGCCAACAATGTCTAACTCATGGGAGGTGTTGTTATTCAGGTGGCTGGCGACCATTATCACATGACTGACATCATCGTTAGATTCCCTGTATTCACAATGACTGTGAGACTTATTAAATTCATGTCATATAGAAGGGACCTGACTAATTTCCCTTCAAGCCTCAGTTTAAAGGCACTGGACACATTTGGTAATTACTCAAAATATTTATAAGCATAAACAATTCCTTGGTAACGGAGAGCTGTTGTAAAGTCCAATATTGTGAGAAGTGACTCTTTCTCACTTAAATATTTTAATCTGAGAAAACTGAAGCCTTTTTCAAGCATAGGAAAACATTAAAATTTTCGCAACAAGATGTTTTCTTGCAACTTAAAAGACCAGTTACCAATTGTGCCCAAATTTTCACCGAATTGTTGTTTAATGCATATGTTGGGATACGCCAGGTGAGACTATTCTAGTTTTTGACAATTACCAAAAGTGTCCAGTGCCTTAAGGTATTTTTAACGGAACAAAAACCAAGAAAATATGTTTGGACAATCAATTTTCTACCATGTAAAAATTCAAGTCTTACCAACTTGTTTTTCTAATTTTTCCACAAGTGTACTTTGATAAGTGCATTGCAGCAACGACATACTGTAAAGATACTGTTAGGGGGAATCTTAAAGTCTCTATAGTAGGCTGTGTTTGCCGCCCTCTGTTGCATTGATGATAAGAATTGATATGAGAAACATAGTCATAATTCTGAACTGGAAAGTGACTGAGGTAATGAATATGTGTTCACACAGGGCCTTACTTCAGATACTCAAATCTGATTACCAGCCTGTGTCAGCCTGATTACTATATTACTGGTATTCCGCTCATTTTTGCTGAGTAGAAAGTTATTAAAGCGAGACAAAACCATTTATAGGCCTAATGCTCCAGGTTGCACAGTAGTGCTTTTAAAACCAAGACAAAAACCCCAAGCGGTGCCCACTGCCAAAACGGGTTCGAACTGCCCCTAGCTACCAGGCAATCTCGGTAGTCTAATTGGTAACACACTGTTCTAGAATGGCAAAGGTCATGGGTTCGAATCCCACCCGAGTCATATACCGGTGTAATTTTTTCACAGGACTCTTGGGAAAGTACTGAGTATACAGTGGTAACACATCGGTTTACAAGGGTAAAACTAAAGTAATATTCCAAGTAATAGCGTTCTACAGACCTTCACATCAGCATGCTCTGCTAAACATCCAATGGGTCTTGAATAATACACAGTTTTGAAAAGTCATAGGGAGTACCTCGCATCATTATATATTGTTATTTGTTAAAAGAAGGAAATGTGTTCTGAATGTATTTTTAAAAAGATGGCCATGTTTTGTTTCATCAGGTTTTTGTAATGGCGGTATTGTGATACATTTTTCCTTTAGTTCTGTACATGGCAGAATAAACTCGGCCTTCCCAGTGAGTGAGCCACACAATGTAAACACCAATATTATTCTTTGTCTATTGCTTCATCTAAACATCAGGATCAATTAGTGTCTGCTATGCCAGTTCTTGATGAAATATTGACTGCTTAAAGACAGTGTACACTATTGGTAATTGTCAAAGACAGTCTTCTCACTTGGTGTATCTCAACATATGCATAAAATAACAAACCTGTGGAAACTTGAACTCAATTGGTCGTCAAAGTTGCGAGATAATAGTAGAAGAAAAAACACCCTTGCCTAACGAAGTTGTGAGCTTTCAGATGCTTGATTTCAGGACCTCAAAATCTAGTTTTGAGGTCCTGAAATCAAATTCAAATTCTTCAGTGGAAATTACTCAAGCTACAGTACTTTAGAGGAAGCTGTTTCTCACCATGTTTAATACTATCAACAGCTCTCCATTGCTTGTTACCAGGAAGTTATGCTAACAATTATTTTGCGTAATTACCAATAGTGTCCAGTGCCTTTATGTAAAATAAATGTCACTACAGTGAATGTTCATAACCTCGTATGCACGCTTTGATTGACAGATTTGTTCTATCATGAAAAGCAATTGTTTTCCCTTCATTAAAAATATTTTTAAAATGGTGAGCTTGCAGCCAACATTTTCCGCCCAAACAAAGAAATAATTCCACCATGTTGAATGACTAATTAATTGGATGCACAAATCAATAATGGTGTTTTTCTTTGGGTGTGGGTTAGAATAACAATCACATGAACGTGTTCGTTTGCTTCAAATTTGATTCTCAAGGTATTGTATCTAAATGAAATATTGGAAAACCCTCAAAGAAAACAAACAAAGAGTTACATATTGTTTGAAAACAAAACAAAACGCTTTGAAAACAAAAAGAAAAGGCTATCCGCATTATGTGCATAGTTGTTATTTTCTCCTATAAAAGACTTGTTAGAGATGAGCAAATTAAGGTTACCTTCACTTGACTGACAGATTGATTAAGAATCGGCCTTAATCATTTTTTGGTTTCAGGATCTGGTATGTTTATTCACAGTATAGGGTTTTTATACCTTTTGTACAAAACTGGCATCAACTCTTTTTGCCATCAAATAAAATCATCTCCTGACGATGACTAGAGCAAACTAGTCGAAACGTTTAGACCACTTTGAGAACTGACTCCGCGGTAGTGCAGTGAACTACGATCCTATAAGTTATAAAGTAGTAGTCCCAGCCTATTTCTATACCATCCGCCCAGGTTAAAGTGAATAAGCAGAACAGTTCTTTTTCGAACACCCGAACAATCTACTCCGCGGCAGTACAATAAAGCAAGACAGTTCTCTAAGAACAAACTCTACCTGGCAAGTAGATACACACATGGTGTTACCACAAACCAAGTATGTACAAAACGTATCCCTATTCCCTTGTGAATGGAGATGTTTGTAATATAATTTACCTGTAGAAGCTTAAGCTTTATTAGTCGTCAAGTTATTGTGAAGAGAGAAGTGAAAATCACAGAGAAATATTTTTCAGTAAATCCGTTGTGCATGCTTATATAATGTTCGCGTCATGGAGACGAAAATTGTTTTAATGAAAATGTTTTACTCATTTCTCAAAAACTACAGTACCTAGTATTTTAATGGAAGCTTTCTAGCATCATTGTCTTCAAACGTTGTAAGTTTAATGTCTTGCTATAGACGTTTGTGTTTTGTATGCTATAAATTTACACCATCCCTTTAAAGGGCACCTTCATCGAAGATGCACATCTTACAGGAATGAGAATGCCATCTTTAACCCATTGCCGTTAGCGTCACATTTATTGTGATCCCGCAATGGCAGGTTGTACTCATGACCCTCAAAGTATGGAATGTCAGTTTTGCAAAGGGCAAGAACATTTTCATTTTGCAAAGGGCACTTTCATTAGAAAATGTTAAAAGTTCATGGAAAGACGTTGAAGGGGCATCAAGGCCAAATGCTGAAGCAGGGCAGGGGAGGCCGTGGGCTTCACGGTTGAATTCCAGGGTTTGGCCTCGCACTATGGACTTGAAGACACTATTGTTTATTACTCAAAGACCTGTCTTCCCACTTGGTGTATCTCAGCATATGCATAAAACAACAAACCTGTGAAAATTTGAGCTCAATTGGTTGTCGAAGTTACGAGATAATACTGAAAGAAAAAACACCCTTGTCACCAGAGTTGTGTGCGTTTAGATGGTTGATTTCGAGACCTCAAGTTCTAAATCTGAGGTCTCGAAATCAAATTTGTGGAAAATTCATCTTTCTCAGAAACTATGTCACTTCAGAGTGAGCCGTTTCTCACAATGTTCTACATCATCAACCTCTCCCCATTACTTGTCACCAAGTAAGGTTTTATGCTAATAATTATCTTGAGTACTTAATTACCAATAGTGTCCACTGCCTCTGAGTGAAATTAATTGAATTGCAGGCGGAAAGATATTTAGTCCCAAGAAAGATTTGTTATTGAAATTTTGATCTGAAGGATTTTTAAAAACAAAAAAATACCACCCAATCCTGACTTGTTTGGGAATTGGAGTTATTGGTCCTAATTGGTCCAATACCATTTGTCTTTTGACATGTTAAACAATTTGGAGAAAGGAGTGTTAACATATTATATTGGTACATTAATAAACTAATGTTATAAAGACGTGTATGTGTAAAACAGGGATGACCAATTATTTGTATGTCTACCGCCCTCTTGTGTTCACTGAATGTCCTGCCCTATTCATAGATCAGTCTGGAACTTCAATAAACAGCACAGAAATTTAGCACCCTGTGTATTGTGAGAGGCAGGTCAAATGTAGGTCAACCGGTGACCTTAGCTTGGGAAGAAGGAGAGGTTGTAGTGGACACCAGCAATGTGTTACTAAAAGGTGTAGGACTTGTTGATTGATTGGCATACTGTACATCAACACTGAGATTAATATCAACAGATGTAGTCCACTTATACCTTTGGTTCTGATTACAGATGATCCTTAAGGCATTATCACACTACCTCCATTCCGAATCGGCGTTGAAACCTACCCGGGTCCTCTCCGGGTTAGCCACGGATAAGCAACATTCACACTGGTCTTTATGTGAACCGGCTAATGCGTGAACTGTACATGCTGAAAAATGCAATTTAGATCTGGATTGAGATTTTCAACCCTGGTCCGTGCCAGGGTTAGTTTCAATCCGGCGAGAGCATGCTACGTGAATCAGAGCCGGGTTGAAAATTTTACAGCGTGAAACGGGGTGAACAAAATCTCCGGTTCGGAACTGGTTCCGACCCTGAGATTTTGGACATCGGAAAAGTCCTTATTTATGTCATGGGTCACCAATGGGGAAGCTGGGAACAAAGTTATTTGCCCGGTTATTTTGTAGAAAGTTTTTTTTTCAGTGCTCAACTATCCGAAAAAGTAAATAGTTGAACTTTGAAATAGAATAATAATAGTGATAGTAGTATCAAAGTCTTATATAGCGCACGAATCTACAAAACAAGGTACTCAAGGCGCTCAAGTATACAAACTTTCAAAAAGATAGGTTATTGATCTCTGTCCTTTAAATACTCTATGCTTCTCACAATGGTTTTTATGGAAGATGTTTTACAGGAAAGTTATGTTCGTACGTGCAGATTGTATTCAAAAGCCATCATTCAGATGATTAGGGCGCATTGATTGGAGACCAGGAACTCTTGCATTGACACGAACATTAAAGCTCAACCACAAAGGCCTTTATTTGGCAATCCATTTATGTCTCTCCATGCGAAAAGTCGGCCATTGATACCTTGGTTTATGGACCGGTTCTTGGGTAGCTAGGGTGACAAAACTGGGCAGCACCGACCCCCACCAAGTGGGTATCACGTAACTCCTGCAATGCCTGATGTAAATAGAGTTGTGGATAATGGGCTGGGCGTCATTCTTGTGGGTGTTTGGTTGGCCATTTTGAAAAATATACAGGGCATTAAGAACGTTCTATTAAGTCCATTTCACACGAGAGCTTTTTATCCAACATGTTTTGCGATTTTTCGCAACGAGGATAAAAAATAGCAAAAGTCACTCGTGTGAAAGTTATCCTAGCTATCCAAACGATCGCAGTGCCAGACATTTGAGACTGTAACTGAGGACGTTGGTTATCAGTGCTCGTGTGAAAAGGGTTTTTACTCGCAACCATTGCATGCATTTGTGTTTTGTTGGGGTTGTTAATGGTGGAGACAAGGGATCGTCATCTTATACTTACGTGCAGAATGGCTATTCCCAATTTTGAAACTATTTTATACATAACCATTTGTAATTAATGCATGTTTTTTTTCTTCTCATTTTGTACTCAATATACCTGCTTGTGGAATGTTTTGTGTCATTTTCTGTCAGTCGCTCTAAAATAATCTCCTAGCTTTCTGTTCATGGGTACTTCCTGATCGAGTCTTATAGACTATTGGGTCGGTAGATGCACTCAGTTGCAGGCGTGTAATTGTGAATTACGCTGAAAATCAGGGTTAAAACCACGACAGGTACTTTGTTGTCAGGAGACAATAGTGAGAAAGGATTAACTGGAGGAATGGGGTTAACATTAAGACCCTGCACGTACTGTACCAGCAGATGACTCTTAGGGTCGTAGGTCGGAGCTGTTGTCGGAAATGTTGGAGTTTGACGCTATGCAGCCAACTCAAATACTTTGGTGAAGAATGTGTTTTTTTGCTGTGTTTTTGTTTTGGTTTACACCAGTCATGTGCATAACATTTATTGGACCCGATAATATGAATTAAATTTATTTCTTTTTGTCTAGTTCTGAAGATGTAAAGGAAGATGAAGTGTTCTTTATAATGTGTTCACAGATTTACAAATATCATACCTTACTTGGTATAAAGATGGTCTTGGTTGGAAAACTTCCCTTGAAATAATTTTGCCTGAAATGCTGAATTTTATTTTTTTAGAAATGAGTAAAACAGTCATGAAAATTGTTAGGTTTGCTTAAGCTAATTTGAGCTTGAACTTTCACAGGTTTGTTGTGTTGTGCATATGTTGGGTCACACAGAGTGAGGATACTGGTCTTTGACAACACCAACATTTCTCAGAGGAAAATATCAATATAATCTGGGTAAAAAAAAGAAAAAAGAAAACAATAAAAAGGCACTTAAATTTGTGGTTGGTGATACTTATAACGTCTGAGTGAAATTCGGCAAGGTCTCTTGAATTTGCATCTCGCGTCTTATTGTGGTCCTCCATTGCCCCTTGTCTTGGCCTTGGTGCCCTTTAAAAGTTTCCCATTGACTTTGAAAAAGGCCTTGCCCTTTCTGAAATTCCAGGCCTGATATTTCAATATTCTCTAGTGGTTAAACAGTGGATACAATGTGTCATTACAACCCTACAAAAAAAAAGTGTTTGTTAAACGTATGTTTCTGATCCAATGAGTAGTCTCTAATGTTGTCGTCTCGGTCATCTCGTGGGAGGAGCCTCGTAGCCGACATTCGCAATGCATTTCCCCCTCTCATGTCCGCCAGGCAGCCCTGTGGATTTCACAGTTCCTCGGTGACTGCAACTAGGCCCTGTCTCTGCTCATCAGAACCATGTGTGAGGGAAGGCTTTTTCTAAAATTAACAAATTTCTGTCAGTATATCTCAAGATCAAGAGGGTAGGGGGGGTTGTATATTATCGTTGATGTGTCTGACATAACATCTTATGATTCATTTGCCGTAAGGACTTGGGAAAGCAAAGCGGCTAGGTATGTTTCCTCTGACCCTCCCCCATCTTGCAAAGCATACCGTTTCTAATCTCCCGAGCTTTCATGTTTGATCACTTTAGCCTGCTTTAGCTTAAACATGATAAATTCTGTAAAACCATAGAGCAAGGGTAAAATAAATGAATATCTCATTTTAAAGTATAACCATGGTGCGGCCATCTTGATTTTCTCCCATTCAAATCAACGTCATCAAATCGAGGTTGGAAGAAGACTTAGTCTGGTTCCTTTTTGTACAATAAATATTAGCATCTGTTAATTCTGTTGGATACAGGGAGCATGACCAAGATGGTGGCAGAGTAATATTGATCTATACCCTTGGTTTTTGGAACCATTCGTTTTTAATCACTTAAAGAATGATCACGGCTTTAAAAAATTGTAGCTTTGTATTCGGAACTATTTGACCGTTTTAATCTCCCCTAAATGTGGATTTGTTTAATGAAACTAATCTGTGAAAACTTCATCTCAAAAGGTATAAAGACAGCGTTGTAGCTTGTTAAGTTATTGCCGAAAATCTGGAGCACAAAGAATAACTTTCACGTTGGGTATGTCATGTAGCCTGTAGGCCTATATGTTGGATCACTTAAAGTGAGGGTACTTTTCCACGGATCATTTTTGACAATTACCAATGTTGTCCTGTTGCTTTCAAGAAACTCTGGCGGAAGTTCAACTTCTGAATCAATTGAAGAAGACTCTTCGCTCAAGTGTACGAATCCTCTTCAGAGTTGTACCCAAGGCTCTGTAATGTCAATAAACAGAACGAAGCCCACCCCCAGATTAGCCAATTAGGCTATTATTTATGGAACAATTTTGTTACACATCTTAAGGTCAATGGGATGATGTTTACAGCATAGTCTGGAAGATTTTGTGAAGACTCGGCTAGTTTGGAGGATCAGCCAGAAGAGAAGTGATGAATTTTATTAAAGGCAGGGACGCTGTTGGTAATTACTCAAAATAATTATTAGCGTAAAACCTTACATGGCAACAAGCAAAGAAGAGCTGTTGATAGTATAAAACATTGTGAGAAATGGCTCCCTCTGAAGTAACTTAGTTTTTGAGAAAGATGATTTGTGACATTAGTATTAGAATTTGAGGTCGCGAAATCAAGCACCTGAAAGCACACAGCTGTGTGTGACAAGGGTGTTTTTTTCCTTCATTGTTATCTCGGAACTTTGACAAACAATTGAGCTCTAATTTTCACAGGTTTGTTGTTTTATGCATATGTTGAGATACACCCAGTGAGAAGACTGGTCTTTGACAATTACCAATAGTGTCCTGTGTCTTTAAACCTTGAATCATTTCCTGTTTGTTCCATAAACATTTTGAGTACCATCTTCAGTGACCTTTTTTCCAGTTTGGATTTAAAAGTACTTTATTTCAACATCAGTCAGACATTTGTCCTTCATTACAAACAAAACCAAGTGAAGTGTGAAGGCCGACATGCACAGATTTTGTATTTTTAAATTGAAAAGAGATGTTTGATTTTTTCGGCGATTTATAATCTCATGAGTGGGAAGCATTATTCACTTTTTAGAAAAGTTCACACAACTCCAAAGAAGTGAAATGCCATGAAAATATATATATAAAACACGCAGTCTGAGTGAGGCTCAGAGATTTACTTTAAAAGCGAGCCGTCATGCCCAGTCTTTGAGTAAATGTGGAAAGACTATGCTAAAGCCCTTTTTGATCCCCAAAGACTCTCTGTGGCTTCAGAGAAGGCGTTGTATGGTCAGAACAAGGTTGCAATTCACTGACGGTTAAATCAACCCAACAATACAATACTCAAGGTTGAACAGCTTGTAAGAAAATCAATCGGGCAGTTGAGGGAGTTCAGAGAGAAAACACAAAAACCCCAAACCAAATTGCCAAGAGTTTTCTGGGGCGCTGAAGCCATACTGGAACTAACAGACTTAACAGTGGCTGGTTATCTAGGTTATTGGTTTGTTAAACACAGCACTACAAATCAGAGCACAAATCACCTGGAGCAATTTGAGACTTAAAAAGTACACTGTACAGTCTTTTTTTTCTTTCTTGGTCTTGTACTCTGACTTGCAATTTGTGTGTTTTCCTTGTGGTTTCAACGCTGTCGTGCTGGTAAAGTGCAACATGCGTCATTGGATCTTTCGTCCGCCTCAGTTGAAATCTTATAACATTCCGAGCCCTAGATTCTGTCAGCAAGTTTCCATTTACATTCGGCGGCGATATTCAATTGGCAACAATAGTGGACACTTATAAAAAGTCGCTACACTTTTCATAGTTAAAACTGAGAGGATGGTTTTAAGATTTTTAATCTGAAGACAGACTTCACTTGCGAGGAAGGTCAAAGTTAGTGGCAAGATTTTACCAATTATAAAGAAGATGCACAGCTTTGGAAACAACTGTACTCTTAAAATATTCAAGCACTCACCTAAAAAAAAGTTGATGCAAGTATAAATTGGCGTGAAGATTATTTCTGCTTTGAGATCTATTCAGACTTAAAGCCTATGATTTAATTTAAAAAAATTCAAAAGTCTTATCTGGCAGTGAAATTGTTTTAAAAGAATGTTATCGTACAGAATTGTACTGGCTAATGTAATGGTTAGTTTAAGGTAGATGTACATATTGTATATTTGAATATATCATCGGCTAATTGCTTACAATGCCAATAATTGAAATTTCATACTCATAATGATCAAAAGGTCATTGAAGGCACTGTACACCTTTGGTAATTGTCAAAGGTCCGTGTTCTCACATGGTGTATCCCATCATAAGCAAAAAAATAACAAACTTGTGAAAATTTGGGCTCAATCGGTCATCGAAGTTGCGAGAAAATGATGAAAGAAAAAACACCCTTGTTGGACGAGTTTGTGTGCTTTCAGATAGGAATAAAAGACTTCTAGCTAGAAGTATTTTATTATTTTAGTGAGAAATTACCTCTTTTTCAAAAACTACGTTACTTCAAAGGGAGTCGTTTCCCACAATGTTTTATGCTATCAACAGCTCCCCAATGCTCCTTACCCAGTTAGTTTTTAAGTTAATATTTGTTTTGAGTAATAACCAAACATGTACCTTCCCTTTAAATGAAAAATGTATATAAATTGAAATCAAACAAATCAAAACCAATACTCTGAAGACCATTCTTGACCAATAAACTCCATTTACCAGGAGCTCCAAATTATGCAACGGCACTTTAATGAAATAAGGTAAATGACTCTGATGACCTTATAGTCCCGAGCAGACAAATCGTTTCCCCACCAAACCCGGTGCTACACCTCCCATAATATCGAATATATGTAGAAACAAACACCATGGCGCATAGCTCACTGAATTATTTGAACATTTTCCAGGAAATTTGAAGGTGTTGAAAACAAAGCGCTCAAATTCAACCAAATTTTTTACTGAGGTGTTAAAAGAAGGGGCGTGTCCTGAGAACAAGTGGGCGGATCAGTCAATTAGAGTCAATTTTAGTCTTTGTTTTTACTGCTGTCTGATGAACACCATCCAGCAAAGTTCATTTTACCAGCTGCTCTCAATGCAGTATCGCAATTCTCACGGGGAACTTTATTCTGTGACGTACACAACCCTAGAGCATAGCGCGGGTACAGCCCTCTTCTGTCCTTCTACACAGTGAAGTGCAATCACTGGGGACCTCCATCGATCCAACTTTTGATTGACTTTAATAAATTGTGTCGCATCGACGCCTTGCCAACATGCATGTGCACCGAGTAAAGCATTCATGTGCGTGTTTAGAATCATGTTAATTACGACGGGAGAGAAGGGGGGAAGAAATGCTCTGCTGCCACCAGGCATCGTCAGCTTCATCTGTTATAATTGAAAGCAATTCTGAGATGTCTCACTTCGAGACGTGGCGTAGTTTGACTGTTTGTCTGGAAAGTTAATTGGTGATAGTAATCTAAAAGCTTCCTTGGTGCATGTTTTAACCCTTTAAAGATAACTAATTTGTTTATAATCGTCACAAAGTGCCCAGACATCACTAATGTTGTTCATTTATTGAATCAAATTATTTCACTGCTTTATGGTTCACTTAGTTACCTGTTCATGTTTGTTGTGTTGTCATTTTGCCTTCGAGAAAGACTCTGCTAGGGTCAAAAGGGCATTAAATATTTCTTTCTAATGATTCCAGTACAAATTCTACACGAAGCATAATTTTTGGTTTGTTTTTACAAATTGGGTGCTATGTAAGATTGTTGATTTTCATGTTCAGATATGACCTTTACTTAGACATCTTTGTGTGAATGGTCAAATCTTGCAGTCGCTAAAAGGGCATTTTGGTACAAATTGCTTGTGGCAGCTGTGGTCTTGAAAGAGTTTAAAGGCAGTGTACACTATTGGTAATTACTCAAAATAATTATCAGCATAAAACCTCACATGGTAACGAGTAATGGGGAGAGGTTGGTAGTCTAAAACCTTTTTGAGAAACGGCTCCCTCTGAAGTAACGTAGTTTTTGAGAAAGAAGTAATTTTCCACGAATTTGATTTCGAGACCTCAAGTTTAGAATTTGAGGTCTCCAAATCAAGCATCTGAAAGCACAAAACTTTGTGTGACAAGGGTGTTTTTTTCTTCCATAGTTATCTTGCAACTCGACGACCAATCAAGCTCAAAATTTCACAGGTTTGTTAATTTATGCATATGTTGAGATACACCAAGTGAGAAGACTGTTCTTTGACAATTAACAATAGTGTCCAGTGTCTTTAAGTTGGTAGATCCCTGCTAATTCTGCTTAGCTGGACATTTCAACGAAATGTTATATTTAGCAATATGAAACTTGACCCTGGAAGAATCACTGCTTACGTATGTAGTCAATTCCTTTCTCTGATCCACCAGCACAATTCTCTTCCCATCCATTCATATGAAGAAATGTTTTTGATCAGTGATAGAAAGTAGTTTCACAAATGTTTTTTATTGACTGAAAAAAATGACTTTGACAAAGAGAAACTATTTCTCAATTTCCAGGTATTTCTGGGCCAGACTGCAGACCAACCAACATATTTATTAGCAATTGTGAAGAAGAAAAAAATTGGGTCATTTATCATGCGGGAGGATGTTTAACATGAACATTTTGATTAAGCAAAGAATGTTGATGTTAATACCTCATGAGAGAGTCTGTGAGAGAGAGAGCACGCAATAACCTGTAACAACTTTTCATGTTTCCATGTGTTGCTCTTAGAAGCCCTGGAGCATTATTGCTTCGTTCCCTCCCCCCTCCATCATCGTTTTTGACCCGTACGTGTGGTGATACACTTCTGTCAGCAAACCGCCTCCTTTTTGGTCCCCCTTCCTTCTTTTGCCTGCCGCAAGGCAAACAAAAATGTTCCGAGCATGTGCGGTTTCGGAAATCCACTTAAACCGTCTAATCCTGAATCCCCTCCCTTTGGCTGCCCAGGATTATTGAATTGGAAAAAAAAAAGGAGGGCATGGATTCTTGGTCAAGTGAACTTGCTTGCACTTACTCATCATCAACGCACAATGGACACCAGACCCAGATACAGCCTTGATTTCTCAACACAAAGCTAGGTCAGGGGATTCCAGTGTTGCACTCTACACACCCACCCAAATGTAAAACGAGTAGGGTTTCGTCTCGGCGGCGTGTTGAAAATTGGAATTAGAATGTGAACAACATGTTTGTGGGCCGTTTTTTTTTTTTTTTTTTAAACCAACCTTCCGCTTTAATCCTGTTATTTTCCTGTCATGTTGGCTTCTGATCCCCCAACCCCACCCCCCTGTTGACACCCGTTCAACAAGTGGAGGCAATAAACAATGGGAAGCATTCTTTGGCTATGTTTTCTGACTTATGTCAACGTTAGAATATCTCGACCTGCTGCCACCCATGGTCTGTGTCAAGTTCCCTATTCGCAATAACAGATATGACTGCTGATTCTCCTCATACGATAACGTAACCAGACTTTTATGTTCCATTCTCAGTTTACTAACATTGATTTGAAGAATGGTTTGACCCTGATAAAGTCATCTGCTTTTACAGGTATGTCCCAAAATTCTGGCAAAATTATTATTTTTGTAAAAAAGTGCTTTGGGTCGACAGTCTGAGGAATTACCAGCCGTAAACAATAAATGTGTCAGTTGATGTGGAAAGTATGTCAGGTCCATGGATTTTCATCTTTGAACATGTTGAAAGGGCAAGGCCTTTTTCATTATGCAAAGGGCACTTCCATTTGAAAGTCTTGAAGTCAATGAGAAACTTGTTAAAGGGCACCAAGGCCAAGACTAGGGGCAACAAAGGTCATAGCCTCCATGGCCTGCATGTAATTTCAGGCCTGTATGTCTTTATTTCAACTCTCAACATGAACATTTTTAGGATATGGGGGTTACATTTCATGCTGTAAAAACTAGTCTGCCGTCTTATATAGCGCTTTTCACATCCGGAGGGCGTCCCAAAGCGCTTCACATTATTACCCCTGGTTGCTGGGCCTTAATTCACTCCTTAAACCATCTCAGCTCCCTGGTGGGGAGTACGCAGCCTGTGCAACATTATTATGCGCTACTCGGCTAAATCAATCACAAGAACCATCTCTGCCCTCACAGTTACTCATTTACCCCTAGGTGGAGAGAAGCAATTATAGTTAAGTGTCTTGCTCAGGGACAAAAGTGTTACAACCGGGATTCGAACCCACACTCTGCTGAACAGAAGCACCAGAGCTTGAGTTCGGTGTTCTATGTCTTGCTTTGTATATCAAGAGGTCCTTTCCCTATGTATCTGGCTAATTGTAAGAGTCAAGGCATGTCTGGAGTATGCATGGGTGATCACCTAATGATTTGGTGCAGTCTGATGACGCTCGTTGCATGGCTGGCTTCCTTGAAGGATGTGAGCGAAGAAACGCAGTGATACACAATGAGAGCACCGGGTCTTGTTATCACTCCCCCAACCCTCTTCCCAAAAGATAACTTTAAATTAATTGACTAATTAATCAACTAGTTTTTGCACAGATTTTAATGAAAGCTTGTTGACATTGTTTTGTTTGTGCTTGTGTTCTTAAAAGAAACTAAACCTGAGATGGTTAATGCGGTATCTTGACGTAAAGGGTTTTGGTATTTTTGTACGACACAAAACACAAACGTCCACAGATTAAAATTAAAGTTACACAGGTTTTTAAAGATAATTATTGAAAGCTTCCCTTAAGTTACCACTTGCTGAGGTGTTGTAGTATTTTAGGAATGAGTAAAATATATTCATGAAAATAATTTTCACCTCAGTGAGAAGATAACAGATTCACGCAAGTTTCCTGAAAAATTGTATGTGATTTTCAATTTTTTTTTCTTCTCAAAATCAGCGAAGCTGACTCTTCTACAGGTAAATTAAATTACATACATCTTTAATCACAGTGGGGGTTCATGTCATGTCCAAAAAAAACCAACCCAAAAAAACTGATCTACAAAAAGGTATCAAAACCCTTTAAAAAAGCACCATAAGAAATATGAAAAAGTAGTGACAGCTTTGCCCGCCTTTAAAGTCTGCCGACTTCAACTGTGGAGTCTTTTTAATTGTAAATCATTATGTGTTGTGCCACATGTATGTACAACTCCTTGACCATGCCCCTGATATTAGAAACGACCCAATATTATTTGATGTTCAGACATGCAAAAGTAGTCCTGTTTCCCCTTCTATGTCCTCCACACTTAATTGCTTGCAGAGTGCGTGTTTGGATTTTTAACCAAAGCAGTTGACGGTTTGCCGTATGCGTTTGAAGAGTCTTATGCGAGAGCAAACCGTAACCACACACAGATGAAACTTACGCATGACTCAAGTCATAGGTTCAGAATAATCTCCATGTTTCTCCACTCTTTCTACTTTTAAAATTCATGAAACGAAACTCTCTCAAGAGTATACAATACTTGACCTTTTAGATTTTGTTGATTTTTTGGTTTTGTTTTGTTCAGAAGTATGTCTCTGGTGTATTGAGGGTTCTTGAATCTGATCTAGCAATGCAGAGGTGGTGGGTTCGAATCTCCAGAGTGATTTGCCGGTGGATTCTTAATAATAAAACTAAGAATAGTAACAGTCATTTTTTATATTATAAGTTATCACACAAGCGTGAGTGGAATACGGAAAAATATAGCGCCATATGTTTTTCGTATTCCTCGAGTGCGCGTGTTATAACAAATTTATCTTCCAGTTTCACAAAAACTTGTCAAGATGTCTAACAATGCAAACACTTGGAAAGAGAAAAAACCCATAGAAAATAAATGGGGCATTAAAGATGAACTACCCTTGCATTTTGTCTATAATTCAAAAAGCTTGGACCACGGCTAAAAACCTACTAGGAGAAGTTCATCATTTAAAAAAATACTCCGTTTAAGAAGGTGACTGTGGTTTGATTCAATCAGCAAGCCATTGATATAGTCATAAGCCACTCTGAATAGTCCCACCTAGGTTTGGTTAAGTGGAAATTTAAAAATGTGGAGCGGAGCAGAAGGTAATAGTTTCTGCCTCCTTGGGCTCTGATACGGAGATGAAAAACGCAGAGACATTTCATCAAAGCCATAGATGGAGACAGGTGCCTCCGATATAAGGCCAAAAAAAAACACAAAAAAAAACAGTTGATCGTCCCTGCCTGCTCGCATCCTTTTGGGGAGCAGCATCCTTTCTTTTATTTTTACAATTTTGTATTTTTGTTTTTTTATTTTATTAAAAATTTTTTTTGTTTTCTTACTTATAAATTCATCCTTTCAAAAGGACTCGGCCTAGGGGCTTTTCCCGAATCAAACGTCTCGAACACGTGTAACCGTCTGTTTCATAAAACAAACTTAGTGAATGCATATCAGCTAATAGTTTTAGTGGAATATCCCACCCTGTTAACCTGGGACCTCATGTCAAAATTAGATATAAAATAAGTTTTCTTTGAAATACTAAGCGGCCATCTTGAAAAAAAAAAAAAAAAAAAAAGGACCCTCATCCTCCTCTTTGGGGAAAAATCCGGACGACCAACTGTTTTTTTTGGGGGGCCTAAAAGCCATCTCCTAGGATGGGATTCTGTCTGCTCCACTAGGATACAAAAACACCAACCTGTACTCCATTCTTTGTCCTGATTACTAAATCACATGGGAAAGGAGAAGGAGGAGGGGGGGGGGGGGGGGGGGTTGGTAACGTATATCCTATAACAGATGGATTTTGGAGCATCAGTACAAATCATGGTCGTTTCTGGATTACTACTTACAAGTTGAGGCATCTCATGTTTCTGTCCCAGTGCTAGATTCAGGGTTGTTGTCATCACAAGTAGATCATTATCCTGCTACTGCCATCTTGCTTCAAAATAGACGAGATATACTAGTCTGCCAGGACCAGAGTGAGGCTTGAGGTCAGAATAGTCTGGTGGTTATCTCGCAATATTCCCATATTTCAATGAGTTGTATTGATCCCACCTTCAGGAACTTGACTTTGAGGACTGCCATATGCTGAGAGACCCTCATTAAGGGGATTTGTGTGGACAGCATGCTTGTCACGCGATGGGGTCAGGGGTGAATGGTAGAAGGTCAGGGGTGAATGGTAACGCCTTCAGAGAGTAGAGAAATAATTGCCATCAGTAAGTGTTGATGGATGAGTCTAAATGTAAAGGGACTGATTATTGATACAAGGGTTTTATGGGGGTTTTATTGATGGTTAATGGGCTTGATGTACGATACATCATTTGTATGCGTCTCAAATCTGTGCGCTTAGAGAAACTCGCTTTGAGAAACTCACTTTGAGAATCTCACTTTGAGAAAATTGCTTTGAGAAACTTGCTTTGAGAAAATCGCTTTGAGAAACAAGCTATGAGGAATTAGCTTTGAGGAATTGCTTTGAGAAACCCACTGTGAGAAACTCGCTGTAAGAAACTCGCTTTGAGAAACTCATTTTCAGAAACTTTGCTTTGAGAAAATCATTTTGAGAAAATCGCTTGAGAAACTCACTTTGAGAAACTCACATTGAAAAACTCACTTTGAAAAAACAACATTTCATTTTGAGAAACTCATTTTGAGAAACTCGATTGGAGAAACTCACTCTGAGAAACTATTGAGGGAAGTCTTACAAGCAGTGATCATATTTTCGGCATTTTGACCGGTAACCATTTTTACTGATCAGCTTTGAAGGTTTTTAATGAGCTTTTCAATCTATTGGATTTCTAAAATCTAAAGGTTTCTTTCCATATTACCATATTTCCTTTCGGTTGGTAAGCGGTTTTAAAATGGCTTATTCTATTTTCTCAGTTTTGAACTGTCTGTAAAGTTAAAGAAAATGGAACATGAGGGGGGGGGGGTGAATACTAAAAAGGATCAGAAGAAATCTGGATCATCAAATTCTCCAGAGGTAACATTCATTTTCCGAGGCATTGCTTTCAATCTTTGTTTCTTCGGGCTCCAAGAAAGAGAGAGGCGACTGAAGAAGAAAGAATTGTAGAAGCTAGAAGAGAGCGGCCGGGATTACTACTAGCAGGATTGTTTGCCTCTGTGGAATTCCCATCAAGAAACAGGAATAGTGACATGATTCGGGCAAATTGCTGCGCCAGACTTGCAGAGTTCCCCCGGGGGTTTCTATTTTCACTGGCCCATGCCTGCCGCTACACGCCCAAATCTACGCCTTCACGTCTTGAATGTTGTTGTGTGCGATCATGAACTTTTGGGCCGAGTGCCCTAGATAATGTACAATATGTGGTTTGACACACTTGCTTTGCTTGTAACCTTTGCCTTTTTCAGACGAGGTGAAACTCTTTCCGAATAAATGAAGAGTTTAGATGAAGCTAGGGCTTGTTTTGAAGGTCCATTCGGCATTAAGTTTCCTTGATGTTAAATAAAGCTTTCTGTATAGATAACTGTTGGTTGACAATACAAATGGATGTCTTGAGCTGCAACAAGGGAAAGCTTATTCTAATAGGTATACTGCTTCACTCAATCTTAAAATAATTTGTTTTATTTGCTGCATTATTTTAAAATAAATCAACTTGTTTGACTTTTTAGATGAATCCCCCTGATTACTTTTAAACTCTTCACAAATATAGTTTTGATGTATTTAATAAACAAATATTACTGTCTAGATCAAAGCAAGTTTGAACCTGAAAGATTAGACCAATAAAATTAAAGGGATGTGTTTATGTCAGCAAATGATGATTGTGTTGTAAGTTGTAGGTAACATGACTGACTATGAATCCCCCTCTTATTTTTATGGTTTCTTCCTTGAGCCTATTGACCTGCCCTGCTTTTTTCTTAACCCATGGAAAACAAATGAACTCTTGTCCTGAGCCTATCTTTTCTAAGTCCATATCACAATTGTTAAATATTATGGATTAAAATGCCAAAAATAGCACCTAGTTTTCAATTTATACCAGGCGAGAAGTTGTTCAGTTATCCATGTTATAACACTGGCAGATTAAACTGAGAATAAACATGATGGATATTAAAGGGTTGTTATCAGTACAAGTTTTTTCCCCCCAGGAATGCAAATTTTTCCGGCTATTCTGCAGAATTCTGTTTTTTTATACTTTTAGTGTAAAAATTAAAATTAAATAACCCACTCTATTTAAACCGTTTGAAATTTGAAGTCTTTCCTTTGCATTTGTTCTTCCTTGAGCCCCATGACCTTGGTTGAAATTTGAAGTCTTTCCTTTGCATTTGTTCATTTCTCGGATTAGAGAATTTTTAGAACTACCAGCAGTAGTTTCAGTTAGGCCTATACATGTTTTCTGTCCTGAGTCAAGTTCGGGTGCCGCTTGAAATATCTTTCTTGAATGCTAGAATAATCAGCAAGGCTTTTGTATTATGCAAACTTTTATTTTTTTACTCCCGGTAACAACAATAGACAACTTTGATGAGTTTTATTTAAGTAGGATTTGAAACTTTGCATGGTGGGAATGCATAAAGGTTTGCGGTAACACAATGTGATGATAATTTCTAAATGAGTTGGGGTGGTTCTGAAAAGAACCGTTGGTTTCGACTTGACGTTTCGAAGAGTATGCTTTGATCGTTTTCTTGAGAAAGCTGGACACCAAGTTTTAATTGTTGAAAAAGGTAGTGAAACTGTTGATAATTTCTTCTGAGTAAGCATAGCTTAGCTGTCATTAAAAAGTGCTCGTTATGCTGGAATTTTTTATTTGTTGACCGAAATTTATGAGAATTGAAAATATTTGTACAATATATGTAGGAGCGGAAAACCAATTTGTGTTCGAGTACAATCAGTCCCATTCTGTGTTAGTCCCCGACTACTTGTCGATCAGTAGTGCGTGTGTTATCATCACCGCACCAGCTGGCAGTCCCTAGGTTGTAAACATGGGCAGTTCTTGCCCAATGATGGCAGACTTACATCATCAGAGGCCTGCCCGGCCCCGGTTTACTTCACTCCTAAAAACACTCCCATGAGCCGGCTGTGAATAGCCCCACAGTCTCCCTGGCAGAACACTCTCTCCATGGGGCTGGCTTAGAACCCTTCATCCTTTGCCAGTGAATCTGTAGATATCTTGGTATTTTAACGCACAACGTTCTCTGATGTGCAATCAATACCCTACCCAAAGGCCTGAGCTTTAAGTTGTCAAGAAGAAGTAGTCTGTGGGGAGAAAAAAAGGAGGACAAAACAATACCCGTTCTACAGTCTGGTCTTAGAAACTAAAAACTGGTAATGATTCTCCTAACACAGCCCCATATGAATATTAGCAGCCAGTCCACTCGACCCCCCCCCCCCCCACCACCCAGCGGACGAATGTTGACAGTATTTTGGCTGTACATGCCATCATTCAGCACTAGGCACTCAAAGCCTTTTATTAATGCAGCCAGTGCCATACAGGGCAGTGTTGGCATCCCATGCATACATACATGAATATAAACTTGGAACCCAAGCTGGTTATTATGTAGTGTGGACCCGCTGCCTGCCTTGATAACACATCTCCCTTCCAGTGCTTTGTTCTCTGCTCCGTGCCTCTGGGACGCCTTGCAACGACATATCATGTTAGTTGGGGTTTCCATCAGCACATTTCTCCTCCTCATGCCTGTTGGTGTGTCGGCAAACTGTAATTCAAACATTCATAATGCTTGAGCATCCCCTGTCCTAACTCCACAGATCTCTGCCTTGTTTACCATTGAGGGTCGACGACTACTGCAGAGCAAGCGGTACAGCACGGCGGGAGTGACACGGCACCCCGACAACAATCAGGGAGTGCAGCATAGCCAGGAGCACGGAAACTCCATCACTGAAATCACAACTGTGGAGCGAGAGAGAGAGCGTGTTTTCATCAACCCTACTTTACAGGTAAGAACCCCCACGAACCGAGACCAACCCTCGCTGTTTATCTTGGTCAACGTTGGAACACTGTTTCTATGAAATCTAATACTGTTTTCCCACTCATTGGCAGGCAGGTTATTCTCTGTAAGAAAACTGACTTTTAATGACTAACCCGAGAAAGCATGCGATGATTAATACTGAAACTTAATACAAGAAAAGGTGATAAATCTCATTTGAAATTCACAGTTTTTGCCAAAAGCTTGAATATTCAGAAGAAGGTGATAAACACCTGCATTGTTATGGTAATTTAAAACAGTGATCCACGTACGAGCAACTGGATTCAATGATGTAATAAACTTAAGTTTCAACCTTTCTGAATTCCTGATTTCTGATTTCTCTCTCTAAAACAAAACTGACATCTGAGCACTCTATTCATGTTAAACTTTAACCTAGTTCAAAAGGTGCCTTCAAGAAACTGTATTGTATTCAACTGATAATTTTGAGCTAGATGAAAACAGTTTAAATTTGAGGTTGATAACTATATATTTGGTTTACGGTAACACATGTGTGTATCTACTTGCAGGGTAGAGTTAAATAATAATAATAATGAAGTCTTCTATAGCACCGGTATCCACAAAAAAGTGCTCATGGCCCTTGCTCCTATAAAAATATTCCCCCTTGGTTGTTCTCCAGCAGTGCAAAAAACAAGAACAAGTTCCAATAGTTCTTTAGAGAACTGTCTTTCTAATATCATTGATACCTCACCTTGCAATGCCTCAAATCATATAAAAGGTTGATAACTGTTGCAGTTTAAATTCCTGGAAATCTGGAGCTATTTCCAGCTGATAAACATTATCAAGCTTTATTAGTTTTTTTTTGTTTTTTTTACCCATACACTGATGAAATTACAAACTTTAAAAGCTACATGTGTTTATGTCCGAGAGAAGTGTGAGGAGAGCAAGCAAGGTATAGCGTGTTGATTTGATAGTGGGACACACGTGATTAGCTTTAGGTGCACTTCTGTATTAGATGAGTGAGAATTCTGCATCACATTCTTTATATTTCTTTGAAAAATACTTTTTTTTGCGGGAAAGATCAGAAACAGAGTGTTACTTAGACTAGTATTGGTTTACTTCCATGATGTTCTGTTGTGTGAATTATCAATTTTCCCCGTACTATTTTGAATTGCAATAGTGTGTCGAATCAGTCAAATTAGCAAACCCAACTTTGCTAATTTTTTGCCGTGAGTGCAAAAGCAGTTCAATGAGATAAGCTGAAAACACTAACAGTGTTACGTCTTACAATACAATTTGTTGCATTAAGAAACATTTCACTTTTGTGTTTTAAAGGCAGTGGACACTATTGGTAATTTCTCGAAATAATTATTAGCATAAAACCTTACTTTGGTAACAAGTAATTGAGAGCTGTTGATGGTGTAAAACATTGTGAAAAACAGCTCCCTCTGAAGTAATGTAGTTTTCGAGAAAGAAGTAATTTTCCAGGAGTTTGATTTCGAGACCTCAGAATTAGATTTTGAGGTCTCGAAATTGAGCATATGAAAGCACTTAACTTTGTGTGACAAGGTTGTTTTTTTCTTTCATTATTATCTTGCAACTTCGACGACCTATTGAGCTCAAATTTTTCACAGGTTGGTTATTTTATGCATATGTTGAGATACATGAAGTGAGAAAACTGGTCTTTGACAATTAACAATAGTGTCCACTGTCTTTAACAAACATTTCACTTATGTGTTTTAACCTTTCAATCAAGTTGTTTCATTATTAAGTCACAGTGATATTTCTCAAGCTTGAATTCAGACTTTACCCCCGGTAGGCAAATTTGGTCCACGTCAAACCATGGTCAAACAGATGAAAACCTTCCAGTCTCATACAGTGTTTTGAGAGAAAAATTACTTGAGACATAACAATCACCCTGTGTGTCTGTAGGAATGAAGTCCACCGCTTGACAGGTAGACTACCTTGGAAACTTTACAGAGATACACCAGTTCTAAAAGAAACTCCCCCTGCCCAATCCCCCTCAGTAACATTTCAATTAATGCAATCATACTCTCTCAAAATCAAAAGACGAGTGAAGAAGAACAGATATATAAGGGAAACTTTGAAGGCACAGAATACCCCCTTTTTTGTTTTTAACTGTTTGAGTGATTCACTCCTGTAATAAAAAACCTACTAAGCAGGAAGAATAATCTGTGATATGATCACACAATCTGAGAAATGTTTCATGCAGAAACGTTTCTCACGTTAAATCCCTCTCTAAAACTGCGTTCCATTGAAGGGAATCGTTTCTTAAACAGCTGCAGTGCTTCTTACAAAATAAGTTGTTATGGTTGTTAATTTTAGGACTAATACCCTCCCTTTAAGACTGCTACTTGAAGATTTGTTTGGGGTAATAGAGCGCAACTGTCGTTGGCTTTTTTCCAATGATAAATTAGACAATATATATTTGATGTGTGGTAACACCATGTTTCTACTTGTTAGGTAGATTTGTTCTTTGGAGAACTGTCGTGCTTTATATTCTATCTATCTATCTTCCATTAAGTACATTCCTCCAGAGGAGTATAGTCGTACTTCTTCTACCGCGGAGTAGATTTTCAGAACATTACTTAATATTCATTCAAATTTCAAATTAAAGTCTTGTTTGGTAATTTGCAAATATTTTTTCCTTTAATACCTGTGTTGTACGTCCCCTTTAAAACGAACACTTATGACATTTTCTGGAGCCTTTTTTTTTTCGCAGTCATGTGCATGTTGTTGTGTCGGTTCTAGCACTGTCACTTTCATTTAGGGCTCACCGCCGCCTCTGGACTACTGCAGGGAGCTGCCATTCCTACTTTAGCCAGCTTCCTAATGTGGCAGTAGACCACTACACAGTGGATCCTTAGCATGAGTGTCTAGACAAGCCAGCAGTATTGGGTACCCCACTTATACATATCCTACTGGCAGGTTCGCTGTCAAGAATGGATAGCTGGTACTAGCAGCATGCCATGACCCATTGGCCCTCATTTGTGTCCCCTCCCCTGTGATGGTGTTTGTGGCTAGTTGTTAGAGTGTGCTGAATTTATCGTAAACAGCCTGGCTGTCAGAGTTATACCACTGGTTTTTCCACTTTTTGGTTCGACGCACAAGCAATCAAGTGTTGTATTCGGTTATAATCTGGGTTGTGGAGAGTTTGACTGCTAGAAATTTCCATTTTTTGTGGTTATGGATGGGCTAATCCGCTCTGTGAATGTATCGTAGGCCCTTTTTCGAAATCTACTGCTACGGCTTTGGATTCGGCTTCAGGTTCCATCTTGTTGTCTGAAGCCTTGAGCCTGTATGCAAAGCAAGCGCAAATTGTCAAAACAACATCTCTCTTAATTTTACAAATATCGGTTTAGCTTCTTTAATTGTAAACATGCACAAATCGAGAAGTTGTGATTCAATCAGTAACTAGATGACAACAAATGCTGGTCATTGTAAAATCAGCATTTTAAAAATCAAAATGCAACCCTATGTTTTGTTGCTATTTTATAAGCATTGACAATGGTTGAACACAAGTAAATTGGTGTGAGAACACATGGCAATACGATGTTCTAGCTGTAGACTTTTATTTTTATTTTTTAATAGCATCCATAAACAAGTCATGAAGCCATCAATCTTATTGCATCCTCTATGGAGAAAGTATAATTCACTGAGGCTTTCGTACCTCAGGTAGAACAATTCAATCTCAAATCTAAAGTGATTTTGAAAGTTTCTCCAGCAAACCACTTAGTGTTAAACTGTAAGAAAGAACTTATTAACTATTCACAACATTTATACCTGAATTCATAACACAACTCACATATACTAGATGTTAAATTTGCATCGGGGATAATGAATATTAATATTTGTTTTTTACCCATATACACCGATGTGTGTAGCACTGTATACTCAGTACTTTCCCCGAGTCCTGTGAAAAATCACAGGCATTTTACTCGGGTGGGATTCGAACCCACGACCTTTGCAATTCTAGAGCAGTGTCATACCAACTAGACCACCGAGAGTGCCCAGTGGCTAGGAGGCAGTTCTAATCCTATGTTTTAGCAGCGGGTACTGCAAACGATTTAATAGATGTTAAATTTGCATCGGGGATAAAGAATAATAACTCACATAATTCTACATTCATATGGACACTCTTCAGTCATATATCGTATCATGTCATCAAATTAAAACAAAAAGTTCCATATTATTTTCTGGAAATCAAATGCGAGCACAATCTCCTGAAAGATGACATGAATTATTTCCCTACAATACTTTATATCGTATAAACTTTGTTTTTTTGTATTAGTCACCAAAGTTCTATCAAATCTTAAAAGGTAAATTGTCCATTGTAAATGAAATCTTGGTAGGAAAACTTCCACAAGAGTTGCAATTGCATTTAAGGCAGTGGACGCTATTGGTAATTACTCAAAATAATTATCATCATAAAACCTTTCTTGATTACGAGTAATAGGGAGAGGTTGAAAGTATAAAACATTATGAGAAACAGCTCCCTCTGAAGTGACATAGTTTTCGAGAAAGAAGTAATTTTCCACAAATTTGATTTTGAGACCTCAAGTTTAGAAATCAAGCATCAGAAATCACACAACTTCGTGTGACAAGGGTGTTTTTTCTTTCATTATTATCTCACAACTTCGACGACCGATTGTGTTATAATGTTCACAGGTTTGTTATTTTATGCATATGTTGAGATACACCAACTGTGAAGACTAGTCATTGACAAATACCATTAGTGTCCAGTGTCTTTAAAGGAACATGTTACCTTGGATAAGGTTTTTTTTAAAAGGGTTTTGAAGCCGTTTGTTACATGCATAAAATGACAAAACTAACACTTTCACCCATTTTATGAAGTCAACATTTTGACTCCGCAAAATGGCCAACCCTGTTTGCTCCCGACGTAAAAGGAAAACCGTGCAATTTTGAGGCATGTTTGTATGGATCATTCATTGTATTCTACTTTAAAATTATCTATATAACCATATATGCATTTTAAAACAAATGGTTTCAAACCCTTTTTAGAGACCAACTCGCCCGATCCAAGGCAACGTGTTCCTTTAAGTAGAATAAGGTTACTGGTAACAAGTTCTTCTTTTTTTACTCTAATTTGGGATGTTGATTCTCAGCGTTACTGTGTTGTAGATGTAATATGCACCCTCCAGCTGTTATTTCTTTGTCCAATTCCTTAATTGTATTAGATATGTCCTACCTCCAAGATCCCAATGTCAGTTGGAATGTAACCCAATTTGCACTCAATGTCGTCAGATACTGTCCAATGCCAAGGAATTATACAGTTTGGGCTGTATTTAGTCCCCAAGAAGCGATATTAGAAATGCATGCAGTGTACACCGCAGTAAATAGATTATATATATCCTGGCTTTTCATATGTGCACTTCATTATTACGCTCTAGCTACTTCTTGACAAATTTCTAAAGTGTTTTTGTTATTCATTGTACAATCTGCGTTGTCGTCGGTTGGTCGTCCCTGTGGTATTGGAAGTTGAAGTAGTACAACCTTGAAATTCTTTGCTTTCTCTGGTCAAATTAACCGAGTTTATAAAACTGTCAATAGCAGTATGAAATTAGATTTATTACCTAGTTCTTTCTTCAGTAGCATCCGTTGAGAGAGAGATTTTTTTTTGACGTCAAGTTTAAGTTTGATCGTGTTGTAAGAAGTTCCTGACGACGACAAATGCTGTTTGACTTTGTTCGACATCCCCTTAGGATTGGAAGTAATGATTGGCCTCAAGCACTTACAAGTCCCACCCTGTTTAACAAAGGGTTTTATTGCATGAACTTTCCGGGGAAATAGAAAAAAAAAGAAGAGTGGAAATAAATGTGTCAGGCACATGTGCATTCTGGCTGTACAGCGATTGCCTTGAATTGTGCGTGCGTTATGTGGGGCGGGCGCCATATTGGCCAGAAGCGCTCTTTCTTCTTGCGTTTTCAAGCTGAAGTGATTCGAAGATATTGGTTAAAGTAGAATTCCCGGGCGAGAAACGTCGTACGGCGTTGAGTCTTTGTCTGGGTCTAGAGTGGAAAATCGATGTTGCCAGTAGTGTTGTGCTGGCCATTGGTGATGTTGCTGGTTTTGTGGTTTGTGGTTTTTTCGTTTTTTTTTTCACTGAACATGAAATTATAAATGTAGGGCAGCAATGAAATAAATGTATGCAAATGTGTGCAAATACAATACAATTATGGCAAGCTTTCATGGTAAATCTAGATATGTACGAGTCATTAAAACATCAGGGCCTGTAAGCATGTAAGCACAAACATTTGCTAAGCATGACATTTCTTCCTTGATTGATAAAATACAAGATAACCAACCAAATTTTAATTTGTTGCATATTGCTTGTTACTGGCATTCTGCTGTTGTTTTCTTAAATCCTGAAAATCATGTGGAAATTTGACTGGTAATGTTGTTTTTTATTGAGGAAGAAATTTCATGCTATAAAGCAAGTTTTTGTGCTTACAGGCTTTTTAAAATTGGGCCCTGAGCGCTTCGGTTGCCGGGATGTTAAAGACAGTGGACACTATTGGTAACTGTCAAAGACCAGTCTTCTCATTTAGTGTATCTCAATATATGCACAAAATAACAAACCTGTGAAAATTTGAGCTCAATTGGTCGTCAAAGTTGCGAAATAATAATGAAAGAAAAAACACCCTTGTCACACAAAGTTGTGTGCATTTAGATGGTTGATTTCGAGACCTCAAATTCTAAATCTGAGGTCTCGAAATTAAATTCGTGGAAACTTACTTCTTTCTCAAAAACTATGTCACTTCAGAGGGAGCCGTTTCTCACAATGTTTTATACTATCAACCTCTTCTCATTACTCGTTACCAAGAAAGGTTTTATGCTAATAATTATTCTGAGTAATTGCCAATGGTGTCCACTGCCTTTAACAATGTATTGTTGTTATACTCCCTCTAACTACTCTGTAATGAATATAAGGTATTCAAAGAGTTTATACTCGTGTTGACCTGTGGCATAAAACGCTAAGTTATCTTTCCCATTCTCCTAATCAAATCAACAAAATCAAACTCAAGTTGGATGTCAAAAAGTCTGGTTCCTTTTTGATGTGATGAGAGCTAGTATTCATTATTGGTATAGCAGACAAGGAACATGACAATGTTTAACTGCAACAGTTTCCACATGTACTTTGATTTGTTAATGAGAATATGTCTTTTTTGATATGTGTAATTTTATTTATGATTTTTGGGGTTGAACAAAGAATTGACTTGTTCAAAAATCATTTCAAATTTTACCCAGTCAGTTTCCCTTGTGGTTTATATTGATATATAATTTTATTTATACAAAAAAAACCACCATACTGGTCATTATGAATCTTACTGTTAATGATACACCATCCTTGGCGTAAAACCCAACAAGAAAAAATGCTGTTCTAAACTTATTTGTATGATATACCTCAATTGTAACTGGTTGAAACCAATTATGTCAAATTGGGGGGGGGGGGGGGGGGCTTAAGAGTTTCCCCCAGTTGCAGAAAACACCTGTTTGCCCACATAACAAATAAATATGTGCACTGACATTAAAGACATAATTCAAATTGAACACTGACCTAAAATCTAATGTTGACTACTTAAAAGGAATAGGTCAGTGTTTGGTAATGACCCCCAAAAAATAAATTGCGACTTTCCAATCCGAAAATCTTACTTTTTTCCCGTAAAGATGGTAGTGATTTCGTTTGAAACGCCCCTGTTGATTATTAATCAATAAAAACATTTTAATCTGAGACACGATACATGCATGAACCATTTCTCAGATTTCTGAGGGCGTGTGTCCATTCTTGAATGCTGCAGTCAGATATTTGTACCCACTGACGCCTCGCTGCAGACCTTTGTCATGATGCCTCCATCTTGGTCATGTTCCTCCTATCAAATAACAATAATGTATGCTAATAATCATTATGCAAATAGGAACCAGACTATTTTGTTCTTACAGCCTCGATTTTGTTACATTGATATCAATGGGAGAAATTCAAGATGGCTGCACCATAATAAAGGTCTAGACATGGATGGATACGATGTTCGTTTTGAAAATACTTTGACAGTTATAAGTTAGCCTCTTGTTTCAGCAACTATAGAGACTAACTTTTTCACAGGTGAACATTTCTTTATTAATTTGCCTATCAATCAGCATTCATAAATACCTTGAGACAGTTTCGCTATTCCTATTGGTGAAGAGCTCGTCACATGGGTGTGTATAAACCTTTGTTTATGACCAGTAAAAATTGTAAAAACAAGGGCTTGACACGCGAGCTTGCATCTGGGCTTTTAAGACGGTTTCTTCATTCATATTGGTCGAGAGCAACGGCCAGGACAGTTGTGCCACATCACGCAATACGCACGACGCGCACAGCATTCCCTTATAAGGAGTTGTTTACCCAAGGGCCTTAACATTTCATAGCTGAAGGGGTGTTGTGTTGAAAGAAATCATTAAAAAAATTATAATGTTTGCATTTATGTTACGTTTCGACCAAAAAGTGTTGATGTTTTTTAACCGAAAAGGTATTTATACATGGGAATCAAAGTGTGTTGCATCGGTTTTCAACTAGTGGTTTAAACCCGCCAAGGCCTGGTTCTTGATAATTTACCTCGACTTCGTCTCGGTAACACATTGATTCCCTTATTATGTTTTCAGACTTTAAACCAAATGATGATTCCACCTTTAGAAAAATCAAATGGACAAAACCTTTTCTGACAAAATTAGGTACAAATCTTATTGAAATCCATGTACATGGTGCATTCAAGATGTTTGGGTAGACATTTTATAACCAGTAACCAGTTTTGATATTTTGTTTTTTTAAAGAAATCATACAAAAATGTTCCTTGAAACTTTTCAGAAAGTTGTTTTCACTTCGAGTAACCTGACAAACTGGACTTTTTATGTAAACATGATAATAATGCGATACCATGTATTTGCATGTCGGCAAAACGGAATTGCGCATGCGCGTGTCAGATCCCTGCTGAGTAGTATGCATCATTGAAGGACAAAATTATATCAGACCTAATATCCACAATGCCTGAATCCCATCACTCACTTCTTTTTATTAGTGGACCAATTATGTGATGGTGAAATCAAGTCACTGTCTAACAAGTAGGTCATTGGAGGCCGGCCGGTCGGGCGGTCTCGCTTAATGCAGGTCTGTATGGCCTTATGGTATTAATAATGAGAAGACTTCCACTTCCCAGACAGACAGTCATTGTCAAGGCGATATGGGAGTCGGAGATCCTACAGTCAACTCTGATCATTTGTTATCAGTATTGACCCTATGGGTAACCTAATTTAAGGAACATGATACTATGGTCGTCCCCATGGTTGGTTGGGGTTGAGCAGTAACAACTTAAGGACAACAATGGATAGCAATAACATATGGACAACCTTCAGGAGTAGTCCGTGAATACACAGAGATCAAACTTTTACATCAATCCCTTTTCCGCCCTTGTCTCAATTTAAAGGGCTTTTTGTAGAACAATTTGTTTCCCGTGTTATGAATCCCTACTCACTGTGAATGAAGATGTTTGTATTTTAATTTACCTGTCGAAGTTTCAGCTTCTTTTGTCGTCAAATTTTGTGGGGGAAAAAGAAAAGAAAAGTAAATTACAAAGCAAAGTTTTCATTCATGTTTTCATCCAATGTACTTGCTAAACTAATTTTTGTGAAACTCAGTTCTCAAAAAATCCAATACCTCAGCAAGTAATATTTTAAGGGAAGTTTTCTCATATCATTATCTTTATACAAATTGTTTAAGTTAAATATAAATCTATGGACGTTTGTGTTTTGCGTTACGTACCAGAAGTACCCAAACCCTTTAACAATGATTTTCAAGTAGAGGTCTCGTGGCTTCCTGTGTATGAAACAAGTTGGGATCAAGTATTATCACTTCTGGGAAAAAACGTCCATATGGAAGTTCTCTCTTTAATTGTCAGATTCTTTTTATAGCAAAAAACACTTGTTATATGACATGAGATAACATTGTTGTCACAACTTATGTCTTATGAATAAGTACCCGAATGCCGTTACACTTTCCAAGTTTCAACTCGATATGAGTTTTGAAAGTAAGGAATAAAGGTATTCGCAAGATTGCCGAGGGAAATAAACAAGACCAATTTTAAAACCAACAACATCAAAACACACAGACATGCAAAGGGAAAGTATTCCTTTGGCATTTGGAACTGTTGATTGTATTAAAGACACTGCACACCAATGGTAATTGTCAAAGACCAGTCTTCTCACTTGGTGTATCTCAACATGTGCATAAAAAAACAAACCTGTGAAAAATTGAGGTCAAATTGGTCTTTGAAGTTGTGAGATAACAATGAAAAGAAAAAAACACCTTTTCACCATAGTTGTGTGCTTTCAGATGCTTGATTTCGAGAGCTCAAATTCTAAATCTGAGGTCTCGAAGTCAAAGTCGCGGAAAATTACTTCTTTCTCGAAAGCTACGTCACTTCAGAGGGAGCCGTTTCCCACAATGTTCTATACTATCAACCTCTCCCCATTACTCGTTACCTTGTGAGGTATTATGCTGATAATTATTATGAGTAATTACCAATAGTGTCCACTGCCCTTTAATCTGTAAATATATATAATACAATAAAACTATCCTATGAAAATTTCATTTCAAAAGGTGGTTGCCTTCTGGAGATGTTGGCGAAAGTCCAGAGCTATTATTTCCTACCGGGAAGAATAACTTGTAATTGGAATACACAATCTGAGAATTGTTACTGTCAGTAACACGTCTCAGATTGCATATATTTGGTGGGGACAAATGCCGATATATTTTACTATAACCACATCACTTCAAAGACGAATGATTATCAAAATGCTTTAGACCGAAAGCTGCTGTACTCCAAACCAAGTTAGTTTTAATTACCATTCATTTTGGGAGTGATTACCAAACCTTTACCTTCCCTTTAAAGGATTTGGGTACTTTTTCAAAATGTCAAGTTAAAATGTCAATAGATTTACATTTAACTTACAGGGTTTGAAGATAATGATAGTGGAAAGCTTCCCTTCAAATATTACTTACTTGAGAAATTAGTAAAACAATGTCATGAAAATACGTTTGTAAATGATTATAATAATTTTCGTCTCATGAGATGAAAACAAATTTAATGACATTTTTTTAACTCATTTACCCAAAACTACAGCACCTCAGCACATAGTATTTTCAGGGAAGCTTTCTACTATCATTATCTTCAAACTGTGTAAGTTTAGTGTAAATCTGTAGACATTGTGTTTTTTGTCCTACAAAAGTTACATAGACCCTTGAAGTCAACATAATGTTTTTTTATAGCAACAGTTTTGTGCAAATTGGCTGAAAACTGGAGTATGTTCATTGAAAGGATTCCATATTTCTTTTCTTTATACAGAAAAACGAATTAAGGGTCAAACACAACAGATCCTTTGACTTGTTTTTCCCCATTAAATTTCCTTTCAATGGTTAGATGAAAGGGACACATTGAAGTGTTGTTGGAGGTGTCTATACTACCCCTGCTGCATCTTAAATTAGCTGTGATCCAGTTGTTTATCGCATAATTGAAATGGATGGTGGGGTTTGTTTGTTGGATCTTTATGACACACCACGTAGCAGAGCTCTGCCAGCTCTCCCTGAATCTGTAGGAGGTTCCCTGAAAATAAAACCAATCTTTCCATGTTCTGATGATGAAACTTTCAAAATATCCCTGATTGTGGAAACGTTTTCCCTCTGTTATGTTGAATGTAATTATAAATTTCTCCCTGATTGGTTGTACAAAATCTGCCTATTAAAGCCATTGGACACTTTCGGGAAACAGTATTGTCCAAGGCCCACACTTTGTTTATCACAACTTATTATAAAATAACAAACCTGTAAAAATTTAGGCTCAATCGGTCATCGGAGTCGGGAGAAAATAACGAGAAAACCCACCCTTGTTACACCGCACATTTCGGCGAGTCATGACATGTGTTTAAAATAAATCTGTAATTCTCGATATCGAGAATTGATGTTGTTTTAATGTTTTCTCAAAAAGTAAAGCTCTACATGGAATAATATTTCAAGAGAAGTCTTTCATCATTACCTTCTGAAAACCCTGTAGGTTATTTGTAAATCTGTGAACTTTTAATTTTTTTTTCTGTACCGAAAGTGTCCAATGGCTTTAAATTGGGAAGTGCAAATGTTGTAGGCCCTGTCAATCGACTCATTGGTGGGATAGTTTATTGACCAGCCGTCAAACTGGAAACTTTGGAGGAAATATGCATACAATTATTTTCAGTAATTCCAAATGGTGTCCAGTGCCTTTAATATGCTGAAATACAAACCGAATTAGTTTAACAACATTTTTGCAAAAAGTAACAATGACTTTGATGGTTATATGATGGAGACAGAATGCTTTTGGCAACAATAATAATACCAAAGTTCTTATAGAGCATTCCACACAATAAGGCTCATTGTTATTTAAAGGCAGTGGACACTATTATTAATTACTCAAAATAATTATTAGCATAAAACTTTTCTTGGTGACGAGTAATGGGGAGGGGTTGATGGTATAAAATATTGTGAGAAACGGCTCCCTCGCAGTGCCATAGTTCTCGAGAAAGAAGTAATTTTCCACGAATTTGATTTCAAGACCTCAGATTTAGAACTTGAGGTCTCGAAATCAACCATCTAAACGCACACAACTTCGTGTGACAAGGGTGTTTTTTCTTTCATTATTATCTCGCAAGTTCGATAAATGATTGAGCTGAAATTTTCACAGGTTTGTTATTTTATGCATATGTTGAGATACACCAACTGTGAAGGCTAGTCTTTGACAATTACCAATAGTGTACACTGCCTTTAAACAAACATAACCAGCAATGAATGAGTTGTTTTGCATCAAAGTGACTTCAATTCCAACCATTCCTTAGCCTGATGAAAAAGTTTGTTTATTGGTTGGTTGAAGTTACTTTTGACCGCTTCTGTTTCAGATATAAACTAACCCTTTCTTTGTATTTAGTTCCATCCTTACTTTGTAGTTTCTATCTCTAGGATTCTTGATATTTGTTTCACAACCCTTTCGCAACACTTCTTGGAACAAAACACTTTTAAAATCTTTGAATGATGTTTCATGCTTGAGTTCATATCATCAATAGCCTTAGAACAAGGTCCGATATCATAGATCTGCTTAACAGCTGATTTTGTGCTTACTGTGGTAGTTTCCATTTCAAAGCATCGCTGACTGTAAGTACGCGAAAGGGCATGCTGCATTCAGATGACTACTGTATGAAAATGAGTGACAGATTAAAGCAAATCCACGGTGAACATGTAAGCTTGCCGCTTAATTTTCTTGCTTACCTGTCAACACTTAAGCAAATCATTCTGCTATAGTTGGCATGATAATTTGCTTACCGCTGGGGTAGCGCTTATGAAATTAAAAGCATCATGGCAGGACTTCATTTGTTAAAGTGTGTCAGTGCTTTTTCGATGTGTTGGGTTTTTAAAAATGTAGGTCATTTATCATTATTAGTATTTGCGTTTATTGGTTATTAAATCAAAGCAACCTCTAGGGTAGATGAATATAACACAATATAGGAAGATAAATATAGTAAATAATTAAATTAAGTGAAAATAAGGACGGCAACAGCAATTAAACAGCAACAACAATAAGTCACAAAGCTTTGTTGCAGATATCTCACTTTCAAAAGAGAAAAATACATACCTAAAAAGTATATTAAAGACAAATAAAATCTCATTAAATGTTAAAGCCATTGGACACTTTCTGAACAGAACAAAAATTTGAAAGTCACAGATTTACAAATAACTTACAGGGTTTACAGAAGGTACTGGTGAAAGACTTCCCTTAAAATATTATTCCATAAAATGCTCTTTTTGAGAAAACATAAACAATGATCAATTCTTTATATTGAGAATAACAGATTTATTTTAAACACATGTCATGACACGGCGAAACGTGCGGAAACAAGGGTGGGTTTTACCGTTATTTTCTCCCGACTCCAATGCCTGAATGAGCCTGAATTTTCACAGGTTTAATTGTATAATGTAATTGAATATATTTTATATGAAAGTTGTGACACACAATGTGGGCCTTGGGACATAATGTTTACCGATGTTGTTCAATTGCTTTACAAAAAAAAATATTTAAAAAAAAATGTTTATCTTGACTGGCAGATTGCCACAAGGTTCCATTAGTTCATGCTTCCCACCATGTAAGAATGCTCCGACTGAAATATTTTGGATAAGAGAACAATTTCAACCGCCCTAGTTTTTGTTTTCTTCGTTTCTTTGTTTCTTTGTAATTGTTTCTCAACGACATGCCAGTTTATCATATTGTTGAGTTGTGCCTTATCTGGCAATGTTTGGGTATGGACACCAAGGCACGTATGATGATAGATAACATAAGTATTATGTGTGTTATACTTTGTTTCAACACTTCTACAGATTCAGAATGATTATGTTACTCAACATGGAACAATGTCGCGATCACATTTACCGGAACCCTAAACCCAAACAATATTGAGAGGCATGTGTGACACCGTTGGTTTGAGATAATTCAATTAAAGCATGTAATTTTCAAGAAACAAATTTCAAGAAATAATATTCATAAAAATGTTTTTAGGGAAACACGCACACAAAAAAATGTTCTTTGTGGCTTTTTGTTTTTTTTGAAAGCTCTTACACTATTTTGTTCTGGACAATATATGGTTGTTTTGTAACTGGGTTTTGATGTAGATTTATTATTGGTTTTTTATTTTGATTCTCAACCAAGCTAGAGCTGTATCTCAAAATGATAATAATAATAATAATAATAATAATAATAATAATAATAATAATAATAATAATAATAATAATAATAATAATAATAATAATAATAATAATAATAATAATAATAATAATAATAATAATAATAATAATAATAATAATAATAATAATAATAATAATAATAATAATAATAATAAGACATTTGTAAAGCGCCTAATGCAAAAAGCCTCTAAGCGCATAAAGAGAACAATAAAATAAACAACGAGAGAAAGATACAAGATACAAACAAGCAAGTTACAAAAAAGCAGCTTTAAACAATGAGTTTTCAACAGGGACTTAAAACAAGTCCCCAATCATTGAATGCAATGTCTTCTGTTATGGTCTACATGTATATTCACATAAACCTGAAACAATGTTGTAGTTTGCGGTACCTGCTGCCAAAACATAGGATTCAAACACACATCAGTGTGTATGGGTAAAAACCAAAAGGATTATATTTCTTTTTTCCGATGCAAATTTAACATCTATTAAATGTTGTAGTTGGAACTTAAATTTTGGGATTTTATGTGTTGGTGTGGGATGTATTATGCAGGCATGTGAGACTTTCTCTTTTCAGCTGATTTCTTCCTCTTTGGTTTGGTTTTTCTTTTTTTATATATCGGTATAAACCGGCTATAATGGACCACTTAGAAAGCTAATAAGTAAAAAAAATAACTGTTTGGGGCACTCGCTTGAACAAATGAGAAAAACCAAAATAGGGTACAGAAAAGGCGTGAGGAAATATAAGAACAGTGACTCAAAATGTAAGTTTCTCTTCGCTGTCTGTGTTCAAAAATATAGGAATATTATCTTTTCCTCTCTTTTTTTCTTGCCAGGTGTTCTCTTTTCCCCTCTTTTCTTCATGGATCGTTACTCACATGCCTGAATCTTTATTTTTATTTTATTTTATTTGATTACCTTCATTGCACAAATACATACAAAATTACATGTGCAAAAAGGGAAACACGAACAGGCACAACCCTTGTTCACACATAATAAAAAACACCCTAAAGGGACAAGGGACAAGCACAACTTCAGGCAAACAACAGAATAAAACAACGAAATACTATAACAAGTAAACCAAATCACAAAGATGATGGAAAAACTACAATATAAAAATGGCAACAGAATTATTGAGACCACAACAACGTTGATGCTGAACAAGTGCTCTCATTAACTTCTTTTACATGCTGGCAATTGTTTTCTACGCAGTCCTCTCAAAGCAGTAGCATGTTCAACATGACATGTCTGCGATCTCATCCGCCCAAAATTCACATCTTCTTCAACCATCATAATGGCGAGAGTCGTGACCTCAAAACTCGCCCCAGTTCTCACTTGCAATCTAGATTCACATAAAGAAAGCTTGCGCACGAATTAATTGAAATGGCAGAGGGGGGTTCCAGATATTATTTTTAGACCTCTATGACGAAGGGCCAGCAGTATTAATGGATCTTCTATAATTTGCTCCCTTTAGGGTCTGTTCAGGTGTTATACAACGCTACCCGGGCCCTTGTTGCAGTCTTAAAACCTGGCCACTGTGTGTGTGTCCTGGCATAGAGGAGCTGGATTTGCCATTTGCATATTGGATTGTTCATGTAAACCCTCTTCTGCCTCTAAACGGAACCTATTAGGTTTCTTAGCTTTAAAATCGATGATGGTCGCTCGGTCAGTGAACTACAAAATGAAAATTACAATGCAGGCAACGTTCTAAAAATATATTCCCGGTAGATGTTTGATATAGAAGACTGTATCATGCCTGGTGATGTGGGTTCATCTCGTCCCACATGGAGCTTGTTTTTTCGTTTTGTTTTTTTTCTCGGCACAATCCTGAACGAGATGGAGATGTTGAATCTATTTGAATACCATTACTGGTCAGATGCGTCAGCGAGGATGCCTATGTTTCTGTGAAAATTTCCAAATGTTTGTTGTATTTTTTGGGTCATTTTCAATTTTATGGAGCAAAAAGAAAAATGGTCAAAATTAGATGAAACTAGAAACATTTAGGAATCAAGTCTTTTAAACGTTTCATATCATTTTATTATATTTTATTGGATCAAAACACAAAATCCTGAGTGAGGTTTTTTGTTATTATTACTATTTCTTCTTTTTTTTTTGGGGGGGGGGGAGAATCTGCAAAGCAATACATTTAAAAACAAGCACTTAAATTGAAAGAGATAACACAAAAGTACAAGTAATAACAATAAGGTGATTTAAGATAAATTAAAATTGAATAAATTAATAAACATTAAGAAAAAGTGAACTTTAAGATGTGTAGTAAAAAACAAATAAATACAAACATAAATTGCAATAATTTGTTAATAAAGAAGTAAAAACATATGGAGCAAATCATACTTAGTTTTGTTTTATTTTCTTAATGGGTTTAATTACAATAAATTCACAGCATGGAAAAAAAAGCGTCAAAACAAGTTCAGCAATAATGGCAATAGGAAACGGGGAGTCAACCTAAAATCTTCATCACATCTCTTTAATAATATACGATGAACAACATCAGCCTACAAAGTCTACATGATCCCGTCTTTTGAAAACATAATCATGTCGATAATCAAGAAGTTCTAACCAAAACATAGTTGAATAATAGTGCAGCCAACGGAAAAGTTCCTGCCTTTTTTAACTCCCCAAAATGTGGACTTGTATACAAAGAATACTCAGAATGGATTTACAATTTTGACGATAAATTGTCGCCTTGCTTATTGGGCAGTCAAGCAGAAATGAGTTATAGGGCGAGTGCATGTGAATGCACTCTGCGCACATTCAGTAGGCACATTCAGTAGGCTGTCAATTGAAAAATGTTCCTAGCTGTCCTTATTATGCACAAGACTATGTGATACATAGTGCGAGGGCTGTCAAGTTAATGTGCGTCAGCCGGTCTGTTAGATCTCTGTCACATGGCACCCATATTTTATTCCCATCAATTTAAAACAAAATACGACTCGAAAGGAAAGTAATTTATCCCCCTTCTATTGTATAACAAGTATTAAGACTAATGGCGTTGGATATTGGAAATGTTTTAAAGATTAGAAGGAAATGGATCAGTAACATGAAAGGAGAATTCATCATTGCCAGATCAATTAAGGCTTTGAGACTCACTTAATGTGAAGTAGATCAAATGATTCTATTGGAAGGGTTCTTATCTTTGAGACAGCATAAAGTTACCTGGTCTGCAGATTGGAACAACAAAACAAACAAAGATTTAAAGGCAGTGGACACTATTATCAGAATAAAACCACACTTGGTAACGAGTAATGGGGAGAGATTGATAGTATAAAACAGTGTGAGAAACGGCTCCTTCTGAAGTGACGTAGTTTTCAACAAAGAAGTAATTTTCATCGAATTTGATTTCAAGACCTAGCTCAGATTTAGAATTTGAGGTCTCGAAATCAAGCATATGAAAGCGCACAACTCCGTGTGACAATGGTGTTTTTTTCTTTCATTATTATCTCCCAGCTTTGATGACCGATTAAGCTCAAATTTTCACAGGTTTGTTATTTTATGCATATGTTGAGATACACCAACCGTGAAGACTAGTCTTTGACAATTACCAATAGTGTCCAGTGTCTTTAACTTAAAAATTGTATCGTTTTCGCAAGACTACATTGAGATGTTACAAACCACACCTACAGTTGCCAAAGGGCGTTTTCTATCAAATTATGGTGAAATGCTAGTTAAGTCTTTCATAGAGTAGGGAAAGTGATATTGTAATAAGAATAATTTGACCATGTTTCCTTGAGGTTCAAACCCCTTTCATGTTACAGAAGTTTATCTGGATTATAAGAGCATATTAATGAACATAGAACGTAGTAGTAATAGCACAATTTAAACATTAACTTTCAATTAATCAGAAACATAGTTGTTTAATTTTCGAATGGACATTTTGAATTTGTTATATTCATGGTGTTTGTTTGCCAGGACTCTGCAGCAATTATGATTTTTCAAGTTCTTTTTTTTCCTTCTTCTTTACTCATCAAGGAATGTGTTATGATTTCCCCCTGCAGCAGAACCATCTGTTTATCAAAACACGAAGCTGTAGTTTTTTGGGTTTTTCTTTTTTTTGGCTTCTCGTAATACCGCGAATCACCAAGATTGCCCAAGAACAGAGTCATAATAACTCGTTCATGTTTATCCTACGAATTGGAAAAACTCCAGTCTACCCTGAATGCTCACATTTCACTAGTTTTATATATATATATATATATATGCACAGTGTCAATCCATAGCTAAGGCGTACTGTAGACCATGTCGTGACACGCTTCTCCGGTTACTGCCCTGTGTAATGTACGACTGCACGGGGATGTGGGATGGAGTGCACCAAATGACAAGACTATTTTTACTGTGATGTTTTCGTAAAGGTTCAGCTTCCTTGAAACTGGCGATTATGAAGCCTCAAAATGATGCCCGCAAGAGTTGTGTTTGGGGGGGGGGGGGGAGGGTGGGGTTGCTTCTTGGCTCTTTATTGCTGACTGATTTGAGCTTCTTTGTGACTTGATGCAAGAGAGTAATCGATAAGAAGGAGAAAGTTGGGGGAAGACTCATTTGTGTCCCTTTGAACTCTTTCCTTCTTTTGGATTTATTTATTTGTTTTTTTCGTTTTTTGGGGGAGGGTGATTTTAGGAGAGGGACTTCATACAATTTTTTCCATAATACTTTTTATGAATATCCCATGCATTGTCTATAGACCGTGCTGAAAATGACGACACCGTTTAAATATCTGACCTACAACATGGCGTCTGTGCGCGTTTGCGTGGGTGTGTGCACGCATGTGCCGTAGAAATCAAACCGGGAATCTTGCATGCTATGCTTCATTGGTGTACGCGTTTGGACGCCCAAAGGGTTTGCTGTACAAGATGGCGACTTTTATAGCGAAAAAAATGGGTTATTCAACATGGTCTTTTGTTTGGAACATCATATTCTCCAGACCAGGGCCCAATTTTATAGAGCTGCTAAGCACAACAATTCTCTTAGCATGAAATTTCTCCCTTGATAAAAGTAGGATTACCAACCAAATTTTCACATGATTTTCAGGACAAGCAAACAACAGCTGAGTAACAAGCAACATGCAACAAATGAAAATTTGGTTGGTAATCCTGTTTTTATCAAGGAAGAAGTTTCATGCTAAGCAAATTCCGTGCTTAGCTGCTCTATAAAATGGTCTTACTCTAAACCTGACATGTCATCAATAGATAAATGATAAGTCAGGCACGATCAGCGAAGTCTTTTGAGTGATTGACACATGAAATGTTGAAAAAGTGAGTTGGGCTTGTCCAGGGTCACAGAGTATCTTGAACTCTGATTATTCTTTGATAATTTCAAGCTACAACATTTTAACCCCCCCCCCCCCCAAAAAAAAAAAAAAAAATGTTTTTCCACCCAAACAGGTTTTCACATTTGTGAGAAAACCAGCAAGAGAAGGTTACCATGAACTTGGAAAATTTGCTATCAGTGAAACTAGCGTCTTACCAGCTGCCACTCACCCCCTTATTTAGAAATAAAAACCAGGTATGACTTTGTGATTAGAAACAGGTGGGTTTTGCTGGTGGTAATATCATCCCAGTTTAATCTCCTGGTTAGACCAAGAACATATCGACCCTGTTCCCACTGGACCCCGCATTGATCTCCCAATTCAAGAAATGGGCGATCAAGACCCCGAAAGGGCGATCAGAGGACGATCAAAGAGAAATAAGCTCCAGTGGGAACGCGAGGGCGATCAGGATCTGACTGCGCAATTTTGATCCTCCTCGGGAGTAAGATTAAAGCGGGATTTGATCGCCCTTGTGGATTAGTGGGCGATCAAAAGTCTAGTGGGAACGCAAAGGGCGATCAGACTCCGCAATTTGCTTGCAAAACAGTGCTCTTTTAAACCCACTGAAGTCCGTTCCCAAAACAAGTGCGCGATCACAAGTGGGAACACGACTGTGATTCACGCCTGCAACTTATCTTGCTGCGGAATCCCGATCTCGCAATTGTAGATCCAGTTGGAACGCAGTCATGGTCTCTGTATGGGATGTTACAACGTTGCCTCTTGGAGAACATCATCCAAACTTTTCACATATGTGAGAAACCAGAAAAAGGAGGCTACCATGAACTTAGAAAAAAGTTGTATCTTAGCAGCTGCCACTCGCCCCTTATCACAAATAATAACCAAGTAAGACTTTGTGATAAGAAACAGCGGGTGGCAGACAGGGAATGGCAGACAGGTCCATGTTTGAATCTTGTCTTTATAGGACAGCTCTCGGGTTGTAAAGATTTACTTCCTTTTTCTCTGTGAGGAACCTGCAACCAATTTTACGAAACACTAGGATTAATCCTATCTCAAGTTAGGACGAGTAGGATGGCTTCAATGTGATCTAACGTCTATGGATATGGAACTTAAAGGAACACGTTGCATTGGATCGGACGAGTTGGTCAAAACAAAAGCGTTTGTAACCGTTTTTTATAAAATGCATATGGTTGGAAAGATGTTTTAAAAGTAGAATACAATGATCCACACAAGTTTGCCTCAAAATTGTGTGGTTTTCCTTCTACTGTGCGAACTAACATGGTCGGCCATTTATGGGAGTCAAAATTTTGACCCCCATAAATGGCCGACGTGTTGTTCGACGAGGTAAAAGGAAAACCACGCAATTTCGAGGCATGTTTGTGTGGATCATTGTATTCTACTTTTACAACATCTTTCTACCCATATGTATTTTATAAAAAACGGTTACAAACGCTTTTCAAAGACCAACGCGACCGATCCAAGGCAACGTGTTCCTTTAATGTGTCCTAAGTTCTAAGACTTTTGTGCCCCAAATGAGAAGAATATTTTTGTTGTGATGTTTTCGTAAAGGTTCGACTTCCTTGAAACTGGTGATTGTGAAGTCTCAAATGATGTCCACAAGAGTCAAGTTTTTTTGGGTTTTTTTTGTTGGGGGGGGGGGGGGGGGGGGTTGAGACTTTGAGGCCGAATGGGCTCATGGGACTAGGTGAATGGGGGAGGCAAGTTTTCAGGTGCTACAGAGTTCAGGGGGGCTACAAGATGAAGCAGAGAGTACATGGTGAAGGGGTTAAACATGGCAGCAATTTAACAACAAGTTATTGGTCTCTATAATTGTAGTCACTCTATGAACTTGCCATTATGCTTTGTGACCTCTGAGGTATTTGCCGAGGAAGATATGGCAAAGTCTGTTTATTTGCACTTTATATCATTTGCGAGGTTGTTGTCATAAACTTATGAAAAGTTGAACACTGAGTACTTAAGATGATACATCGCGCTGTTCAGAAAGGGGTGAGTAAAAGGAATATACTTCAAGGCATTGGACACTTATTGGTAATAACTCAAAAATAATTGTTAGCATAAAGACTTACTTGGTAACGAGCAATGGAGAGCTGTTGATAGTATCAAACATTGTGAGAAACGTCTCCCTCTGAAGTAACGTAGTTTTTTGCGAAAGATGTAATCTCTTACTCAAATATTAAAAGGCTTCAGGCCTGAATATTCTTTTAGGAGTCCCAAATTGTGCAACAAGGGTATTTTTTCTTTCATTATTCTCTTGCACTGCGATGACCATTTGAGTCAAAATTTTCACAGATCTGTTATTTTATGGTTATATTGGGATACACCAAGTGAGAATACTGCCACTTTGACATTTACCAAAGTTGCCAGTGCCTTTAAAGGAACACGTTGCCTTGGATCGATCGAGTTGGTCTTTGTAAAGTGTCTTGTAACCGTTTGTTATCAAATTGATATGGTTAGAAAGATGTTGTAAAAGTAGAATACAATGATCTACACAAATATGCCTCGAAATTGCGTGGTTTTCGTTTTACCTCGTCGACAAACACGGTCGGCCATTTATGGGAGTCCAAAATTTGACTCCCATAAATGGCCGACTGTGTTAGTTCGCGACATGCAATTTTGAGTGATACTTGTGTGGATCATTATATTCTACTTTTAAAACATCTTTCTAACCATATGCATTTCATAACAAACGGTTTCAAACGCTTTTCATAGACCAACTCGTCCGATCCAAGGCAACGTGTTCCTTTAAGTTTATGAGATTTCCTGAATAGTCGACATGATACTATCATAGAGCAGGGACCAGACTCTACGATACAACACGTTGATTGCAGCACAAATTTGCCTTTTGAATAAAGGATTTCTTAATTGAGTTGTGAGAATGAGGAACAAAAAAAGCTGTCACTTTACCAATCGTCCCTGAGAAGCACTCAATAACTGTCAATGTTTTTTTTTTTGTGTTTTGATTGTTGGTGACAACTCATGGAATGGTCCTATATATAGTGATCATTTTCATAAAAAAAAAATAATAAGTGAAATGTGGAGAGAAAAGTTTGACCTATATTCTGCAGTGACTGCATTAGCTGTGGCCGGGTGTTCACATTACATCGTGTGTGACTCCACAATCTTAGCTCAAATTAAACTAAGCACACATTGGAGGACCAGGAGGGCTCTCTCTCTGTGTTTATTCCCTGGTTGTTTTTCACTAACCGTAACATTGAATAAGATGGATACTGCCAACCTCCTCGCGACGAACCCCCCCCCCCCCCAAACCTCCCGCCAAGAGGGGACTTAATTGTCTCTGTGTGCGTTGATCTACTTATTTACCGAGACTCTATACCCAACCAAGACAAAAACACAAGCTTTGTTTCTATTCTTTTCTCTGTCTGGCTCGGAAAGGAAAAAGAGAACGAAACAAAAAACCCTTCCAAGAGGCCCATGTGTTTGCACTGCCAGTCTAGTCTCACTGGTTGATTATGCTGGCTATTGGGTTACAGAGACCTGATCGGTCTTCATCCCGGCAACAGAAATGAGGTGTGCGGCACATAATCCCTTATGCTTATTCATGTCTCAAGGTATATTTTTTTCCTGTCTTCTAGGGTCCCCCCCCCCCCTCTTTCTCTCCCGTCTTTCTTTTTGTGTGTACGACGACGACGTCTCAGGTCTCGGGTTATGGCGGAGCATTCTTTGGCTGTGGGAATTGGTAGTGATACACAGTATCATATACTCCCTTTTAGCATTATGTTCCCATTGGTATCTTAGCCTTCAATCTGTCCATCAGCAGATACAGGACAATGTATGGAATTACCTGTGTGCAAATTGCCAGCACAGATTGCATGGTTTTTGGGCGCTCAAAAAATTGGGGCAACATTTGCAAAAGACATTCGGAGATCAAGTTTCTGAATCATGTGGAAAGAGGTCATTCATGTTTTTAGGGTGAGTGTTTTTTTTTTGCTTTTTTTTCTCCCTTCTTCCATTCATGCTGACATACATTCATGATCTAGAACATTAAGACGTGAGTAATGCTTTGTACAGCCATGGTACAGCATAGAGCAAGGAATAGTCGGCAGTCAGTGGCAAAACGAAAAAAATCAAGGGTAGTTATTTTCAACTTGTGCAAATATGGATCCGGCGACAATTTTCAATGCATCAATGCAAGGTGACCACAATCAATGTACACACAACATTATTAAGAATTTGAAAAAAAAAAAAAAAAGACCGATGGACTGAGGTTTTTTTTTTCTGTATAACCAGTCATTTCATGGTTTATGATTTATGATTTATGATTTATGATTTGAGATTCCTAATCAATGGTTGATGCCACCAGGGCCCAAGTTTATGGCTCTGCTTACCGACGAATTCTGCGCTTACGATCATCTTTCTCCGCTTACGTGCAAACGCTGAATTTCTGCACTAGCCTTGTAAGCGTAGATTGCCAGTAACACGGAGTACGCTAAATCAATCTAAAGAACCATCTCTGCCCTCACATGTACCCATTTACCCCTGGGTTGAGGGAAGCAATTATAGTTAAGTGTCTTGCTCAGGGACACAAGTGTCCTGACCGGGATTCGAACCCACACTCTGCTAAATGGAAGCTCCAGAGCTTGAGTTCGGTGCTCTTATCCACTCAGCCACGGCACGCTAGCGCTTCAAGTGAACATCATTACTGAAGTATACTCCCTTCACACAGACCTGTACCAATAAACCTTCACTGACTCCAAATTCATAGAAATATTACATCCTCATATTGCATCGGAATGAAACTCACAATATATCCTGGTACCACAACCCAAAGATAAATTGCGTAATTCTTGACAAATAAACAATAAAATATTGCAATGGTGAGTGTCAGCTCAGAAATGAGTCATCAATAATAAGAATAATCTTCTTTACTGACGCAATGAATTAGAATAAATGACATCTGCAATATGTTTTCAAAATGAAAGTCTTCTCTTCCTAGAATAATAATCTTAAATAATTAGGATTTGAAACTTTGCATGGTGGAAATACGACAGAGAAAGGTTTGCAGTAACACCATGTAATGACTATCTCTAAATGAGTTGGGGTGGTTCAGAAAAGAACCGTTGGTTTCAACTCTGAAAAGAACAGTTAGTTTGAACTCAATTGGAGTTGAAACCAACGTTTCTTTTCAGAACCAACCCAACTCATTTAGAGATAATCATTACATGGTGTTACCGCAAACCTTTCTGTTTTGTAATAATCTCAGAGGTCTACTCTTCATTTCAGATGTTATTGATTAAATGTTGAAGGTAAATGTAGAGTTGTACATTCGACAGACAGACATCCTTGATTCGGTTTATTCATAACGTTATCGAACAGTTTCTTGGCTGCTCTTTTTTATGTTACTGTTGTTGTTACCTTTATTTTTCGATAGGCATAAATGGAATTTTACAAAAATAATAACTGTACACATTTAAAATAATAATTAGGATTTGAAACTTTACAAGATGGAAATACGATAAAGAAAGGTTTGCGGTAACTAGTACACCATATAATGATAATCTCTGAATGAATATGGGTGGCTGGTTTCATTCTACTGACTTGACATAAATATAAAACCTATATAAACATGATAGTACATGTACAAAATGTATAGCCCTAAAAAAAAATTAATATTGATGTTGCAAACAATTTTCTCCACTAAACGTGAGGTTTTATTTTTAACGAATCCGGACAGAAGTGTCCCTTTGAATGATCAGTTGCATCATTACCACATCCAATGATCAGGAGTGCAAGATCAAATGCTCAACACTTATGAGCGAGTCCGAATTAGCAATTCACAGACCTACTTCAGCAATCGGACGTAATAAGCAGGCCACCCGCAAGCTACCAGCAGTGGTAACAGCCCTGACTACTTTACACCCATCCCCCCCCCCTTCCAAATCCAGAGTATCACCTCCATGCAGAATGTGCGTGTTTTAGGCAGATGCAGAGTGGTGCTGACAAGCCGTGAAGCTTGCCTCTCATCGGGCCCCCTAATGACAAGCCGGCTAGGCCCTGAATCCATCTCTATTCACAGGATGTGTGTCGGGAGCGGTAATAGAAGGCAGGAGGGGAGGGGAAGGGGGGCTTAATGGGCTATGCAGAGGGGGGTTGTAGAGGGGGGCGCTCGGGCGGCACTGGTTTAGCTTGACTTGAAGCGATGAAGTTTTTGCTCACAGCATCCAGGGGTTATTTGTGTTAGGACTTTAAAGACAGTCATATCCAAATGTTTCATTGCCAGCATGTATCATTAGTTTCGATTGCGATCAATCAACACTTTTCAAGGGGGCTCATTATTTCTCCACACTGTATCTGCAGCTCATTTATGTAGAGATTTTTATTGTTAAAGGCTTTCACTGAATAGAGAGATTTGTAAACATTTCAGTTCATATCCACTCTTGAAGACGAGCAGATAGTACTTATTGAAACGTCAAGACCAAACCGGCTCTTCTCATAGCCAACACTTACCCTAAGAGATTTACACATCATGGTTGTACCATGGTTGTACCGTAGGTTTACTATTTATTTATAGCTCCTTCCTATTTATCCACAACATACAAAGCTTCAACCAATATTAATAAACACCTCAGAAATTTTCGTTATTCCTATTGGTGGAGAGCGCGTCACGTGGGTATGTAAAAACCTTTGTTTATGACCAGTAAAAAGTGTTGACACATGGGCGTTGGGCGTGACACATGAGCTTGCACCTGTGCTTATAAGACAGTTTCTTCATTCCTATTGGTCGTGAGCAATGGCCGGGACAGTTGTGCCACATCGCGCGATACGCGCAACGCGCACAGCATTCCCTTAAAAGGAGTTGTTTACCCAAAGGGCCTTACCATTCCGTAGTATAGGGGTGTTGTGTTGAAAGAAATCATTGAACAATATAAATTTTTGCATTTATTTTACTTTTTGACCAGAAAGTGTTGATGTTTTTTGACTGAAAAGGTATTTATGAATGGGAATCAAAGTGTGTTGAATCGGTTTTCAACTAGTGGTTTAAACCCGCCGAGGCCAGGTTCTTGATAATTTACCTCAACTTCATCTCGGTAAAATTATCAAGAACCAGGCCTCGTTGGGTTTAAACCACTAGTTGAAAACCTCTTGAGTTCTGAGAAAAAAAAGTCACAGGCATATTTTTTGTTACAAATTAAATTGACTTAACTCCCTCCCAGCCTCAGTTTGAAAAGGAATAAAAGACAAAGTTACATAGCTTTACTTAAGCTGTGTACCGTTCCTATATCAAATGTCCAGCAAAACACTTTTTCAAAGGTTACTGGAGTTCAAAACAGCTATTCGAATGATGTTTTTTTTTCCATGGTATTTGCAGGTTCGTACAAATATTTTGGCTTCAAATAACTGTGCCCTAAGATTTAAAGGTCGCTTATTAAATGTCTTTTATTAACATCAAATACTCCTCAATACAAAATGAAACTACGACATCCCCTTATAAAATACTTTGACTTGTTTTGCCCAAAATAGTTCAGCCTAGTTCTGAAGATATTTGTTCCTTTCTGAGAATTGAAATAAACTAATTGAATAGGAAGCTGTAATTCCCAGTCTTCTGAATCTAGGCATTTGGGTTTAGGATTGCAAAGGGCAGTGTAACAGGGATGAGATTGTTCAGACTTTTGGCTGAATTCAGACTTTTAATGTCGGCCGGGTGAAGAGAATCAGACAAAAAGAAATTCCATGAATAAAGAAATGCTGCTGATTGGTCTACTTCTCTGGTGCTTTGGATACTGTTTTCAAAAGCTCCTTGGAATCTATAACCCCAGGGGTTACCAAACGGTAGAAATGTCATCATTTCAGTATACCTCTGAATTTGTATCCAAGTTTTAGACCTTTCGTTTGTAATGACTCTCAAAGTTGTTGGAAATTTTCATTTAAATTAATGGTGACTACTTATTGGTGATTTCAATAAATGCATTGTGTTTTTCTCAAGCATTTAAAAGTTATTTGTTTCAAGCTGATAGCTGGCTACAGTTATAAACCAATTATCAGTTTGGAAAAAAAGTGGGATGTTTTTAGTTGTCATCATAGAAGTCACAACTTTCTCAAATTTGTGGTCATTTCAGACGGGAATATTTCTCTGAATATTTGATAAAACTCTTCTTTATACAAAGTGAGCATTCAGATTTAAAATCAATAGGGCCTAATCATTTGTCTGACAGTAACCAATCAGAACTTGGGTCTTCAAAACAAGGTTGGATGGGCAGGTCATAATTTGCATGTTTTATAAACACTAGAGGGCGCCATATTAAAATATTGTTGGCTCCTGTGTAAGGGCAAGGTTGACTACCGGTAAGGTTTAGATTGTCTTTTCTTTTTCCTTCTCTGTGAAATCAATTGTGTTCTTGATTATCAAAAGTAAGTAGCCGTCATTTTGCCATGACCTATTTCATACTGCAAGGTTAAATGGTTTTTAATAAAGGTAACGGCACCTATTTTTCTAGCTGGCTGTTTTTTTTTATAAAACAAATTTGATTGACTGGTCAATGAGAGTTTTGGATCAATAGAAATCGTGTGAATTCTAGTCTGTGTTCTTTTTTATTTTTATTTTTCATAAACCTTTAATCATGCTGTTGCTGTTCCTGTCACGTTCCCAATATGCAACAACAATCAGGAATATTGGATTCTCATTATAGACAAAAAGGTGTCTGACTAATTTGTCCTGTCTGATTTGGTTGGGTTTACATTGCTCTGGACGTTGTGAAACATGTCTGCACTGTGAGAAAAGTCTGTGTACCTTTTGTTTTTGGAACTGTTAAATTGTTTTTAAGGCAGTGGACACTATTGGTAAATACTCAAAATAATTTTTAGCATAAAACCTTAATTGGTAACGAGTAATGGGGAGAGGTTGATAGTATAAAACAGAGTGAAAATGGCTTCCTCTGAAGTGATGTAGTTTTCAAGAAAGAAGTAATTTTTCCTCAAATTTGATTTTGTGACCTCAGATTTGTCTTTAATCCTTAGATATGAATGAAGATGTACTCAATAAAACTAACACGTTAAAATATCATTACAAAAGGTGGTTGGGTTTTTGAGATAAAATCGCTGGAAACGCAGGAAAAAATAATCCCTTATAGGAATAAACAATCTGAAAAAAAATTACTTTCTCAGATTTATTTCTTTGTAACTTCACAGAGAAAGACAGTTTTGGACAATATTACAATAGGCTATGGGCTGTGCTTTCATGTTGTCATTTGCAAGAAAACTTTGAAGTATTTTCCATGAAATTAGACCCTTGATTAATTTCTAAGTACATCTAGTATTCTTTAAAATTGTAACTCTCAAGTCTTAAAGACCCTGGACACTATTGGTAATTGTCGAAGACCAGTCTTCTCACTGGGTGTATCTCAACTAAAATAACAAACCTGTGAAAATTTGAGCTCAACTCAACGTCGAAGTTGCGAGATAATAATGAAAAAATAAAAAACACAATGTCACCCGAAGTTGTGTGCTTTTAGATTCTTGATTTTGAGACCTCAAATTCTAAATCTGAGGGAAATTACTTCTTTCTTTAATACTACGTAACTTCAGAGGGAGCCATTTCTCTCAATGTTTTATACTATCAACCTCCCCCCCCCCCCCATTACTTGTTACCAAGTGAGCACTAGCAACATCTTTTAAAGATGACAATAAAAAGAAATATAAATTTGATAAAACATTGAAAAGACATTTCAAAAATGCAAATCTAACCAACAGATTGTTTTTCTCAGATTCACTGTCTTTTTTTCCCTTCCATGTTAATGCGTCTTGGGATGTGCACTTAGCCCAAGACCAGTCAGCAGACATCTCAGATTGATAAATCCACAAGGTTGTGCTTTATCTGCAATAGGGTCAGACAGAATAAGCATTTATCAAATTGAAGTCATTTCTTACATATCCCTTGATTTATTGAATCATTTCTAGTGGGTTTGTCTCTGTCTCTAGGGAGAGGAGAGGCACACATGGTGATGTAGGGCGCTAGCACACCCAGGTCATGAGTTTGCCCTGCAAAATTAATGACCACTCCAAAAACATGAAATTCTAGACTTAATGGGCTGCGTGTGGTGAGTGAAGTACCTCTGCGCTGAAGTTCCCGTGAGCACTGTGTGGCGGCAGTCTGCCATGGGTTGAGAACTTAATACTGGTGATGAGGTCCCTATCAAATTTAGGAACCTGTCCTCTGTGGGCTGTTTGTGTGTTAACATGGTGACTTGTTGGATATGATGAGGGACACGTAGGGCAGCCTTAGACCCCCCCCCCCTCTACTTGGTGAGTGGACCTGCCCATGAGACCATCCCCCTTACTCGAGGATCACAATAATACTCTCGATGAGTGAAACAGCAGAATGGAAAGTCATTTGTATTAGGAATCATTTTTCTGTAAATGATGGTTAACGGCTGTGGAACATTCCAACATGAAAACGTGATACAGCAGGCCATCCTGATTTAGCCCCCTGACCTGGTTTATCCATCCGACCTTCATTTCTTGTACTCTGTTTTTTTTTAATCATACATCTTGAATCTTGTTTGAAAACCACAAAACGTTTTTGTAATCTATGCGTAGCTGATTATTTAAGGTATGAATCCTTCACACTACATCAAGTCTAGTATGTGTAACAGGTCAAGACTACCCTGCTTTTAGTAGAACATAACAGAACCAAGGTTTTACCAAAGGGTAGCAGCGTAAATGTGTGATGGTCCATGTTCTACTAAAAAATTTCCTGTTCGTGATCAGCTCGGAGCAAATTGAATTACACCAAGGGAGGGTAGCCGTCCCTCCCCCATAGACATAACTCATTCCATCCAAATAGACTCGTGATTGGCAGCCGACCCTCCATTAAGGAATAATGCCCACCCCTAAAATTACCAATGAATTGTCCGGGGTGACATGGCAGCCTATCAGACTGTTCCATTCAGCACGGGGGTTTGTTGACACTGAACCCTTGCCACTGTAAAGGCCGCTCTGATCCACTGTGCGTGCGTGCTGCAAATAATACATTCGATTCAGAGGGAGATGTAGGGTTGACCGATTTTGTATTTAATTGTGCACTATAAATATGTGCGAGGCCTTGATCTTGATTCAATCTCGCGTCTATGCATGGAAACGGACTGGGCTGTTTGGAAGTTATACACACACTCTAGGTATGTTAATTTCAACATCTGTGAGACACTTATTGATTGGTTGAGGACGGGTTTTTTTTATAGAGATGATTTGCATAAGTAGGTTGTAATGTACCTTTTGTGTGTGGCTCTTATTTTTTTTTTTCCTTCATCAAATTTTTATATATACATATATATATAAAGTTTGCCTGGATGCTGTGTTGATTTTTTCCGCTCATCATTTGTGTTCAGCACGTGCTGCGTGTGGAAGGAAGAGTTTAGAGAGAGAGAGAGGGTTGGCAGATGGTTTGAGTCTACTCACTGGTGCCTTAGGGGAGCTGCTGTAAACACACTCATACACACCGGCCATTCTTGGCGTACAGTACCCCACTGTTTGTCTAACTCTGAAATGGGTCAAATTTTCAAGTCTTCTCTACTGTGAGTGGAAATCAGTCGTGGATTTTTTTGTTGTTATTTTGGAGTGAGAAGGAGAGCAGTTTGTGTGTGTGTGTGAGTGAGTGCGTCGTCGAAGGCAGGTTTTAGCCATTTTGTGGTGTTCCTTCAACAGGGGTAAGTGTTCTGTATTTAGCATGTTGGTTGTTGGTTGTTGTTAGTCTAGTTGTTGAAGGGATACAGTCGTTGGTTTTCTGAAGATCGGAGAGCCTGTGGGAATGTTTTCGTGTGTGTGCGCCAGGCTAGTATCTCACACTGTGATATACAAATAATGTACAATTTGAGTATGCAGTGGATTTTATACCTAATTGATCTCATAGGTAATCAGGAGGAGAAATTGGGACAGCAGTGTCTGAGAGCAATTGTGGAGTTCCCTGTTCATGTATTAGTCCAAAGCCCCCATGATCAATATGACGGGTGATGAGAGACGTGTGCTTCTGTGTGGTGTGAGTGAAAAAAAAAAAAACTGCGGGGATTTAGTGAGTGAGCCTCACTTTGTGCAGGATAGTTGAGACGGTAAGTATTTGGGACGAGGCTTCGTGTGGGATTGTGTGGTTGAAAGCCAGATTGAGGTAACTGTGGAGTTGTTGTCATTGTACGCCATATTCTAGTTAAGTGTGGGGTGGAGAGAAAAGAAAGTTGAAACCCTAGCTTAAGACTGCATGGGTGACCTGTGTATTAATTGGGTTCCATATGCCCTAAGGATTAAGTTTCCGTGGTAAGTGTTTGGATGCACGTCAATCTCAGTAGAAGGCTAGATAGTGTTTCAGCCAGGGCATTTCACAAACGGGGTTCTTTTCTTGTTTTTGATCACCAGGGCCCACGGCACTGAGGCGATAGAATGTCCAAGCGGCAAAGTGCAGAAGTGCAGGAGCCCTCTCCAGGGAAGAAGGCCCGGCAGCTGTCAAGCACCGAAGACCATAGGGAGAGAAGTGACAGGGTCCCACGGGACTGTTGTTTTACCCCACCCAAACAATACCAAAGGGACAACAGACTCACCACGACACTGGGTAATAAAGCCACACAGTCATGGGGCAAAAGTGTACCGGAAGTCAGCTGTAGCCTGTCTGGCCGGGAGAGCAGCCAGACTGCCCCCTTACAACACGAAGACGAACACCCCGTCAGAGCGAGACAGTATTCGCTGTATTCCTCCTCCGTAGAGATGGCAGTCCCCAGACCCCCTCCTGTTGACTCTCCAAAGAAAGGGAATACCATGGTTCAAATAGACTCTAGGATTGAAGGCAAGGTACCCAGACCATGTAGTGAGCGCTGTTTGGACGCCGAGAGAAATCGGCAACCAAGATGGCCAAAGTCACACAAGCGGGTGGAAATAGGTGAGTACTGACCTCTAACTCATGTTCATTAACTCAGGGTCGCATGATTGACCTCTAACTCAGGGTCACCTGATTGACCTCTAACTCAGGTTCATTTGAGTGACCTCTAACCACAGGGTTACATGATTGTACAGGACTCAACTTCTCACAACCCCTAAGAAGTTGTTGAGAACATGTTAAATTCATGTCCAACAGATCTGAGCTTCTAAAGCCCTTTTCACACATAGCAATGTTTATACTGTCCATAAAGGACGGTAATTTTGAGAAGTTTTCACTAGGGACAGTCCATATATGTCGCAATTCAGCAGTATGCTGCGATGACGTTTTCAAATAAAGAAAACCATAAACCGAACCCAGACAGACAGAGGTCCAGACAGACGGGACAACATTTAAAGAAACGGACGACTGCTAAATGATTGTCGAATGAAAAGGGCTTTACTCACAAAATCTGTATATAATTATTTGGAGTGGTTGCCAGCTCAGTGTTATTGAGCTAATAAATGTGTCAAGCCTTGAACTTTGGACAAGCGCTTTCTGGTTCTCCAATGTTTACAGTAGCACAAGAACACAGGTATAAGTGCATCATTCATGTCACCCCAATAATGATTTCTTTTTTTGACAGCGCGCCTATAACAAATCAACTGTTCATTTTCACACGATACTACAGGTGTACTTGTCATTTCAACATCTCCTAATATCAGCAAAATCACAAACCAACTTACGACCAGTTTATTAAAAAGAAAAATCAGTAGTCAGATCAAGTTTGTAGTTTGTGTCAACACTAGGGACAGAAAACATGTGTACACAATGTAGGAACACACAAAAGGAGTTAAACAGACAAACTGTCTGGCCTGATAGTAATGATTAAACCTCGTTCAGTTGTTGATACAGAAAAGATAGCCGACAAACGAGAATACAATGGGGGGTATGTTCATCTACCTCTGCTTCAAACAAGCAAAATGGACTGTAGATAGAGTCCACTGTGGCAAAACACTTGACGAAGGCACCACTTTATCATGTGCGGTAATACCCTGTATTTCCACAGGATGTGTTTGTAGTCTGAACCACACTCAGAATAAACCGCTCCGAAAATTTGCAATCAAAACACGTTCCGTGCTGTCCTCGCCGTGGACACGGCGTATTGTCTAACCCTCTGCATTTCAAGGCTATCACATGAACCATATTTTGGTTGTGTAGTCTGGGAGTTTTTATTTTCATCGCAATATTGAAAGTGGACTGTGTTTTGTTTCAAGTCAAGCGAAAAAAATTATGATATTTTTTTTTATTCAGTTTCTTCCATTGTTAGTTTCAAGGCCATATTTATGCTACTGGACAAAGCGCAGAAGATGTGGGAAAACCGGTTTGTGTTGGGAGAGTTGTGTAGTCCTTTTGCAGTTAGCTCAAAAGTAACATTGGTGTTGGATCATTTCGCAGAATTTATCCACAAAGGGGGGAACAAATATTGGACTACTTTTTGTGAAAGCAATACCCCAAAATAATTAATTATCAAAGGAGAAAACTAGAGTTACATTTAAACAGCTAGATCCGGATTTTGTAAAAAAAAGACTCAGCTGTGTGGAAAGAAACATCAGCCTTAAACCAGGGCATCCTTTGGCGCTTATTTCATTGAATTCTTAATAATGCCGACACGTTGTAGTTCAATGGAGGTATAAATTGCTGTAAGCAGTGCTATTGACTGGGAAGCTCGTAAAAAAGCCCATAAAAAAACCAAACATTGTAACATTCACAGTGTGCGGATCATTGATTCTGAATAAGTTTCAATATGTTGCTCTCTTTGACGGTGATCCAATAATAAACCTCAATTCAGATGCATCGGTGATGAAGTGAACACAAAACAAAACGACTGAATTCCCATAAATAGGACAGTCACCACAAATCCACAATTGGAACGTTGGACATAAATCTTGGTCATCCCCCCCCCCTACCCAGTGGTGCAGTTGGCCTATATTGTGGTTCATCCTATTGTAATTCTTGCGTCAGCTAGCAATTACCTAGCCTCATTTTGGCAAAGAAACTGTACCAGTGTGGCCTGTAGACAAGCTCTGGCACCTGAACGTTCAGAGCGGGGCGTGCAAGCTGCGTTAGATACAACTCTTGGGAGCTGAGCTACAAAGCTGTAAAACCCCGGACCTAAGCCATCCTCCCTGGCGACATAACCACCTCGCTTATAATGATGAGACTGTATGGTAAAAAGGTATCGGGCCTCTGGAGGACTGAAGGAAAGATACAGCCTAGGGAAAATGTCAAAAGTATAAGAAAAAGGGGGCACTTTTGCTTCTAATAAGGTTAATCTAAACATAAAAGAGCCAGAAGAGCTGTCTGAAAGGACAGGGGATTGAGGATATATGTATGATAGATAACCTTGGGTTGGCTAAAAATACTTGCATTCGATTGTTAGGATTAGGGGTAGCTTATACTAAATAAAACAAATTCAATATTTAGATTGTTTCTTTTGGGAAACTATATTGATACTCAGGGTCACAGTTGAATTCCTCAATGGCTTATAGTTTAATATTTTTTCATCATCAGACAACTTATAAACTACAGAGATTTTTATGTTTGTGGCAATCAACAGTATAAATATTTTAGATTCTTTTGGCTTAAGCTGCAGTATCTTGTTCCAGTGTTTTTGGTTTTTCTAGTTACAGAAGTTATTAAAATAAGTCTGTTACTCTCACCAATACACATAAAAAAATATATATAAAAAAACACCACGTAGCTCCTCAGGTTCGTTTCGTTTCCTTTCATCACCCCCCCCCCCCCCCACTATTTGTCTCGTCCCTTACTGCAATGGAAATGTGAACTCTTAATAGACTTTTTTTCTTATCCAGCCATCTGATCTGCCTCAACAGAGAGCAGAAAAAACACCCAGGTTTTTTTTCTTTTTCGAACGTGAAAAGCAGAAAATGTCAAAAGTAGGGCCTGGATTCCTTGGAAAAACAACCCATTGAATAGAGGTGGAGCACACCTGCGTTCATGGCCAGCCTTGGCCGACCTGACCCATATGTAAAAGGCTTCTTTTTTTTTTCCTTTCCTAAAAGGGGGGGAGAGCGGTGTTATGTATGCACACAAGAGGTGGGAGGCAACCACAATGGCTCATTGTCAAATGGCAACAAATAAGATGTGTTGAGGTAGAGCCCCGCAGCCCAGAGGCGATTCAGGGATTTTCTGTTCCAGCGAGTTTGTCATAGGAGTCTGTTATTGTGGCAACCATTGCTAACAGCTCGCCGTATCACACCAAAATTTACCCATTTTTTTCTTCAAAATATTAAAAAAAAGTTTGCCATGAAAAGGGCTGAAGGGTGACACTCCTCTACTGGCCAATGGTTAGTAGAGTAAACAATTGAGGGAAGTACATGTGGCAGTAGAATAAAGCAAGACAGTTCTCTAAGAACAAACTCTACCTGGCAAGTAGATACACACATGGTGTTACCGCAAACCAAATATACAACGAAGTACATGTAGTTGTCCGTTTCAACATTGGGCTAAAAAAGCGAGATTTAGGTGTGGCAGCGATGAGAAATAATCATACTCAGGGTGGGTTGTATCAAGCAACGTGCCTTCAATCAGGGACAAGATTTTACAGACTTTTTTTGTCTGAAAGCAGATGTTTTTTTGTCTGCCGTCTGAAAAAGGTGCTGTTATTTTCTCTTTAATTATAGCAATCCTGCTCTTGTTTACTTCAAAATAGTGCTAAAGCTACTGTTTTCATAAGCTCCTTGAAATCTATAACTCCAGAGGTTACTTAAAGTCTGAAATGTCATTATGTCAGCACTACTCCCAGCATTTGAAACAATGGTTGCAGACATTTTAGTAAGCCATGATTTTAACCCCTGGTTTATCAAGAGCTCATTCTGCTCAGTGCCACAGGTATTTGTCTTGGGTTTTTGTATTTTGCTCTTAAATGTCAGTATTTTAGCACTACTCCTAAGTTGTGTGCTTTCAGATGCCAGATTTCAAGACCTCAAATTCTAAATCTGAGGTCTCAAAATCAAATTCGTGGAAAATTACTTCTTTCTCGAAAACTATGTCACTTCAGAGGGAGCCATTTCCCACAATGTTTTATACTATCAACCTCTCCCCATAACTCATTACCAAGTAAGGTTTTATGCAAATAATTATTTTGAGTAACTTACAATAGTGTCCACTGTCTGTAACAGCTTTGTTTCTCTGTTTCAAAACGCTGTCACTGAGAAGAATTTGCATTTTTAATAAGACCCTGGCCATGAGTCTACGCAAATGTCATGCGGAAGGCTAATCAATAAGTATTCAGTTTCCTGCACGATTCCTCTCGCAAAATCTAGCTCAATGGAGTTCCCAAGGGCTTCTGATTAGCTGTTGAAATGGAATGGCGTAAAATAGAGGTAATTTATTCTTGAATTGTGTGGCACAATTAATAGATAAGTAGGTAGATAGATAAAATGGTTTATTAAAAAAACTGAATAAAATGGTTGTGGTACTTTTTGTAACACAATGTCCACATTAACATTAAACTTAAACCGTTTGAAGATAATGATAGTAGAAAACTTACCTTAAAATATTATTTGCTGAGGTTCTGTATTTTTTTTTAGAAATTAGTAAAACAATTTCACAAAAATACGTTTTACACACTGAAATAATTTTCATCTCCTGAGACGAAAGCTATTTTCATAAAAACTGTCCTTGCGAATTGTCCTTGCAGCACAAAGGCTGAATTACAACATGGAGCTATTACAACCAAAAACGGAATGACAACAATGTTTATTTAATAATAAGATTAGTACCAACCAACGGGATAGATTTTTAAATTAACAAATATTTCTCTCTGGAAATACCAAATGCTGTTCTTGTCTGGATGTATTTGATTCACCCTTTCAATATGTCATGTCAAGTGTATTCCTTGCCGATGGTTTTTCACTTAGTCAAAATTCTCTGCGGGGATCACCCATTTAGATGTGGAGTGTATCTGAAGCAAGAAGGCCAACTTCTTTAACCTCTGACCCTTCCCTTGACCTTTGACCTAGTCCTAGTATGGCTCACTTGGTTGCACTTTATAACTGTTTCTATAATTGTCTTCTTACTAATGTTTATCAGTAGTAGCCTGTAACAGTGTTTCAACGTTCTAGACGTTTTTTGAAGTTCATGTGTCACACGATTTTTATCGATAGGCTGGGGGGGGGGGGGGAGGGGGAGTTGCCGAAGTTGCATGATGTGTTAGTCGCACTTCGGGCCATGCTCTTAATTAGAACTATGTTTTTAAGCGGTGTGGTGTCTGGGTGACCAGGTGACCTACTTTTGTATTGATCAGTTTCGGATGTTTAAAGGTATACTACGTCATTAGTTTTTGTTTAGAGTTGAGTAAATTCATATATTTCAATAAGTTTTTCGATTAACATGCTTTGTAACCAGCATGTTCACGTTGATATACATGCTTTTTGCAACAATCAAATAGAGATTTTAGGAGGGTCTTGAAATGATTTTTCGGGTTTAGTTTTTCCCCCCTTTTTTTTTTGAAAAAAATATTTCCTTTGAGGAGTGTATCCGATATGGTTTGGAGATTCTGATTTGAATCCCATACTTTTTCTTTGACATTTAAATTGCCATGGCATTGAAACATATGAAGCTATCAAAACAAATTGCATTAAATAAAACATATGTTACCATGATCATCTAATTCTTATGATTGATTTTGTTAAATTTTCAAACTTGAAAAGGAAACATCTTTTCCCTGAGTCATTTTTCATCACAAGACACGAAGGCTAGATTTGAATATCAATTATTATTTTTAAATGACTAAAAAAGGACCAAAAACCAGACATGGGAAGGGGAAGAGCAAATATAATATTAATATGGCAGGAAACTGTTGATGCAACATGCATGTTATATTATGAGTCATTTTTGAAAGGAATTGCTATTTTAAAGGTAAGGCTAGTTGTATTGGCAATAGCTTCCTATGGGTACGGCTAAGCGTTAAGAAACGAACATTAAAAAATTACAGTTGAAGAGGAAATCTCATGCTCCAATATCTCTCGTCTGAGGAAACCAGTGCTGTCCTCATTAGGTTTTACATTGCACTTGGCAATTTTTTTCACACTGTTGTGAGGCAATGAAGCTCAAAGGCAGTGTACACTATTGGTAATAATTATTAGCATTAAACCTTTCTTGATTACTAGTAATGGGGAGAGGTTGATAGTATAAAACATTGTGAGAAACGGCTCCCTCTGAAGTAATGTAGTATTCGAGAAAGAAGTAATTTTCCGCAAATTTGAATTTGAGACCTCAGATTTAGAATTTGAGGTCTCAAAATCAAGCTTCTAAAAGCACACAACTTCGGGTGACAAGGTGTTTTTTTCTTTCATTATTATCTCGCAACTTCGGACGACCAGTTGAGCTCAAATTTTCACAAGTTTGTTATTTTATGCATATGTTGAGATACACCAAGTGAGAAGACTGGTTTTCGAGAAGAAGTAATTTTCAAAAAATTTGATTTTGAGACCTCAGATTTAGAATTTGAGGTTTCGAAATCAAGCATCTGAAAGCACACAATTCCCGTGACCAGGATGTTTTTACTTTCATAGTTATCTCGCAACTTCGACGACAGATTGAGCTCAAATTTTCACAGGTTTGTTATTTTATGCATATGTTGAGATACACCAAGCGAGAAGACTGGTCTTTGACAATTACCAATAGTGTCCACTGTCTTTAAACAAGAGTTATCTGGTCGTAACTTTGGAAAGGGCAAGGTCGACTAAGTGACTGAGAAGTCGAGTGAACTGTTTTTCTGAAACGGCAACTCATGGTACACTCATGAGATTCTGTTCGTCCTGTATTCTTCAAACATCCGTCAATATGTGGTAACCACATTAACAACCAGTTGAAGTCTTGTTTCTGATTTGTTAACGTCTTTCCTCCATTACGAATAAAAGCTCTAGTCTGGTGACCCCTATTTCCTGGTATATATAGAGCTAGTCTGGTGAACTTTCTCCTTCATTGCAAGTTCATGTATGTTGCATAGCTCTAGTCTGGTGACCTTTTTCTTCCATTATGTTACATAGATCTGTTCTGGTGACTTTTCTTTTCCATTGCAAATTCTGGGAGCCTTTCTTTTAAACCCATGGCTTGGGGCTCCGTCTTGGGCTGCGCAGGCTGCGTATGCAGTGGAAACGCATTGAGTATGAATCGACCTTCAGGCCTATGGAGCAGGGTGTGCATTTCACGCGTTGGTTCAAACATCAGCAGTTGAAGCCTGGGACAGGCCACAGAAGCCCTCTTTCATCCATTTCAAATCTTAAAATGATTGTAGTTCTATTCTGGAGACTTGCCTCGATTGCAAATTTTGATATGTTACGCAGCTCTAGTCTAGTGATCCCTTTTTTCTCCTTTGCAAATCCTAGCATGTTACACAGCTTTAGTCTGGTGACCTCTTTCATCCTTTTTCAAATCCTGGTGACTCCATAACCAGAAATCATCCATTCCATAACCAGAAATCATCCATTCCATAAACAGAAATCATCCATTCCATAACCAGAAATCATCCATTCCATAACCAGAAATCATCCATTCCATAACCAGAAATCATCCATTGCATAACCAGAAATCATCCATTCCATAAACAGAAATCATCCATTCCATAACCAGAAATCATCCATTCCATAACCAGAAATCATCCATTCCAGAACTAGAAATCATCCATTCCATAACCAGAAATCATCCATTCCATAACCAGAAATCATCCATTCCATAACCAGAAATCATCCCTACATTTGCAATTTTCATAACCTATGGGCGCTTATTGTGTTTTGAAATGCTATGTTCCATTTCGGATCTAAGCCGTAGCTATCAATAGCCTCTTTTTTTTCAGTTGACATCAATATCTTTGTTTACTGCAATTGTAAGTAAGCCAGCTGTAGTCTTCGGTTCAAACATGGTTCAACTTTCCCTAGTCTTTGAGAAGAAGCGTCCAGAATGCCACAGAGAATCTAGAAACCTCTTTCAGTTGATTGTAAACCCACAAACCATGATTGACAGTTCCTCTCTGGTTACACCAGTTTCTTACCCTGCTCCTTTTAGCGTAGGTGGCAAATCATCTGGTAGGCAAATGTCATTGTTTATTTTGCTTCTTCGTGCCATTTTACCTAACTTAATTTCTCTGGAAGATTGGTGTTGGAATCGGAACGCTTGACCAACTGAATGTGGAGGTATTAGTAACTCGGCTTCTGGTTCAGTGTTTGTGTAATTTTCCTATTAAATTAGTTTTGTTTTTCACAAACAAGAAATATGGCTTTTCGAGAAAGATGTTTTTTCAAAATTTCACCGAAGTTTTTGTTTGTTACAGGTCATGCTTATTTGTCTTGAAGCTGCTGAAAAAATTAATTATTTTGCAAACTTTTCCTGGAAGGAACCGCAGCTGTGAGGGAAATATTCCCCAAGACAATTTGTACTAAAAATACGTTTCTGTGACTCTTGTTCTTTTAAAGGAATGTTACAGTATGCGTTTTAATCATTTTTATTTTGGCATCGATCGATGCAATGCAAAATTGGTAGTCAGTTTTTCACTATTCTCTCTCGTGACCCAGATGGACGATCGATCTCAAACTTCTACAGGTTTGTGATTAGCTGCCAGCAACTGTTTTAATTGCAAAAAAAAAAAAAATTCTGTAATGTTCCTTTAAACGATGCTACTAATGGAGGAAGTTGTTTTCAATAAAAGTTGTCCATTCCACTCACTCAATATATGTGTCACGTCCATAAATAATTGTCATTCCTCCATTGGAAGTCCCAATTGTAAACAATGAAACACATTGTACATTCATAGACAGCGTAGTGGATTCAGATTCATACATATTTATGTGTCTGGCGTATCAGCATACATCCAGGCTGTAAGCTCCCCCGCTGTACTTGATAAGTCCTGCAAATTAAATTAAGTCTCCTCACTGAAAGCAACAATGGTAATAACGCTGGGAGTTCAAGCAGTCCCCTGAAATTCCCTATGACATCTGATCTGGTATAGATGTTTTTAGCAATGAGTATGCAGAGGAGATTACCAAGGCATGGGTCCCAGAGGAAAATTGATTTATGGATCAGGGTTTCGGAAACAAAAAAGTTCCTGCAGTTCCACCAGGAGAGTCGCTGGGACTGTTCTTTCACTGTTTTTTTTTTTTTATATTTACTGTGAAAAATAAACTCATTTCTTGTACCCTTGGAACATCAGCGTTTGTATGTTTGGGATAAGTATGGTCGTCAGTGAAGAGCTCGCACTGTTTATGTTTTCGTCGTTTCAGTTGGAATTTGGACCTACTTACACCATACACTGACTATGGACTTTGCTAAGACCTGCCTACTTAAATGCACCCCCCCACCCCCTCTCCCTCTCCAATCTTTAATGATTAATTAGTTTTATTTTATTAAAAAGGTTCACACGAATCTCTGGATTTAAACCACATGAAGCCTGATTCATACTTCCTGGGTATGGGAATGCGCTATATGAAACTTGACGTCAGAAATTCGCAACGAAAATTTGAAACAGTTGCCCTGCGCTCAACGCCCTGCGCCCTGCGAAAACAGCCATGTGACGTCAATTTTCACTTCGCATTCGCAGAAAGTCTGAATCAGGCTTTAGGCTGCTTGGGCAGATATTGGACACCTTGTGCCTGTTACTGTAACATGGGAAGGCTTACCTTTAGAACTCACTCTTAACAGGCACTGGACACTACTGGTAATGACATAAAATAATTATTAGCATAAAACCTTACTTGGTTCCGAGTAATGGAGAGCTGTTGATAGTATAAAACATTGTGAGATAAGGCTCCCTCTGAAGTGACGTAGTTTTGAGAAAGAAGTAACTTTCCACTAAAATATTTGAATTTGATTTCGAGTAATGGAGAGCTGCAAAAAAATCAGACAAATAGTTGTGATTTTAAAGGCAGATTGGTAGGTACTCAAAATAATTATTAGCATAAAACCTTTCTTGGGGACGAGTAATGGGGAGAGGTTTATGGTATAAAACATTGTGAGATAAGGCCCCCTCTGAAGTAACATAGTTTTGAGAAAGAAAAAACTTTCCACTAAAATATTTGAATTTGATTTCGAGACCTCAGAATTAGAATTTTAGGTCTCAAAATCAAGTATCTGAAAGCACACAGCTTTTGATGCAACAAAGACGTTTTTTTCTTTCATTATTTTCTCGCAATTTCGACATCCAATTGAGCTCAAATTTTCACAGGTTTGTTATTTAATGCCTATGTTGAGATACACTAAGTGAGAGGACTGGTCTTTGACATTTTACCAATAGTGTCCAGTGTCTTTAAAAGTAATGGCAATACACACTGTTGGTTAGATACTGTTTATAATGTGTGCTATCAATAATAACAATGCTCTAAATGTTATCAGAGACACTACGGGCTATAGCTGGAGGCGACTGTTAGGGTGAAGCAGGGTGAAGGTCATATAGAGTGAGCAACAAAAGGCGCAGATGTTTAATAGAACATATTTACATACTTATGTGCATTTACAACACAAGTCTGTGTTGTAACAAATTGTACTGTCTGGTAGTCACTTTATTGCTGATCATAATGGGTATGTTTTCAATCTATATGGGTCCGTACAACTGCACAATTGATTTTTTAAGAGTGTTTTCAATTTCAATGTTTCCAAATTTGAAACCAAATTATGCAATGCTTGAATTTTACATTTGAACACAGGCCTAAAGGCTGAGTTAAAGTTGGTCGCGGGATGGTCGCGAGATGGAAAGAAGAAAGGAAAAAAGGAACAGAGGAAAGAGGTTGGCTTGTGCGTAAAGCGCTCGCCTCTCACCAAGGTGACCCCGGTTCGATTCCCGGTCGGGGCCATATGTGAGTTGAGTTGTTCGTTGGTTCTCTGCTGTGCCACGAGGGTTTTCCAGACTATCCGGTTTTCCTCCCTCAGGAAAAAAACAAACACTTTTGATCATGGCTGTGCTCCGTGGTCATAATGGGTTGATGTGGCTGGCAGCTGAATGCGCCCTTGCATGCCTGCTTCTCGAACACGTTGTAGCCGCGTCCTTCGCAACTCAGCTCTTAGCTGCGAGTAAGAATGATTAGCCCCCCAAATTGTTATTATTATTATTATAAGAAAGAAAAAACTACTAAAAAGCTGTTTGAGACAAATGTAATTTTGATCTGTCTTTAAATGTGTCCACTGTGCTACTATCCTGAATGTGTGGGGGTAACTGTTTCCAAAGGAACGGGTCCAGCATGTGCAAAGGACTTAGACTCTGCTTACCTTAAGCAAAGAATCTGCACATACAAAAGAAGGGAATTCCGTGCTTACGTCAAACGATTTCACGGGTTAGAGGTGACTTTTGGCTCCTGCGCTTGCATTCTCCACTTAACTAGGCATTCTTTGCTCACACAGCTAGTGCAGAAATTTGGCGTTGCAAGTAAGCGGAGAATGATGATCGTAAGCGCAGAATTCAGCGGTAAGCAGAGCCAGGAAATTGGGCCCTATCCCATAGTAACAAGTAGGACAAAATGTCACTCTGTGTTAACTATGAACACAACAATGGCGCCAATACAAACAAGTATCAGGTTGAGCCAGCCTTCCTTTGAAAAGAAAAGAAAAAAACAACAACTGGGGGAAATTCCTGCCAACCCTCCTTTCTACCCTTGAGCCGGAGAATGACCCAAATTAGGTCAACCCCATTCCCCCAAATGAGGTCACTCTGGTGACCCTGATGGGGTTACACTAGCCCTGATTTCCTTTGAGGAAAATTCTTGATTAGTAAGTCCAACTCTGGCTGGAACACTAATTGCCTTCCCTACTTGTAGACAGAGGGACTACTGTAATGTATGCGTGGGTAGGTAGGGGCTCAGTATGATAACAAGTTTTCACAATCTTATACTTTTGATTAGGTACATTTGCCAACTCAATTTTTTGTTTAAAGGCACTGTGTTTTTGTTTTAAAGGCACTGGACTCACCTTTGGTAATTGTAAAAGACCAGTATTCTCATCCTTGGTGTATCTCAGCATATATATTGCATAAAATAACAGACCTGTGAAAATTTGAGCTCAATTGGTCACGAAGTTGCGAGATAATAATGAAAGAAAATAACACCCTTGTCACACAAAGTTGTGTGCTTCCAGATGCCTTGAATTCATGACCTCAGCTGAGGTCGCCAATTCAATTCAAATATTATATTGAGAAATTACTTCTTTCTCAAACTCAATGTTACTTCAGAGGGAGCCGTTTCTCACAATGGTGTCCAGTGCCTTTAAACATAATGAAAATGAAAAATAGGCCAAACAAGCTGGAAGCTATTATCCAATGCCAACAAGTCACTATAAAAAAAAACAATTAGGCTTAAAAATGATGTGAGAGAAAATTCAAAGTCATATTAATAATTTCATGAAAGCAAATACGACAGTAACATTTGATTAATAATTACATTTGATTAATAATTACATTAGAAATTTATCATTTTGGTATACACATAGTTACATGGTTGTGTACTGAGTAAACTTACCTAATAATTGCTAATAGTATAGTAAAGGTGAAGAAAGAATTCAAATATTCCCTTCAAAATATGTTGGTGTATGAATATTCTTGATATTCTTGAATATTCTTGAATGATTTTGAGATAATCTGTCTTTGAATAGACTTGTCCATAATTGTTGAAAATCAAAACAAAACAAAAAAGAAACGCAAAGGGCCAACATTTAATTCAATACAGAAATAGGCAAACCCAAGTTGATCATCTGAAACTCTGCTATGAATTTCATAAATTAAACCATAATTGAATTCAATTCTTACATCTGTAAATAATCCAAATGTTTTGAACGCTAATTCTAATCTAAGGAGGTCAGAAAATTATGTCAAAGTTATGTCTGGTGATTCCCCCCCCCCCCCTCCCAACAACACTCCCTACACCCACCTCTTCCATCATCTTCAATTAAATACGCCTGTATGAAGTCATATCTGGGCCAAGAATAGAATTCAACGAAGCTGAAAGAACGTCAAGACATCCCAAGGTCCTAGGGAACTTTCCAATTTAAAATTCCTGCCCAAAAGACCATTTTAATTTGAATCTGTTGCAAAGTAACCACAGTGTTAAAAAATAAGCGTACAAAATAAAATTAAAGACACTGCCGTCGATTTCACAAAACTCTTCCTAACTTAAGACTAATCTCAGGACTTAGACGAGTCCCAACCCTGCACTGTAGCATGCATACCTTAAGAATATTCTCCTAACTCGAGATAAGACGAGTCCTAACTCTTTGTGAAATCGACCCCTGGACACTAATGGTAATTGTCAAAGACTAGTCTTCTCATTTGGTGTATCTCAACATATGCCTAAAATAACAAAGCTGTGAAAATTTGAGCTCAATTGGTAGTCGAAGTTGCGAGATAATAATGAAAGAAACATCACCCTTGTCACATAGAGTTGTGTGCTTTCAGATGCTTGATTTCGAGACCTTAAGTTCTAAATCTGAGGTCTCGAAATCAAATTCGTGGAAAATTACTTCTTTCTCAAAAACTACTCCACTTCAGAGAGAGCCGTTTCCCACAATGTTTTATACTGTCAACCTCTCCCCATTACTCGTTACCAAGTAAGGTTTTATGCTAAAATAATTATTTTTAGTAATTACCAATAGTGTCCACTGCCTTTAAAATACCAAAAAGTGATACATGCTTTGAACCTTCTCAATACAGGCAAGATTTCTAGGAAATTTGTGATATACCAACCTCAACTAAAATGGGAAACGAACAATTTGTTTTTAAAGTTGTTATTAATTAGGCTATAAATATTTGTAAAGGGTTTTCCATGCCTGTATTCTTGTGTGCGAAATAATCAGTTAAAAGTAAACACTTCATATTGGTTAGCATTGTTTTTAAGTTGCCATTTTTCAGGCCTTTTCATTGATCAGGCAGATTTTGTATTGACGTTTTTTCTTTTGCTTTTCATTCCCCTTTTATAAGTTTGCCATGCCTTGTATTATAAGCTTGGCAACAACAATGTACAGCTACAATAATGTGAGATTAGCCTAGTTACTGGATTAATGGGGTGCTCTAACTCGACTAGCATAAATACGTGAGGCGCGCTCACTTGACGTTACACAATCATTCTTACATCCATGTAGTGGTTCAGCTCTCTTTTTTTAAAGCCATTGGACCCTTTCGGTACAGAAAAAAAAAAAAGTTCACAGATTTACAAATAATTTACAGGGTTTACAGAAGGTTATGGTGAAAGACTTCTCTTGAAATATTAGTCCATGAAATGCTTTACTTTTTGAGAAAACGGTAAAACAATATAAATTCTCGTTAACGAGAATTACGGATTTATTTTAAACACATGTCATGACACGGCGAAACGCGCGGAAACATGGGTGGGTTTTTCCGTTGTTTTCTCCCGACTCCGATTGAGCCTAAACTTTCACAGGTTTGTTATTTGATATAGAAGTTGTGGTACACAAAGTGTGGACCTTGGACAACACTGTTTACCGAAAGGGTCCAATGGCTTTAAGGGTCAACTCACATTCACAAGACTGATTATTAGAGAACACAATTTTTTAGGTACATGTATACAAAGTTGTGTACGGTGGAAGCACGGTTTATCACCCTTTTTTTTTATTCTTAAATTATCACTGAACAAGTTTATTTTGTCTAACGCTGTTTTATACCCATTGAGGGAACACAATTTTAAGGTACACAAATTATGGTATGCAGGCAGCAGGTATTCACGCCTCTATTCGTAAAACCCCCCAAAGATTCATGGCAATAAATTGAAAGAAAAATTCTTGAAATGGTCTTTTGTATTTTGCTGAGACTGTTTTCCTCGAGACAAACTCATGCAGCTTGCTTTTGTCGCCGTCATCACACACTTGTTTATTTTTGTAAACAATAATAATATCAATAATCCCAGCAGATGTGACAACTGGGAAACCTTGGAAAGTATTTATTTTTACATTCAACTGTGGAGGAAAACAAAAATACAAAACAAAAATAGTCAATAATATTTCAGGAGGAGTGTTGTAACAAAAAAAATCGGTCGTCGGAAAGTATTTGAAAACAATGTGTTTGATTGGACAGCAGCAGCAGCGTGGATTCTTTAAAGAAACATGTTGCCTTGGATCGGGGGAGTTGGTCTATGAAAAGCGTTTGAAACCGTTTTTTATGAAATGCAAGTGGTCAGAAATAAGTTTTAAAAGTAGAATATAATGATCCAAAAAATTATGCCTCAAATTGTTTTCTTTCCCTTGTACGTTGTGAAATAACACGGCACGCCTTTTTGTGGAGTCAAGTTTTTTACTCCATAAAATGGCCGACTAGATGTTAGATCACAAAGTAAAAGGAAAACCATGCAATTTCGAGGCATGTTTGTGTGGATCTTTATTTTCTACTTTTAAATTATCTCTCTAAGCATTTGCATTTCATAACGAACAATTTCAAATGCTTTTCATGGACCAACTCGACCGATCCAAGGCAACGTGTTCCTTTAAGAAAGTGTTTACAGACCCAGATACCAGACAGTATGCACATATTTAATTGGATTGGGGTGCCATCATTCATGTGACCTACATGTACATTGTAGCGTGCATTCTGGGCTGTTAATGTACAGCACTGTGTACACAACAGTCTGCTGCTAGCTAGCTGCGTGGGAACCGGATACACACAAACCATGCAGCCTGATCAATACTTTTAATCTAGTGCTTAATCAATATATTTTTTAACAGTGGATGATGAATTTATAATCATAAGGACCCCCCCCTCCCTCTGGTTGATTGATTTTGTTTTGTGAAATATATTTTTTAGGTAGAAACATTTTCAAATTTATATTATGGAGATAATAACTACAATGCACAATGTTATTAATTGTTTTGTTATATATTGCTGCGCATTGATCACGTGTTACATTTTCGGACAAATCTATAACACTGTTTTATGGGAGAATCGCTTTCACTGTTATTTTTCAAGAAAACAAATGGGAGGTGTTGCATTAGATTTTTTTTTTTTTTAGATCTATCTAACTTTAAATAACAATCTTTTTATTTGGGCAACTTTAACTGATTTGGGTACTTTTTGTAACACAAAACACAATGTCCACAGATCTACATTAAACTTACATCGTTTGAAGATATTGATGGTAGAAAGCTTACCTTAAAATATTACTTGCTGGAGGTGCGGTAGTTTTTGAGAAATGAGTAAAACAATGTCACAAAACTATAGTTTCTATGCTGAAATAATGTTTGTCTACTAAGACGGACATGATTTTTGTGACTTGTTTTACTAATTTCTCAAAAACTACAGCACCTCAGCAAGTAATATTTGAATTGAAGCTTTCTACCATCATTTTTAAACTGTGTTCAATGTAAATGTGTTTTGTGTCCTATAAAAAGTACCCAGCCGTCGATTTCACCAAACTCTTCCTAACTTAAGATTAATCTTAGGACTTAGCACGAGTCCGAACCCTGCACTGTAGCATGCAGACCTTAAGATTAATCCTAAGTTAAAGGATTTGGGTACCTTTTCAAAATGTCCATAAATCCTAAGTTAAAGGATTTGGGTACCTTTTCAAAATGTCCATAGATTTACATTAAACTTACAGGGTTTGAAGATAATGATAGTGGAAAGCTTCCCTTCAAATATTACTTACTGAGGTGCTGTAGTTTTTGAGAAATGAGTAAAACAATGTCATGAAAATACGTTTGTAAATTATTAAAATAATTTACGTCTCATGAGACGAAAATAATTTTCATGACATTGTTTTACTAATTTCCCAAAAACTACAGCACCTCAGCACGTAATAATTTTCGGGGAAACTTTCTACTATCATTATCTTCGAACTGTGAAAGTTAATTTAGTGTAAATCTGTGGACATTGTTTTTTTGTCCTACAAAAGTTACATAGACCCTTTTAAGGGCGAGTAACTCGAGATAGGATTAATCCTAGCAGTTCGTGAAATTGGCTGCAGACCATTTAAAGCTGGTTGAACATATCTGAATTTTTAAGGTCTGCTGCTTTTTATTAATACGCATTAAATAGTTTCATTATCAGTCAAATGTATGCCCCGTATGCATGGCGATATGTACGACACTGAATCATGTTTTAAAGATCACTGGTACAAAGGCTATAACACTCAATGTTCATTGGTCATTTAGAGCACCAGCCAAAAGGTCGATCAAGGTTCGTATGACTATGAGCCCAAGAGATCTTCTTACTTCACAAACCTTAGAGTTTGATATCAGATGCTCACACCAGCTACAGACCAAACAGTGTTACCTACTCACTCAATAGCCATATGTTTAGGCCTGACTGTTGAACATTTGTAAAGTTAAAGAGAAGTTTCAGAAGGGAGTTGCCTGAAAAGAAGACGACTTCAGAAGAAGGTTGCTCAATTGTTTTCAACAGTCAAAGTTTCTACAATATCAATTGGCGATAGACGTAATATTTTTCCTACTAAGTCTGAGTTCTGATTTTTCTTTCCTTTGGCAAAAAAATCAGACAAATAGTTGTGATTTTAAAGGCAGATTGGTAGGTACTCAAAATAATTATTAGCATAAAACCTTTCTTGGGGACGAGTAATGGGGCGAGGTTGATGGTATAAAACATTGTGAGAAACGGCTCCCTCTGAAGTGCCATAGTTTTTGAGAAAGAAGTAATTTTCCAATTGAGTTTTGAACTTGAGGCTTCGAAATCAACCATCTAAACGCACACAACTTCGTGTGACTAGGGTGTTTTTTCCTTTCATTTATTATCTTGCAAGTTCGATGACCGATTGAGCTCAAATTTTCACAGGTTTGTTATTTTATGCATATGTTGAGGTACATCAACTGTGAGGGTTGTTCTTTGACGATTACAAATAGTGTCCACTGCCTTTAAATAGCCTGAAAAGTCCTCTAAAACCTTCCATGTGTAACATTTTCCTGTATTTATTTTTTCCAATGATGCCTGATTATTGGACGTCATTCTCACCGTGTTTCGTTTTTGTTTGTCTGTTACAGATACAATGTGTCAGGCGATCACATTAGGACACAGTAAGTCATGTCATTCAATAAGCAGAAAAGCAGCAGCAGCCCAGAGCTCTTCCAGAGATAGGGGAAGAATACTCTGCACGGAGAGAGATACCAGTATGGTGAGTGGCTGACCCTTGACCCTTAACCCCTGACCTTCAATCCCTTCCTTCAGTCTCTCGTTACTCTTTCAATCTCAAGCAAATTAAGTTGCAGCATCAGCAGGGAAACACAACTTGGTGTAAATGTCATAAACATTTAGCACAACGGAATGTAGCTCAATGGGTGACTTTAAGACGGTTCTTTTTCACAGTAAAGTATCCCTTTACTGTAAGTATCGCAACAAGTACTCACAGAAAGATGCGACAAATATTTTTTCAAAATAATTTCATAACTTTTGAATGGAGCGCACATGAAAAACTAGGTGTTTTTGTCATCTTCTCTGACCTATCATTGTCGCTGAGTCACTACAGGTGAGTTCCGTCTTTCTAGAGGGAACGTAACCCGTCTCCTTAATTGAAAGTTACCTACATCCTGTGTGCGCCTTCCCCTGGTTCCACCCCCTCCGCCCCAAATAGCTCAAGTCCCCGTTCTGTTCCACTTTATCATATTTTTTTGCAACAGCTGATTTTTATGGAGTGATGATATTTATATATGTACATGTTTGTTTCCAATGGAGCGGCATGTGAAGTTAGGAGTCATTCAATTTTTTTTAGTTTCTTTTCTTTCGAAAGTTTTGGGTTGGTGGGCAATTAGAAGCAAACGAATGAAAAAACAAAATTAAGTTTTTATAAAAGACATATATATGATAAAAAAATATTACAAGCGAAAAAGAAGAAGACAAAATACCTAGCTGGCCAAACTGGCAAAGATTGTTGATTTTATTGTTGGTTAAATTACAAAGTTGTTTTTTCAAGTCAGGAAAAGCCATTCAAAACTAAAATATCTGGTTCGTTTGAGGCATTGCCTTGTTTGTGAGTGAGTTGACTTTGTTATGTAGTGAAATTTGGGGTGGGCGGAAGGGTCAAAACATAGTTTAAACAAAATTAACAAATTTCAATTTGTAGACTAAAACATTGACTATTCTGAATGGCCCCTTAGTCAGTATAGAGAAAAGCGCTTCATCTAAAACTGTTAAGCAGAAAATAATGTTAAGCTGAACTATCAAGCAGAATGGAGTAGGGACCCCATCTCATTGTTTTAGTGGCAGTTCATGTTGAAATGAAGTCGAGGACGTTTGGACTGATGCAACCTTTTGGCTGCGGCCTAGTTCTGTTTTTTTTTTCCAAGCAAGGATGAATTCAGCGTTTCAACATGTCACTCAGACATCAAGGCAGTATTGTTCAAACAAAAACACGCTGCATTTCTTTTTTTGTTTTAATTAATTGAAATTGATTTCGATGATATTGATTGGTATTGTAGAGTCCTTGTAACAGTTTTACACGAACCTGTAAAAGAATTAGACTCAAAGGAGCCGACAAAGTATGGCACCTCCAGGCCGGAGGCAGGTGGTTGTCCGGCGGACAGATGGGGGTCCCCTTTGTGGATTTGTTGGGATGAGTTATTTTGATAAGACTGGACATAGTCTGGTGGTATGTGGCTATAGAATGTGATGGAACAATTCTTTGGTGAATTGATGTCCAATATGAATTAAATCCCAACAATGAGGATGTCGATATTGGGATGTCGTCGTTGTCGTCGACGTGGCATCCTTTGGATGGAGATAAAACTCTGTATTCATTAAAGAGGAAGGGGTGTCAAATTCATTATTGTGATGCACTCATTTTACAATAGATGGAGTCCTCATGTGTGTTTGTATGGCTTACCCTCCCCGAGGACATTTTTCAATAGGGACAATAGGTCCTCACTAGTCGGTTCTTTGTTTTCATGGGTCCTCTGTCGCCATTTGTGTACAAAACCAATAGGGAATGCTTCAATACAGAAACAGCCGAAAGTACAGTAGGTTCCCCTCTAAAGTAATGGTCAAACACGACTGTGTAAGTGTGGAAGTTAGTTTGGACAAATTACAAAACTCTATTCCTTGCGTTAAAAATGGTGTAAAGAGCCATTGCGTTCGTATGTATAATCACCATGTATACTCTGTACTTTCTCAAGTTCTGTGAACTGAGTGTACAACTGCTTACATCTGTTTTCCTTTGGCAAAAGGCGCGTTATAAATACGGTTCTTATTACATCAGTCTCTATGATCAGTGTAGGCTTAAAGGGTTTGGCTACTTCTTGTACGACACAAAACACAAACGTCCACAGATTGACATTAAAGTAACACGGGTTGAAGATAATGATGATAGAAAGCTGCTGCTAGAATATTACTTGCAGAGATGCTGTAGTTTTTAAGAAGAGAATCAAATAATTCACAAAAGTAATTTCCTTCTCGGTGCGACGAAGATTGTTTTTCCAGCAAATGTTTTCCAGCGAATGTTTCGCTGGGGATGAACACTTCCGAATTGTTCAATGCAAGTTTCTTTCATCATAATTCGCATTTCATTTGTATTGGCAGGAAATATGAACCAGTTTTCGAGAAAAAGACACTTAGAATCCTCAAAATTATTACTTGTCTTCAGCCTCCACACCACTCTGAGTTTGTAACAAGCAAACTTTATAATATGCGGGAAAAAGTCTTTATGCAGAAAGCAATATAATCATTCCATAGGGAGCTGATTCATAACCCGAACCGATTCTTCCCACGAGTGGATTTTTTTCCCTCCGTGAACATTGTGCGAGGAAGTCCATTATTCAAGGACCATAAAGCTCTTATTATCGACGACGAAAGGGAGAAGAAAAAAAATTCCTCCGCTTAAAGTGCGTTCACAGTCTGATTTCAGAGCAGTTTTATTACTAATGAAATCAACTCCCATGTGGTGCTCTTAACTTTCCATTCTGCTTTTGTGCGACACTCTCTCATATATGAGAATGTATAGTGAAGGGAAAGACACAATGATAAGAATGACTGTTTCTCTCATGTTCATACGCTGTAGTCCTACTCAATATAGTCTGACCTATATAGTCCGATTCTAACATTGTTTTCAAAAGGGAGAGAAGAAGAAGAAAGCCACAGACTCGACGAGCGCCAACTTATAAGAGTGCTCTGTCGTTGAGGCTATTTTCTTTGTCAAGGTAAAAATAATAGAATACAGTCTCCACTCATGTGGTTATAACATGCTAACATGCATTGAATAACGATGTTCTATTATAATGGAAGTAGGTCAGGTCTGTGCACAGTCAACGGGACTGATCTTTCACTTGACGACTAGCTTTATTACGTTGAGCATTAAAGCATGTTGTACATTCATAGATCACTCAGTCAGATTTGATGACAAATCTTGGTCATGTTTTGTTTTGCGTGGAAACCTTAAAATGGGGTTAACTCTGTGTTTGCAGCTCAAAGCGACAAACTTATATTGGACGCTTGGACAAAGAAGCATACAACATGTCTGTATAGATGAAGGTAACATTTTGCATTATAAATGAGAAACAAGATTCCCGTAGTGAGCTCAGTTTAGGGGCCCTAATAATCAACTAATTTCTCAAATCATCATAATCGACCTTAGATTCTCAAATCATCACAAACGACCTTAGATTTTAAGGTATAGTAGGCCTACACAAACATTTGTAGTGAAGCACTTGATTTGCCTAATGATCCAAACAAATTACTGACCTTTCCTTGATTTGACAGCCTTTGCTTTTGGGGGGGGGGGAACTTGATTCTAATTGTCCTGAAAAATATTGCCATGTGCATGATGATTGTCTCCAAAATTTATGAAGGGGAAAACAAAAAATTGTCTTAGCTATTTTGTTGATTGTTTAATTTGATGGAATTTTCTGAAAGCTAGAGGATACTGGCATTAATGTACTCTGACAAAAATCAACGACTTACTCCACATGGTGAAGTGAACAAAAGTGGAACAATGAATGTATGCGTTATGCAATAAGTTTTTGATCTGTTGATCAGTTTTCCTTCTATGTGGGAAGGCTTGGGGGGGGGGGGGCGTTAGGTACAACCTACTCCATAGTGGGATGACAAATAATTTTAGTAATCCTTCTTGTAGTTACACCAGTATCTAGTATTGTCTGGCCAGTCACTAGGGATGATGCTCACTTCGGACTCGGCACGTTTCCCTCTCTGATTCTTTCCATTCACGCACGGAGAGGGAAAAGAAATTGGAACAGGAATCTTTCTCTCTTACTGCTGTCATTGCCAGTCGACTTGGCCGGAGCTTAACAGCCATGGTCTGCTGTCACAGACGGAATCCCCTCCGATTCATCATATACTTTGTCTGACCTGATTGAGCGTCGTCGTTGCTACTTCAACAAAAGCGCAGGACCAGGCTGCGGGGTCTTTTTTTGTGTGTATTTCATTTAGCCGGATATCAGAGGCTTAGGATAATTGGTGCTGATGGTACTGCATTGAATGAGGTTATAGGAGTGGGACGAGGTTTACAGAATAGCTGTCCGATATCCGACGAGCAAGGATTGCCCTAAATCAGCTGGCAATCTGCTCTTGTAGTCTACTGACCAAAAATGAAACAAGGGAGGTTGTAGTAGCACTTAAAGGGAAGGTACACGTTTGGTAATTACTTGAAACAAATATTAACTTAAAAACTGACTTGGTAAGGAGCATGGGAGAGCTGTTGATAGTATAAAACATTGTGGGAAACGACTCCCTATGAAGTAACGTAGTTTTTGAGAAAGAGGTAATTCCTCACTAAAATTTTAAAAGACTTCTATAAACTAGAAGTCTTTTATTCCTATCTGAAAGCTCACAAATTCGCCCAACAAGGGTGTTTTTTCTTTCATCATTTTCTAGCAAATTCGATGACCGATTGAGCTCAAATTTTCACAGGCTTGTTATTTTATGCTTATGACGGGGTTCACCAAGTGAGAAGACTGGTCTTTGACAATTACCAAACGTGTACAGTGCCTTTAACGATGAACTAAATACAATAAAAAACTGCATACTAAGCTTGCGATGCAACAGCTTCTTTCATCAGATGAAACGTAAGAGGTGTAAGTATAATTTGCTTAGGATGAATTTTTTTTCTACCAGGAATTTTGGCTTGTTTGTTAATGACTTCACAGTTAACTTCAACTTTGAAGTTTGGGTTAACTTCAACTTTGAGGGTTTCTTTAGTAAGTGGATGTACGCTATCTAGTTAAATATGTTGTTTGTTTTAAAAACCCTCTATCACTTATCAGAAGCATGTCACAAAACTTTTGAAAACTCATTAAAATTTGTGCTCACAAGTATATTTGTCTTATGGGAGAGGCAAGGAGAATAAGATAGCACTCCAACAAACATTTCAGAATGTCAGAAATATTTGGCGGTGCCGACTTAAAAGCAGTGGACACTATTGGTTATTACTCAAAATAATTATTAGCATCAAACCTTTCTTGGTAACGAGTAATGTGGAGAGGTTGATAGTATAAAACATTGTTAGAAACGGCGCCCTCTGAAGTAACGTAGTTTTCGAGAAAGAAGTAATATTTCATGAATTTGATTTCGAGACCTCAGATTTAGAACTTGAGGTCCAGAAATCAAGCATCTGAAAGCACACAATTTCGTGTGACAAGGGTGTTTTTTCCCTCATTATGATCTTGCAACTTCGACAACCGATTGAGCCCGAATTTTCACAAGTTAGTTACTTTATGCATATGTTGAGATACACCGAGTGCGGAGACTGGTTTTTGTCAATTACCAATAGTGTCCAGTGTGTTTAATACTTAGGAACCTACTTATAATTTGTAATATTTGTGCCAAAGCTGCTCTATTTCTAAAGTGTTACTGTTTGGAAAGACCCCCTTTGACCCTTGTGTATGGTGCACAGGCAATTGACTTCATAAATATCCCCCTGGTCTTTGCTTTCCGTCTCTCAACGTCAAGTCTTTATGAATTGAATCATGGTCGCCAGATTTAGTAATCAAAGTAGTTGACAAGTTGGGGTAGTGACAGACAAGACGCAGACCAGTGTGTCTGTGTGTTAAGACAAGCATTCTAACTCTTGGTATGGTAGGCTGAGAAAATGTGTAATCTTGGCATTCGACGATGAGAAAAGCAATCCTGTAAAATTCTGAATTAAAAGATTTGTTTTTACAAATCCAAAATTATGTGGATGTTACTTACACATAATTTAGTTGTTGCGTTTCACTCCTAAGCTATAGGAGGTTTGTCAGATTGGTGACCATATCCAATGCTGAACTGCCTTTTATATAATTCTGTTATGATGTGGACAAGGCAAGCGTGTCTTAAATCTCGGTACCCAAGGACAAGTAACAGATTCTAAATCTTGGTACTCAAGAATGGGAAAGAAGTAATTTTCCAAGAATGGGAAAGGAGTAATAGTTCTCCCCAGGTTTTTTTTTCTTCAAAATGTGGGGCTTTCTGGATCAAATTTGTTGGATGTTTGGCCGGAGCTCAGTGAATTTGAAACAAGGTCTTCAAATGGTTTTCTGCTTGTGTTTATCTTGGTTTTAAGAGCCCTACTAAGCAGTCTGGAGCATTCTTAATGGTTTTCTCTTGAGGTAGTTTTTATTTGCGTCTCAGCTGAAATTTGCAGGTATCTGCTAGCATATCGTGCGTGAGCATTCTGCTAAGCAAACCTAATCAGGGAACCAGTCAAAAATAGGGGTGTGTGATATGGTACTTTGGCTAGGAACCTGATTCTGGTAAGCATAGTTGTGTTGTGCTTAGCTAGGGCAGCTCTTTGGAAGTTGCCACTGGTTATAGAATCCAGTGTGGTTGAGTTTACAGTGGGTTGTGTATGGTTTTCAGCATCAATCCATTGGGCTTTAAATGTAAAGTAAATTCCTTTCATTTTACACCAAGCTGCGAATCTTCTTCTCACGGTATTGCTTAGCTGTTGATGGATTTTCACTTGTACTCAACAATGTTGGCAGGAGTCCAGATCTTGAGGCCAGATCTGCAGGCCAGGAATACAATGATGTAGAAACTTTGTACCTCATTAAATTTGGTGACTGTTTATTACAACACCACATTCAGAAATGATGATTAACAAGCTAGTTCAACCATTTCTTTAAAACTTGTAATAAACAAAAACAAGTCTGATGGAGTAATCGTAATATTTGCTTGAAACAAAAGTTCTACGAATTGGTTCGGTTGGCGTAAATATTCTGTGAGTTGTTTTAAATATGACAGATTACACTTATCATGAATGAATAATTGACATACAAAATCAATCAAGCATAGCACAACTTTTTTGTTTGCACGTTTTGTTCTGCAGCGTACGTACAAATTTTGTACCAGATTGTAGTGCACAACATTTATTACAGTGGCGTACTAATACTATCATCAACGAAGCATGAGGTATGTTTGATACGAAATGTCAGCCGCCGCATGGGGTTCACATGCTAGGTTTTCGCTTCGGTGTGTTTTACTTTTTAAAGGTATGACACAGGATCGGTGAGGATGCAAAAAAAAAAACATTGCTCAATTTTAATCTGAAAGCTTTATGCTGCTCTAGAACTGCAAAGGTCACGGGTTCAAACCCCACCTGAGGAATATGTCTGTGATTTTGTTCATAGAACTTGGGATAAGACTGTGCTTACACATCGGTGTACAATGGATATGGGTAAAACCAAAATGAGTTTTTCTTTATTACCATGTAACCCTGTTTTTATTTGGGAAGAAATTTCATGCTTAGCAAATTTTTGTGCTTAGCAGCTCTATGAAATTGGACCCTGAGTAGACAGTGCTAACACATCGGTGTACAATGGATATGGGTAAAACCATGGTAAAACCAAAATGAGTTATTCTTTATTACCATGTAACCCTGTTTTTATCTGGGAAGAAATTTCATGCTTAGCAAATTTTTGTGCTTAGCAGCTCTATGCAATTGGGCCCTGAGTAGACAGTGCTAACACATCGGTGTATAATGGATATGGGTAAAACCAAAATGAGTTATTCTTTATTACCATGTAACCCTGTTTTTATCTGGGAAGAAATTTCATGCTTAGCAAATTTTTGTGCTTAGCAGCTCTATGCAATTGGGCCCTGAGTAGACAGTGCTAACACATCGTTGTACAATGGATATGGGTAAAACCAAAATGAGTTATTCTTTATTACCATGTAACCCTGTTTTTATTTGGGAAGAAATTTCATGCTTAGCAAATTTTTGTGCTTAGCAGCTCTGTGAAATTGGACCCTGAGTAGACAGTGCCAACACATCGGTGTACAATGGATATGGGTAAAACCTAAATGAGTTATTCTTTATTACCATGCCAATTTAATTAGATCTATTAGTAGAATATCTATCAGTAAAACATTTCCATCTGAAATGAATAAATATTCAAGAAAACTGTATCTGATAAAACTAAAGAACATAATTTTTTTTAAATATGATTTTGCTTGTTACAACCCAAATTAAGGACAGTGTGTTTACATGCTGAAAACTGCATGATTTTTTGTACTAGTTCCTCAAGACTCGCACAATGGATGAAGCCCAAATTTTCACGGGTTTGTTATTTCACTGGGTGTTCACACAAAACAACTCTCTCTCTTTGCAACCATTTATCAGCTCTACAAATCCTTTTAAAAAACCTTTTACTTAAATTTCCACACTGAATTGTGTAAAATCAATATGGGGAAAAAAAAAAACGTTAGTATAGTAAGCCTTTATGTAAAGTGTAAGGCAAGTTGAGAGGTTTTCCCTCTAAAGATGTCTTAAAAGAAAACCCGTTGAATATCCTTTCCCTTAACAGTTATTGGCTGTCAACATACGCTTGTTTTGTATGCCACATAAATATAACAGTTTACTATAGTTTCTGATCTACTGCACCACACATTATTCTCTAATTTTAATAACAGCAAAAAAGGTAAAAACTAAAACTTAAAAAAAAAGTGAATATTTGGATTGCCTTTGGAAGAAAAACAACCCCCTAGTTGTTTCTGTTGGATTAAGATGTTCACTTTGTTGTATGATGGGTGGTCGTACTTTACCCAAAACATGTGACACCAATGAAATCCGTAGAGACACCATGCTAATAAAGACAGAGCTGACATACAGATGAAAATAGGGCCTCTATGGTCGCCCAACCACCTACATACGTGAGAACCTCACCTTGGAGTATGACGCGCTATCTCAGCCTTCAAAATGCGAGGTGTAACCAAGCGTGACACGGCCCATGCTTGGCCTGATTTGCCACCATTGATCATAATATAAAAGTAACAATTATAAACTCCAGTAGGAGTTTTGTCCACCTTGAATGACGGTAGTCATCCATCCATCCCCCTGCCTCCTAATGTTTATTTTTCTGACAGAATCGGGTCGGAATTCGGGTATATGTGATCCAGATTCATGTGGTTAATGGATTGTGGCAATTAAGGAACATGGTAGAATAGGGGAAAACGACAATCAATTATTAATATACAATTACATCAAAGGGGGCCATGGATTACGTCGTCATGCTTGACCTACAAATTGTCCAATGTAGCTGGAGGTGAAGAGAGCTCGCTCTAATTAATACCGGTATAGACTGCTATGGGGGCTCTGTTAAACAGGGAGCCAGTCAAGCAGCAGTTGCCTTGAACTGTCTACTCATGCCCGTACAGTAAGCTAGTCTGTTCTCCATTTGCTAGATTATCCCATCATGACCAGGATCCATAATTAGAACCCCGTGACACAAGTCCAGCTGTGCCTTCCAAACCCCAAGAGAAACCACATTTTTATTACCTGTATGTGTGACAACGACGACGCTGTATACATGACCCACTTCTCTCCCCGGCGTAATTTTTGTTGAGAATGGCCGTGACTTTTTGCCCAAAGTACAGTCTGTGATTAGGGAGTGTAAGTCTCGACACAAAAGCTGCAAAGTGCGTCTTTTGTCCGGCTCCATTCTTTCTGTATTAAGGAAATGGCACAGCTTTCTCCCCCCTTCCATTTTGTTTTCTTTTACGTTTGTGGCTGGGAGCTTTTTCTCAGTGAGCTCGTGGTGCTGGGTATCCATGAGCGATGTTCGTCACACACACTCGTAGCCTTAGGTGAATCTTGACGGCTAAATAGATCATGTTGTGCTATTCAGTCATACAGCTCAGCTAGTACATGACCTGGTTTCTAGTCACGCAATGTACAAGGCTCAAATCTATGTCATTTACGCCACTGTGCGCAGCCTGGTGCGACAGCAATAACATACTTAACGGATTGTTGCCTAAACGATTAACCTATATCGCGCGGGAGATATATAGGCCCACTAAATTAATCAGAATTCTAATTTGATATCATTCTTACCATGACATCGGTTGGGAAATGATTGAAAATAGGAACATTCAACTCAGATTTCACCGATATTTGATCAGGGTTAATATAAAAGCAGTTTATATTTGTGACTGTTGACATTGGATAGTCAGTGCCGTGCACGGAACAGGTGTGAGAGGGGCCAATTTAATTAAGCACATTTTATTCGCGGCTGTTTGTTCTGCTGCCCTTGCCTCAACTCTTTAAAACATGTCCAGGACATACTTTTTACCCAGGTCAAACATTGGCCTACTTTCAATTTCATTTTTCCCCCCCTTCATCAAGATGATATAGAATTACCCAAGTTGTATAATGAAAGGTTCCTGATATGTAGAGTAATATCATTAAGGAGGAAACATGGCACGGTCCATTTGTAGCTGCAGGGGACAGCTGTATTAAGCCACCCTAGGGTCATTGTTACCTTTCATGAAATTGACCCCTCTTCTTATTCCTAAGTAGTTTCGTTCCCCCTCAGAGGAATCTGACCTGTACCCATTCATTGCCAGTCAATTGCCAACAACCCACAAATTCATTATGACATGCAATAGTTGTCCATGAATAAAATAACACAAATGCATGACCGATTTCAACTATTTTTTAATTAACTGTATAATAACGGAGGCTAATCTCTTTAGTCTACAAAAAAATAGAGTCACTGGGACCAATAATAATTGTGTTCACTTTTTTTTTGCCACAAATTAGGTTAACAGATAGTGTGTATTTTAGGTATTTTTTTGTAAGGGTTCTATGCATGGGAGGTTTTACAAGCAGCTCACATCATAGTTGACAAGACCTTTTACCAGAGTGGACAAAGACTACAAGGTTGGTGTACACTAACGACATGGAAGCACATGTTGCATTGTAGGGAAAGGATTGACTTCAAAATGTTATCAAAAGTCTTTCAAAATTCTACCTCTTCTTCTTCTTGGAGTTTGTATCCCATGGGGTTGAAAAAAAGATGACGTGGTTTCATAGCGTTGATCTATCAGCTGTTGGGAGGTTTTCTCTTTTTGAGTTTTATTCATTACTGTGTATCTATGTATGTGGTTCCCAGTCGAGGGTTCTTCAGTCTCATGCTGGGTAATAATTGTCCGGTATATTTGCCGCAGCAAGGCTCCCCACCCTGGACTTACGGTCCACATTCGCCCCTAAGTATTATTGGTCAAGTCGGTGAGGAGGAGGAGGCACCGTGCTACGTGCTACGTTGAGTCTGACTGATGTGGCAGAACAGGGTCACTGTGTCACGGGGACTTGGCGCCACCTTGTGTTGATCTCTTTGGAAAATTGGTTGCAAACTGGGTCGTGCATCACTTCCCGAAAATCCAGTCTGACAATTTATTGTCTAATTCAGGTGAAATTGGGGTCAACTGTGAGCACACAAGTAGGATGGTGTACATTTTGGGTTAATGACAACCATGTTTAGGAGGGAGGCTAAGATTGATCAGCGACTGTGCCTGCCCTCAATATGTTTCTGCGGCTTTACCAGCCGAGCTTAAACTGGTCTTATGCCTGTATTTGTTTTCCTTGTTTTCCTTTCCTTCCCCCCTTTCTCACAGTTGAATGTGGGCGCCTTAGTCGTGGTCACGAAACTAGCCCCAAGGTATTCAGACTCCATTCTTACTTTGTGAGAATTTTAAGTACTCCGCTCTATGTATGAACATGCCTCACTTGTGCAACCTCAACACTTTCTCTCTCAGGAGGCTGGATTTTTTTATTTTTTTTTTAGGTCAGATTTTGAGATTTCAGAAGTTCAGAGAATCTATAATCTTTTTTTTGTGTGCTGTGTGGTTTTTGGCCCTGACATGGTGAATTTCTATGTAGAGTCTGATTGGTAGTGAGTGATAGCCTCTCTGGATCCATGCCAGCCAATGGCTATCAATTAGTCTCCTTGCTTCTTAGCCCTATTCACATCTCTCACTCCTCCTCCTCCGATGTTCCTCCGATCTTCCTCCTCCTTGGCAATCCAATAGTCCGAGCGGAAGATGACGACATGAATCCTGATTCCAGCTCCCTCGTCGTTCCATCATGCGCATCCAAATGTGGCCATTATGCATGAGCGTCAATGCACTCTTGCATCCAGCGGCCAGCCATCGTGTCTCCACCACTGATAGCAGAGCCTCCAAAACTGTGGCAAATTACACCAGTAGGTTGTATTAGCTTTCAGTGGAAACGGAGGAGATCGGGACAGGAGGCGTGAAGCCTGGGTGAAGCCTGGGCTTCATGTTGATATTACAGGAGGGTTGTTTGTTTCTGTCCATGGTTGATGGTCAACGTTATTATCCATTCAGTTTGTAATGGATGAGTAACTCCACTATAAAGCGGGGATATGTGTTTTTTATTATTCATGTGTTATTTTTAGCCCCGCAACTGGCCATTGAAAGTGTATCAAATATTCTTTGAGTCAGACAAATTTATTTCTGTGCTGAGAGAGTAGGGCAGTATTCTAATGAGGTATACTGTGTATTTGAAACTTATGCTGTTGAAGTATGGTTAGTTTGTATTGATAGTTTCATGAAAAATTGAAAGTCAGCAACTCACGTTTGAATTGAGAATGGATTCTCCTTATTATTCATGCTAGGTTTATTACAAATAAAAGATATACTGAACATGCAAACAAGTTTCTTACTTTATCCATGCATTACTTTATCAAATTCTCTATTTACACAATTTTCTATTTTTTTCTTCTTTTCTATTGATTGATTGATAAGTATTTATTTGCTTATTTATTTTATGTTGGCGGTGAGACAAATCTTCAAGTATCATTTCAAGGTAGACACACAAGTTCATGTACAGGTTGCCGCCATGACCCCCAATAGGGCCCATACTATGTCAATACCCAAATCAGATCTTGAAATCAATTAATTACAACAGGCAAAACGCAGGACTATAAGATAAGCGCTCATAAAAAGTAGTGGATGGAAGGGAAACTGATTGCGTGTGATTCCATTCTTGTCTGCATGTTTACCCAGCCTGTTCAGATATCCGACATTTCCTCTCCGAGCGCCCGAGTGGTCGGCTCTGCTTCCGGGGTTTTTTTTTTTGTTTTTTTTGCGAACGAGTTATTTAAACTAAGACATGGAACTGATCTACATTACAAATAACTATATTTTTAACTTGTTTTATTTCCTTGAAGCATTAATTGGGCCAAGGGTCCTGTCATGGGGGGGGGGGGGGGGGGTCTCTGTCGGACATCAGGTTATAAAGCTAGAAATGATCGTTTTACCATATGAGTTGCTCAAAGTACAGATTCCTCGATTATTGGCGTTTTTTCCTGGCTATTTCTGTGGTTGGCAACTACCTTTGTTTTTAAAAATACTGGTTGCAAGAGTTTCATACTTGGTTTTTGGAGCCATGTGATTGTTTTAATACTATGTAAATATAGACAATCAAACTAGCCAGGCCTGTTGAAATAAAAAGGTGCTGGTGTTTCTGAGACATTGTGAAATTCACGCAGGAAGAATAGTCTGTAATGGGAACACAAAATCTGAGAACTGGGCCCAATTTCACAAAATTTTGCTTAAGCAAAAAAATCATAGCTTCGTAAAATCAGATTACCGGCCAAGACTCCTCTCAATTGTTATGCTAAGTAAATAACAGCTAACTACTAGTCAAAAGAAATGTATATGGCATGAAATTTTGGCCAGTAACATGTGTAAAATAAGCGAGCTATTTTCATGCTTAAGCAAATTTTTTGCTTAAGCAGCTCTATGAAATTGGCCCCTGTTTCGTGTTTACAAATGTTTCTTTGATTGAAATGTTTTGGATCCATCTCTCTAAAACCAAGGAAATTGTTTCTCAAATTGTATAAATCCATTATCAAAAGCTGAAGTGCTTCTGACACAGGAAGTTTGTTGGGTCACTAATTAAGGGAATCAATGTGTGGTGAAGAGGTTTTCAACTAGTGGTTTAATCCCAACGAGGCCTGGTTCTTGATAATTTTACCGAGACATAGTCGAGGTAAATTGTAAAGAACCAGGCCTCGGCGGGTTTAAACCACTAGTTGAAAACCGATTCAATACACTTTGATTACCATTCATAAATACCTTTTCGGTCAAAAACATCATCACTTGTTGGTCAAAAAGTAAAATAATTGCAAAAATTATAATTGTTAAATGATTTCTTTCAACATAACACCCCTCCAGCTATGAAATGGTAGAGCCCTCCGCTTCCCTTATAAACAACTCCTTATAAGGGAATGCTGTGGGTGTTGCGCGTATTGCGTGATGTGGCACAACTGTTTCAGCCGTTGCTCTCGACCAATAGGAATTAAGAAACTGTCTTATAAGAACAGGTGCAAGGTCGCGTGTCACGTGAATTAACACTTTTTACCAGTCATTAACAAAAGGTTTATGCACACCCATGTGACGCGCTCTCCACCAATAGGAGTAGAGAAACTGTCTGGGGTATTAATGAATGAATACCGAAGTCATGCTCCGTTAAATGAGATTCATAAAAATAAAAATAATCTAAATGAACAAAATGAAATGTCTGCAAATAGTAAAATAAATGCTACTACAAATAGTAAAAATAATCGTACTACGTAGTCAGTCTGCCATGCAAAAAGGCATTAAACTATTAAGTTTATGCTTTCGTTGTGAACAAGGAAACCATGTGCCTTCAATTAAATATTGATTGCACAAGAAGTAGGCCAACTCGTATTGGTTCTACCTTTTTCTGCTCCACAAAAGTGTCTGTTTATTTTCTGATGAAATAATTGAATAATTTAAGTTAACAATTGATCATGTGAGATGGGTATTTTGCACAGACATCAAAATTGTCTTCCAGTCCAGCGACAAATATTCTCCAAATTAATTTGCAAGCCCCAGCTTCTTGATTGTTAGGTTTAAATGTGCCATATTTTTTACCGTGTGAGGGTGCTCTCAAAAGTATTTGTATATTTTCTAGCGTTGTACGCGATTCGTCCTGCACAGTTTTAATAGGCGTTCTGTCACTTTTGTTGCTCTGTAGTTTTAAGTTGCTTTTGAGGTGGATTAGAACGGCTCCTTTAAAAGTCTTATTGTCTGTGATGGATTAGATGTCTGTGGTGGTAATGTGTTCCAGTTTTAGGTATGAATAACCCTTTTCGCAAATACCATTGCGCAAGCGCAAACTGTTGAATGAGGTGCATGCTGGTCTAGCTAGTGATCAAATTTGGTAGCTAGCTAGATCAGCATGCACCTCATTCCATGTCTATCGTGCGCATACCAAGTTTTTGCGAAGTGATTGAGAGCGCCCTCACACGCTAAAAAATATGGCAAATTCTTGTCTGTAATGATTTATTCAATCCTAGTTTTTCTGGTTGGACTACTCTGTTCCATCTCTGAGTCCCATATTTCCTCATGGATTTAAACTTCCCTCAGCCTAAAGATCAAACGCTCCCCCGCCAAGCATTTGCAAAAGAGAGAGAGAGAGAGAACTTAAGATCCAGTCGCAAAAAGATCGAACAAATAAGGTTTAAAATTCGACCCGCTTCCTTTTGCAGTCCATTGAGGGAACGTTTTTAGAAAGTAGACTACCTTGGTGTGCCGATTTCACTATTGGAACTTCCCCGTCCTTTCATCTCATTGAATGCGAGTACAATTCATTAACCCAAATATTTCTAATTCATAAGTGTCTGCCGTTATTCAGGACATCATTTTATTCTCTGCCTGCATGCATACTCTACTCTACCCATTGTTGTATTATTACACAGTAGCTATGCGGTTTTTCATGCCAACTTGGTTTTCCATCCTGCTTTTTTTTTTGAACGAACCCTTTTGTCCGTTGTGGTAAATGATTTTCTCTGCTTTTTTCTTCTTTTGTTGAGTTTGTGATTATTTTCAAATTTGATGGTTATCTAAACACTGCACGAATGGTGCATTGAACTGAGTGACACATCTGCAACTTCGACTGATTATTTTCTGTGATTTGATATTCATCAGACACTGCTTCACTAGATAAGATAACTTTTTTTTTAAATGTCAGTGTTTTTTATTCAGAAAGTCTAACAAATGTTCGAAATTGTTGTGAAATTTGACTTTGTATTCTGGTTGAGCTGGAATTGTGTATTAGCTTATACCTGAGCTCGACCATACAATGTAGATTGATATCTTGGCTTGACCACAACGGGTTCTTTGTTTTATAAACTGTTACAGGGAATTTTTTTGTATTGTATTTTTTGATGAGAATACATGAAACTTGGCCAAGAATGTCAGTGGTGAAGCTTAACTTTTCTTTGGTTCCCTGATGCAATTTATTTCAGCCTTTCCTTGTCTTGACCATAAATCAAGATCTTTGTCCTGCACCTTAATCCATGTGACCCCCACGCTACCGATGGATTGGTCATACGATCGGAGAGATTACCCCAGCTCTGCCCTGCCCTGCTAGGTTGGCATTAGCGTCTATCAACGAGCCGCAATTGGCCGACCATCTATTACCAAAGAAAACTGTCTATCTTGTGCTGTTCAAATAGCTCAAACCCTCTGGATCGGTTTCACGGGCCCCCTGTAAGTTATCATGTGATTGATATGATGGGATTTGTCATTATTGTGGTTACCAGTGAAGACAGGCCGTACTCAGTTTTACCACCGACCTCTTTCAGTTTCCATGAACTACGAGCTTCATCAAAACCTGCAATTATGAAATACCATTTGTGACCCTGTACTTTCACCATGGAAAATGAACATCGCCCATTTCCAATGTCGAAAACTCGGCTAATCCAATTCTTCCTTCCAGCTATTTTTGTTTTTTTTTCGGGAGGAAATTTCCATGAAACTAATTTTCATTCATATTTAATTACAAAAATTGTGTCGAAAATATGAAGATTGGGATCAGCTGGTTGTGTTGGACCATATGCTTATGACAACCATATGTTGTGATGCATGGTTCTCCAGACATGGTGGAGCCAATTTCACATCCTAAAATTTTATGATAGCGACTGTACTACATCTGGCCATGGCCTCTAACTAAAATTGGTACATGTACTTTTGCATACTATTTTAGTACGGTGTACAAAGGCTGTACTCATCACATATTGTAAGTTTTTTAATGATTGGACGTTTTTTGAGGGGTTTTTGTTTGTTTGTTTCAAGATTTGTTTATGGTTGGGGGCTTTTTTCCTGACTTTTTAATTCAACCTTTTAGGATCCTCACAACAAGTGTGTCTTGTTCTCTGCAAATTGTCAAATGGATACCTAGGTTGGGTTTTTGTTTTGCATTTGACAAACAGTACATGTAGGTTCACATTTGACACGTCAACCATTTGATCTTTCCTGGTAACCCCCCCCCCCCCCCCCCCCCCCCCGGGGCAGCAGTTAAATAGATAACTAGTTCATATGCCCTCGTTTCTACATGGACAGAAATAAGGAAGGAAATGGTTTTCCAAAATAAGTACGATCAACCATAGGGGAAAGTCATCTGTGTGCGGCAGCCACACTTTCACCAATACAGGATTAACAGGATTTCATGAGTTTTCTTAACCTAGTTTCACAGCACGGTCCAAAGCAGTGTTTCTTGTTACATCTGATGATTTGTTTCGTCTATCTGGGCCTATTTTTATCCCTCTCATTATAATTCCATAAAGTGGCGCCCGGTGTATTAAGTACCTTACGTTAACGTTCCCCCCCTCCGCCAATTAGAGGCCTAATATACATTCACGCCTTGGGGCGGACATGACGGTTTCCATGTTACATGCATTAGTCTAGATTTGTCAGACGTTGTCTTGATTGAGCTCAGACATTTGAGGATTAATGAATGGACAATTTCGGTCTGGTCTTAATGGCCAAGAATGGGGTAAACGAGTTTAGTGATTTATCACCGCCCGAAAAAATATCAGGGTTAAATTTGTCACACAATTTTCCAGTCTGTTTCCTATCAATGGGAAAGTAGGACTTGGTGTTTAAAATTTCAGAGGGAACGACTTTTTCTTTGCTCAATCACCAGAAGCGGCAAGTTTTCTTTTGGACTAATTAGGATTGCTCGCTCTTGTGTAACCGTGTCAGTTTCACTATCCACAGCCATTCAACATTTGTGATTACTGTCTGCTTCGTAAAGGAATAGTACAACGTCGTTATCGTACGCTACATGTCACCTCAATCATCCACGCTGGCGTCATATTCGATTGTCGTTAGAATCTGTAAGAGACTACTTATTTACTCATCAATAATTAAATCCCTGATCCAGTTCTTGTCTACAATCAGTCGATGAGCTGTGCCCCTTTTTTCTGTGTCCCCCCGTATTGTTTTAAATTTTTCCCGCTTGAAAAACTTCTTCTTTGAAGACGGTTGCTCCGAAGCAAACGATCGCTTAGAGATGATGGTAGAATTGAAAGGTTGAGAAGTAAAGTGAAGGTCAAAGTGTTTCAGGTTTTTTTTCCTTCTCGAATGTCATTTCCTGGAGGCCTGGGTGGGTTGTGGGGGCTGAGGGGAAGGAAGCCAAAGTCTGTAGTCGCAAAACAACTCATTTTTAGGGGACTATTTCAGGTACATTCTGTAGCACGATCACAGTGAGACACGTTCCTTTATAACTCATGACCTTTGGCTGCTGTCTTTTGTTTATGTAACACCGCTCTGCCGGATCAAGGAAAAGATGTACCAAATTACCGTTGGAAACGTTTTCTGCGAACCCCTGTGTGATTTAAATTATTGTATGGTAAACTTCAGTATAATTGTACTTAGTGTTAGACACCAGATTTCATTCCTGTTTCTGGTAATACCCTGTTCTTTTTTCTTAACTGAGGGAGACATGCACAGATAATTTTAGAAGAAATTTGTTCATGTTTGTAAATGGCATGTAAATGTTCCTTGCGAAGCAATTGAGATCGATTTAACATCAAGATAAGTGCGAAATTTCAAGAATTCCTTTTGCCTGCCTTGCAGTTTCAAACATTTGTCTGTTGTGTTTGTGAATGTTTTGTGATGCCTGTTTCAATTCAATCTTGGCAGACTCAACACTGGACTACATTCACTTTGTTTAAAACTGTTGCGAGTTTTGGGCGTTTTTTTTCTTTCTTCGTCTTCTGATCGCGTAATAATTGGAAGACTTTTTGTTTTACATTGTCTGTCTCACCGGAAGATCTGTGGGGTATACGTTTGACATGAAATATGTGACTCGTGGTAAAAATGCATTAGGGACACATCACATGGCAGCGTCGTTAAATGAGAGTCGTGAATGGCCGCTACGTGATTTCCCTCCATCTAGAGCCAGGCCTCGTTGTTATAACGATCAACATCATTATCATCAGACAAAACAAGCTGCAAGGTGTTACTCATCGCTCGTATGAAGCCCACCTTCTTATCCATTTTGTCTTGATGAACTTCCCCCCCCCCTCCCCCAAGACCTCCTTTATTTTCTTACCCGAAACCTGAAAATAGAACAAGCCATGTAAATAAATAGTGTGCATTTTCAAAGAAGGGCTATTGTATTCAGCTCCGAGGGGGGGTGGTGGTTGGAGAGAGAGAGAGAGAGAGAGAGAAAGCTTTCCCCTCACATTAATGTTTTATGTGTCCCAATATTCTCATTCACATAGCGTCCTCCTCACCAGCCGAGCACGTTGCTTTCTGGCCCAATAATTTTAATGCCGCAGTGGAAACGGGGGAAGTTACGGCCGCTCATAAATCATATTGCCTCTATATTGCATTAGTATCTCCCTCATTTGGCCTTAATAGCATTCTCACATAGTGATCGTATTAGCTGCACTTTGATTTGGTCACGGCCGATGCAGAGATTTTTCTTTTAATCGCTACAAAGGCTGCACACATATGGAGGGGGCTTTTGTTGTGACCTACATTTGCTTTGCAGCGCCAGCGACTGTCAAAGTCACCGTTGTAATGAAATCTTGCATGGATTGTCCTCTGCTTTTTTTTCTTGTTGTCCGCAGTATTAGAGAAATCATCCATTTGGACTCTGTGACCATTCTATAGACCATGCTGCCTCCATCTTGGTCATGTACCTTGTACCGAATAACAATAATGAATGCTAACATTCATTTTGCAAATAGAAACCAGAGTATTTTGTTCTCCCAGCCTCGGTTTGGTAACATTGATATCAATTGGAGAAATTCAAAATGGCTGCACCATGATAAAGGTTCATAGACCATTCAGACCCCAATGGTATGTGTGTGTAGAAGAAAGACAGCTTTATCCTACCGCGACTTATTTTGTTAAGAAACCACAAAGGAGCATGGAAGACCTTTATTATGGTGTAGCTAACTATTTTCTTCTTAATAAAACCTATTAAAAAACCTGGTTTAAACATTTCAAATCAGGGAAACTTTTGTTTTCCCAATATCGTCTTTGCAGCTTGATCCTCAGTCTAAATACATAGATTTCAACTTGAAAAATGGAATAATGACTCTGTCATTTCTGTCTTGTTACAACAATTTCATTTTTTAAATTTTTTTCTTGAAGACTTTACCAAAAAATTAGGTTTGAAATTTATTTTCAATTTAGCTTGCTCAAGTACTGGACACATTTCTCAAAGTAAATTCGTGTTGGATTTTATTTTCCTCTTCTTTTTTTGCAATATAGAAAGTAAACTTAGTTTATAATTTCAGGCGGATAGGGAACTGGTCTTTTGACAGCATGCTTTTTGTTCAGAAATAAATTCTGTTGCAGTTAATATATCGAACCCTCAAAATCCAGTGCATAATGCTGCATTAGGAAATATTACTTTACCAAGATCAGTATTTTGGCTAAAAACAAGTCCTCCCTTCCCCCCCCCCCCCCCCACTTTTTTGTTGTTGCCGGATCACTTAGCGTCAGAAATAGAGCTAATGCCTTGGTGAACTCGTGTTACTTGACGACATCACCCACACCCCGCAGACCTAGACAGAGCCAACGTCAGCCTCTCTCCCTCGCTTCTATTTTTTCACGTTTGCCTCTCGAGTAATACAGTATCACAGCCGAGATAGTGTGTCATTCTCTTGTGTATACGCCATCGCCGAGAATGTAGGTATCGGACGGACATTCACCCCGCAATTGGAACGGGCAGGCTGATGCCGAGCGTGGAGAGGTGTGAATTGTGAAATGGAGGCTTTTACCACCTCATACTGTCAATCAAGTCCAACAGCCCCAGGTTGGGCCACAAGCCCCTCATCCCCAGCTCACTGGACACCACCATAGCTTGAGTAAGAGTCGTTGCTGGCCAACTATCGGATTTAAGAACGTCCCAGACAATAAGACAGTCACTGCCGGTGATATCGATACACAGAATGGATCGCATATTCACAAACAATTGTCTTGAAGGTTTAGGTCTGACTAATAATTGGCTGAGTGGGGAGTGGATCGAATGCGGGCAAATTGTAAGCGTATCCAGAATTTGGCCCGAGTTGGGTATTTCTATAACAATGCATGATGTGGAGCCATCAGAGTAATAGTGCTTGTCTTACACTGCACTGAATCCCGTTGATCTGGTGACTTCATTACAGGATAGCATTCTTGTTGGCTTCCCTCGTTTGTCTCCTTGATTTTCCATGAATTTTTTTTCCTTATTTTTGGTGGAGTGCTGGTTAAAGAGATGAAATGTATCAAGGTTGATGTCTCGGTGTGGTGTCAGGAAATGTCATCTTATCGTCCCCTCAGTCCAAACTTCCGAGAACTTTAAGGAGTAATAAATGTCAATTGGGCTATTGATGTGTGACTTGAAACTTAAAGAAGATCAAAATGATCAAGTTTGATGAACAAAGCATCAAAATAGGTACTGATGAAGATAGTCAACTGATCAACTGAGAAAAAAACTTCTGTCCGTGGTTTGAAAATTTATAGAATATGTAGTCTTCTACTTTCAATATTTTGTATCAAAGAATATTGCTGACAAGTAACTGCATTTTGGCCTTCATGTTGCGCAGCTAGAATAGTTCGACAATATTTTTGATATATTATTTTGAGAAGAATTGCACCATACAGATCTGTAATTTGTGCAGCAAGAGTGTTTTTTCTTTCATTAATCTCTTGCAACTTTAAAGACCAGTTGAGTCAAAATTTCACAGATTTGTTTTTGTACATGCATACGGACATCAAGTGAGAATACTGGTCTTTGTTGTCCAGTGGGATCTGTGTTTCGAAAAAATGTAAAAAGCACAGGTACCCAGGCTTGGCGCCAGCATCATTAACTCCTAGTGCTTCATCTGTAATGAATTTGATGTACTTTCAGTGCCCTTGAACGTTTACCCAGTTAATTGCTCATTTACTGGTAGAGATGCAATAAAAAATATTGTTAACTGAAGAGATAGAACTTAAGAATATATGCAGGTTGTTTGGGGGCGTGAGGCGGCTGGGTGTTTTTTGGTCTTTTGTCCTAACCTATTAAAGACACTGGACACTATTGGTAATTTTCAAAGACCAGTCTTCTCACTTGGTGTATCTCAACATATGCATAAAATAACAACCATGTGAAAATTTGAGCTCAATCGGGAGTCGGAAGTTGGGAAATAATAATGAAAGAAAAAACACCCTTGTCACACGAAGTTGTGTGCTTTCAGATCATTGTTAGACCTCAAAATCTAATTTTGAGGTCTCAAAATCAAATTCTTTGAAAATAACTTGTTTCTCAAAAACTATGTTACTTCAGAGGGAGTCGTTTCTCACAATGTTTTATACTATTAACAGCTCCCCATTACTCAATACCAAGTAAGGTTTTATGCTGAAAATTATTTTGAGTAATTACCAGTAGTGTACACTGCCTTTAACTCGAAGAAAATGAAGACGTGAGGTGGCTATTTTTCTTTGGTCTTTTGTCCTATCCTATTAAACACTGGCTCAATTTCATAGAGCTGCATCTGCTTAGCAAAATTAGCAGGATACCAGTCACAGATTGTAGATGTGGGAGGGTAGTTTGGCTGGTATTATGGTGAGCATAGATTGTAGATGTGGGAGGGTAGTTTGGCTGGTATTATGGTGAGCATAGATTGTAGATGTTGGAGGGTAGTTTGGCTGGTATTATGGTGAGCATAGATTGTAGATGTTGGAGGGTAGTTTGGCTGGTATTATGGTGAGCATAGATTGTAGATGTGGGAGGGTAGTTTGGCTGGTATTATGGTGAGCATAGATTGTAGATGTTGGAGGGTAGTTTGGCTGGTATTATGGTGAGCATAGATTGTAGATGTAGGAGGGTACTTTGGCTGGTATTATGGTGAGCATAGATTGTAGATGTGGGAGGGTAGTTTGGCTGGTATTATGGTGAGCATAGATTGTAGATGTAGGAGGGTACTTTGGCTGGTATTATGGTGAGCATAGATTGTAGATGTTGGAGGGTAGTTTGGCTGGTATTATGGTGAGCATAGATTGTAGATGTTGGAGGGTAGTTTGGCTGGTATTATGGTGAGCATAGATTGTAGATGTGGGAGGGTAGTTTGGCTGGTATTATGGTGAGCATAGATTGTAGATGTGGGAGGGTAGTTTGGCTGGTATTATGGTGAGCATAGATTGTAGATGTGGGAGGGTAGTTTGGCTGGTATTATGGTGAGCATAATTTTGTTGTGCTTAGCTACTTTTGTGTTTAGCTACAGTTAGATTTGAATAATGTCTGGTACAACGACTCGTTTTTGGCTATGTCGGATAGTTCGGGGCAAGCTAGCCTTTGCAACCTCCAGTTGAGCAAACCCTGGTACCAATTCCATTCAGAGTTGTGTATCGAGGTCTTCGTCTCTTAACGCAAAAGTCTGCCCCTAATCATGTGACATAGCAACTCTAGGGTGCCAATTTCCCCCTCGAGTGTACTAAACGCCATGGACCCCATCACGGCGTGCAACAATTGTGAAGTGTTAACTTTTGATCAAGCACGTCATTGTACCAGACAATATTAAAATCTACCACGCAAATTGCTTGTTGTGCCCTGATCAAAGCCTTTCCAATATCCCTGGTACATACATCTGTTGAATTCATTACGTGACCTATGTCATTCGCAAGTTAATGTTGGCCTCCTTTCCTGGTAGCATGGTAATGTTATATACCTTGAAATAGTTGCAGCATCCTGCGATGACCAATTAGAAGGCGGACCTCTCTGACCTGGTACCCTCATTAATTGTGCTGGTAGAGATCTGGTTGCTATAGGGTCATGGGTGACCTGGTTTTAGTTGTTGTCACTTAGGCTGCCTAAGCAGGAAATAAGTCTTTTAATAAAATATAAAACTGTCATTTTTTTTTAATTTAGTTTTCATGTTGAATTATGTGGTTCTTTCATGCTTGGACGACACATTGGAGTTTAACAACTTTGTGGTAATAAATTTTCTTTGGATTTTTATTAGTTTGTAATGGATTTGCAGGATGGTTTGAAGTTGAAGTCTTAAAAAAACGAAAAAGAATGAACCATGAAATGTCTTAACATGAATGTATGGTTAATTTTGGAAGTTTTGCTTACAGACCCCAGCCTTCTTGGATATCAAAATGCTAACCATCAGGATTGCCCAAAGATGAAACCAACCACTGAAATTACCATGCGCAGTTCAAACATCACAAAGAGCATCCCCCAACTGCGCTACTATAGCCTACTCACTTCCCAATCCCACTCCCCAACCCCGAACTCATACCAATCTCACACCCTATAAATCCCTACCCCGCAAGCCAACCCTCCTCCCAAACCCCCAACCCCACACCCCAACCTACACCCTACTTACCTAACCCTAAAGCCCATCCCACCCACCAACACCCTAACCCTACACCCAACCCACAACTCCTTTAGAATAACATGTCATCCATTGAAAACTGCCAACAGCGCCCCCACCCCCTCCCATCCCGCACACCTCAACCCTGGAGGAGATCGTCCAGTTCAGTTACAAGTGAGCCCGTCCCCTCCTTCAACAACCACTGAATGAAGTAGGTCAGTTCCTGCTGGTCATTCGTCTGCTCCATATATCAGTCAGTCCGCAGATAAAAGTGCTGGTCTTTTTGATGTCACGCACCATTAGTTGTTGAATGAAGTAGTCACTCACCTCACTGGTTTGACCCCATCCATTCAGAAATTGACAACACACAAGAGGGTCGGAATGAAAGAAACAAACAAGTCTTTCTTTTAATGATGCTTGTGTTTTATATCCAATTTGTTGTTCTTTTGATGTTGTTGCAAGTTCACTGACCCATTGATAAGATTCTATTCATGAAGTTAAGGTGACACATCTGCGAAAAATTTCGATCTTTTCCAAGAAATTTTGAGGATGAGACATCAACAAAAGTTATGATCTTTTCTAAGAAATTATTTCAAAGATAGGTCAGTGCTTGAGGGGTGCTTTGCAATGCAAAACACTCAGTTGAGATGTCTATATTTATTCTGAAGAAAATCAAGATTAAACAGAGATTTTGTTTTGCATTTATCTGGCTGATTTTCTTTTTCACAGACTTTCTTTTTCACAGAATTTCAGTTGGCCTTTTACTTGAGTCAGGTTTATCCTGCTCTCTTTCCTTGAAAAACACAAACTTTCTGAAGAAAATCAAGACTAAACAGATATTTTGTTTTGCATTTATCTGTCTGATTTTCTTTTTCACAGAATTTCTTTTTCACAGAATTTCAGTTGGCCTTTTACTTGAGTCCAGGTTTATCCTGTTCTCTTTCCTTGAAAAACACAAACTTTCAGTTTAATTTATCTGGAAAAGGGGGTTTGGATTCTCATATCAAAGCCAAGAAAATAAAGACTCGTTATTTTGGGGATTGTTTCTTTGTTATTTTGTACATTGTGTACAAACTGAGAACTTAGAGCAAACGAGACAATAGGTCCACAAAGGAAGTCAATAGCGTCCACGTTTGTCCTTGTCACATGTGTACCGTGTTCTATTTTTATCTGAATTATTGTCTTTTTGAATTAATAATGTATGCTTGGCTGAGGGGACGGCAGAGTGATTTAATATTACTTTTTTTTTCCTCTTTTTTTTTTTTCATTGTCAATATCCTTAGGGGTACAAAACAAAATCGTTTAGTCTGAAATATATGGGTCATGACTTCCGTACATGGAGGTTGGTCCTGTCGCTTAATTTACGATTGCCACGGACTACTAGGTCAGAGCAATATTAAAAGTGTTGTCATTTTGAGATTTGATTTTATTTACGACTGTTTTGGTAAGCAATCAAATATATTCACATTTTGTGTATGAATTGAAATCAAGGTTTTTTGCTTTTCATTCGTTTAGGAGTTATTCAGAATATCTTTTCATGCTTACTTTTTACAAAAAATCACAAATCAATTGGTAGGTTCCATGAAAGAGTTCCTTTTTCGGTAGGATTATCCCCCCCCCCCCCTCCCACCCATGTTAAAATATGTGGGCCATTTGTCACAATCACCCTTGACATTTCGGAGTAAGGAGGATGTGTGGCCAATTTAGACGTCTCCTTTATGATGTCACTTCGGATGTTTATGCAGGTTTGCAATGCAAGTACATGCAGCTCGAGTGTAAATCACTTACTTATCACAGGCGCAGTTTTGAAAAGTACCTTGACCGCTATATACCGATCCCCTAAGGCATCATTTCATTCAGTCTAAACTTAGTTTGTGCACACTTTTGATTCACATAAACAGTCCAGACATTCTCTGGCTGTAATACAGAGTGTGGTTGCGCAACAAATGTCTGCGTGGTTAGCATTTCTTGCTGTTTACAGTTTATGTGTTATTTGCACATAGGAAGAGTCTGGGTACGACACCCTCCAACATGCCCTTTCTCCCGAATATGTGTTTCCTCTGGCCATGCAACCAGTCGTCGGAAAAACAGACGATCTACCCGTAGGAAATTGGACCTTGCATGTACTTTGTCCAGAGTGAACTCTTGCACGACGGTACACACGGGGCAGCGTTTATCGTTATTCTTCCCCCTGACTTGACTGTGAGCAGAATGCTTAAGTGCCCGTGGCGCATTCAGGAATAAACTTTGGTAAATCATGAATTTGAGTCGGAGGGTGGCCGGGATTCTCACAGAAGCTGACTTGGGCAACTTGCCATGTTTGCCAAACGACATTTTCACTCTCAAAAGAATTGAAGGCAGTGGGGGAGATCATTCCTGAATGCGCCTCGCAATCTGGCAACTGGAAAATGGGTCAATCCTTCCATATCAAATTCCCTTGCAAAGAGTAAAGGGATTCTAAAAAGTTCTTTGCCAGCGGGTCGTCCGCCCTGGTTCTGAGTTCCAAATTCTCTTGGGGTGAACAAAGAGTGTATTGTACACCTGCTGTACGCAGAGAATTTGTTTGTAATTGACAGATAATTTCTTTAAAACTGTAATTGTGTATCGATCATCCTTTGAGCCTAGCACTTCCAGTACGTTCCAATTATCATAAAGAAAGGGGATAGTTATTTAAACAGTAAATATTCACTTCACAGTTTTTTTTTTTTTTATGAAACACAAGTGTCTGCTTTTTCTTTCAGAGGATTTTTTTTTATTATTAAGTTGGATAGGCCTACATTTGTTTCAAATAGGCCTAACCCTTTTAAAAGCGAGTTTAACAACTTAAGACTGTAGTCACCTCATCAGTGCCCAATTCCATAGCAATGGAGTGGACACTATTGGTATATACTCAAAATAATTATCAGCATAAAACCTTACTTGGTGACGAGAAATGGGGAGAGGTTGATGGTATAAAACATAGTGAGAAACGGCTCCCTCTGAAGTGCCATAGTTTTTGAGAAAGAAGTAATTTTCCACGAATTTGATTTTGAGACCTCAGATTTGGAACTTGAGGTCTCGAAATCAACCATCTAAATGCACACAACTTTGTGTGACAAGGGCGTTTTCTTCTTTCTTTGTTATCTCGCAACTTTGATGACCGATTGAGCTCAAATTTTCGTAGTTTGGTTATTTTATGCATATGTTGAGATACACCAAGTTAGTAAGAAGACTACTGGTCTTTGACAATTACCAATAGTGTCCACTGTCTTTAATGGTTGTTATCAGCACTATGAAATAAAAATTGTACAGCAACAACAAATCAGCTGTTAAGCAGCTCTATGAAATTGGGCACAGGTCTTTAAAGCACTTTTGTATACGACATTCACTATGAGGTTCAACTCTTAAGAGAAGTTAAAGAAAGTTTATTTGAATGTTTTGAAAACAGGTGCTTCAATTGTGAACTTGTTGTAAAACAGTCACTTGTGGCTATGACAACTCAGTCATCATTGACACCATATACATTGCCCCCCACCCTCCCCCTTCCTGTCATCACTAGATTATAACAACCCTAGTTTACCCTCCTGGTCTCCCCCCCCCCCCCCCCCCCCCTCTAGTCTCACCTCCAGGCACCAGATAACATTCTATGTCACCGGTGGGCCCCACTTTAAACTTTTTGTGTGTCACATCCCTTGGCGATTATGTGTTAACAACAACAGTAAGAGTTGCAGAATCTGTAACATGTAGACACACCCACTGAGATGATGCCCGACTTCTTGTCCCCTTTTTCTTGTTCCTTCTTAGTTTCCGTCTTTTTATGAGAAGTGCGAGGTCGTTGACTTTGTCCCCTATGCCCCAGTGTGATCTTATTTGCACATTTAGCAGTGGAACCTGTTTGGCTTAGTCAGTGTACTCCCTCCCCTTTAGTCGTACAAGCAGTCATCAGACGGGATACTAGACTCCCAGCTTGACATGATAGAAAAACGTGCCCCCGGGGGTACATTACGCATAGGAAACCAGACTGAGCAACATTGAGAGGAATATTTAATCCAGGTATATTTAATATTGGGTGTTTTCCGAGCGAAGTGACAATAGGGGTCGGCAATGCCCTGTTGTCGATAATGTCAGACTCGTGCCTCTTCAATGTGGCTGGCATGTCTCGCTGCCAGAACTTTGCCGTCGGCAAGACTGACTTATTTGGCGTGGCCTAGTTTCTATGCCTAGGTAGGCCACACATTCAGCCGCAACATAAGACGCGGAGCAACAGAGAGAAATCTCGTGCTCGGGGACCAGTGAGCAGACTACCGCCTGTGCGGCTCTAATGTTTGGGCTTCCAATTATGCCTCGGTAGTCTTTTTTTCCCCTCTTTCTCCCCTTCGTTTTTTATTCATCTGATTAAAGCTAGCCGTAGGGGCTTTTAAGATAAACTGTCATTTCATTCAGCTATTATTGAAATAACACCTTTTTATTCGTTCAACAGTTTTATTCTGTTCTGTTATTGATTGTCCTCAAATTTAGCTACTGTATTCTGGTTGTGATTTCCCCTCTTTAAAGGGAAGGTACACGTTTGGTAATTACTCAAAACAAATATTAACTTAAAAACTAACTTGGTAACGAGCATTGGAGAGCTATTGATAGTATAAAATATGTGGGTAACGACTCCCACTGAAGTAACATAGTTTTTGAGAAAGAGGTAATTTTTCACTAAAATAATAAAAGACTTCTAGCTAGAAGTCTTTTATTCTTATCTGAAAGCACACAAATTAATCCAACAAGGGTGTTTTTTTCTTTCATTATTTTCTCTCAACTTTGATGACCAATTGAGCCCAAATTTTCACAGGCTTGTTATTATATGCTTATGATGGGAGAACACTTTTCTTTGACAATTACCAAACGTGTACAGTGCCTTTAAAACAATTCCTGTTGTAAATTTTTTTAGAGAATCATATTTTCTCCAAGTCCTGTTAAAACACTCCTTTATAATCTCTCTGTGATAAATGAGATGTAAAAATAGATCAGATATTTCTGTGGTCGTGACCTCAATTATGATCACTACAATTTCATCATCCTGTTTCTTCTCGTCTTTCCCCAAGGATTTTGTTCTCCTTCTTCTCCATAGACGGAGTGAATGTCAGTCATTCTGTCGAGTAGTTCTTGGGTTGATAATTATGAGGAGGAAAAAACCACTTCTTTGTGGAATTTCATAGCTAAGGGAAATCTAACTGATTGTTTGGATGCAATGCAGAAAAGAAGAACTTTAACAAGTGGATTTTTAGATTGGTTTTGAAGCTTTAAATAAAATTTAGAAGAGATTTCAAATAAAAAAATTGTATTTTTTTCTTCTTTGCTGGTTTAGTGCCCACACTGAGAAATTAAAATATGAAAAGTTCACATTAAAAAAGCAGACAAGGGCCCAATTTCAATAAGCTGAAAAATACTGCTTGACCAATACTGATTTTTTGCTAAGCAAAAATAGAGTGGGACACCAGTCACACCAATGTAATTTGTGGCTGGTAACCTATTTCTGCCAAGCAAGATTTTTCTATACTTAGCAAGTTTGAAATTGGGGCCTAGTATTAAATGTCCACTTCACCTACGCATGATTATCCATTTGTCATAATGGCAATTTGTAGTTCTTACTCTTTAGTCACCCGTTGCCATCCAAACCAACCCCCCTTCTTATTTGATGTTGATTCCTTTCTCCTGCAGTCCAAGGAAGAAATCAAGGAGCGCCTAGCCAAGCACATGGCAGACCAGTGGGACAAGATAACCCACTTTGCTGAGTGCATCCCGGGTTTCACTGGCTTCAGCAAAGAGGATCAAGACATTCTGCTGCAAGTGGGTAAGTCTGCGACATACGTACCCTAGGGGGGAGGTGAGAGAGCGAGGGGGGTTGACAACAAACCCTCACATACTCCAAAAGTCTTACTGGATTTGGGCCGCTTTATATCATTTTACCATTCAGGGAGACGCCTTGCGCTTGCCAGAACAGAAATACACTGCAATTTATTTGGGTAAATATTGGCAATGAGCCATGAGAAAAAAAAATGGGTCTGTTGGAGTGGCTAATTGCGGTGGAATCTGGCAGGTTGTATTGATGGAATGGATTTTACAGACCATTACTTTTTTTTATTTGATAATCTGCCTTCTCTATAAATATTTGCCATACATCAATTGGCTATTTGGCACTCATTTAATTTGTCTGGATGATGTACTGAGACCGCACCCAGCACAGATCATTCATCCTTTGTTTTTATTCGGTAGTTTCCAACATTCAACAAAACATCTGCTATTTTTTAAAGGATTTGAGTTCGTTTTCAAAATGTCCACAGATTGACATTAAACTTACAGGGTTTGAAGCTTCCCTTCAAATATTATTAACTGAGGTTCTGTAGTTTTTTGAGAAATTAGTAAAACAAGTCACAAAATAATTTTTGTCTCAGGAAGACGAAAATTATTTTAGCATGTTAAAACGTTACTAACCAGTTATGATATTATACCATAATCATAGCATAACTGGTTAATACGTTTTAACAGCTAAAACTGAGACTAAAATTAATTGTTTTACTCATTCCTCAAACACTACAACACCTCAGTAAGTGAAATTTCAAGGGAAACTTTCTACTATCATAATCTTCAAACTGTGTAAGTTTAATGTAAACCTGTGAACATTGTGTTTTGTGTTGGGAAAAAGTACAAAGACCCTTTGAATTTTTTGTTCTTTTTTTCTTTCTTTTTTTAGGGGGGGGGGGTCTTTTTTTTATATAAACTTCCTGTTTTAGTACAAGGAAGCAAGTCTGTGTTTCTCAGTTATTGAAACATGAAGGGTTTGGGTTACAAATGTGTGACAAATTTCTTTGCTTAACAAAAAAAAATGAGTGGGGCAATAGTCACAACAAAGTAAACTTCATGTGGTATAGACTGGCAACCTGTTTCTATTAAGCAATACTGTTCTGAAGATTGTTTTTGTTTTTTTTGTTTTTTATGCAAGTGGCCAGACACACAAGGGCTGAAGGCCACTTCAAGGTGTGGGCTACAATTATTTTCAAGAGGCCGTTGCCACCTACTCCTAGGGCTGAAACAGGGTTACCCCTTGTAAAGTCCATACGGATGAAGGCTTGGGTATCATCAGTCGGAAACCTGGCCGGTAGAGCAGAAAGCACTACCTGCTTTATGAAATCGGGCCCTGGTATTTTCAGATTATTTATTGATTCTGAATGTGATCTACATTAACCAATATCTGTTAATTGTTTTGCAGGGGGTCTGGAGGTTATCCTTCTTCAGCTCGCTCAGATGTACGATCATCGGACGCACCTATTACAGATGTGGGAGAATGAATGGCTGTCGTCAGAACAAGCTTGCAAACTCAGTAAGACACAAAACTATCCTTGGCTCTTTGTTATTGGAGTGTGATGGCATTTGGGAAAAGGCGGAGCTAAGAAATAGTCGAGGGGGAGGTTTATACTTTATACTTTCATACAGTAATTTTCATACAGTAATAATCAGGTTTTTTGTCTCTAAACTGCTTTTTGGGGGGGGGGGGGCAGGCAGGAAAAAAGTTTTGAGCACAGGGGCTAAATTACTTTATAGACTGTAACGGAAGACTTGGAATGTAAGGTGGCTGCAGCCTTACCTGGTAAATTTCCATTGTTTACATAGTTTTAAGCGTGCACATATTACCGAGGATGATGGATTTACTTCCTAAGTCTGCTGCCACCTAGCATCCTTAAAGTCCCCCATTGTACAGTAAAGGCCGAGTCACACTGCAGCAATAACGACAACGATAACGATCACGACGCAAAGAGAACGCGTTCTTTTGTTTTAATTTCATTTTTTTAATTTTTTTTTATATTTTTTTTTAAATATTATTTATACATTTTTTTCTGCAAATTTATGTTTTGCTTCTGCTACAAGAACAATGGTCCTTAGCAGATAGACTGTTGGCAGTGACACCCATCAAAAGTCTGTCATGGAAATAAATTTAATTGTGAAAGTGAAATTCAATTCCCACATCTCACAGCCAAAAGACCAAATTGTGTTTATATTTTAATTATAAAAGGTCATTGAAATATAAAAGTTCAACAAAACCAATCAACAACCTTGAGCCACCAATTAAAAAAACCAATTAATATCAAATAATAAAAAAAACTAATTTAATAAAGTGAGGCCTTTATATCCAGTGAACTTTTTATAGCAACATCTGAATATTTTTAGGGTTATATTTTGAATGAACTTGAATATTTTAAATAGTTACAGTTTAAAGGCAGTGGACACTATTGGTAATTACTTAAATTAATTATCAGCATAAAACCACACTTGGTAAAGATTAATGGGGAGAGGTTTATAGTATAAAACCTTTTGAGAAACAGCTCCCTCTGAAGTGACGTAGTTTTCGAGAAAGAAGTAATTTTCCACGAATTTGATTTCGAGACCTCCAGTTTAGAATTTGAGGTCTCGAAATCAACCATCTACAAGCACACAACTTCGTGTGACAAGGGTGTTTTTTATTTCATTCATATCTCGCAACTTCAACGCCCAAATGAGCTCAAATTTTCACAGGTTTGTTATTTTATGCATATGTTAAGATACACCAAGTGAGAAGACTGGTCTTTGACAATTACCAATAGTGTCTACTGTCTTTAAAACTAAAACACTGTAAATGTGTCCAAAGCAGAAGGGGGTTATTTTCTTTTAAAGGGTCTGAGTAGTTTTAGTAGAACACAAAACACAATGTCTAAAGTTTTACATTAAACTCACAAAGTTGGTAAATAATGATGGTAGAAAACTTCCCTTATTGCTGAGGTGCTCTAGTTGTTTTAGAAATGAGTAAATTTTTGTCTCTAAAGACAAACAATTATTTTAGCAAGTAAAACGTCTTTTTGTGACATTGCTTTACTCGTTTCTCAAAAATTACAGCACCTCAGCTAGTAATATTTTAAGGTAAACTTTCTACTATCATTATCTTCAAATGGTAAATGTAAAGTGGTGTGCATAGGTATGCTTGCTTAGAAAATGTACATTTTATGAATGTCGCATGAGTGCAAATCCATTAGTACTCAATGTTGTTGTTAGGCAGTTCTCACACTAGAGAAGCTCTGCACAAAACGTGTCATTCTGGGCAGTTAGGCTTTGTGTTTCCATCCGTGTTTAAAGACAGTGGACACTATTGGTAATTGTCAAAGACCAGTCTTCTCACTTGGTGTATTTCAACATTTGCATAAAGTTAACAAACCTGTGAAAATTTGAGCTCAATTGGTCGTCCGAAGTTGCGAGATAATAAAGAAAGAAAAAAACACCCTTGTCACACAAAGTTGTGTGCGTTCAGATGCTTGTTTTCAAGACCTCAAAATCTAATTCTGAGGTCTCGAAATCAAATTCGTGGAAAATTACTTCTTTCTCGAAAACTATGTTTCTTCAGAGGGAGCCATTTCTCACAAAGTTTTATACTATCAACAGCTCTCCATTACTCATTACCAAAGTAAGGTTTTATGCTAGTAATTATTTTGAGTAATTACCAATAGTGTCCACTGCCTTTAACAAGAGGCAACATTGCTTCAGCTTTAAACACCTGAGGTTTTTATATGTTTTATTCTTTTGCACTGACACATTAATTATAAAAGTAGGTGTTTGTTCTGTTTTAGTGAACCGTAAAATTGTTGTTATTGTCTTCCACTTTGTAATGGTTGTTTTGAAGTGGAGCATTCTCCATATACTTTTTAGAAATGCTACGGTTAAAGTAACAAACTGACAGCCTTAGACTAATGTCGCACTGAGCCGTAAACACTCTGTCTCCACCATGCCAGCAGTCTAGCATTCTCCTGAAGACGAGCAGAGTATAACTGTTCGAAACGTCAAGACCAACTCGACTCTTTTCAGAGCCAACACTAACTCAAAAGAGATTTTCACACGATTTACCCGCGAGATCACTATTTTTTAATGGTTTCTTTTTACTCTTCTTGTTTCTCCTCACAGCGACTGATTTCAACCTAGCCGTATTCTTTGAGTTGTTGTTTGGGCTGGCTGAGAGTCTTCGGACCATGCATCTGAAGGAAGATGACCTGGCACTCTTTTCAGCTCTCCTTCTTCTTGCCTCGGGTATGACATGATTTTCCCAAACCATTAATGTACAAAGTTGTATCTGTTTTATTGTCCCTTGTTTCACGCTATCATTTCAGCCCCATCATGGTATCCGTCTCGGATTTCTTGCAACTTCTTTAAGGCGTATATTTGTTTGGGCCTCAAGAGAGGTTGTCCTGTTCTTTGTTTATTGCTATCATTTTTTTAATTCCCTTGATAGTCTTCCACTCAAGAATTAGGTTTTCAAATCTGGTAGTAGCCTCCTCTTTGTGTTTTTACGCCTCAAGAGGAAACCTGTAAAGATGTTTTAGGTTTTGTCTTAGCGCCAGCCTCAAGTGTCTTACTATCGGTTACATCCCTTGATGGACTTCCACTCCAGATTCTAGTTTTCTGATCGTAACCTTCCCCCTTGGGATGAAAACTCTTCCAGGAGAAATCCTTGCAAGTTGTAGAATGTGAGATTTAGTTGTTAGAAGTACTCCCTCACAGCCAAGCTGAGTTGAAAACTTTTACTCCATGCACTATGCTTTGAGGTTTTTTGTTTGTAATTTGTTTTGTTGCCCTGTAACCTGAACAAAAGTGAGCAGATTCTCACGCAAAATCAAATGATGAGAAAATTTAATTAGCTGTTGCAAACTGCTTACCAACCACCTATGGTGTAAATGCAAAAACAAAGAACAGTATTTTATGGCCTGGCACTTTCCAGCCTAGCAGAGTTTGTCTTTAGGGCCAAAGGGTAAATAAAGACTCTGAGAACGTCTTTGAAAAAGACTCTGCTAAAAAAGTCAGAACATCAATTATATCTTGGCAAATCAATTGATTGCAATTTCTTTCTTTTCCAGTGTGCGAGACTAACTCCAGACATTATTATAAAACACAAATAACCTTCTTCTTTTTTCATTTGTTCTCTTTCTCAGCTGCTCTGTCTTTATCATTTCTTGTCGTCTTTCCCCCCCCCCCCCCCCCCCCCCCCGTTTCTTTTACTGCCGTAGAAAACCCCCAAAACACTCTTAAGTTTGTGTGTTTGGCAATCCCTTCATTTTTACAATTACAAAATTGCATGTCAGCTTTATGTTAACAGGTGTTTTTAATCTGCAAATCTTGACAGATTTAATTCACACAGAAAAATGTTGATAGGTCAAACAGTATTGGAATATAGGTCAAACAGTCTTGGAATTTGTAAGTCTTTGTAAAGGGGTGATGAAACAAGTTTGAAGTTTAAAAAAAATATTGGTTACATGTTTTTTAAATGACCTGCTCACAATTTTTCTGATCTCATGAACTTGTTAAAGGGGGCCACCTCATTGCAAAACATCTTCCTTAATCTATGGGTAAATTTGTTTCGATTCGATTAAGCAAAGTGAGTCGTTTGTCGACCTAGGTAAATTTGAATTTATTTACTCATTTGAAAAGAGTAGCAACTATGCTTTTAATACTCTAAAAAAAAACATGATGGTACCACCTTGGGTTCAAAGGTTATGAAGGTGGAAACTCAACGAAATGCAATAGAACAAGAGTTTAAAGTCGAGTTGTTTATTGGAAATAAATCGGCAAATTTTATTTCAATGCTAACTTTAACCCCTTTTTGATATTATTTGTCAGGAAGGAAGTTGCCAATTTAAACCAAAATATATCTTCACGTTGACAATAGTTTTGAATATTTCACCCCAAAATGTTCAGAATAAATTTGGTATTCCAGAATACACACACCCCTAAATTCTATCATTTTGTTCTTCTTTTCAAATCTGCTTTTTAGATCACCAGGGCTTGAAGCACAAACGGCAAGTGGAAGAAACCCAGGAGAAAGTTCTAAACTGCTTTGCTTACGTTCTGGCTCAGAATCACGTTCAGGAGCCTGGACTCTTAGCCCAAGTGCTCATGTGTATGCCAACGCTACGCACAATCAGCACCAGCTACCTAGAGCTTACATCCGTGTCTACGCCAACACAACAGTGGAGCAACTGGCCTGTTGAGTTGTGACTAGACGGACGTAGCCGGGGCACGGAGCCGACCATTTGTGGCCCGGTCGGCCTCCCTCGGTCATCGGCCTCCCCATCCCATTCTACTCAAGCAACGTGTCCGGCATTAGACTCTAATGTGCCGTGTGAGAATGCAAAGACAGACTCACTGTGTGCGCCCGGTCGTCGCTCAGTACTTGTGGAATTGGTTTGAACAACAAAACATTACGCGTTTGGATGGAAACAACGGTGGCGTATTACCCCTCGACCCAACTGGAGATGAGCAGATCATGGCAAACTGTGATTAAAGGCATTTACAAGTAATCTAGATGATATTGACGCAGTCACAGATAAGCAAAAAGAATACAGACACAAGTCAGCTTGCTGCTGAATCAATACATTGTATATTTGCTTCCCTTAAAGTCTGTCGTTAAGCGCGATATGGTGATCAGTTTCCAAGGGTCAGGTGTCTGCAAGTATAGGGCATGCGCATGTAGCACGCCCTCTATAGGCGGAGCCTGCTTATCTCACCGGTCAACAGGTAAATATGTGAATGGAAGACAAAGTCATGGAGCAGAGCATTGCAAATTTGTCATCTCGCTTTTGTGTGTGTGTGTGTGTGTGTGTGGTGAAATCGCAGACCAACATTACAAGACGTAAAGAAAGAGGCAATTGATGGGATTGGAGGAAAGACCATCACGGCTCTAACAAGAACAAAGCCGCAATTAATAAAACGCTGGACATCACAACGGTTATCTTCAAGATGGATTTCCGGGGCGGGGGAAGTCTGCAAAAAAAGTGGAATTTTGTAATGAATTGAAAGGCAATTGTCATGGAAAACCAGAAGAATTGTTACGTTGTTGAGTCACAAACATGCAGCAATAGAAAGAGAATGGATATATATACGAAGAGGCTGCCATTGTATGCAAACGACTTCCCAGAGGTTTCCGTGAATTCATAGCTGTACTTGTTTGCACAAACCATCCACAGAGCGCTTGTGTGTCAAATACAAAATATTACAAATGTGAAGAAAAAAAAAGGAGGAAAAAAAGAAAAAAAAAAAGCTGCCAACTTTTAAAGAACTTTGTGATCGCATGCCACATATGCTGTTGTATTTGATACATGCGTTAGATATGTTGCGTTGAGAAAAGCTATCCCCCAAATGTGTACAAAGGTTTAAAAAATTATATATAAAGAATGTTTTTTCCTTCACTGCTGATTCTAGTTTTTGTGTTAAAGATTTAATGTACATTGTAAAGTAAAAAAAAAAAAAAAAAAAAAGTCTTTGTTTATTTTCCGATTTTATGCTTTAACTTTGAAGAGAGACTTATATTGAGTAAGTGAGTTATTTTGTTGTTTTGAACCCAGACGCATAGCCTTGGCGACTCTTTACTTGGGCAAAATACAGGTTTGATATATACACTTACTGCAGTCCAGGCTACAAACTTGAAGGCTGAAGGTGCCATTGGCAACACTTTTTTCAAACGAAATTGGGTTGGATTTTGTTATTTTAAAGGGTTTGGTATTTTGGAGCTTTTTTAAAGAAACAAGTGTTCATTTGAGGTTTTTTAATTGAGCTGTTGATCTTTTGACAGAAACCCCTATTTAAACCTTCACGGGTGAATTTTTGGTGTTTTTTTGGGGGGGGGGGGGGGGGTAAAGAGGGGGTAGGGATAAAGTTTTGATTATGAAACATCTATACATAGTTTTGTTCATCTTTTAAAAAGTTGCCCGATCCCTCTATAAACAAGCTGGTAGGTCTGTTGAGTTTGATGCTAATTCTTTTTGATAGATATGTTGACAAGTGTTTGATGCTAGTCTTGAAGACACTGGACACTATTGGTAATTGTCAAAGACCAGTCTCCTCACTTGATGTATCTCAACATTTGCACAAAATAACAAACCTGTGAAATTTTTAGCTCAATTGTTGGTTGAAGTTGTGAAATAATAATGTCAGAAAAAACACCCTTGTCACATGAAATTGTGTGGTTTCAGATGCTTGATTTCGAGACCTCAATTTCTAAACCTGAGGTCTACAAATCAAACTAGTGGAAAATTACTTCTTTCTTGAAAGCTACATCACTTCAGATGAAGCCGTTTCTCACAATGTTTTATACCATCAACCTCTCCCCATTACTCGTTACCAAGTAAGGTTTTATGCTAATAACTATTTTGAGTAATTACCAATAGTGTCCACTGCCTTTAACTATTCACATCCAATGTGACTTTGTGTTGTGTAAAAGCTTGTTAATTTGATTGGCTGCGTTGACATCCTACAGCAAACTGGTTTATGGAGAACCATTTGAGACGCATTCTGCAGCTGTGCTGTCTGCCATATTAGAGTTCAAATTATTAAATATAATTATATGGTTTTTGTCAGTTGTTCAAACCATGCATGTCAATTTCAAAAGACGTGGAAAAAGCTGGCAATTTGAACATCTTAAAATAGCACAGGCAGTGTGGTGACGGTATTGGTATAAGTGGAAATACAATATGACATGTCTGCGCTAGCTATGCATCTGTAATCATAGCTTTATTAAATTACTTGACTAAGATTTCACTAACAAGTGGATTTATACCGTAATGCGCTAGTCATGACACCAACTGTATGCTTCAATCATGACGTCAACTGTATGCTCCAGTCACGCTTGTGTAATAATGGCTTCTTTTTGTTATTAAGTTCATTAAGATTTTTGCATTGTACCCAGTGGCTTTCAGTGAGGGCTTCATATAAGGCTGACTGGGCCGGTTTTCTCTTCAAGTAATTATATATATTGCAGTTTGCTTCATCCAAAAAAACAGGTAACTTCAAACCATTAAAGGAACCTGTTGCCTTGGATCGGACGAGTTGGTCTTTGAAAAGGGTTTGAAACAGAAATGCAAAGAACTAGATAAATTAAAAGTAGAAAATAATCATCTACACAAGTATGACTAAAAAATTGCACGGTTTTCCTTTTACAACGCAAAAAAACACGGTGGGCCATTTTGTGAAGTCAAAACTTTGACTCAACAAAATGGCCGACCATGTTATATTCTACTTATAAAACATCTTTCTAACCATTTGCATTTCATAACGAACGGTTTCAAACACTTTTCAAAGACGAACTCGACCGATCCAAGGCAACATGTTCCTTTTAGAACTCGGTATTGAAACCTTACAGAAGGCAGCTCCTCTGTGCCCAGAGCAAGTTCTCAAATAGTGAATGATATGTTGAAGGTTAAATATAATCCAAATATTGCCAATTAAAGGAAACAAAGTCTATCTTTGAATGATGGTCAAAAATGTTTGACATTTCACAATAAACTTCTTTTGCAGAAGTTGCATATCTTTAATTCTTAAACATTCTGTGAGACATTTGTGTACGCATTAAATCATCTTGGAAGACTGGGTTTATTTTTAGTTCTTTGATAAATGTTGATGCAGTTAAATGAATTCTGAACTTGTACCTAACCTAAGATCAATTTAGCCTTTTTGAGATATGGTGGTCGGTATAGGAGTGCACTGTCTGGTTTGGGTGTATACATACATAATTTAACCAAACCGCTGTCATAGTGCTGTGCACCATGTCTCAAAATGGCCAATTAAGATATCGTTGGGCTTTAAACTGTAGTAAAGCCTGACCCAACACTGTGACTTCTTTCATAAGAAACAACTACTCTCAACTTTGCTGGAACAGAATACTCAAAACACATGGGTTTACTCTCGGACTGAGGAAAAGTGTTTTAAATCATCAGTCTGTTTACTTAGCAAAAGAAAAACGATTGCTTGGAACAATAGACCGATCCAGTAGGCTCCGCCCACGACGCACGTGTGAGCAAGAACAAGATACGCGCACGCATGTCGGACCTTAGTGCCGGACCTTCGTTGCATTGTGATTGGTCATTACGCAGTGGGGCGGAGCTTAATGGATCGGTCTATTGATTATCCTTTAACCTTTAAGGTTTATCAAAATCTGAAAAATCTTTTGCCCGAAAAAATCTCTTTAACCAAGGCAACGTGTTCCTTTAAGGCATCGGATCTGGGGCCTGAGCAGGGTTTTGGAACTTTTAGTTGCATTGATTCAAACAGAACTCTAAGATTATCTATCGTAATATAGACATATAGAAATGAATTTATGACGCACATAATCTTTTACTGTACCTTGCTGATTGGTCATTTTCCATATATGGGAATCTTGGTTTCTTCCTTTCTCTCTAAAATGACCCATAGACGAGCATTTCGAACCTCATATTATTCTGGAATAATTGTATACCTTAAGGTAATGTACTTCCTTCATAATTTCACTGTCAATCTCAAACAGAAGGGTTGTTGCTATTTCGTTTTTGTCACTAGTTTAATTATTTGTGTCAAATGGCTTTTTGTCAGAGAATGAGCGCATGTCTTGTTCTAGTTTAATATCTGCTTCATTTACCAACTAAAACCAACTTAAAAACACATTTAAAGACACTGGACACCTTTGGTAGTTGTCAAAGACCAGTCTTCTCACTTGGTGTATCTCAACAAAAGCACAAAACAACAAACCTGTGAAATTTGAACTCGATTGGTCATCGAAGTTGCCAGATCAATATGAAAGAAAAAACACCATTGTTACATATAATTGTGTGCTTTCATGCTTGATTTCAGGACCTCCAAATCTTATTCTGAGGTCTCGAAATCATATTAGTGGAACATTACTTCTTTCTCAAAAACTACATTACTTCAGAGGGAGCCGTTTCTCACAATGTTTTATACTATCAGCAGCTTTCCATAGCTTGTTACCAAGTAAGTTTTTTTGCTAACAATTATATTGAGTAATTACCAATAGTGTCCAGTGCCTTTATAAAGAGAAAGAAATAATCATAACTTCTCATTAGTCATTTCATCTCCACATTTTTCATGGGATGTAAAATTTAATTATAAGAAAATTAGAACAACTTATTGTTTGGTTGCCATGTGGGAAATTTCATATGAGAGGTAAAGATTAGTGGACTATTTTGTCGGAGGTTTTGTTGATCCTTCCACATCTCTTCAGACGGAAATTTTGTTTGTATGAGTTATGGTAAAAAAAATGTTGTTCCAAGATAATTTTGTTCTGGAGATAATGTGTTTTTAATATGAGCATAAATAGAGTAATAACAAATTGTACAGTGAAATGTAATAAAAAAAAAAATTAAATTAAACATTATTAGTGATGACTTTATCTGGACAAAAATAGGGTTCAACAGATTTTGCCAAAGCGTGATTATAATGTCCCTTTTTTTCGCCCACAATTTAGAGTACCTATCTGTCCTATTAAGTGATGGTAAAAAAAAAGTTTTAAAAAACCTCATTTTTGTTTCCTTGTTTCATGTTTAAGATTTAATAGGAATAAAAACCACTTTTGAGGCTGATAAATCACACTCGATTAACAGTTAGATTTTTTTGTTATGAATTGTGAGGTTAAATGGATGCTTTGTGATTTTGGTTTTTGTTATTTTTTTAGAAAGTTGTCCTTTTTGGGGGTTATATCATTGTCATATGTGTTGTTAGATTTTGTCTGCTTTTCATGTAATAGAACTACACCATATTGAATAAATCGTGTTATAGCTATGTCAATGTTATCTCTCCCGAAAAGAAGAAAAAACCCAATTTGTAAATCGTCTGCTAATTTATTAGAAATCCTGCATCAAATGCATAATGGAAGTGGGAGATGCTTAGAATCTGTAATCATTTAGCGGCCAACTTGATTCCAGAAACACAAGTCTATGAGATTGAAAGAGAGGCTCGAGTCCAAATAGTTCTGTGCCTAGTTTATCATATTTACTGATTAAGTGTTCTTAATTGTGCCCTGAAGGAACTACACTGTATTGGCCATCAAAGTTAGATACTATTCAATCTTATACAATCATTTCGATGTCGGAACTCTCAGAACTTTTTTAATTGTAGGTTTTCTCGGCCAATTTCAGCAACAAGTCATTCAATTTCATTAACAAGCACATTCCAATTCATGCATCTCTGGCTAGGATTACTTACTTTGTAATGCTCTCAGTTTCATTGAACATGATTTCCTTTTTCACGTTCAAATTCGTTTCAGTCATTCTGTTATGACATTAAAGACTACTCTTTCACCATTCTTAAGTTGAAATTTACCATTCTTAAGTTGAAATTCACCATTCTTAAGTTGAATTTCACCATTCTTAAGTTGAACTTCAACTACCACTATTAACTTGATGAAATTGAAAGGTTGACCAGCTCTTACTGTTGGCTTTTACACATTTGAATGAGTCCTGCGGTCTAATGAAATTGAATGATCTTATTTGATCAGTGAATGCATAACTAGTAACATTTAATTTCTCTATATTATTGTTGAATGACGATTCAACAACACATTAATTTTCAAACCAAATGAATAAGCCACGTGCTAAAATTAAATTTAAAAAAAAAACTGAAATTAGCCGGGAAAACCTCTATTATTATTGTTCTTGTTTGTTTTTACATGAGAGAATGAACAGAAAGACTATCAAACAATTACTGTTAAAACGTGACTGGTTCATTACTAATCGTTTGTTAATTAGTGAACTGGGAAATTACCAGCTATTATAACTGTTGACATGGTTACTTTCTAAATCTTGACTTTTTTTAGTGTTGATTAATGTTTGGGATGTGGTGTTAAAAAAAGATGGATAATTTTATTTAGTGAAGATGTTAGACAATAATATAAGACACAAAAAGTATATTGGACAAGCTGTCGATACCAAAGGCCCTGAAATATGCTAATTATTGGCCTTCTTTATTTGCATAAATTATCTTGTAATTTATTATAAATATGTTAATTGCAAAGCTAAAAATGAGTTGTAAAGAAGAACATGATTGTACTGAAAATACACAAGAGCTGCATTTATAAATATATGTATTGCTAATTTGTTTCCACAAAATTAACATGCTGATTCTTGTAAGCATTAATATAAAACAATTGTACATTTTTTAACTTCAAGAAGATCATTTCTATCATTCTCCAAATGCCTTGTGGACAGCTAACTTCCAATTTTGTTTTTATTTTGAGTTTTTAGTTGTTGTGCAAATTCTTTTGGTTTTGCACTTCTGCTTTTACAATATTTTATTAAACATAAATAAAAACTAATAAATAAGAAGTAATATAAGTTAATTATTAACGGCAAAATGAACAATGAAGATTGACAGTTAAACAACAGTTTGTGTTTACTTTGAATCCAAATGTGCTGAAATGTTTGAAACAAAAAAGAAAATATTTTTGGGCACTTGGCACAACTCTTTGTTATGTTTATAATAACTGAGGAAATGCGTTCTTTTAATCGCAGGAAGAAAACAAATCCAATCCACTGTTAAAGACAGTGGACACTATTGGTATTTGTCAAAGACCAGTCGTCTCACTTGGTGTATCTCAACATATGCATAAAATAACCAACCTGTGAAAATTTGAGCTAAATCGGTCATCGAAGTTGCGAGATAATAATGAAAGAAAAATAACCCATGTCACACGAAGTTGTGTGCATTTAGATGGTTGATTTCGAGACCTCAAGTTCTAAATCTGAGGTCTTGAAATCAAATTCGTGGAAAATTACTTCTTTCTCGAAAACTATGGCACTTCAGAGGGAGCCGTTTCTCACAATGTTTTATACCACTAACCTCTCCCCATTACTTGTCACCAAGAAAGGTTTTATGCCAATAATTTTTTTTAGTAATTACCAATAGTGTCCACTACCTTTAAACAGTGAAAGTTGGTCCTGTTGGTTTTTTGTATATTCATTAATAATATTTTTTGGTTTGTTACTTTTAGATTATGTTTGTTGTCTAGTTGCATATTGTGAAAATTGCAGCCCCTTTTATAGGAGTTCAAACTACTGGGCAATTTGTACACAGGGTATATTGTTAGGGAGTGCACGTCAGTTGCTCTTCCTCGTTGAGGCTGTTCTCTTATAAGACACACTTCTTGTGTCCATTATAACTTATGTAGAAAGGAGTCCCCCCCTCTTCAGTTCTAATAAATATTAAAAAGACCAGCATTGTTTTGGAGCACATGATTGTTTGTTTGTTTCACAGTTTATTTTATCTTGTCTCGTTTTAGAATTGATAGTGGATGGTTTAAATTTTAAAAAGGAATATTGATAAATGGTCAACTTTTGCACGCAAATTTATTGATATAAAAAAGGGAAACTGGGAGGGATAATTTGGAATAATTGACAAAGATAAATTGGCTATAGAAGGGATATGAACCAACGACCTCCGGATTAACGTGCTGGCACTCTACCAAATAGCTCAGTTTGTAGAGCGTATGCACGTTAATTTAAGTCCCACTCTAGTCAATTTGTTCAACTCCAAATCATTAAATAATTGATAAAACCGTTACCTTTGGGCCAGTCTGAGAAGCGCCTTACAAAATGTCTCGAAACTTAAATTTGAGAGGCAAAGCAAGATGGCAAATGTAATAACATTAATTAACTGCTAAAACATGTGCAAGAAATCCTATAAAAAAATGACTTAAAACCTGCTGCCTTATATAACTCACTGATGATGTATTGAGGTCTGCAATATTATCAACATTTTTCTAGATTACATTCTTGCCACAAAATGCCTCCTCCCATCATGGACTCTTACTCAAAATAGATTATACACATGATGTCATATCAGTAGGGCGCCCTCACTTAGAGGTAAAAAAGTGGCCGTTTATTGGTCAAACCAGTGCACCGCGCAGACAAATATCTGTGCATTTTGATTGTTTCGTCATCATTTTACATCTAAGATGGAGGGATGACGTCAATGCATTAGGTCTGTAAGAATGCATTAGGTCTGTAAGAGCCTCCTTTATAGGAGGACTGGGGAAGACATCTCTGGAAGTTCTCTTACCGTGAATGTTATGGCAACAGTTTAGTTGTACAGAGGAAACTAAGGGGAATAAGTGGTCAATGGTCACTGAAATGATCTGATAGGTAGGCCTCTATTACGGTCTCCGGGGCTTGAATTTTGCATTGATATCACTGGCCCGAGGTAATTGATTTCAGTGTTTGGCCAGTTAACTCAAGACAAGATAAGTGCGATGGTCTTGCTTTTTTCTTCAACTCGGCGTCTTTGTCTCAAAAGGAAAGGTTGAGTTTGAGTCTCACAAATATCTTTCAAAAGATAAATGTTATCCTTGTGTTTTGTTCAAATGAAATAGTTGAGATGATAAAAACTGTTTTTTAATTTTTCTTTTTTTTTAGTCTCTTTTCATTTTGATTCTGGTCTGTTGAACAAAATCCCATCCAGTAAATATTCTGAGCTACAAGTTCTGTGGTCTTGTGGATATCCGCCCCCCTCCCCACCCAAATTTAAGCTCTGGTTCTGCACTAGTTTCCCAAATGAAATGAGCACGGTATTTTCAAATAGAAATAAAGCAGTGAAACTATTGTCATTCAGAGTTGTTGATTGATCAAAGGTAATACCACCTTAAAACAGTAAATAATTGGCTTCAATCAACATGCTGTAGTGATTTTATGTTGGATGTAACATTCAGATTTAATAAAAGGCTTTCAGCCACCTTTCAGCTGCCTATTTTTTGTCACTAGAGGGAGGTGTACAAGTTGAGTGGTGCAAAATAAATTGACACATTTTTGACTGTACTGTGAATTTGTTTGCTGGATAATGTTTGTCTTGAGGGACTCTGTTAATTTGTCAGAAAATTACCTTTGTAGACAAAGATTTCACACTTCACCAACTGGGATCTAAGTTTTCAATTTACTCTGATAAGCTAATTGATTGGTGTAAAACATAATGTATCATATTATGGGTCTTGGACATGGGTGGCAGAGGGGTCGCAGGAGGGGGTTGCATCATGGAGGCTACCCCCATGGTTGCATTTTGAAGAGTTATCTGCTGACCATGACAAACTCCTTGTCAAAAGAACCCTTTTTTCAGCACATGGATTGTGACTTTGACAGCCCCCCCCCCCCCCCCCCTTTTTAAAATGTAATTCCTTCCCTTGTATTGGCATCGACACTGAGAGCATGTCCCTGGAACTTTATTATTTAATATTATTTGGTTGGTTTTTGTGTACAAAACACAATATGCAAATTTAACGATGCTCTAAATAACATTTGCGATAAATTTTCACAAAAACTGGTTGGTGGGCCTTGGAGTCACACCAGACTTCACTATTATCTGTGCTCAGGGTGCAATATGCTTTGTTCAGCATCGGGTAAACTTTATGCAACTTAGTTCTCGAAATTGCTTTATAACTTCATATAAACTTAAAAGCAAAGTTTGGTTGCCTTGATAGCGAAAAGATGGTTTTAGACTTCATGGTTGGAGTTGTTGCAGTTGAAAACAAAATTGATTTTAAAAAATTACAAAAGTCACGGTATTTTCTATACAAATTGTGTTTTCATTGAGTGACGGTCGAGAACGGTCAAGTACGGTCGAGTGACGCTTGTTGTCAAGCTGTGCTTGAGAACCAAACTCGACCGTCTGCTGTTATTTTGATTCTGCAGTTGACTGGTACCCGCCCACACGATGTATGCTGTAGTACACGAAAACGCCTTGTACAATTAGAGTTACCAGTCAGAGAGAAAAATAACGCGGTGAATTTGGAATTGACCAAAAAGCAACTTTTTAACCGGTAAATATCTGACTATTTCATATCATTTAGGAACTAAAAAGCATTTGGATGACCTATTTATTAGTTTAGAATGGTTTTGAGAGACACCCTTTTGGGAATTTTCAACACAATTACATGTAATTTCATGGGAAAAAAATCTTCAGTTGACGTTGTCGTTATTATTAATTTGATATAAAGTTTTGCGTATGGCGCCACTACTTTTTCACTCATTTTTACAAAAAGGGATATCTCATTGAGGTAAATGAGGGAAATGAGATACTATTATTTCATTTCGAATGATAAAGTGGTGGCGCCATACGGAAACTTTTCCAATCATTTAATAATAGATATTAGGCCTCGCCGCCTGTGTCTTTTCTTTTCTCCATGAGTCCATGGCCGGGCATGGATGAGGCATGACAACAAAATCACACAATTAGGCATCGGTTTGTGTACAAATTCTTGACATAAACTCGGCACCGTGACCTTGCAAACTCAGCACTCACAAACTCAGCACCCTAATAAGGCCTAAGCAAACTCGGCACCACAAACTGCACATTGCACAAATACAAACTCGGCACCTGTCATTGTGTCAAAAATTGCAAGTAGGGTAGAAGTACACTCGTTTTTGATCCTTCACTAACTAAGCAAACTTTGCCCAATTTCATGGCTCTGCTTACCGTATGCACAGAATCGGCACTAACGGAAGCAGGGAAATCTGTGCTTACGGCAAGCGTATTTCACGGGTTGGCGGCAAATTTGTTTGCCCAATTTCGTGGCTCTACTTACCGTAAGCACAGAATCGACGCTTACGGAAGCAGGGAAATCTGTGCTTATGGTAAGCGTATTTCACGGGTTGGCGGCAAATTTGTTTGCCCAATTTCGTGGCTCTACTTACCGTAAGCACAGAATCGACGCTTACGGAAGCAGGGAAATCTGTGCTTATGGTAAGCGTATTTCACGGGTTGGCGGCAAATTTGGGCTTCTTCGCGTGCATACTCAACGCTACTTTGCATACAAGGCTAGCACAAAATTATGCTAATTACATTCACGCATGCGTACAGACCCTGTTGGTTGGCAAACGCCTAGAGTTGTGCATTAAGCAGACGCGCAATCGCATCTGCGTCACGCACCCATTAGCCGTGTACAAAACCGCGCAATGCTCCCTCATTTTGCCAACCAAAACGTTAGTGCGCACGCGCTATGTGCAATTTACATATTTCATGGGAAGGGTCTATTCCCTACGCTTTGCATGAAGTAGGCTCCTATGAACTGGGCGTTCATCATCATCATCATCATCAAGTTCACTCTCGTCGAACTGCAACAAAAGCACGCCACACATAATGATCTCCCATGGCTGTCCTGGGCCCAATTTCAAAGAGCTACTAAGCACAAAAATTTGCTTATTATGAAATCTCTTCCTTGATTAAAACAGGATTACCAACCAAATTTCCACTCGTGCATTTTGCTTGTTATTGGTATTCAGCTGTTGTTTTCTTATCCTGAAAATCACGTGGAAATTTGGTTGGTAATCCTGTTTTCATCAAGGCAAAAATTTCATGCTAAGCAAATTGTTGTGCTTAGCAGCTCTATGAAATTGGGCCCTGATCTCAGCTGCAGATGTTAGCTCAGTACCACGATGCAACTGGTCAACGTAGGTTTTTATTTCGCAGAGAGTGAGTTGGCTTGCAGCTATCTCTGAATGACATACCCAGTTACCTTGTTAACATTTCTATTTTTTTGGTTCATTTGCAGGCACAATGGTGGCGCCAAGCAGTATGCGTGAAATGTTCTTACAAGCTGTGGAGTGTGATGATCGAGATGAATTTATTCGTTTTGTTCGACGCCATGTAAGTCAGTCAAGAAGTTATGGGGGGAGGGAGAGGTGGAGTGGGTAACATTAAAGAATACATTATCCACTCTTATCATTAGGTTTTTATTGTGTTTTGATCGTGTCGACTTGAAGAGGTGAAAGATCTGTTCACATCAGCCCGAGTGGGGAACTCACCATTGCTAACAGGACTAGAGTTGCATGGAGACCACGATGACTACGACTAGCCAGCAAGAGCAGTTAGAATCTCATTTCACTATTCACCAATTAATTTTGTTACAGCTAGTTCATACAAGTATCACATTTTGTACGGATACTTTTTGACTCTTATAAATCTACATTGTAACAAGCCAGACCACCTGGAGAGTATTGTGACTGTTCACAAGGTGTTTTAAATAGCGTTTGGCCAGCAGACCATTGTTAAGGGAAATTGATGGAAATTACTTTGTTCTCTCTCTCTCTCATGCTACAGAATGCCAAAGATGATGATTTCACTATGGAAGAGCTACTGCCAAGCTTTGCCCGCAAACAGCATGATCGTATCTGGACTGGTCTCAGTCAGATGTGTACATCATTACTCCTTAATTCACCATTTGAAAATGATGAGGAGGAGACAGGGAACAAGGTCAGTACAAACTTAGTCAGTTATTTTGTTTATTTACTGCATTTGCGCTTTGGGCACATTGAGGGGGGCTGCACTTTCTCTGTTCTGTTACTGTTTAAAGATACTGGACACTATTGGTAGTTGTTAAAGACCAGTCTTCTCACTTTGTGTATCTCAACACATGCACAACATAACAAACCTGTGAAAATTTGAGCTCAATTGGTCGTTGAAGTTGCGAGATAATAATGAAAGGAAAACACCCTGGACACATGAAGTTGTGTGCGTTTAGATGGTTGATTTCGAGACCTCAAATTCTAAATCTGAGGTCACGATATCAAATTTGTGGAAAATTACTTCCTTCTCGATAACTAAGTCACTTCAGAGGTAGCCGTTTCTCACAATGTTTTATACCATCAACCTCTCCCCATTACTCGTTACAAAGTAAGGTTTGATGCTAATAACTATTTTAAGTAATTACCAATAGTGTCCACTGCCTTTAATTGTTGTAATACTTGATCGTTTGAAACATGTCATATTATGTGATGTATATTTTTACATTTTATTCCATATTTCTAATGAAACAGTCAATTAAAAAGTAGGGGGACATCTGATATGCTGCCCCCCCCCCTTCCCCACCCATCGATGCCCTTGAACACAGTGGGCCATTTTATAGAGCCAAAATTTTGACCCCATAAAATGGCAGACCGGTTTCTTCAAGATGTAAAAGGAAAACCTTGCAATTTTGAGGCATATTCTACTTTTAAGTTATCTATCTACCAAATGCATTTCATAACAAATGTTCTCAAACTCTTTTCAAAGACCAACTCGTCCGATCCAAGGCAACGTGTTACCCTTAACCTTTTCTCTATTACTCAGGATGCAACCCCCTTGACCCATGCATGTCTCCAAGGCGTTGTCACTGTGGCTACAGCTTGTCTAGCCATGGAGAAACCTGTAGTGTCTGACCATATGCTGGAGACTGCAATTATTCTTCACGGTAAGTGAGTTTTGCTCTCAGTTTCTGCTCTTCCTAAAATTTCTGGTTATAATTAGTCCCCCATTTGTTCCATGGAATCCTGGAACACCCATAAATAATCGTAATATATATATTAACATTCCAAATTATACAGATATAACAAGTTTCAGTTTATTCACAATTTCCGTGTTTGTTATTGTATGCAGGAGTGCTATTGGATCTTCCAGATTGTGCTAGTAAACTGCAGCAAGGGATTGCCAAGCTTTGTGAAAAGTGGTATGTTTGACTGTAACTTTAAGATTTAATTTCTTGGTAGTGAAATAACATCTTAACTTGATTTAAAGCCATTGGACCCTTTCGGTAAACAGTATTGTCCAAGGCCCACACTTCGTGTATCACAACTTCTATATCAAATAACAAACCTGTGCAAATTTAGGCTCAATCGGTCATCAGAGTCGGGAGAAAATAACGGGAAAACCCACTCTTGTTTCCGCACGTTTCGCCATGTCATGACATGTGTTTAAAATAAATCTGTTATTCTCGATATCGAGAATTGATAATTGTTATAATGTTTTCTCAAAAAGTAAAGCATTTCATGGAATAATATTTCAAGGGTAGTCTTTCACCACTACCTTCTGTAAACCCTGTAAGTTATTTGTAAATCTGTGAACTTTTAATTTTTTTTCTGTTCAGAAAGTGTGTAATGGCTTTAACTGGATTTTTCAAAGTGTATCTGTTATGGAGTCCAAAGCGGCTGAAAATGGCTTGTACTTAATCGCCCAAAGCAGCTAAAAAAAGGCTTGTAGCAAAATGCCCAGAGCAACCGAAAGTGGCTTGACAAAAATGCCCAGTGCTGCTGCAAATGGCTGCCTGATCTGACCTATTTTCTCTCCATCAAAAAGGTCAAAGTAAGGGGCATGTTCCGAAATGACATGATTCAAATGTTTTCCAGGTAAACAAAGTCTCCTGACGACAGACAGAGAACACTGTCCGAAACGTTGAAAGAGATTTATCTACATGGTGCCACTGCAAAAATAATTTGTATCGTATGTTCCCAAAAACAAAACCAAATTTAAGTTTTAGATGAAATATTGTTTTTAAAAAAATCCAATAAAACCCATAGGGGTATGGTGATAGTCTTGCGGCAACGAATGGTCTCTTAAGGCGTAAAGCAGGCCTGGCTTAAAGGATGTGTACTTACAATTAAACTAAACTCTACTCACATGATTCAAGGTGGACCAATGAACACGCAGGGAAGGAAGAGCTAGTTGCCAATACCCTGATGTACTACCTAGTAAGGAGCCTACAGCCTTCAGCTACAGTCGCTGATGTCAAGAGTGTGGATAGTCTACGTCAAGCACTACTTCAAATCAAGATGGACGATGACAGTAGTACAACAATCAAAGACTTGCTGGAGCAGTGTGTTACTAGACCAAACTATCTCAAGCAAGATAAGGTGTGGTTTCATCATTGATATGTATACAGTTTGACCAGACTTAAGGCTTCGCTTGTCCCCAGCGCTTTGCTTGAACCAAAGGCGCAGGGATGGGCAAACATATCATGCACTGTCATTGGTTTCATAATGCGCAGTCCCATCGTGCATCACATTCACACTGCACTTCGACGAGGCTCACCCAGTCAGCCCCCAGTGCCCTGCTTGTGGAGTGGGTCACTTGGGGGTGACTTTGCTCGTCCCCCAGCGCTTTGCTTTAACCAAAGGTGCAGGGATGGGCAAACATATCATGCACTGTCATTGGTTTCATAATGCGCAGTCCCATCGTGCATCACATTCACACTGCACTTCGACGAGGCTCACCCAGTCAGCCCCCAGTGCCCTGCTTGTGGAGTGGGTCACTTGGGGGTGACTTCGCTCGTCCCCCAGCGCTTTGCTTTAACCAAAGACGCTGGGATGGGCAAAAGTATCATGCACTGTCATTGGTTTAATAATGCGCAGTCCCATCATGCATCACACTCACTCTGCGCCATATTTATATGCACTGCATACATGACAAACTTCCTGAACAAGAATCTGTGCAAGCGCTTAGCCCATCCCAGCAGTCCTGGATAGACTGGCCGCTGGGGCCGAGCGAAACTTAAGGCTCGCTGAAGCTGCCTGGTTGCTTTTTGTGATTTTGTAAAAATTTAATTTCTTCACACCAGAAATATGAAGTAGACGTTTTGCACTGCGTACCAACGAAAATTACTCGTGCCCAGTTTCATAAAGCTGTTAAGCAGAAAATAATGCTAAGCAAATAATGAGTGGGGCACTAGTGGCAACAGTGTAAACTTTATGGATAACCTTTTTAAATTAAGCAACACTTAAAGGGACATGTTGCCTTGGATCGGGCGAGTTGGTCTATGAGAAGCGTTTGAAACCGTTTGTTATAAAATGCATATGGATAGAAAGATGTTTTAAAAGTAGAATAGAATGATCCACACAAATATGCCTCTAAATTGCATGGTTTTCCTTATACGACGTGAACTAAGACTTCTAACCATTTTGTGGAGTCAAGTTTTTGACTCCATAAAATCGGTGACCGTGTTAGTTCACATCGTATAGGGAAAACTACACAATTTCGAGGCACATTTGTGTGGATCATTATATTCTACTTTCTAAACCATTATCAATTTCAATAAAAAAATTGTTTCAAACGCCTTTCATGGGCCAACTCGATCGATCCAAGGCAACGTGTCTCTTAAATTTTTTCACAGTAACTTTTTATTTTTGTTTTAATAGTGTAAAGTTGGTATTTATTCTTGACCAGTAAGAATCTTAAATATATCTTGGTTGATATGATGATGATATCGTTGTTCCTATCTAGGGTCGTCGTTTCTTGAGTTTTCTCTTCAGTTTAAATCTAGCCTTTACAGAGAGACTTCATAAGGCCATCAAGTCTCAACTACCATCCTCGCCAAGGTAATCAATTTTATATTGTTGATTATAATAATAACAAATTATTATATAGCGCATTTCACAATAACCCGGCAGGCCTGATACTTCACGGAGACAATGAAGGCGATTGACTCCGTGGCCCCTGGTCATTGCCTTGGTGCCCTTGAAATGCTACAGTACAAATGTTCTCATAGGGTGCCCTTTACCAAAGAGAAAATGCCTTGGTGCCCTTGCCCTTTCAAAAACGAAGCATACAGGGCTCAGTATCAACGCGCTTATTGCCCTGCAGCTGATTTCTCGAAACCCTCTGATTAATCCTATCTCGAGTTAGGTCGAGTAACCTGTTCCAATTTAGGATGTGTTCAATGCGTCCTACGTCTGTGGATATGGAACTTAACTCGTCCCAAGTCCTGAGATTAACCCTAAGTTAGGAAGAGTTTGGTGAAATTGACAGTTGGTCATGGGGCCAATAACGACCCTTTAATCTTTCTCAGCTCCCTGGGAAGTATACATGTACAGCCCTGAGCTGCTGTGGCGCTCCATTGGCTTTTTCATACACAATATCACTCTCTACCCTCGCAGGTACCCATTTTTACCCATGGGGAAGAGAAGCAGTTATAGTTAAGTGGCTTGCTCGAGGACACAAGTGCCACGACCGGGATACGAACCCAAACTCCGGTGACTAAACCACCCGAACTTGAAACCAATGTAAGGGCGGGATAGCTCTGTCGGTAGAGCACTCGTGTGCTGTGTTTCAAGAGGTAGTTGGTTTGAGTCTTCGTTAGCTTATTTTTGTGCTCACTTATTTTTAATTTAATTGTACACTCACAGGGCACAGATTGACTTCTATGGTGAAGTATACTTCAAAGCGTGGAGAGTTGCAACCGGTCCTACTTTAGAGGTAACTTTTAATATGACATGGCCTGACAAAAATGTTTTTATAGTTTATTTCTCTGAACGAATTTTGACATATAATGATGCTTCTAAACGATTGTTAGTGGCAGATTTTTTTGTGTACAACACCTTAAATGAAAGCTTATGTCAACTTTGTTTAAAGTCACGGAACACGTTTGGTAATTGTCAAAGACCAGTCTTCTCACTTGGTGTATCTCAACATAAGCATTAAATAACAAGCCTGTGAAAATTTAAGCTCAATTGGTCAAAGAATGAAAGAAAAGATACCCCTTGTTGGACGAATTTGTGTGCTTTCATATTTAGTGAGAAATTACCTCTTTTTTCAAAATCTATGCTACTTTAGAAGGAGCCGTTTCTCACATTGTTTTATACTATCAACAGCTCCCCAATGCTCGTTACCAAGTCAGTTTTTAAGTTTAAATTTGTTTTAAATAAATACAAAACGTGTACCTTCCCTTTACATCTATAACAGTAGCTATTTAAAAATGTAGGTCTAAATGTTAGGGTCAAATCTGGCAAAAAAAAAACACTTGCATATAAACTTATTATGTTTTTTTGACACCATGTCCTTTGTGTAAACGTCTATAATGCTATTTGTCCCTCCTATGTTTACAGTAGACCTTTCTAGCGCAACATCACAGCCCAAGGTTTTGCCAATTGAGGTTGGAAAACTATGGAAGGCCATAACTGCAAAACAAAAACAGATGGCTACTATTTGTAACAATGTCACACAACTATTCAAAAATAGTGTTGATGAACTTGTTACAACCAAATCAACCAATCATTGGAGATATTCTGTTAAATTGAAAGCTTGCAATTTTTTTTAAATTTGATCAGAACATCTGTTAATACGATTGAAAATTTTACTAACATTCAGCATTCCATGCTAACAATAGAAAAGCCTATTGACCCCTTGCACGTACATCACACATGGCGACTGATGCCTAGCTCGGTAGGCAGTAAGATTTACATGTATTAACGCCGTGTTGCCTGAAATGCGCACTTCACTGCATAACACACAGCATAGAGTTATATATAAAAACCCACAGTGAAATTGCCCACCAGTATGGTGCATTCAAGATTTTTCTGAGAATGACGTCAGGTGAAATGGGTCAATAGACCTTTCTTTTGCAACGTCACAGCCCGAGTTTTTGCCAACCAAGGTTGGAAAACTATGGAAAGCCATAAATGCAAATTAAAAACAGAGCGCTACTGTTTGTGACAATGTTACAAAAATGTTATGGAAGGTATTTTATTTAATTGAAAGTTTGTAGAAAATGTTGAATTTGGTTAATACATCTGTTAATACGAATGAGTGTTTTACTAACATCCGGTCGTCCATCCAATCAACAATGGGAAGGCCTATACATAGAGATCAAGGCTTTCAGAGAAGTAGTCTGGTTCCTTGTGTTTCTATTGTTGTGACCATATAATAATGTACAAGGAACCCAATCAAAGATGGATGCCATATGACCGAACGACTATTTTACCTGACATTCTTTTTTTCACTGCAGAAACTGGAGGTTTATTGTATTCAGGACTTAATGTACCATGCTGTACATGCTTCACGTGTAGGTGCTCGATCCTTGGCCTCAACACTGAGACAGGTGAGTGGAAACTCTTTATATACAAGCATGATTATCTTCCTACTTAATAACAACAGCAATAATCGTTTTTTATATAGTGCTTTATACACTCGAAGGGGAGTCTCAAAGCGCTTTCAATGGATTTCTCAAAAGAGTTAGGACTAGTCCTATCTCGAGTTAGGACGAGTTACTCATCCTAACTTAGAAAAACAAGTTTTTAATATCTCCTAACTCTTTGTGAAATCGACCCTAGGTCACTGGACCATTTAATTCATTCTATAAACCATCTCAGCTCACTGGGGAGTACACAGCCTGTGCTGCTGAATATGTGTAGCACTAAGCTAATCAATCACAAGAACCATCTCTGCCCTCGCAGCTACCAATTAACCCCTTGGTCGAGAGACACAATCATAGTAAAGTGTCTTGCTCAAGGACACAAGTGTCAAGACTGGGATTCGAACCCACAGTCTGCTGAACAGAAACACCAGAGCTTGAACTCAGTGTTCTTATCTGCTCACCCATGACACCCCACTATGGCTCATTTCCATTGAAGTGGAACAATCGCTTTAGAAAAAGAACAATTAAAAATATCTGTGAGGGGATCTGGGCCCAGGTGTAATAATAATAATAATAATAATATTAATATCGAAGTCTTATATAGCGCAAGTATCTACCAAACAAGGTACTCAAGGCGCTGAGTATATACAAACTTTCAGAAAGATAGGTTATTGCAATGATGAATTTTGAGACCCAATTAGTTATCACCTGATAAGGGTTTACAAGGTGCTGCGGCGCATTAAGCAACCACAGCCAGGAACACCGGGGCAAACCCCTTCTCTTTCCGATAAGTGCACTGGGTTCTTTTACATGCGTTACACAACACATGGGACCAACTGCTTTACGTCCCATCCGAAAGACGAAGCAATGGTCAAGTGTCTTGCTTTAAGGACACAAGTGTCACGGCTGAGGATTCAAACCCACACTCTGCTGATCAGAAACACCAGAGTTTGAATTCGGTGATCTTAAACGCTCGGCCACGACACTTCCACCACTATAACAAACAAGCGGGCAATAATGATTTCAGCCTTATGATTTGCTGACGAGTGTCATTGTGTTTTGTGTTCTCTTACAGCTCTTGAGTTACTTCACCAAGCAGAAGAGGCAGCAAGGAGTAGATAAGATGCTCTTAACTCTGTATGAACCGATCATATGGAGAGCAGTCAAGGTAAGATGGTCATGCAACAGATTTCACGAAACGCTAGATTAATCCTATCTCAAGTTAGGACCAGTAACCTGTCCTAATTAAGGATGGGTTCACTACGTCCTAACGCATTGGATATGAAACTTAACTCATCCTTAAAGATAAATCCTAAGTTTAGGAAGATTTTGGTGAAATCAACAGCTGCTCTTATTTCAGTCCAATAAACAGTTCTAAGAACTTCTAAACCATAACTTGGTTACACTATAAAGACAGATAATGGTTTATGTATACACTTGGATTTAACTGCGAATCTCCAGTACCAGGTGATTATAGACATGGGCTTTTGGAATTTCAAAAGCATTTGTTATGAAATTCTTATTGTTGGAAAGACGTTTTAAAAGTACAACATTATGAGCCACACAAATAAGCCATTTTAATGTTTTAACAAAGAAAGATTGTAGTTTAATATTTTTGAAGTTCTTATCCAGGTTTGATTTCCTAAAAAGTATACCCGCTTTAATAAACCTCTTATCTATTAAGCAGCATCTGAACTCTTAGGTTGACATAAAGAATAGATATAAACTGATGTTTCCTCTGTATTTGTAGGTACCTGGGGCCAATTTCATAGCGCTGCTAAGCACATAAATTTGCTTAGCATGAAATTTTGGGCTCGATAAAAACAGAATTACCAACCAAATTTCCACGCGTTTTTGAGGATAAACAAACAACAGCTGAATACAAGTAACAAGCAATATGCAAAAAATGGAAATATGGCTGGTAATCCTGTTTTTATCAAGAAAAGAAATTTCATGCTAAGCAAATTTGTGTGCTTAGCAGCGCTATGAAATTGGGCCCAGGTAGCTGATATGTTTCCTCTGTATTTGTACCAGGTGGCATGCAAGTGTTCGTGCAGGCGCTGCCGCAGCCTCGCTACCATGGGCAGCGCGGCGTATCGATACCTCTCGTCACTAACCCCTGGGAGGGATGTACGTGGAAACAACGCTGATTGGCTCAGGAAATTGGGGTTGCATTAGATGTCAAGTGCGTGTGCGCGTAGTTTTAAGATATCTGTATGTTGACCATGCCCACATTTTTTTAAAACAAAAACATTCTTTAATACGAAAGACATGCGTGTGCGCGTAGAAAATATTGAATAATGAATATGTACGCTCATTAATGGCTCATTTAAATATGCCAGCATATAGCACATTTAAATGTGCCACATCCAGGGGTTATGATCGAGCAAGGCATGCTGGGGAAAAATGGCGCGGTAAGATCAATCACCCCTGGGAACGAGGTTGGCACTGCAGCTCTCCTTGTTTTTAGATTGACATAAAGAATAGATAAAAACTAATGTTTCCTCTGTATTTGTAGGTACCAGTGGCTAATATGTTTCCTCTGTGTTTGTACCAGGTGGCTAATGCAAGTGTTCGTGCAAATGCTGCAGCTCTCCTTGTGGATACGTTTCCTCTTCAAGATCCTGAATCAAATAAGGAAGACTCAGATGCCCTCACACAGAAGCAGTTTGACATTCTCCAGGTAAAGTTCTCTTCTTAAAGACACTGGACACTATTGGTAATTTTTTAAGACCAGCCCTCTCACTTGGAAGTGATTGAGAGCACCCTCACGCGGTCACATATATGGCCCATTGCTGTGGGTGCCGTCGGTTTATTCAAGGCCTGGGAGTTATTTAAGAGTTGATCGATATTCTAATATCATGTCACATATATGGCCCATTGCTGTGGGTGCCGTTGGTTTATTCAAGGCCTGGGAGTTATTTAAGAGTTGATCGATATTCTAATATCATGTTTGATCTTTTCTATTGAACCTTTCTATTGATCCTTATAGGATCTTCTAGATGACCCGTGCCCTGTTGTCCGAGTGACTGGTATTCATGGTTTATACCGTATTGCCAGTGTGTTCTGGGAGGTCATACCTTCTACTCTGGAGGGATTCATGACTAAGCTTGTTAGAGACATGTATCATGCTTATAAACTTATATTTTCTATGAACCTTGACCCCTATGGATCTTCTAGATGACCCATGCCCTGTTGTCCGAGTGACCGGTATTTATGGTTTATGCCGTATTGCCAGTGTGTTCTGGGAGGTCATACCTTCTACTACTCTAGAGGGATTCATGACTAAGCTTGTTCGAGACATGTATCGTGCTTATAAACTGATATTTTCTATTGAACCTTGACCGTTTAGGATCTTCTAGATGACCCGTGCCCTGTTGTCCGAGTGACCGGTATTCATGGTATATGCCGTATTGCCAGTGTGTTCTGGGAGGTCATACCTTCTCCTACTCTAGAGGGATTCATGACTAAGCTTGTTCAAGACATGTATCGTGCTTATAAACTGATATTTTCTATTGAACCTTGACCATTTAGGATCTTCTAGACGACCCATGCCCTGTTGTCCGAGTGACCGGTATTCATGGTATATGCCGTATTGCCAGTGTGTTCTGGGAGGTCATACCTTCACCCACTCTGGAGGGATTCATGACTAAGCTTGTTCGAGACATGGCGTTTGATGTCAGTACAGCAGATGTCAGAGTTGCTGTTTTTAAGGTAAGAGAAAATAAATTAGTGAGGTTATAAGATTGCTTTGAATATTTTTTTTAGTAGGTACTTGTTTTCTTGGATGTGATTTGACCTTTGACTTGACTTACCCCCTCTAGGGTTTGACGTTCTTGCTGGATAACCACCTCAGTCACCCGCTGATGAAAGGCCTGCTCCTTGTCTTCAAAGATTTCATCCACGACTCTTCTGAGAAAGTACGTGTTGCCTTTGTTGATCTGTTGATCAAGGTGAAAGGACTCCGAACCATAAAGGTAACAATCAAAAAATGCTATTGCTTTTACCTTTTTATTTAAGGTCAGCCACTTTGAAAGTGATTTTCTGTCACTATTGGCTATCCCTGCCAGGGTTCTTGTCTTTTGTTTTGTCTCTAGTGTTTTGTGTTCCACCCCCACTGGAGGTGTTTCCTACACAATCCTTGTATCTGCCCGCGGCCAGGCCATGCCAGGCCAGGTTTCTCAGTAATTTGCCAGTGTTTTTACATATTTGTATTCCTATTATAACCATTGTGCCACAAATATTTTGTGTGCTCTCTGAAGCATGTCTCATATTCAAATATGTTAGTGAGAAATTACCTCTTTTTCCAAAACTACATTACTTCAGAGGAAGCCGTTTCTCACATTGTTTTATACTATCAACAGCTCTCCATGGCTCGTCACCAAGTAAGTTTTTATGCTTAGAAATATTTTGAGTAATTACCAAACATGGCCAGTTTGAAATTGACTTTGATAGCACCCCTCCAACCCCTCCCCTTCCTTTTTTTATCCCCAATAATTTAGTACTGGCACATAGTTCCTATGGAGAATCTCCTTGCCCAGCTCGTTCAAGATTCTACCCCTGTAGCTCGTCGCTTGGTCTCTCTGCTCTTCAATTCACTCCAGCCATCAGCTAAGACTGGAGAGGTACAGATTGAGCGGTGCATAGCTCTGATTCAGACCAACCCAGCTGCAGCCAGGGTGTTTTATCAGTATGCACCTAGGCACATGTCAGTCACTACTGCAGGTAAATCCATCCACACAATGATACTGTATCAGAGTTATAATAATAATAATTATAATAATAGTGGCACGGTTGGCCTGTGCGTAAAGCGCTCGCCTCTTACTAATGTGAGTTGAGTTGTGCGTTGGTTCTCTGCTGTGCCACGAGGGTTTCCTCCCTCAGGAAAAAAATCAAACACTTTTGATCTTGGCTGTGCTCCGTGGTTATAATGGGTTGATGTGGCTGGCAGCTGAATGCGCCCTTGCATGCCTGCTTCTCGAACACGTTGTAGCCGCGTCCTTCGCAATTCAGCTCTTAGCTGCGAGTAAGGATGATTAGCCCCCCATATTATTATTTTATAGCGCTCAGGTCCGCCACGCAGTGACACTCATGGTGCTTCAACATTCTTACCCCTGGTCACTGGGCCTTAAATCATTCCTTAAACCATCTCAGCTCCCTGGGGAGTGTACAGCCTGCTGCCAAATATGTAGCGCAATCAAGGCTAATCGATCACAAGGACCAACTCTGCCCTCACAGGTACCCATTTACCCTGGGTGGAGAGAAGCAATTATAGTGCAATGTCTTGCTCAAGGACACAAGTGTCACGACCGGGATTCGAACCCACACTCCGCTGAACAGAATCACCAGAGCTTGAAATGATGTATTAATAATAATAATAATAATAACAGTCCTGATACTTCACGGAGGCAACGAAGGCGATTGCCTCCGTTGCCCCTTGCCATTGCCTTGGTGCCCTTGAAATGCTCAAGTAGAAATTTACAATTTCCTCATAGGGCGCCCTTTGCCAAAGAGAAAATGCCTCGGTGCCCTTGCCCTTTCAAAAATGAAGCATACAGCCCTGTAATAATAATAATAATAATAATAATGTGAACACTTATAGTGCGCCGGTATCCACCACAAGTGATGCTCATGGCATAAGGAAGAAACACAAAATTAATGAAAAGCAGCTGTGAAAAAGTGGGTTTTAAGGGCCTCTTTGAACTTACGAATAGAAGACATTTTACGAATATTAAGAGGCAGATTATTCCAAAGTAAAGGACCAGCATGAGAAAAAGCCCTGTCACCTCAATAGTTGTGGGTTTGGGGAACAACCAGTAACGACGAAGTGGATGATCTAAGACATCTGGAAGGATTGTAACGGGTAATTAATTGACAATTATACTGAGGAGCAGAACCATGTAAAGAATGAAAAACAAGAAAGACTTGTAGAGAGTCTTTAAACCTCAAATTGTAACAACCTGTTCTTTTAGGGAGCTTCACTTCCTCACCAATTGTTTTATTTTCCAGGATTTTTGAATTGTCATACTGTCTTATTCCTGATAAGTGGGTTTTTGTTGTACTGCGATTTCTGGGGGGATAAATATCATGAATTCTTGTTATCAACTCATCAAATCACTGACAAAAATTCATCTCTTTCAGGTGAGTTTCTTATGCTTCTTGGTCAATGTGTCCTCGGCTGTGTCAGGCGAGCTCAACCCACCAACGGTCGGGCCCGTGCTGAGGATGAGGATGGGACTGGAGAGGAGAAGGAGAACGAGGCTAGTCCTGGAGACGAGGAGGATGATGAAGAAACTCTGACAATTCAAGATACAGATGTGATGGAAGGCATGCTGGAGATCATAGCTGTCCTGTGGACTGGGATTTCTGATCAGCTAGCTAAGGTAAATCCATCTTCTTGACTGGTATAAATAGTACATATCCTACACCTAGTAGCTAGATCAAGTCACATTGGGGGCATGGTTGGCATGTGTGTAAAGCGCTCGCCTCTCACCAAGGTGACCCTGGGTTCGATGTGGAGACCATCCGGTTTTCCTCCCTCAGGAAAAATCAAACACTTTCGATCTTTGGCTGTGCTCTGTGATCATAATGGGTTGATGTGGCTGGCAGCCAAAGGCGCCCTTGCATGCCTGCATCTCGAACACACTGTAGCTGCATCCTTCACAATTTAGCTCTCCCAAATTATTATTATTACTTTATGATATTTTCATCCCTGTTTATCAGGCATACTCAGTCCATTCCTCAAACTTTCTCGACTCACTAGGGAGCGTACAGCCTCAAACTGCTGGGAGTTATCAGTGATGTGGTTACTCAGTAATTTACACTCATTGTTGTTAAAGAAGTGGAAGTGTCGTGAAAAGCGGTTTTTAAACTCTGGTGTTTCTGATCAGCAGAGTGTGTGTTCGAATCCCCATCCGTGACACTTGTGTCCTTAAGCAAGACACTTAACCACTGCTTCATCCATCGGATGGGACATTAAGCTGTTGGTTGCATGTGTAAATGTAACGCCTGTAAAAGAACCCAGTGCACTTATCAAAAAGAGAAGGGTTTTGCCCCGGTGTTCCTGGTCCGATCGGCAGCAAATTGCGCCCACAGCACCTTGTAAAGCATTACATGGTGCTATCAGAATTAGCCCACAGCACCTTGTAAAGCATTACATGGTGCTATCAGAATTAGCCCACAGCACCTTGTAAAGCATTACATGGTGCTATCAGAATTAGGTCTCATAGTTCCAATGTAGTCCCACATCTGGCAGGAAATACTGTATGTTACAGCGCCAGGAGCGTCACTGGGTGACGGACATATGCGCTATATAAGAAGCCACAACTATTATTATTACTATTAAAGTCTGCTGCAAAAGTCAATGTTTTTTTTTATATATTTACTGTTACTTTGGTTTTCACTTTTACAGCCTGAAAATCAGACCACAAAGAAAAAACTTGTGAGTAGATTCAGCAAAGCTCTGCCAGAGTTCCTGACAGCATTCCAGGCAAGTATCATTATATGATCATTTCTATGAACCAGTTTGCTTACTCAAAATAATTATGAGCATAACACCTTACTTGGTAATGAGTAATGGGGAGAGGTTGATAGTATAAAACATTGTGAGAAACGGCTCCCTCTGAAGTGAAGTAGTTTTCGAGAAAGAAGTAATTTTCCACGAATTTGATTTTGTGACCTCAGATTTAGAATTTGAGGTCTCGAAATCAAGCATCTGAAAGCACACAACTTCGTGTAACAAGGCTGTTTTTTCTTTCATAGTTATCTCGCAACTTCGACGACCAATTGAGCTCAAATTTTATGCAAATGTTGAGATACACCAAGTGAGAAGATTGGTCTTTGACAATTACCAATAGTATCCATTGTCTTTAAGCAATATTTTTCTTGTTACCCGTGCAGAATTATTTTCAGTCAAAAGGCAATTTTTCTAGCCATTAACAGTTTGTTTTGTATGAAACTCAGTTTGGACACCAACATAAACAGCTTTCTTATCATTTATGTAAATGCACTTTAACATTTTTTGCTCAAATTTGTTAATAATCATGTTTCTGAAACACGAACAGATCAATGTAAACCCATTATGTGACAGCCAATCATCGACCCTCACCTGGTCGAACAGAGAGGGATCTGATGCAGTATAAACCATCTTTGCAAAATCTTGGCTGGTATGTGAAAGGAACAGGTCTTTGACATAGGCATCAGACCAAAATCCATGCAAAGAATTAATCCATCCATTGACGATAGGATAATCACAAGTTCCTACACATGCCCAATTTGTAATCACCCAGCAACTGTGATTTTATAATTTGATTGTATGTTTGGTTTGGTTTTTATCAGGAGGGTAGAGCCCTGTCTGCTGTTCTGGTCATAGCTGGTTATGTGCCGTCATCCTCCATCCCAACGTTCAGGTAAACATTCAATACAGAAATTACTTGCTTCAGTTTGTTTGTGTTCAATTAAAAACAACATTTTCTTTTTTTTAAATCATTTTGGGACCCAAAATACGAGTTGAACTTGATGTTTGTTCCTATTTTTTTTATAACATGTAAACATTGACAAATATGAGCCATGTTTACCCTAAGTTTGCCTTAAATTCACCCTGAATCTATCCTGATGTTACCCTGAATTCACCCTGTATTCACCCAAATTTACCCTAAATTCGCCCTGAAATTTCCCTGAATTCACCCTTAATTCAACACGAATTTACCCTGAATTAAACCTGAATTTACCCTGAATTTACCCTGAATTCGCCCTGAAATTGCCCTGAATTTAATCTGAAATTGTCCTGAAATTGCCCTGAATTTACCCTGAATTCACCCTGAATTCACCTTGAAGTCACCCGAACTTACCCTGAATTCGCCATGAAATTGCCCCGAATTTAACCTGAATTCACCCAAATTTACCCTGAAATTGCCCTGAATTCACCCTGAATTCAACCTGAATTCCCCAAATTTACCCTGAAATTGCCCTGAATTCACCCTGAGTTCACCCTTAATTCAACCTGAATTCCCCAAATTTACCCTGAAATTGCCCTGAATTCACCCTGAATTTGCTTGCTTGCCAGAAAGGCCCTGGAATGCATCAGTATCAGGCCTTTTTGTAAGCAAAGGTTACAATGTCTATTGTGATTTACTGAAAGCTTGGTACATTTTTGGAAATCTGATGGTATTATTTTCCCTCAAAAAACATCTAGACAATAAATTGGGTGGGAAACATTTTTTTTGCCTGAAAAACTATAAAACATATACAATTTGAATAAATATAATTTCTTCATGACCTGTTAATAATTTAAGTGCATAAATTTTATTGCAATGTTTTTGGCATTTAATAGCCGTGGCTGCCTGACAACCCTGAAGAACATGTCCCCCTCAGCCACCTCTAGTGACTATGCACCCCTACTAGAATGTCTTGTGTCCTGGGGTCATGGGTCAAGTGTGCTGGAGCTCATCTCTGACTGGTTGGTGGCTACACTTAAGACTAGCCCAAAAGGAAAAAAGGTAAGTTTTACATGGAAGTCATTTTCAAATTTATAGTGATTTAATTTGTTGCAGAAATCAGAATATAATGTCAGGCAGATGTTAACTATGGGTGTTCCAACCTTGATATGTCATAAAAAGGCGTGTTTATGTCCCTTATTCATTTATTTTGTATTTTTGATGTAACTTTTATATATCTTTTTATCTTCTCTATTGTTGGAGGTTTTGAGGAAATAAATAGAAAATAAATAAAATAAAATAACTTCCCTTAGAGTTTGCATCAGAAGTGCAGTTTTAAAATTGTTTTAGACATGAAAGGTTGTTGTTGCTTCTTTTATCGTAATCAGTTGATTGTGTTCATTATTATTTATGTGCACTTATTAAATACATTTTCTACAAAACACAGCCAATGCTCATGTAATTTTTGTTTATGTATGGACTAGTTTCCCTAGTCATCCTCAGAACGATTTTACCAGCCTAATAACTTCTTTCATGATATTTATGTGCATTTAACCATTGTTCATATTGTTGTATTGGTCAAATAAGTAATAATTCTATAAACTGTTCAACTGTTAAAGTTAGGGATTTAAAGCCTGCTTTTGTTTTAGTTGTTTTGTATGTCATCCTGTTATGTCGAATTATTAAAACTATAATCCTTGAACATGTAGTTTATTTCAACTTATTCTAAAAAAAGTGTTTGAATTAAAATTCCAACACACATCTGCGTATGGGTAAAAAACAAAATTAATATTCTTTATCCCTGATGCAAATTTAACATCTCTTTATTGTCGTTGCGGTATCCGCTGCCAAAACATAGGATTCGAACTGCCTCTAGCTACCGGGCAACCTCGGTAGTCTAATTGGTAAGACACTGCTCTAGAATTGCAAGGATCATGGGTTCGAATCCCACCCGAGTAACATGCCTGTGATATTTTTTCACAGGACTCGGGGAAAGTACTGAGTATACAGTGCTAACACACATCGGTGTATGGGTAAAAACCAAAATTAATATTCTTTATCCCCGATGCAAATTTAACATCTCTTATAACTTATTCTTGATACAGAAATCTAGGAAAGTCAGCTTCAATGAGCCAGTCCAGCCCAAGCCGACCCTCGCTCTGATGTACCTTGACTGGCTCTTATCGCATTATCCAACTCTCTCTGCCCTGCTGACAGAAAGCGTTGATAAACTGCAAGATCTCACCTCTATTCTCAAAAACACTCTGGTAAGAAGAAAAAAAAAACCACTCAAATAATCGGTGGGTTTGTTTTCAGGTATTAATTAAAGGCACTGGACCACTATTGGTAATTACTCAAAATAACTATTAGCATAACAGCTTACCTTGGAACAAGCAATGGAGAGCAGTTGATAGTATACAAAAGAATGAGAAAAGGCTCCCTCTGAAGAAACATAGTATTCAAGAAAGAATTTTCCACTAAAATATTTGGTTTTGAGGCCTCAAAATTAGATTTTGAGGTCCTAAAATCAAGCACCTGAGAGCACGCAACCTTTGTGTGACAAGGGTGTTTTTTTCTTCCATTATTATCTCGCAACTTAGGTGACCGATTGAGTTCAAATTTTCACAGGTTTGTTATTTTGTGCATAAATTGAGATGTACACCAAATGAGAGGACTGGTCTATGACAGTTATCAATGGTGTCCAGTGTCTTTAATATTTGTTTTTATATTTTTGTTTAATTCTTGTTCATTTTATGATTGGACAGACAGTCAAGCATTTTGTCTGATCATAGACTGGAGGCTTTTATTTTATTAAAATTTTGTTGAATGAGAGTCGCCTAACATCACACGGCTGGAAAGCCACTTCAAGGTGAGGGGGCTAAACTTAACTGGTAGACCCAAATCAACTGCCACCAGGGGCATGTTGCCACCAGTGCTCTTAACCTCTTGGCCACAATACTTACCAATAAAACAGAAGAGATGCAGACTATAAAATTTGACTAAGTTTAATCTCCATGGATGTAGCCTGTGTGGTTTGTCTTGAAAAAACAACATTTCACCTATATATTTGGTTTGCGATAACACCATGTGTGTATCTACTTGCCAGGTAGAGTCTGTTCTTAGAGATCTGTCTTTCTTTATTCTACTATCGCAGAGTAGATTTATCGGATGTTCAGGAGACTTCTCAGGTCTGAAAAGAACTGTCCTGCTTTTTAACTACAACCCAGGCAGAAGGTTTAGAAAAAAGGCTTGGACTACTACTTAAGCTTTATAGGATCCTAATTAACTGTAGTATTGTGGAATGTGGAGTCAGTTCTTACATTGGTCTTAATCCAAGAACTGACTCCACGGTAGTACAGTTAATTACGAAATAAAGAAAGACAGTTCTCTAAGAACAAACTCTACCTGGCAAGTAGATACACACATGGTGTTAACGCAAACCAAATACATATTGATACCTCACCATGCAATGCCTCAAATCATATATAACATTTCACCTATTATTTTTTAGAAAAATGTGCCGAAATAAAAACGCTATCTTAAATTTGACAGATGTTTGATTTGATTCTCCTCATAGGTTTGTCTAGAGCAGCGTCTGATGACCCCTGACCCTTTGAATGACCTCTTGACCGATGAGGTCATGGTTAAATCACTAGAAATGCATTGCAGGCTTAGCATCCATCTAGCAACACGTGCCTCGGTAAGCAAGATAGAAACCAATCATTGAGAGGCTAAAGTCACAGTGGACATAAGATGAAAATAATAATAATATAGACATTTTTAAAGTGCCTAATACAAAAGCCTCTCAGTGCAATAATAATAATATCGAAGCCTTATATAGACGATGTGACCTCTGATTTCTCTCATAAACCATAACATGATTCGCGCGCATACTGCAGGGCAAAACCTTTATGTTTTGGCAGCGAGCTAGAAAGTGTATGCAATCTTACCATGGCTACGCGTCTTTTTGCCTGGTGAAACATGACGTACGCAGTGTTTTTTTCAACAGAGAGCGGTTTGAATGTAAACATGGGTCATATCGTCTGTATAGCGCACATATCTACCAACAAGGTTCTCAGGCGCTTAGTATATACATTTATACAGAAAGATAGGTTATTGAATTATGAGTTTTTAGACCAAATTATGTAGCACCTTATAAGGGTTTACAACGTTTTCAGCAGCCACAGCCATGAACACCGGAGCAAACCCCTTCTTTTTTCAATAAATGCACTGGGTGATGCTGCATTATAGTTATCCAATGTTCTTGTACCTTGGACTTATTTTGGTGGCATGGCTGGCTTGAGCTTTTAAAACCATTTCATGCACTGTTAGTGATAAATTGATCATATGGATACATTTATTGGTACTCTGGTTTTTAAATGGCGACCCCAACCCCCTGAAAAAAGGGGGTAAAAACAGCACCCTCAAGAGTCACGTTGAAGAGTTCAAGCACTCACCTCTCACAACTGTTCTGGGCCCAATTTCATGGCTCTGCCAACCATAAGCACAGAATCGGTGCTGACGGAAGCAGGGAATTCTGTGCTTACGCAAAGCGTATTTCACACTTTAGCAGGGAATTTTGGCTATTGCGCTTGCGCTTTCCGCGTTACTAGGCATTCTACGTTTACAAGGCTAGCTCAGAAATTTGGCGCTTGCCACGTAAACCCAGAATGGTGATCCTAAGCGTAGAATTTGGCAATAAGCAGAGCCATGACAATGGGCCCTGGATTAATTCCTGGCTAGGGTCACGTTGTGCGTGGGTTCTCTCCTATGCCATATGAGGGTTTTTCCCCAGGACTTCTCTTTTTATCTCCCAGAAAAATAAAACAACTTTGGCTTTGGTCAATGTAGCTGGCAACCAAAAGCGTCTTAATAAATGCCTTCAACTTCAACACGTTGTTGCCCCGTCTTTTGCAATTCTGTTTCTCAGCTGCGCGTAAGAATGATTAGCCTCCCAAATTGATAATTAATTGATGTTCATCTTTCATTTGTCTTACTTGTTCTTACCTCAATCAGATCCATAGCTGGTGGTTTTTGTTGTGTTCTCATTGTCCCCATTTATCCTTTCTCCTCATACATGTTGTTTATGATCAATAACATTTTTTTCTAGTTTATAACAGATCAAGAGTTTAAATTTATTTTTGTATTGATATGCTCTCTTATAATTCAATGTTTAATTTTGTTATCATTTTGTTGTAATTCTTGTCTGTTTTGGAATTCACAACTCCAGGGTCAAGATCAAACCCTTAACCGAGATGCAGTAAACTTCCTGAGTGAGCTTATTGCTTGGGCAGATAGGGAGATACTCCCCATGATACACAGGGTGACAGACCCAGGGGAGGATGAGTCTGATGGCCCTGCCGCTAAGAGGACTACGTCAAGTCTATCGGAGAAGACATTACTGGATCTTGGAAAGAAAGTCCTCCAGGTGGGTTGTAAATTGTGCCTTATAAATTGTATGTTATTATTGTTATTATTGTTTTCTCTCACATAGGGCCAGATTTCAAAAAGCCAAAACTTGCTAAGCACAGAATAGTATCGCTTAGCAGGAACAGGTTACTAGCCAAAATTACATCAAGTTTGCAATGTTGAATAGTGCCCCACGTACCTTTTGCTTAGGAAAGCAATTTGTCAAGCATTATTTTCTGCTAAGCAGCTTTATGACATTTGGCCCTGGATGAGTGTCACAAAGCTGAAATTATTTTTGAAATGTATTTTAAGGGCACTGCAGCCGATTTCACAAAACTTTACCCAACTACGTAAGTCCACTTGTGCAAGGTTTATGGAGCAACTTGCGCCATAAACGTTGCGCAAGTGGACTTACGCAGTTGCGTAAAGTTTTGTGAAATCGGATGCTGGACACCTTTACTTTGGTAATTGTCAAAGTCCAGTTTTTTCCTTTGATGTATCCCAACATTATGATTAAAATAACTCTATGAAAATTTTGTCCCAATTGGTCAAAGAAGTTGCAAGAGGATTTAAAACAAATTTGTGTGCTTTGAGATGCCTTCAAAAAGCAAATGGAACATTGTGTTTTCAATAGATATATTAGCTTTAGTCTGAAGCTTTTTGTGCATTTATTACAGGTTATCCTGAGCATGAGTAGTGAGACCATCATGTTAGGGATCACTGATAGAGAATTCCAATCTGGTGTGGTCGACTTCTGCCAGCTGCTCCTCAGGACAGGTACAACTTAAAGAGAACACTTAGTATGTGATCAACTGTGCGGGGTTGGGGAACAGTTCTATAGCCCTGAAATCATTTAAACAATCTGTATACACTAAACATGTGCATCCAAGGAAACTTGTACATTATAGCTTTCTTAATCTGATATTGACTAGTAGTTGGGGTTTTGGACAAAATGCTGTTGAGGGAGGGTAGTCCAGTGTTCTCTGACAACATAATTTACTTACATGAGACAATTCTTACTATACTACTAATGCATTTTGGGAATTAAAGGAACACGTTGCGTTTGATTGGTCGAGTTGGTCTATAAAAAGCGTTTTTAACCGTTTGTTATAAAATGCATATGGGTAGAAAGATGTTGGCAAAGTAGAATACAATGATCCACACTAATTTGCCGTGAAATTGCGTGGACTCCCATAAATGGCCGACCGTGTTAGTCGAGGAGGTTAAATGGAAACCGTGCCATGTCGAGGCATTTTTGTGGATCATTGTATTCTACTTTTTCAACATCTTTCTACCCATATGCATTTTATAACAAACGGTTACAAGCACTTTTCAAAGACCAACTTGACCAATCCAAGGCATCGTGTTCCTCTAACAATTGGTCCCGACTATTTGAAGCACGAGTAGTTGAGTAGTAAATTTCACTAGTCGCCCATCAGGCCTATGGAGAACACTGGTCATAATTTCACAGGTTGTAGTAGTTATCATTGTAAGTTTAATTTGTTGTGGGGTATGGAAATAATAATAATAAAACGGACATTTATATTGCGCAGTTACCTATATAAATATACTCTACTGCGCATTACAAGGTTTGTTGCAACTTGTACAGCATATTATATTTTTATGGTCAGCTCTTTGAGATCTTGTCACAGTGAACTTCATATTGACCCATTTCACCTGACGCCATCATCAGAATAATCTTGGATGCGCCATTTTGGTGGTCAATGTCAACGTGTGTTATTCAGAGAAGTGCGCATTTTAGGCGACGCAACGTTTACATGTAAACCTATTGACCACCAACATGGTGAGCGTGGCATCAGTCGCCGTGTGTGACCCGCGTGCAAGGGGTCAATAAATATGTTGTTTTTGTTGTTGTTGCTGGTTCAGATCATGGTATGGAGTTCCTACCAATGACCACGAGGCTTCTATACCAGATGGGTCAGCAGGATCTCAACAGGAGCCTGATGCCTGACATAGATGCCATGATGGGGGATACAATGCCTTCTCTTCTAGTAGATGTCATTAAGACATTGGCAAGAAGGAACCAGGAGGTCTCAGAGGACAACAAGAAGGACATTGATGAGGTAAATCAAAAAAGCAAATTCCAACTTTTTTTCCCCAATGATCAAATTTTCCACATATCTGCCTGTTCAAAATTTATGACACTTCATTCATACCTGGGACGGCTCATTCATTCTGAATGCAGATCTTAAAGACTCTGGACACTATTGGTAATTGTCAAAGTGATCTTCTCACTTGGTGGATCTCATCATATGCATAAAATTACAAACCTGTGAAAATTTGAGCTCGATTGGTCGTTGGAGTTGCGATATAACTATGAAAGAAGAAAACCCACTGTTGTCACACGAAGTTTTGTGCTTTCAGATGCTTGATTTCGAGACCTCAAATTCTAAACTTGAGGTCTCGATATCAAATTTGTGGAAAGTTACTTCTTTCTCGAAAACTACATCACTTCAGAGGGAGCCGTTTCTCACAATGTTTTATACTAACAACCTCTCCCCATTACTATTAAGGAAGGTTTTATGCTGATAATTACTTTGAGTAATTACCAATAGTGTCTACTGCCTTTCAGGCTATGTTTAAACATGCGATATACATATGATGAAAAGTGTTTCAACATTGCCTGAGGAAATTGAGTCAAAAGAGGGCACTATCACATTATTGCAAGGAGCACAACTTTCTGGCCCAATTTCAGCTGGTAGGTCACATGTTTGGCTCCTAAACTTGTGTGAGGAACTACTTAGTGCTTAAGGTGGAGAGATATTCAACACAAGAGTCAAGGCGAGCTGAGGCTAAACTGTCAGATTTGTTCTCAAGGTTTTTGGATAAAGGACCAACCCGTTATTATACAGCCACGACCCTGCTGGTTTTAAACAGCCATTAAAGACTTCATCACAGATCTTTTATTCTCTAAGAAAATACCAAAGTAACTTTAAAGGCCTTTTTTAAAACTTTGGGTTAGGCTTGGGCTCTGGTTAAGGCTCTTTCTGTCCATTTGAAGCTCTGTACATTTTCAAAATTATTGATGGCAGCCTAAGCCTAAGGTGGTTTCAAAAAGGGCCTACATTCCAAGACACACTGTAAGTCAAATTACTGTTTACTGTAAGTCAAATTAAGTTTGAGAACCAATTACATCTGATGAGGTATTTTGACTTTCTATGGTTAGCCGATCAAGGCTTTTATCTTGAAAGCAGCCATCTTAGGTGTCGTGGTCGTGCGGATAAGAGCACTAACCTCAAGCTCTGGTGCTTCTGTTTAGCAGAGTGTGGGTTCGAATCCCGGACATGACACTTGTGTCCCTGAGCAAGATACTTAACTATCTCTATACCCAGGGGTAAATGGGTACCTTTGAGGGCAGAGATGGTTCTTTTGATTAATTTTGCTGAGTAGCACATATTAATGTTGCACAGGCTGGATACTCCCTAGGGGGCTGAGATGGAATGAATTAAGGCCCAGTGCCCAGGGGTAATAATGTTGGAAGCGCATAGAGACGCCCTTCGGGTGTTAAAAGTGCTATATAAAAGCTGGTTGTTATTATTATTAGTATCTTTATCTTTCCCTGTTTTTGACCTTTTAAGGCGTTGTCTGAGATCAAACCAGCAGTGAGGGAAGTCCTTCATTGCTACCACCAGAAACAGACAGTCATTGGAACTGAGAGTCAGGAGATAATGGCATCCATCCTTACGGCGGTGCTAGATGAGATCACTCGTCATGTACAAGGTGCAGGCCTTGACCGATGCGAGAATGTTGCCGAGTTACCAACGCTGTCTTCCTTCCTTCTTGGATTGATCGCAAGAACTAAATCCATGCTCGGGTAACTCACCTCTCCTTATGTGGCAGATATATGATCAGTATGAGGATCAGTATAGACCCATTGCAAAACGCGCGGCGCATTTGCACGCGTCTCTGCTGTCCACCATTTTGGGTGTCAAAATGCGCGCAAAAGGATAGTACACATGTTTACGCACCTCTAAACAATGCGTGTCTACCATTTCTGCCTTTTTGTCTGGGTCCATTCCTTTTTGACACAAAGTGGCGGACAGGAGGCGTGCGTTGATGTGTGTTGCGCGTTGTGCAAGGGTCTATTGGTTCCAGTTTGTAGTGCCTCATGTAGGGATGCATCTCATCAATAGGACTGTCTCATCAGGGCCCAATTTCATAGAGCTGGGCCCAATTTCATAGACCTGCTTAAGCACAAAATTTTGCTTAAGCAAAAAAATCATTGCTTAGTAAAATCAGATTACCGGCCAAGACTCCACTAAATTTTTATGCTAAGTAAACAACAGCTAAATACCAGTCACAAGCAATGTATATGGCATGACATTTTTGCCAGTAACATGTGTAAAATAAGCAAGCTAATTTCGTGCTTAAGCAAATTTTTTGCTTAAGCAGCTCTATGATATTGGCCCCTGCTAAGCACAAAAATTTGTTTAGCATGAAGTTTTTGCCTAGATAAAAACAGGATTACCAACAAAATTTCCTTGTGATTTTCAGGATAAGCGAACAAAAGCTGAATACCACAGTAACAAGCAATTTGCAGCAAATGAAAATTTGGTTTTTATCTAGGAAGAAATTTCATGCTAAGCAAATTTTTGTGCTTAGCAGCTGTATAAAATTGGGCCCAGATGTTGTTATAAGACTTTTCCTGTGCCTAATTTCATAAAGCCTGTAAGTAGAAACTTTCACTAAGCAAAAATAGATTCCCAGCCCATAATACCATAATGCCATAATGATGGTTACCATTGCTGTGACTGGGATTCCGGTCATCTCTTGCTTAGCCAAGAAATTTGCTAAGCGGAATAATTCTCCGCTTAACAGTTTCATGAAATTAGGCCCTGGTCTTCCCATGGTCCCAACTTGTGCTCGAGTCTTATTTGTTTAAAGATTGTAAATTTTTAAAGAGACTTTCTTGCAGTCTGAAAATTTGAACAGGGTTTTTAAACCGAATATGCTTTAATTCCACTTTGTGGTTATTGTTTGTGTTTGTTTGCAGTTCATTTGTGTTACAAATGGAACAGTCTACATCATCTGGCTCTGTTAAGTCAACAGAGGGCCTCCTAGCTACTCTACATGTGCTACATGCCATCAGTAAAGGTCAGTAAAGAATACTGGCACCACCATCCTGAAAAGTTTATGCATTTTCTTTGTAAAGAGTACACCAATTCAAAGTTTAAAGTCAAAGGATACCTTTGTTTTTTGATTTTTTTTACCGTTTAAATGTTTGAGTCCTGTATAAATGTAGATAGATGTATACAAGAAAAACTAGCATGCAAAATTTTTAAGAAATCGCCGAAAAACCTGGAGGGAATACAACCACGCACGAGCTCTAGTAGGAATACACCATTTGATAGTAACGCTTCTCAGATTCAATATTTTGGGCATAAAAACTGATTTTTATTACATCATGAAATCACATTAAAACTTTGAAGCGAAATGTTTCTTTAAAAAACCCTGTATATTATTGAAAGCTACTGTAGGCTTCTTACTAATAGCTTGTATTGCCATTAATTTGAAGAGTGGGTACTAAACGTATACCTGCCCTTCAAAGAAACACATCTTCAAGTCAACTGAAGATTATTATCAGATTTGTCTTTCTTTTAAGATGGATTCATCCTTTTTACGATATCTTTCTTATTTTTCCAGGGCCGAAGAAGGTGGAAGGAATTAAGACATGTTTGTCAGCCGTGAGTACAAGGTTGGCAGAGCTGGAAAGGATTAACCAAGAAGGATCTGAAGATGCAGAGCTAGACACTGTATCCGATACGTGAGTCTAATCTTATCCCCTTGTTTCATTTGGCCCAATTGCTGAAACTGCTTAGTACAACAACAAGTCACCTGGAAATATAATTTTATATTTTTTCAAACATAAGAGTATAAGTTTAGTAACAATAAAACAATTTTATTAGTATTTGTTTGTCACGATTTATATGTTAAAAAAATAGTTAAAGTTGTTTTGGGGGTTGACTCCGCCTACCCTTTTTGTGGTGTCAATTGAGGCAGACTTTGCCTTGATGCGTAGAGTAAGCACACGTGCAAAGTACATGCAAGTCCATTTTCTCCTAAAATATCGCGCCTAGACTGACGTCATGAACAGTGCCCTCTCGGGTCGGTGGGCCTACTCTTAAATTTGTAAATAAGATAAGAACTAATTTTTTTAAACCTTACTTAGGCCCCCCAAAAAATATGTTGGATTGCCCTTTCACACGATTTTTTGCTTGGGTCGGTTGGTCAGAATTACAATAAAATAAAAATCAGATGACAAAGAATGCCCAAAACTGCATAAACATTTCATGAAAGATCTAATTGTCAAACAAGCAAGGTATATCTTATACATCTTGCTTCAAGCGCTCTTTTTGCGTCTTTATTTTGGCAAATTCCTTCAAAAACAATTTCTAAGGGTCATTTCCTTCACCATGTTTTTCGTCCGTTCAATAAACGAGCAATACCATATATGGGCATAACTGGAAACAGCGCCCTCTGTTTTTCAATGGAGTGTTAGACTGGTTCCTTGTGAAATCGTGACGTCGGATAAACGGGCGTGTGGTTTGATATGTGACACAGGCTCGCCCTATCCGTGCGTGTGAGGGAAATCGATCTACATTTGTACGTTGCGTTTTTGTGAACGTTGAAACCACGACTGTTGCACGGGATAATTATTGTTGACCATAAGTAGTCGGCGGAAAACAAAGATTTGTGTCAAATCTACCAACTTGTAAGCAGAAAATATTCATGAAGTTAAAACTCGGAAGTAAAAAAAAGGAAGGGAAAAAAAACGAAAATATATATGTATATTTTTATTTTTTTTACTGCGACCGAGATTTTGCTTCTATTACAGTCGGTAGGGATAGGGCAACCCAACCCTTTTTTTTTAAAGGCCTTATTCACATTCCACTCATCAAAACACATGTATTAGTGACGAAATCTTTATTTTGACAAAATATTACTTCCAGGTGACTTTAAGATCAAAACACAAACATGTCACTCACTATAATCTACTTTTAACAGCTTCATGAAATAGCCACTGAGTCTACTTCCATGAATGTGTTATGCAGAAAATAAAGTTGATTTGTATGTAGATATTCAACAGCACATTATTGTTTATTGTCTATATTTTTAAAACCTTTTTTGTTAATTTGTTTATTTTTCAGTACACTGTTGCAGGAAGCCGCTGTGATGGTCCAAGATCTGACAAAAGCCATTGGAGGAGTGGCATAGTGTTCCTGTATACCTCTCCTGCTAAACTTCCACTTCTCAATGATTTCAAATTGTCTAAAAAAAAAAAAATTGCATCATTAAGTTGTGCCATTAGGTCCTACCTAATGGCACAACTTAATGATGCATTTTTTTTTTTTTTTTAACAAACATAGCTTTTTAAAAATGTATACCGATTATTGTTGTAATTATGATTATTGCTTGGTTATTTGTTTAAATAGAAAATATTAGAATTTAGATGATTTCATCTTTAATTTAAAATAAAATGAAGTTCCCGAAATAAAGACAAAGGTACAAATCTTAAAGACAGTGGACACTATACTGGTAATTGTCAAAGACCAGTCTTCTAACTTGGTGTATCTAAACATATGCATAAAATAACAAACCTGTGAAAAATTTGAGTTCAATTGGGCCTTGAAGTTGCGAGATATGAATGAAATAATAAACACCCTTGTCACATGAAGTTGTGTGTTTTCAGATGCTTGATTTCGAGACCTCAAATTCTAAACTTGAGGTCTCGAAATCAAATTCGTGGTAAATTACTTCTTTCTCGAAAACTACATCACTTCAGAGGGATCTGTTTCTCACAATGTTTTATACTATCAACCTCTCCCCATTACTTGTTACCAAGTGAGGTTTTATGTTGATAATTATTTTCAGTAATTACCAATAGTGTCCACTGCCTTTATTAAAAAATACATCACTTTTGGAGTATCATTTTTGAGAGGGCATGTCTTTGGGAGACTTTTAAAGGGGCACCAAGGCCAAATAGTCATGTAGTTTATTGAAGGAATCGTGACTGACTGGCCCAAAGCACAATATTTGGCAAGTACACTCTATGGGCCACAGAAATAAACTTTTGGAAGAGGTGACACCTGAATTTTTTATTGTAACTAGTTTGCCAACTTTTGTATTTAAATATTTTTTTGTAATTGTTGATTTCAATTGAAAGCAAAGTAATTAAGAGATCTGTACCTTGGATGTTTTGCTTATCATATCCTGATTTTAAAAGAACATTTTGTGAACAACTGATGTGCCTTGAGTGCTAAGTATATATTAGCCTTTTAGAAAACACTGCTAGGATTAAAGCCACTAACTGTTTTTTGTTGTAAATATTTTAAATTTATAAATTCAACCATTATAAAGTACCGTGGTAAAAATGCTTCATATTTTGTTGTTACTACTGTCTGGGAATTAAAGGATTTGGGTGTTTTTTGAAACACAAAACACAATGTCAACAGATTTACATCAAACTTACACCGTTTGAAGATAATGATAGTAGAAAGCGTACCTTAAAATATTAGTTGCTGAGGTGCTGTAGTTTTTGAGAAATGAGTAAAACAATGTCATGGAAAATACGTTTTTACATGCTAAAATAATTTTCGTCTCATGATCACTGAGACGAAAATTATTTTCATGACATTGTTTTACTCATTTGTCAAAAACTACAGCACCTCAGCAAGTAATATTTTCAGTGAAGCTTTCTACCATCATTATCTTCAAACTGTGTATAAGTTGAATGTAAATCTGTGGACATTGGGTTTTTTTGTCCTACAAAAAGTACCCAGACCCGTGAAGTGCTGTTGAACTATTGAAATAATCCCACGTTTGAATAAAACAAAAAAATCAGTGCTTCTGCTGCACTTGCAAAGTGCTGTGCAAAAGGGCCATTAATAGCCATGGCCTTCTTGTAATTTCAGGCCTGTAGTATATTTTGTGTTTATGAACTTTTCATATCTAAAGTGAAATAATCAAATGACTTAGAAACAGTTGTATTTATTAAAAATGGGGGTGGGGGGGGGGGGTAAAAGTCAAACTAAATACTCCAAATAAACTTCTTAGTCATTTTAGGAAATACAATTTCACTAGGTTGGTAGATTTAAGGTCTTGAACAATAAAATGGTTTTATTTTTGGATGTGCCGAATATGGTTTGTCAGTTCCAGTTATTCATTGTAGTCCTTGTTTTTTAATTTAGGCCAATTCGATTACTTGTGTACTCTATGAAACACCTCAAAATTGCATTATGTATTATAGCTAAAAACACAGCAAAGCTGGAAGCTTGGGCGGGGGGGGGGGGCAATCAATAATATAATTTCTAGTGTGCCAAAATTAGCAAGAGATTACAATTTAAGTGTTGGTGTATTTAATGTGGACATGTGTGAACAGATGTACAACAACAATTTAACCTCTTTAAAAGACACTTCATGTCATTGTTAGTGATTATTTTTGCGTACTTTTTTTGGTTTGTTTTCAAGGCATATCCAATGCAGTGCCATATCCCTATTTGTTTTGCTTTGAGAAAAGTTATGTGAAGAGTTATCAGTTCTTGTTTTTTTAGGGGGGTGTCAATCTTATTGAGATGTGTCATTACTTCCCCATTCGTAAATCAGTTTCATAAAACGATGTGGGGGAAGATGAAACAAATAATTTTTCAACTTTCGGTCCAGTTGTGGTTGACCTTAAAAATGTCCAAACCACATAGCGGAACAGGAAGTTTAGGGCGTGGCCATGCCAATGTAGTTACTGGACGGGCCTTGTGCACTAAAGAGTGCGCACTGCATTGATAAAACAATCCCAAACACTATCGAATAATTATTCGGTTTTTAAGAATCGAATTTGTGCACTCAATATGTTACTACGCGATGCACCAATTCAGTATCGTCCAATCCAGTATCGATACTTTGATAAACTGTTTACGCAACCTACCTCGTCCAACTGAGTACGCTTTAGTTTGTTAAGTCAGCGGTCAGGATTGTCAAAATGGTGAGTTCAATGAAGTTATCCGTACATTTTCTTCTGTTTTTCGACATTTTAAATTACTTTGAAACATTTGATCCCTTAATAACAATTTGTGTTCTCTTTTTGACTTACAGTCTCTCTCAGAAGATCAAAAGAACGGTAAGTTAAAACCATTTTATAAAACGATCTTCCGGTGAAGATCGGACGATTTGGTTGTTGAAGGTTCTGAACATGCCGAATAAAGTTTGCCATGTCCTGCGAGTTTCCGTTTGTGTCACAATCAAACATAATTCAAGAATGAATATTGACGAGTGTCATTAAATAATGTTAGAATTGCTTGAGTGAGGATACAGGACAACAGCAACTTAGCTGACGTTAGTTGTGACAAGAACATGACAAGGAAAACAAACCATTTTGCAATCGTGAGGAAACATTTGTTTTTTTAGTTTATTTTAATATTGGATAACTTTCCGTATGGCACCACCGCTTTTTTACAAATTTTTACAAAAAGGGATATCTCATTGAGGCAAATTAGATACTTTATTATTTCATATCGAATGAAAAAGTGGTGGCGCCGAACGGAAACTTTTCCTTAATATTACCAACTGACCAACCCAAACACTTTTAGATTTACCATGGAGCTACACGTACCTCCATTGTTTTTTACCCTTGCTCTAAGTACTAGGGTCCTACTACTTGCCGTCAACTCGCCGTCAACTCACTTGCGTCGTCAACTCGCAGTCAACTCCTCCAATATACATTTAAAATCCACAAAAGAAGCATAGAACTGTAAAGTATCAGCTCAAAAAAGAGAATTCGCGTAAGTTTTAGGTCATATTTCTAAATAAAAATTGAGTTTTTTTCTCGTGAAAAAATTATCTCGAAGCAGCAAAACTGTCGGCCGCCATCTTGCTTTTTCACACTGATTAGTCTTGGCCCATAATGGCAATGATTGGTACTTTTTTTTTTTAAACACAGAGTCGTTTTTGTGAATGAATTTTTACCGAAAACCACAAGAAATATGTATCGTAGCGTCATACGTTATCGACCCTCATATGTTTTCGGTCCCCAACTTTGATTCCCGTTTACCGCGAAATTGTGCAAGCTGCACCGGTGACAGAAGCTATGCAGTTTACTCACGGACTGTATTTTGATCAGGCTTAATCATGCTGAGAATAAAGTCAACATGCCAACATTCAAATGAGTCAAAGAAACATCATCCAACCTCGAAAGTTCAAAACAAAATTACTCTCTGCTAGATTGAGTTTCATTCTGCTTTAGTCACTACATGGATCACGTGAGGTGGTTACTATTTGGGATTCTATGGTGTGCAAATGTGGGGAAAATATTAAAATATTTTAAGTGAAAATGACAACAATTTTTTAAATTTATTTACTGCATAACTGTTATAAATTCCGATAAGCATAATAAATATTAAGTCTACATTAAAGAGAAAATATCATAGATTGATTTCTTATCTCCTGAAACCAAACATTACTGGTCTGAAATGGGGGAAAACGGATTGTTATGAAGTGTGAGTGCATCAAGGGGGGGGGGGGTTTACTTTCATGCCTTATGATATCTCTGGATTCTAATATAGTAGCCGTAATGCCTTAGGACAAAAATGTAATTAAATTTGTTATGTACTAATTGAACAATATTTTTGATTTATTTTGCACGCCATACTAGCTTCTGAATATTCAAAAAAATACCAACCAATGAAAGGTGTGAAAACATATGACGTTGCTCCAATGTCGTGCATGCATAAGCACTGTTAATGGCGGACTGTCTCTCGCAACGTAAAACCAAAACATTAAAAATTTCAACACACCATGAAGTGAAAGTGTTATTGTTAAAAAATTGGATAGATGATTTGAAAAAATAAAATTTAGTTTTTGATTGTGAACAATTTTCCTGTTATCCTACTGAAAACACATGACACCAGGATAGTTTAGCCCAGACTTAACACTTCCGTGCCCCTTTTATAGATTTTTCATGTAAATTTAATGAGTTGACGGCACGAAAATGAGTTGACGGCGAGTTGACGGCAAGTCAGCGAGTTGACAGCAAGTAGTAGGACGGTTGCTCTATGGTAGTTTTACACTATAGTGAATCACCAAACTTGACCATGATTCCATGAAGCATGCATTCATAAATGACATGAAAAATTATTTTTATTATGAGTAAACTTGTAAATTGTATACATATTGAATGTGTCCATTGGTACAGAATTGAATTTGGGGCCGGGGGAATTGGAAAAATTTATGTATCCTGCCACTACTCCTCTAGTGTAGTAGAACTATTTCGGTTTCGTCCGCTTTCGTTACGGGAGGAGATAGCGGACGAAACCAAAATAGTTTTAGGAGTATCCTGCCACCACTTTTATAAAATAGAGTCACTGTGTTTAGAAAATCAGATGTTTAGTAGTTGCGATAACGTAACCTTTCTCCCGAAGGCGGGAAGGGTTACGTTATCGCAACTAGATTGTTCAGAGAAGAGCGAAAATTTTGCCCTTTACTGGAATTTCAGTGGTAGATAACACGTCTGTCCGTAGTCTAGTGCAGCCTTCATGATTGAAGAAAGTCACACTGCCAGACACACCGGGGCAAACCCCCTTCACTTTGCGATAAGAAGTGTGTACTGCTGGGATCTTTTACGTGCGTTGATAGTTTTTATAACAACACACAGGACCAAGTACCAACAGCTGACGTCCCATCTGAAGGACAACGCGCTGGTTACAGGCGTCAATTACTTTAAGTAAGGACACAAGTGTCACGACCGGGACTCGAACCTGCTGATCAGATACAGCAGAGCTTGAGTTGAATGCTCTTAACTGCTCGTCCACGACACCCTCAAAATTCTTTGAGGATCCTTAAAGAAATCTTTCGGTGTTTCATTGAGAAGGTTAACATAGAAAATGTTTCCGGTTTTCATATTGTCACTTGTCCTTTGCATACAGAGTACAAGGATACCTTCTCCCTTTTCGATAAGAAAGGGGATGGTAAGATTGAGACATCTCAGCTCGGAGCGGTCATAAGAGCTCTTGGACAAAACCCTACCCAAGCAGACATCAAGAGATTTGCCCAAGGATTTAGTAAAGGTAAGATAACTCTTGCAACATTGTTAAGGCCGGTGTATAGTCGGTCGCGCGATGGTCGCGCCCCGCGCGATGGTCGCGCGACGGAAATCTAGCGCGCAATCCTAAGACTGAGGCCTAAAAACCGTGTCTTTTTATGATCGCGCATCTAGATTTCCGACGCCCAACCATCGCGCGACCGACTATAACTCGGCCTGTACAGGATTATTCTTGGTGTACGCTAACACAATGAACCTTTCAAGTGAATGAACGCTGTTAAATTGTCCCACACAGAACATGGTTAGCGGATCGAACAGCAACTGTACACACACACAAACATTACAAATGTGTGTTCAATGCCTGCTTTTGTTTTGCATATTGGACCTAAAATGCCTGCAGCTTTTTATTTAAAAAAAACTCTTTGAAATTCTGTAAAACAAATTTGTCTTTAAAAAGTCTTTCTCACTAACCAAATGTTTCTTGTTGATTTGTGTTGCCATGGTACATCACAAAGTCTTTATTGACTAAAGTCAGTAGTATTTCTTCAGTGATAATGCCCTCTTAATAATGTTAACATACTTTAAAGACAGTGGACAATTGTCATAGACCAGTCTTCTCACTTGGTGTATCTCAACATACATGTATGCATGAAATAATAAACCTGTGAAAATTTGAACTCAATTGGTCTGTGAAGTTGCGTGAGAATAATGAAAGAAAAAACACCCTTTTCGCACAAGTTGTTTGCTTTCAGATGCCTTGAATTCGAGACCTCAGCTGAGGTCTCGAATTCAATTCAGTTATTACTTCTTTCTCAAAAACTACGTTACTTCAGAGGAAGCCGTTGCTCACAATGTTGTATACTATCAACAGCTCTCCATGGCTCGTTACCAAGTCAGTTTTTAAGCGTACACTTATTTTGAGTAATAACCAATAGTGTCCAGTGCCTTTAAGGTCTTACATGTATGATTAATGACACTTTTTGTGGACATAAAATATATCGTACATGTACGATAATAGCGCTTTTGGAATACATACATGTACAAACACTATAAAGACAACCCCAAATTCAAAAACACATTTCAAATGCACATTTATTTCCATACTTTAATGAGAAATATAAACAATTACATGTGTTACGGAGTAAAGCAAAATATCATAAGTAACAGTAAACATAAATGTAATAAATAGAGTATGAAGCAGAAGCTTGTAAAAACCGGCCAGATAGACAGAAAAAAAAAAAAAAAAACAGACTGACATGCAGACAAAATGACAGCCGAACATACAACATGACACAACAAGTTCAAAATATTAGCGACAAGATGGCAGAACAAATATTATAAAATAAATAACAAGCATTGATGAGGAAAATCAATACTCTTTTGCAGATCACCGCATCAACTTTGAGGAGTTTCTGCCAATCCTTGCCTCTACCCAGAAGATTAAAGAACAGGGTGGTGTGGATGACTACATTGAGGGTCTCAGAGTATTTGATAAAGATGGTAATGGTACCATCAGTGCTGCTGAGCTTCGCCATGTCCTGACAAGTCTAGGTACGTGTCTTTGTTATAGGGAACCTAGTCAGACAAGTATTGATATACTATCTATAGTGAGATATCATCATCTTCCTGTGCAGAAACCTCCTCTGGAGTGTACTTGCACATTGGTTGAGGTGCAAACTAGCAGGTGCAGACAATAAACTCAAGGCATAAAAGGCATTTGTAAAGTTGTGTTAATATTTGATCCAACAAAGTATAAAGTAAACTAGTCTAATTTTCCATTTGTTTGTTTCTTTGTTTCTTTGTTTCTTTTCTTGTTGTGGTTTTTGTTTGCTTGTTGGGGTGTTTGTTTGTTTGTTGCTTGGGGGGGGGGGGGGGGTTGAAAAACATTGGCTTTGAATTTTATACAAAACTTTGTTTTCTCTTTAATCAATGTTTTTACAGGAGAGAAGATGTCAGATGAAGAGGTTACTAATCTCTTACTAGGAATGGAAGACCTACAAGGACAAGTCAACTATGAGGGTAAGTTTCCTGAGAAAAACATTCTCATTAAAGGCAGTGGACACTATTGGTAATTACTCAAAATAATTATTAGCATAAAACCTTACTTGGTAACGAGTAATAGGGAGAGGTTGATGGTATAAAACATAGTGAGAAACGACTCTCTCTGCAGTGCCATAGTTTTCGAGAAAGAAGTAATTTTCCACGAATTTGGTTTCGAGACCTCAAGTTTAGAACTTGAGGTCTCGAAATCAACTATCTAAACGCACACAACTTCGTGTGACAAGGGTATTTTTTCTTTCATTATTATCTCGCAAGTTCGATGACCGATTGAGCTCAAATTTTCACAGGTTTGTTATTTTATGCATATGTTAGATACACCAACTGTGAAGACTAGTCTTTGACAATTACCAATAGTGTCCACTGTCTTTAAAAAGTATTGCTCAATCTTGTTTGTCAGTCTTTGCATGTTAGCTTTTGAACAAAATGGTTACTTTTTTATGTCAAGGATGGAGTCTGTTGCTGTACTGGATTGAACATGGTTCTTTTGTCTTTTGGTTTTCTTGCACAAGCTTTAAAAGCAGTGGAAACTATTGGCAATTACTCAAAATAATTGTTAGCATAAAAGCTTACTTGGTAAGGAGTATGGGGAGATCAAGGTTGATAGTATAAAATATTGTGAGAAACAACTCCCTCTGAAGTAACGTAGTTTTTAAGAAAGAGGTAATTTTCCACGAATTTGATTTTGAGACCTCAGAATTTGATTTTGAGGTCTGGAAATCAAGCATCTGAAAGCACACAACTTGGTGTGACAAGGGTGTTTTTTCCCCATTACTATCTCGCAACTTCGACAACCAATTGAGCTCAAATTTTTACAGGGTTGTTGTTTTATGTATATGTTGAGATACACCTAGTGAGAAGTGTCCAATGTCTTTAACCTTAATTTTTCTAAGGGGTCTTGTCAAAAAATAATCCAGAACAGCAAAAGTTGGATAACAAATCTCCAATGTCAAATTTTTGCTGGATTCCAGTCAGGATTTCAGGACTATATTTCTTTGGGAGACATGGTTTTACACGCTGGAAGGCAAACAGTTCTCTGTTATACTAAACAATATGCCCAATGCCAATGTATCCCACTGAGTGCTCTGTAGTTTGACCCCAGGCACTATGAACTTCTCCCTTGGTTTCTATGACTTCCAATTTCAAACAAGGTGAATGTACGGCAGGTAAAGAACCTTGTCTTGGCCAGTACTTATCCGCTGGTTGCCTTGGACTCATTTTGAGTCCCTAAGGTCCCTAAGTTAAAGACATAGGTCAACCCTGTAATTGCATAGTTTTCTTGTGCGGTATTTTATCCAAGGGTTTTGCAGCATTAAAGGCAGTGGACACTATTGGTAATTACTCAAAATAATTGCTAGCATAAAAACTTACTTGGTAACAAGCAATGGAGAGCTGTTGAATTTGATTTTGAGATCTCAGATTTATATTTTGAGGTCTTGAAATCAAGCATCTGAACGCACACAACTCCGCGTGACAAGGGTGTTTTTTCTTTTGTTATTATCTCGCAACTTCGATGACCTATTGAGTTCAAATTTTCACAGGTTTGTTATTTTATGCATATGTTGAGATACACCAACAACACCAACATAAGTGAGTAGACTGGTCTTTGACAATTACCAATAGTGTCCAGTGTCTTTAACAGTGCATTTTGATGTTGCCTAACTCATACTGCCATCGTGTTTGACATTCTTTCCAATCATACTTATGCCAAGATGGTATTGTCATTTATTTTCTAATTGTTTTCACTCACAGAATTTGTGAAGATGGTTCTGGCAAACTAGACACAGCCATTGTCTCTCCTAGACAAGTAAAGTGACTCAAAATCCTTCTCAAACCATCCAAGTAGCAGATCTTCCAGAAGACCACCAAAGTTGTCGCCAAACACCAAAGTCTTAGAAATGTTCATCATGTCTTTGGAGTATCCCAACCAGACATACATCCTCTATGGCATGAACTGAAACATAACTTGTAGCAAGCTTGTTCAACGTCTAGCAGTAATTATAGTACTGTGGCATGCTCTGTTAAAAACAAAACTTTCACCACCGCTATGAAATATTATCTTTCTAGATGTACAAATTCTGTACTTCACAGGAACTTTTTCTATCTTTTGTTAGAGCTCAGTTGAAAAATAAATATGCCCTTTTAAAATGTAAATTTGAATCCAATCTGTTAGTGGCTTGTGAAATTTTAAGCAACATCCAAAAAAACTAAATTTCTGAATTGATCCAAACTGAAAAATATCTTTCATAAAGCAGCTAACCACACATACTAAGCTCAGAAAAATCTGTTTACTGGAAATGAGGTACTAATCAAATTACAATGTGTTTCATGTTGTTTGATGACTGGTTCTCCTTTTAATTTGGTTAAGCCTTAGTTTCTGATTAGCAGCACTAAGAAGTAAGACCTTCATTGCGACATCTCATCTATGCATCTAATTGTACAGTTTTTTAGTGTTTGTGTGACGTTTAAATGTGTGTCGAAAAAGAATACTCCAAAGTAAAGATCTGGTTCTCAACATCGTATTTTTCATTTTCATGTTCTGGGCCCTCATCATCTTGCTGTTTATTTTCATTTTTTTGTGGCCCAATTTTAACGAGAAGTTTTGTACTCAAATTAAGTCTCGGTTAGTGTGTACTTTGCATTTTACTTAATTTAACGGCAAGGGAAAAGCATGAAAGCTTGGCAACTTTACAAAGTGTGCTGTCTAACTGGTGCTGTTAGATAAGTGAACAGGATCATATTGTCAATGCCTTGTTATATGCTTCTGTTTTTCCAATTTTGTTTGTTGTTTTTCTTTTTTGAGTTCTTTTCTGACAGCTCTGCAACCATCATGTAGTTAACATAAATCAAACAAACCAAACTATTACACAAAATATTCATATAGGGGCCTAAAAGAGGAAGCTTGACAATATAATTATTGAATAATGCAGTACATCGTTTTATAATCCGCCCTCATTACCATACTTTTTTTATTTTAATAATTTTCTTTCAATTGTGACTAACAATTAAACAATGTGCTGTTTTTTCATTATTTTAATTGATTAATTCAAATAATACGCATAGATTTAATAATAAATTCTGTATAATATAATAATTCTGCATACATTGCCATGGTATAAGTAGGAACGCGTAGTTATATTTTTATGGGTAGTTCGTTTAAATGTTCTAAAACTTTGATGAATTTTGCTCACAAGAACTGCCTTGACGAGACTGCAGGGCCTTTTTTGGTTTCTTCTTCAGCGATCTTTCCTTTATGAGAAAATTTGGAATACTATAACTGGGAAAATTATAACAAGTTCAGCATTAGCATTAATGAGTTTTTTACTATTTATTTTAGTTGTAACAAAAAGTAACGTTCTTTCACAAAAAGTAATTCTTTGGGTATTTAATGAGATACCTTGTTTCCAAGGGCAGCGGTCTGTATTGTCCCCCCCCCCCCCCTTCACATACAACATGCAGAGACAAAACATAAAACATGCAATCTGGGAGTGAGTGTAAAGGCAGTGGACACTATTGGTAATTACTCAAAATAGTTATTAGCATAAAACCTTACTTGGTGAGGGAATTATGGGGAGAGGTTGATAGTAATACACATTTTGAGAAACGGTCCCCTCTAAAGTAACATAGTTTTTGAAAAAAAAAGTAATTTTCCATGAATATGATTTTGAGACCTCATGGGGTCTCGAAATCAAGCACCTGAAAGCACACAACTTCGTGTGACAAGGGTGTTTTTTCTTTCATTGTTATCTCGCAACTTCGACGACCACTTGAGCTCAAATTTTCACAGGTTGGTTATTTTATGCATATTTAATTTTGAGATACATCAAGTGAGAAGACTGATCTTTGACAATAGCCAATAGTGTCCAGAGTCTTTAAGCATCACCAGTCGGAACGTACTGGCACATTGTTATTTGAAGGTCCCATTTTATGTTTCCATGGATACTAAAAGGTTTACATGATTACATAATGGAACTAAAATAATCAAATTTCTGCATGATAATGCTGTAGGTGAGGACATCAACTAGTTTTGTTGTGGGTATATCTTTGAATATTTTAAACATTCCTACGATCATTTAAATTGTATCTTTTTGTGATAGAATAAATCATCAGTCTTGTAGAAAATTGTAAACAATTGTATCTGATGTTTGTCCTTGCTTGGTCATTTCACATAAGGTATGACCATGGATATTGGTTCGTGCAAAAGAATAAATCCATTCCAATCATTAATTTGTCAATTGGATACACAAACCATTGTCAACACAACGGTCACGTTCTTGAAAGAAACAAATACAGAGGAACAATTGAATTCGTCTTGAAGCAGGTTCTTGTAAGCTCTTGCAAAACATTGAATGTTGGTCATTCATTGATGTTGGTTGACAAGTTACTCGCACAATGAAAGTGCAATTGAGATAGGGACAACAGTTTGACACAGTTGTTTTTCTTGAAGAACGGTTGTGTGTCACTATCAAAAGACAACAATAGTTTCCAAAATCATGCACCTTCGGTACTGGTCATCAGAACAATAATTGTCAAAGTATCCCCGTCGGAGTCCTGACAATAAGTTGATATTAAAATTTTAAAAAACGTTATGTACGGGCCTGCCGTGTTGGAGTTCTATATTATCAAATTCGGTTAGGAATAAGACAATTTTCATCCGTATTTTTAGAAAGTACACAACAGTGATGTTTTTTTTTTCTGGAACTTATCTTCGATTTTATTGAAAATGGGTTAACTGTGTAACATTTGCAATAATCAGCGGGGGACATCAAGCGTAATGTACACATTATATACAGCTGAAGAGAAAAAAAACATTGAACGGCAGACTTGTACACCAGCCAGCGTTTTCTATGTGGAGCGGCGGGGGACGTAAGGCAATTGGGTTATTTAGGTGTTCGGGCAACACAGCCCGAACAACTCATTGTTATTCAATTAAATTTCGGTCATATCGGGGGAAACTAAGCCGTAAAAATTTGGATGGGAGGGTGGGTGAAGGAAGTCCCCACCCTTACGCTGCCCCTGGTAATACGGTGTGCGGCGTTTTGAAAAAGTTCATTGCACCTGAGGTTCGGACGCCAGCAAGCTCCAGACTTGCTGTATGCACATAACAAGTGACCGGTATAACTGATTTTTAAAAAGACATAATGGATCGATAAGTCGCTTCAGCGTAGCGTCACAACGATGCACGGTGGCACAAAGGGCCCCTATTGTCATTTTAAGCTAAGCTGACATTTCAGTGTAAACGGGCAACGGTGAGGACAGTTAGAAAGAATGTTTAGATAGCAGGAATGTTTAATAGAGGTGTCATCGCACCGATTGTAATCTAGCCGCTATCTTTGAAAACAGTTCCTTTTGAATTCCCCTCCCCGAGTGTCAAGGTGAATTCCTGAGTCAGGCGACAACGCCGCTGGGACTGCTATTGAAGGTAAGCCCGCAGCAGGGGAGGGAAACCTATCAAAAAATGTTTTAAAGGGGGGCACTCTTTATAAATAGATCGCTTGCTTGCTTTTGCTAAGTCCGCACTACTACTAGAACTATGAGGTCACTTCGTCCTGCTATATCGTCTCCCGTAACGGGAGACGTATCGTCTCCCGTAGCGGAACGAACCTCATAGTTCTAGGGGAGGTTAAAAGTCACGGGATTGCGTGAATATTTAAAGGTGGCGGCACAACATTTCAAAGTGGTTTGTGGTATTTCAAACTCTTAAAAGCGTATAAAGGCAAAGAACTTCACATTGTCTAAGAACGAAATAAAGGAAAAGAAGAAGCCATCATTCTCATGATTTGCTTTTTATTAAATTATCAGCAGGTTTTATCATTAAACCATCAAACCATATAGAGCAAGGAACTTGCTATATTGTGCTCTATCGGATCACCTGGAGCGCTGCACAGGACTGATAGTTTTAATAACTGCGTGTGTCATTTACCTGTCAGAATTATATCAATAATATACAGTCATTTGACCAGTTCGGGATCATTGACCAGTTCGGGATCACTTCAACTTTGCAATAACCAAATAGTTAAATCACTTCTCATTATTACCAATTTCTGTTGATAAATGTGAAGATTAACACCCATTAAACCAACAAACCCAAAAATAAGGTGCCAAATATCATCAGCAAATAAATTATGGCTGTTTTCCTGAAGGTTGTCTGCGAAATTTATCATTTTTTTGTTTAAAAATGTTGGTTGAAAAACACTGTTAAAACTTCTTACCTGTAGAATTGGAGTGCCGGGGCAAAAAATATTTATGTAAAATGATAAGAATGTGTAAAAAGACATTCCTGTAAATACTGTGCAGTCATCTTGTTTGTTTGAGGTGACGAAGATCCCAAAATCTTGTTTGGGCGGGCAGCTTACCCTTGACCAGTTCGGGATCACTCAACATCTCATTGCGTCAAATTGTGCTGCACTAACTTACAAAGTCAGTAAGTATGGTAAAATCATACTACTGCAGTAGAAAGTTTATTTAGTTGATTTTGAGAAACATTACTTCAACAAATTCTTGTAGATTTTTTATTTTGTGAGAAAATTAAACTTGGAGGGGTCAATATTGCTTTTTAGGTTCGCTTCACTTTTTCATTTGCCTTTGCTGTTGTTTTGGGGTTTTGTGGCTGGGTTTTTGCGCTGCTATTGAGGACACTTGCATGACATTCACTAAACAAATGAAGTCCAAGTCCATGCCAACACACCTCTGAAGTTTCGTGTCCTTGAGAGACAGTTTTATGAATGGGAGTATGGGTTTGCAATAAAGGGCACTCTACTGATTCAGAATAGATTCAACTGATCCTGAACTGGTCAAACAGGTGACGATACTTTTCTCAAAGCCTCTTCAAAAGAACTAATATTTTTTCACAGTGAATACTTGGTGAGTTTTATGACATGTTTAGGTAAACTGGTAAACTTTTTTGTTTAAGATATCAAAGAGATTGCAACAAAAAACAATGTGAATTCAAAAAGTGATCCCGAACTGGTCAAACGACTGTAACATTCGTCCATACTATTCTGTATCGCTATGATATTTTTTAAATTAATGATCTTTGCGTGTAAACTCTTTCTGGAACAAAACACCCCACTTGTTTTTAAAGAGCGCCACCACTTGACAGTATGTACTCATTGTTGATGTTGATTACGTTGGTTGTCGGACGGACGGGAGTTCCTGAAAGTTTCTTTCAAAATGACAATGACAAAACTTGCTGTAAGTATTTCATATTCAAATAACCTAAACAATAACAACTCCCCTAGCAGTGGTGGTAGGGACTTTGTTATTTTACAAAGAAACACCTTCAACCACAAATGACATGTTTTGAAAAGCAATCAAACTTAAAAAGGGCCGAGAGGTGACTTGATGACTTTTAAAAGTCCACTCTTTTTACCATGACCACACCGTGACCATCCGCCTGTGAATAGAAATAGCGCGTCGATGGCACGATGGCACTGGTCAAAAAGGGGGTATAGGTGTAGTGAACAGAATGGGCAGTATTACGGCACTAGTCTGACCTGTTGGCCTCGTGGTCCCCAGGGGGATGGAGTCAAGTGGTACTGGTTGGTAAAAGATTGTGACCTTATCAACTACCCTTGGTCTGAAAATTTTTGACATGATTTTGAACGTTTGTTTGTAGGAGTGAGTGTAGTTGAGTTTGTTTTGCTTGGGTTTTCATCTCTATGATCTAGTTCTATAAATTCTAGGCTATATTATAGCCACACTGTGCATGCCGAGACAAGACATCCACTATCCAGTCCTGCTAGCTTGATTCACCTCACTCATGCCTCACTACATGTCAGTGATGTACTCTCTACAACAAGACATTGACCCAGTCTTTCTACCTCCATGGTCTGAGTCAGAACTGGGGCGCTGGGCTAGCTGCGTTCTTTTTTACTTCGGTGGCCGTCATTTTCATAGGCAAATTTATAAAAGAGGAGTACAGTGCCCTACTACTTTACTTAACTTTGGTCTGCATTTTTAATTTAAGTAAAAATGAAAATACAGGGAGGTGGAGGGTTGGTTGTACTTTAGCCCCCATCAATAATGCCAATACACTGGACTCCCTCCCCTTCTTGAGCGGAGGGAGTCCAGTGTATAGGCACTATTGAGTGGAGGGAGTCCAGTGTATTGGCACAATTGATGGGGGCTAGTTGTACTCTAGAACTTGTGGAGTAAACCATACTTGGTTAAATAGTAACAAAGTAATCTGCGACTAAAGTAAATATCATGCTACGCTAGATGTCATTAAAAAGCGACAGACCTCCATGACAGAGGACAGGTTTTGTGCTAGGCTCTGCTACTGAGGCTTTCAGCTAGCGTCCTCATCAATTACAAGTATTATTTTTTAGTATGGCATTTTATTTACCAATTGCTGACAGGTCAATTAGTGTAAACCTGGTTTTAATACTCAGGATTTTGGTTCTTGAACATACTTGAAATGAAGTCCAATAACTTGCCAATAATTAGTCTATTTTAATTTTAATTTTAAACTTGTAATTTTGCAGTATTTTGTAAACCTGTTGTTGCGCATCCAGCATGAAAAAGTACTGTAAAATCCATATTTTAGCCATTGCAATTTGAAAAGTGTGCAACTGAGTTTTGATGTATCAAAAATGTCAAGATTGGGAGTTTACAACTCTACACATTTTGTGTTCGTTTTGTTTTGTTGTTGTATATAAATGGCTTTGAAAAACTTTTGTTGTTGAAAAGTAGAGCCAGAAGGATGGAAGCTGATGAAAATAAATATTAAAATCATCATTAAATCAGTGAATTTTCTTCTAAAAAATAATTTGGAAGTCTGTCAAGAAGCAACCCACTGATTTAAAGAAATAACTTGATAAGTAAGAAATTCTTAGGTTGATAAAAATCATGATTAAACACATTCACTGTGTCATGAAAGGGTTGGGTCCCCAGTTCAATTGGCATCATAATTGAGTCTTATTAAACCAATTGCTAAACCCAAGCCAGCCACTTAAGCGATTTGTCACATCATATAACCACACTACATACAGTCTTATTGCTCTGCCAACATACTCTATAATCAAATTGCTGGAACCATCTGAGAATGGTCAGTAGGTCTACATGTATGCTAGATGGATCTTGTGCTTCCTTGCTCTATGGTTTAACGCACAACACTGTACTGGGCCACACTATGTTATGTTAATGAGATTGTAGGGATCTGGCAAGCACACAGAACACTGCGTTCAGCTGCCGTAGATCACTCACAGCAAGTGGGCTTCACTTAAGTCTCGCAGTGCGGTGCACTCTCCTGAAAAGGTGTCCTTTCTCAAGGATTAGCTTTTTTATAAACTCTGAATTGCTCTTTCATCCCGGGTAAGTCATAAAGGATAAATCATAGTTTCATCTTTGGAGTTTCAGATGTGCTTTTTTTTTGAGAGATAAGGTTTTGATGTTTTGAGAATGTTGTTTTTGTGTGTCGGTCATCTTACAGGTTGTATAGCACTACTGTCAGGTGTTCTGTGCTGAGAAAAGCACCTCAATGTGTGTACATGTTATCAAACTTATCACTATGACGCGTGACGGCACTGCCTGAATTTGTTTTGAATTCCAGTAGCATGCATTTAAAGAGGATATTCTTTAGATTTTTACAAAAGAAATGTATAACTTGATGATTATTTGGATTCTGTTTTGGACTAAGATTTTGAAATTGTTTTTATTTGACTTGCTGATTACTATTTTATAAAGTTGAATGAAGGATTTCTTATTATTTAAAATTCACATTAATAGAAATTTTTTATAAATATGAATTTTCAATAACATGTGAGTTTTTTTGTTCTTTTTTTTCAGACTTCTTTTCCTCATCCTTTTCAATTCAAATAAAAAGTTTGTGACAGAATAAAATTCTTTTTTTGTTGGGGAGGGGGAGGTTTTAAGCATACTAAATGCCAGGTGCTGATTTCGATGGTTTTTATATTTTGATGTTTTTAAAAAAGATCTTGATGGTTTTAAAGATTGAATTTAGATAAATTATTTTTCTTCTTCATTTTTTTCAGTGAAAGCATGGTGAAAACCCCCACTGGATGCATTCGTACACTCATTAGTTTGATCATTAGTTTGATAGAATTTTCATCACCTGTAGTTTGACATTCCCCTCTTTTCTTCTTTGCCCTGGTGCGTCTTTTTTATTTGTAGCTTCAACCTCCGACCCGGGATATATAGTTGTCATCGCACGTACGTAGATAGTATTCCCCCCTCACAAGATGGCTGACGCAGTGTTTTTACCGAATGATAACCATGTATCGTCCTTTGAAATGCCAACCCATGATGTGAATGGAGCTAGGAATGAACAGGAATTGATACAAAATGGGGGCATGGTTTCAAACGGACATTCATACACAGTGGATGATGTTAATCGAGTTGTGAATTCTGGTCTAAGCTTAGATAGAATGGTTATTGAATCGCAGGGTGAGTTGAGTCTTCAGACAGCCATTTTGTTTCCGTGCCTTACCAGATTGCTGTGGTGTGATGTGTTTACTAATAACAAGCCCTTTTTATTTTCTCCATCTGGCATTGCATGGTTTATTACTTTGGTTTTCTTTGGGGAAGGGATTCAACTTAGCATGAATGCACGGACAGTTTGTGAAAATAAATGTGTACCTGCCTTTGCATGTTACTTTATCACTTGCATGTAATTTGTGTTTTCTTCTAGTTTAAATAATACAGTGGCAGGTATGTTTAACGCTCTGAATATATGCATGAAAAGTGCAACTTTATACTTTCTCGAAAATTGGTTTCAAAAGTCCAATCAAGAGGTAAAACTTACCTTAGAATTAGTTATTGTAAAAAAAATTCAGGTAAAAAAAAAAAATTTTTACCCACAATATGACAATTTATCTTGGCTATTTAGAGAACAGAAGTACTTGGAGCGAAAACACAAAATCCTATTTATTCTCTTGCTTAAAAGATAATAGAGAGTCTCAGAATGTGTTGTCATCTTCAACGGCTTCTCTTCTCAGTGGGCCTAGATTCTTACTCCTTTATGACCAAAATCCTGGATCCATGCTCCACACTAAATAAAGTTGATAGGACATAAGTATATTTATTTTACCCTGACACTGATATGTACTTTACTAATCACTGTATACTCAGTACTTTTATGAGTTCTGCGGAAAAATTCACAGCAAATCACTCGGCTGAGCAGGGATTCAAACCCACAACCTTTGAATTGCTATCGAGTATTGAGCATATAGTCTTTACATCTGTTTAGGACATAACTAATTTCATAATATATTTTTCTCACATTGATAATATACGCATTTTTTACAATGATCCCCCACTTTCCAAGACAGATCTAAACCAGCATGCATACATGTAAACCAGTGCTCCTTTACACGTATACCAAGGGCGTCCACGTTGCTAAAACAAATGTCCAACCCATGATCCTAAAAATGTCTTTCAGAGTGAGCTCTTTTGAAAGAATATTTCATACTGTTAAAATATTAATAAAGTTTGATGTAAAAGAAGAAAAAAAACACAAGCAGGGCTATATGCTTCGTTTTTGAAAGGGCAAGGGCACCAAGGCATTTTCTTTTGGGTAAAGGGCACCCAATGATGAAATTGCAAATTTCTACTGTAGCATTTCAAGGGCACCAAGGCAATTACCAGGGGACACGGAGGCAATCGCCTTCGTTGCCTCCGTGAAGTATCAGGCCTGCACAAGATATATTTTTTTTACTGTTGAACTTAAGTTATTAATCTTGGCCCAGTTTCATAACTCTGCTAAACACACAAACTTGCAGTTTGAGCTATTAAATTAGAATTAAGCCCTACCAAAGAATATAATATTACACTACAAGCTACTCTCTTCCTGATGTTGGACCTACATGTAAAATTCTACACAATATTTTGGAGAGGCCTTGCCCTCTGTGGGATATTTTGAATGCTGGAATTGCTGATGCTTTTATCTTCTTTTAAAGACATAGTCAAAGACCAGTCTTCTCACTTGGTGTATCTAAACATATACATAAAATAACTAACCTGTGAAAATTTTAGCTTAATTGGTCGTCAAAGTTGCGAGATATTAATGAAATAAAATAAAAAACCCTTGTCATACAAAGTTGTGTGCCTTCAGATGCTTGATTTCGAGACCTCAAATTTTAAACTTGAGGTCTCGAAATCAAATTCGTGGAAAATTACTTCTTTCTTGAAAACTACTCCACTTCAGAGGGAGCCGTTTCTTACAATGTTTTATACTACTAACCTCTCCCCATTAATCTTTACCAAGTTAGGTTTTATGCTGGTAATTATTTTGAGTAATTACCAATAGTGTCCACTGCCTTTAATGCTCATACTATATGGAATTGTGCCCTGATTTCAAATTTGTGGATCCAATATGGTCCGGTTTCTATTTCTTAAAGATCGTTCAAAAGGACCTTTGATAAAAGCCAAAATAACTTTGAGTAAAAAACACAAATTGTTTATTATTTAATTGCTTTATAGCACATCAAATTTCTATGCTCAATTGTAAACTCAATGTGAAAAATATTTAACCACCGGCTCCTGGTATACTAGGAGCTTTAAAACAGATTTGTGAAATTGACATAAAATGAATTATGAATAGAACATGCACAATAAGCAAGCCAACAAATTGGTCGCCTGGGGAAAAGGATTAATCTCCGGGTAGATTCTGAAGTTCAGGGGCGCTATTGTTTGCTATAGTACAGTGCAAATACACATATTAATCATGAATTAACAACGGCCACCTAAAAATTGGATTACTGGATTGTGCATTTTCCTTAGAAATGTCATGACTAAGTTCGCCAAACCACCATAAAGAAATTGCTTGAAACCAATGGCATAGGTGATGGCAGTATGAAAAGCACGCCATGATTGAAAGCATAAATCAAATGATGTATTTGTCATTTCAACTGACCGAGATTCAATCAATAGTGAGCAAACATCTGAAATTAAGCAAATCTGGAGATGTGATTGCTTAGCACAATTGTACCTCACAGTGTTTGTTCAAATTAACATAGAGGTGGGGGATATTTCATTACAGGATTTGGGTACTTTTTGTAACACAAAACACAGATTTACATTAACAACACTGTTAATTGTCAAAGACCACCCTTCTCACTTGATGTTTCTCAACATATGCATAAAATAACGAAGCTGTGAAACTTTAAACTCAATTGGTCATTGAAGTTGTGAGAGAATCATTGAAGAAAAACACCCTTGTCGCACAAGTTGTGTACTTTCAGATGCCTGAATTTGAGACCTCAGCTGAGGTCTCAAATTCAATTCAAATAATTTAGTGGGAACTTACTTCTTTCTCAAACACTACGTTACCTCAGAGGGAGCCGTTTCTCTCAATGTTTTATACTATCAACAGCTCTCCATTGCTCGTCACCAAGTAATTTTGTATGCTAACAATTTTTTTGAGTAATTACCAATAGTGTCGAGTGCCCTTAACGCTGCTTCAGAACTCAGTTGAATATTTCACATAATGAAGGCAAGGCCCAACTAGAAACCAGGTGAACAAAGTCATGTTTACCACTTAACCTCTTTCCCCACTGCCCCATAAATGAAGTTTCAATGACTTCATAAACAAGGTAGCTCGAATATTCAAGATCAAAATTCTATGAGTTTTGAACCTTGAATTTTTTTTCTTTGTAGGCCTACAAAGGAGTAACCTGTTTCCTTGTAAAAAATTAAGCACTAAAATGACTGATACAATATATTTAACAACCTTCAACAAGATAACTATAGAATCTTTTTTTTTTTACCATACATAGTTTTCTGATCCGTGTCATAAATTCATCTATTCGCCGTTATAATTTTTGACAATTGTTCATGTTTTCCCCACTTGTGCAGTAATGCTACTCTCACACTAGGGCGAATATCTTGCGAATATGAATCTTTGAAAGTCGGGATGAATTTGCCCAAATGTTGCGATTTGATACTAAATATGTTCTCGGTCATCCTTAAACCTCTCCTTACCAATATCTTACGCGTAATACGCACGCTTTACCAACAGTACCAATGGCTTACCAATGGCTTACCAATGGCTTACCAAATGCTTACGCAAATCGATGGCGAATTACCGTCTTCACAACATTCGCTGAATGTACGGAAGCGCTTCATATTGCCCCTCTCACAGAGTGGCGAATGTTCTTGCGAACATGAATATTTCAATTTCGCGTTGAATTCGTCCAAAATGGCGGTTGAAAAGTGACTATTTTCATTTCGGTCTCACCCCTCAATTGTCCTCGGTTGGCCCTCTCCTTACCAATGTCTTACGAATATGTTATGAATGCTTGAATGTTATGAATATAACCAATGCTTGCCAATGCCTTTACGATCGTTGCAAACGCTTACGCACATTTTACCAACATTACCAATGCTTACGAAAATCACGCCGAATGACCGTCTTCGCAACATTCGCTGAAATTTACAATCGGTTTGTAAATTGAGCGATCTTCGTAAGGAGGTGGGGATTAATTTGTGAAGTTTCCGAATTTGTTACCAACGCTTACGAAGACACGGCGAATGTTGCGAAGCTTGAGCGATTGTCAAATAGTTCCTTCCGATAGCATATTCGCTAGCATATTCGCCTAGTGAGAGCAGCGGAAATTGACCAATCTGCGTAAGGAGGTGGAGAATGACTTGTGAACGGAGTGAATTTGTTGCGAATGTGGCGAAGTTTGAGCGATTGTTCAATATTTCCGTTCGTAAGCACATTCGCTAGCATATTCTCCCTAGTGTGAGAGTAGCATAACAACAAATTAATTGGTGAATATTAAACAAAAATTCTGAACCTCCAAGTCTCTAGCTGGTTTATTATTGCAATGGCTGAAACAATTTTGTATTTTTTTTTCATTTCACTCCAAAACAATTCCCCAAACCCGATAAATTGAACATAACATGAAAGGTTTAACATTCTATAAGTGGTTGTTTTGTGCTAACAGAGCATAATTCACACATTAACAGCCTTTTTTACATGCAAAATTGTACTTGAAATATGGTTTATAATCACCATTGCTACGTTTCATAGTACATACCCCTTTTTTATTTGACAACTACAAAATAGAAAGTAATAATTTCCCCGATGGCAATAAAACAGAATGCCTGTTCTGCAAGAGAGTGATATTTCATTGCACCTGCTCCCACGTTGGCACGGTATAAAAAACACCAGACGGTCTTTCATTAATGTCTTGTCAGTCAATTTATGTATGAGCAATCCAGCTAGGAGTAATTAATCAATAAAGAAAACGCTTGTACCTGTTTTCTAGCTACTGAACAAGCATAGCACCATTCTGTGCACCATGACTATAGTTACTATGGCACTACTACTACCTCCATGGTTTATCCAATAATTGGTTTGCGAAGGGTGAAACGCCATTTTGTGTGACAGTTGATGTTTGGTCGAATTAGGTGTTTGGTAGAATGTAGCTGACAACATAGTTGCATTATTCATGATTTGCTTATGATCAGTCGTTGACTTCCCGTTTGACTTTTGCTATGAACTGTATGTTTTGAAAAGACACAATATGACTATACCAGGAAATGTCTTACTGTTTGTTTAGTTTCATTTGTCTTGCAATCTCTGTTTAGTCTGTGTAAGACTTTGCTGTAAAAGACTCTGCTGAAGACTCTGTTAGACCAGTGCATAGTCCTTTGAAGGGTCTATGTACTTTTTCCTTGCACAAAACACAATGTCCACAGATTTACACTAAACTTACACAGTTTGAAGAAAATGATAGTAGAAAGCTTCCCTCAAAACATTACGTGCACAGGTGCGGTAGTTTTTGAGAAATGAATGAAATAAGTCGCAGAAATAATTTTTGTCTTTAAAGACATTGTTTTACTCTTTCTAAAAAACTCATTATTTTCAAACGTGGAATTGTGGACAGTGGTTTTGTGTTACAAAAAGTACCCAAATCCTTTACTAATGACTACCTGAATCTTCTTTTTTATTTGTTCACAGCACATTTGATATTTTTCTCTGTACCCAAACCATAAGTCAACCACCGGTTCTTTTCAGAACAAACACTCCACAAAAGAGATTTATACATGGTGCTTAGCCGCCAACCTTACCTTACAAAACATTACTGACAATCATATTTATAATTGGTGATCGCGCACAGCATATTTCTGTAATTATAGATGAACCTTTTGCCTGTACGCAAAACATTAGTTGTCAGCCACCGGTTCTTTTCAGAACAAACAGCTACACAAAAGAGATTTATACATGGTGCTACCGCAAACCTTAACTGACAAAACATTACTGACAATCATGTTTATAATTGGTGATCGTGTAATATAAAAACAAGAGGTGTTTCTGTAATATGTTTCAACCTTTTGCCTGAAGTCAAGATGTGAAGACTTGCAAATTATTCTAAATCTATCCCTTTTCCCTTTTATAGTTTTCATTTCACTTCTGTTTAGGTTTAACCAATTTATTCACAATCATCCACTCTCAAATAACTTCATCATTTCATTTTTCCTTTCATCGAATATCCTTAGTTTTTTAAAACACTTTCCAATTGGACGCCGCAATGTAATTTTTGTTCCTGCGCCATGACCTGAATCTAACACGTACAAATATTTAATAACAGTAATAATTATATTCGCTCTCGTATCTTAAGGAACGAAGGCAACCTCATGTTGCGAACTAACCATGGCGATGATTTATGCAGTGTGCTGTTCATTATATATTACCGAGCCTCCTCTGTGCACATTTTAAATAATTGTTTGATGAGGAGAGGGACATGCACTGGGCGGTGCGACTTCTAGTGAACCACCTTAGCTCCGGGCTACATTGACATGTGACCATGTTTACACGCACGCCAGAGGCTGTAATTTGCTTCAGTGCTGCTGGCAGATCTACCGCTCTGGTTGTACAATATTGTGGTTTAATTTCATTTTCTTTAGAAAAAAAAGTTTAACAGAAAATTAAGTTAAAATTTGTTTCTTGGTTGTCTTGACAGATGAATTCCCCAGGTCATGTTTGATTGTGACCGTGTGTACATTGAAAAAGCAAAGCATTTGACTAAAGATTGCAGTCAAACTGATTGTGTTCTGCAATCTGTTTTTCTTTGCATAGCACTATACTTCCACAATGACAGAGAGAAGTCACAGCACCTCACAGCTACTCTTTTGAGGTTTTATGAAAGGGAATTCCCAGATGTCATTTCAGAAATGTCATCTTACAGATCAATTTTTATTTCCAGCTGTAATCGGCTTAACCATACAGCACAGCATCCACCACACTATACGCATGTTAGCTCTCAGCATGTGCAATGGGACTTTACTTAAAATATTGATTGCTTAAAGTGGTTCTGCTTTAACCCAGTCTATTATAAGATATTTTTAATGGAGGAGATATATTGTTTTATTAAAGCTGTTGTCCCCAACTTTTTAATATTTTATTTGGAAGATGTTCTGGCACCACAGCAAAAGCACAGGGCACCATAGCAATTGCCGTGGGTGTCGTTGGTTATTTCAAAACCTGTATTTGCATACCCAAAACAAATCACATACAGGATTGGTAGATGAAATTGACAACATGTAATCTTGCTTCTAAACTTTTCTGTCATCAAGTACACACATGCACTGAGGTGGTTAAAACTTGTCCTTTCACAAAATTGTGATTTTTTTCCCTATTTATTCCATTTTCTTCTTTAAATGAATCTGACACATCTACCGTATTCAGATTACAAACAAGACTCGTAAAGTGACTCTTGAGTTTACACTTCCGATGAATTTTGGATTCAAATTTGTTTTCAATAAAAAAGTTCATACCCAAGTCACTATCAAGATCCCTAGCTGACACAGTAGATTAATTTCTCTGATGTAAATGCCATCAAGAGTGAAACCTGAACTCGTTCAGTGATATGGGAGCCAACATGTGTTTAGTTACCAGCAGGGTTTCTTCTGCCAAGAGCCAAGAAAACATGAACCCAGGCATTGATTCCAATACAATTACATCAGGTTCGTGATGAGAATATTTCTCTTGAACTTTTCTTAAGATCTTTGACATGGGATTAATCACAGGGGAGCCATGATACTTGGGCGTGAAATTCTTGAGAGGGATGGATTACTTTTTCTCTTATAGGCAGTGAACACTACTTGATTACGAGTAATGGGGAGAGGTTGATAATATAAAACGTTGTGAGAAACAGCTCCCTCTGAAGTGATGTAGTTTTCGACAAAAAATTAATTCCACAAATTTGATTTCGAAACCTCAGAATTAGATTTTGAGGTCTCGATATCAAGCATCTGAAAGCACACAACTTCATGTGACAGACAAGGGTGTTTTTCGTTCATTATTATCTCGCAACTTCGACTACCACTTGAGCTCAAATTTTCACAGGTTTGTTATTTCATGCATATGTTGAGATGCACCAAGTGAGAAGACTGGTCTTTGACAATTACCAATAGTGTCCAGTGTCTTTAAGTCTCTTCAGTTTGTGGTCAGAAACTTGATGTATCCAGCTTATTAAGTTGAGTTTGAATGTATGGATGATAAAGTGAAGCATTACATTTTTATGTGTTTCTTTTATTTCTCTGGTAAAATGAATCAATGTACATGTTATGAAAAGATCATTGTAAAAGGGAAATTTCGATATTCTGTAAAGTTACTACCTTTATTTTTTAGGTACTTATTTTTTCTTCTCTCTATTTTATGTGTTTCTCTATTTAGTCAAAACAATAGTAATGTTACAGAATTCAAAATCCCCTTGCTTGTTTTGAAACACAATGAACTTTTTAGAATCTGTACATTGATTAATTTACCATATAAACAAAACCTTCACTATTAAATAGAGGTGCTCAAATTCATTTTTGTGATTGACAAATTTTTCCATAGATAGAATCCTTATGAAGCTGGGGAAAAACACCTGTTTCTAACCTCACCTTAAAACAGTGTAAGATGCCATTAAATTTGATACTCTTTCCGAGAGAAATTTGAAACATGGTGATATATGATATCAACAACAAAGGGGTCGGTAAATTCCAAAGAGGTTTTTTAGCATTAATAAAAATGTAAAATTCAGTGCTGTGTTTACTTAAATGACATTGAAATTTAGGAATGAGACCTAAAAAATTTTGTAGATAAAATGTACAGTTCCATAATTGAAATGTGCTATCATTTGATGATTTGGAATGCCAACTTGAAGGAGTTTTACATTGGCAGGTTAAACCCATTTAAAGCCATTGGACACTTTTGGTAAACAGTATTGTCCAAAGGCCCACACTTCATGTATCACAACTTATATATAAAATAACAAACCTGTGAAAATTTAGGCTCTATCGGTCATCTGAGTTGGGTGAAAATAACGGTTTCGCCGTGTCACATGTGTTTAAAATAAATCCGTAATTTTCGATATCGAGATTTGATAATTGTTTTAATGTTTTCTCACAAAGTAAAGCATTTCATGGAATAATATTTCAAGAGAAGTCTTTAACCATTACTTTCTGTAAGTAATTTGTAAATCTGTAAAGTGTCCAGTGGCTTTAAATGCAAAGTTACACCTTTTTTCATGTTCGTAAAAAAACTTTATTTGAAATTGAGTGCTTCTCAAAACTGAATTTGATGCATTTATTTTACTTTTTGACCAAAAAGTGATGACGTTTTTGACCGAAAAAGGTATTTATGAATGGGAATCAAAGTGTGTTGAATCGGTTTTCAACTAGTGGTTTAAACCCGCCGAGGCCTGGTTCTTGATAGTTTACCTCGACTTCATCTCGGTAAAATTATCAAGAACCAGGCCTCATTGGGTTTAAACCACTAGTTGAAAACCTCTTAACCACACAATGATTCCCTTATTTATTTAAGATTTTTCTCCACACACACTCCCAATTGCATCTGGGCCTACGTGGAGAAAAATCTTAAAGAAATATGTTTAATTTGTTGTCTTAATACTAATAGTACAACCACCTTCACATTCCACCACATGGATTAATCCAACCAAGCTTCACAAATGAATGATTTTTAGAAAGCTGTGCGGCCTTTTTGTTCAAGATGTAAAAACCGCTGGACTTGTTTTGAAAATATCAGCGGTACCCAATTTAAGACTTGTTAATATCTGCTGATCTGTTGTGCATGAGCGAGTCTTATTATACATGGTGCATAGTCAGGGTGAATCAAACTGCACAGGGGGTTGCTAGGGTGTGTTATGATTTGCGTGGCAGGTGTCAAGGGCAGAACAGAAGGCTTGGTCTGCCTTATTGTGATCTCCGACCCCAACCCCCCTCTTAGTTTAAGCAAATGACCTGGGGTTACCACGTATTATGTTCTTACAATGCATATAATTTTAATTTGAATAGTGCCAGACACTTTCTTCATTTGACTTATCAGGTAATAAATCTCATGGGAGAGTACTGGGTATAGAAATCCATTTTGGGTGAACCTGTAAAAAAATTACAAAGATGGGATTTGAACCAGGGAACTCTGGATTAACGTGCCTGTGCTCTACACACAGGGTTTTAGCCCTTTGTTGGCAGTCTCTTTATTTGTCAATGTTTTGGGGGCCGTTCAGAAATCATTCAACCTACTGGATCACGCCCAGTTTTACAAAGAAACCTTGGATGTGTCAAGGGGAAGCAGTGAATTCTGTGCTTACCGTAAGTGTATTTCACGGGTTAGCGGCAAATTTTGGCTTCTGCCTGCGCGTGCGTACTCTGCGTAAATAGGAATCCTACGCATACAAGGCTAGCGCAGAAGTTCAGCGCATGCACGTAAATGGGGAATCGTGATCAAAAGCGCAGAATTCGGCGGTAAGCAGAGCCATGAAACTGGGCCCTGATTTTGCCGCAAACTACATTGATACCTCACCATGCAATGCCTCAAAATCCCATACAGTATTGCACCATGTACATGTGGTTGTTTGGATTTATTTGCACATATCAATTTCTGAATTCCATCAAAGCCTGGCTCCCAAAAAAATAATAATAATACTTCAGAAGACAAAAAAGAAACACAACAGAAACCTGGTTGACTAATGGATTCCCTTGAGCATCGCCGCCAGTATTCAAAAGAGGTCTGTTTCTATGGTGACTCTGAATCTGTTTGCTGTGCGGGCAATACACGAGAGAGCCAAGTGTTTTGCGGCAATGTTGTTGTTGAGCGTGGACCAATTCTGGTGAATTGATTAGCGCATGCCACTTGAGGATGCAGGCAGTCAAAATTGCAGCAATCGTACCTTGGACTTGGAGAAACTTGCCTCTCAAAATCACCTCAATCAAGTGTTTATTCCTCTAGAGGGATATCATATTTCTGTTGCTCCGTGTTTTTTTAACTGAAATTTTTGTCTGTAAAGGTCATGTTGGGTGATAATTTCTATCAAATAGAATGAAATTGCGCTAAGGTTTCTGACCTCAAACGAGAGCAGTTACAAAATATTAGTCAGGGGTTGTCTGTGTGCCCTTCCACATGATGTATTGCCTACAGTGCAATTTTACACATTTTTGGAATGTGTGTTTTCAATCCCTGGAGAGGTTCATAAAAATGTATTTAATCAGTAGGATACTCATTCAATTGACAAATTAAAATAAAATATCAGTCTTTCCTAATGATCATAACAGTGATTTAAAGGCACTGGACATCTTTGATAATTGGCAAGACCAGTCTTCTCACTTGGTGTAACTCAACATATGCATAATTAAAACAAGTCTATGAAAATTTTAGCTCAATTATTCGTCTAAGTTGCGAGAGAATAGGCCCTATTGGACGAAAAAACACCTTGAGACGCGAAGTTGTGTGCATTCAGATTCAATCAAATATTTTAGTGAGAAATTACTTCTTTTCAAAAACTATGTTACTTCATGGGGAGTGGTTTCTCACAATGATTTGTACTACACTGTATGAACAGCTCTCTTTTGCCCGTCACCAAGTAATTTTTTATGCTAATAATTATTTTGAGTAATTACCAATAGTGTCCACTGCCCTTAAAGGAACACGTTGCCTTGGATCGGACGAGCTGGTCTTTGAAAAGCGTTTGTAACCGTTTTTTATAAAATGCATATGGGTAGAAAGATGTTGTGAAAGTAGAATACAATGATCCACACAAACATGCCTCGAAATTGCGTGGTTTTCCTTTTACCTCGTCGACTAACACGTCGGCCATTTATGGGGGTCAAACTTTTGACTCCCATAAATCGTCGACAATATATCGCAAAATTCGATATAATCGTGATTAATTAAATTTGACATCATCAGTCTTCAAACTACCAGTGAAAGTTGTAGAAGAGACAGTCATAGCATAAGAGAGGTGTTCTAATGACCTATTCTTCTGGTTTTAAAATGTAGCAATGTTTGACAAGATTTAGCAAGAGAAACTTGGACGGTATGCACAATTGTTGTCCTTTCACACTAGTTGTAAATATTTACAGCCATGTTACAATTTAGCATGGGACCCTTGCTAAATTGCTCTTGTGTGAAGAGGGCTTATGTTGTGCTGTACATAGCTCGATATCTTGCATGGTATGTTTGTGGTAGTAAACTTGTCAACTACCTTCCTTCCCCCCATTGACACCACATAGTAAATGACCCCTCTCCATGAGACACTTGACTCGCCTGTCAGGAAAAATTGTCATAATAC